>NC_137774.1:165421937-166147384 GCF_963455305.1 Plecotus auritus
AAAGACTGAATGCTGATGGAATCACATTAAAGTTAAGATCAACGTATGACCTTTAGAGATCTTTCACCTTGACTTAGAAGTGGAAAAGGAGAAGTGGAGGGAGACTGAGTGATTGCTCAGACAGAGGGGAGGAGGCTTTGATGCTCAGGTCTTCTGACTCCAAGTCCAGACTTTCACTTCTGTATCAAAAGGGGTGTAATGCTGACAACATCTTACTTTGCCGTACATGACTTTGAAAACAAAACTGAACTGCTACTACCTACTAGCTCTATAATTTTATAAAATAAAGGAGTTTTTAAAACCAAAGAAGTAGAATGGACATAATCTGAAAGTGAGAACAGTTCCTTCAAAGAAAAATAGCTGGCAAATTTCTACCAACAAGCTAAGAAAACGAGAGGATATAGTTTAAAATAGCAAATGCAGAGAAATGCATTATACAATTTTGTGTTATATATTTTGCCTTTACAGTAATTTGGTCAACTTGGGAAGATATATTTGATGCTGTAAAAATAAAGTGAGCCTTAATTACCCAACTCATTCCATGTGGTACTTTGTTTTCTATCACAGCCACTATTGAGAATTGGGTTGGAATGGACTTCTAATAATAGTTGAACTATTGGGAATATTCTGCGCAATCTGAGAGGAGATAAAAACAGCAGCCCCTTTCCCGAGAAGTGGTTTGTTTCTTTTTCTCTCCCTGTGTGGGGCAGAGAGAAAAGGGCCAGATGCTCAGGGTGCGTGGGCTCCAAGGGCAGCCTTTAGGAGTGCCAGTCTGGGGACCCACGGACCCATCATAGACAAAGAGAATATACCAGGCAGAGACACAGGAGCCCAGGGAAGGACTGTCAGTGGGCAGCATAAGGCTGGTACAGTGGGTGAGGGCCTGGGGCTCAGAGGCAGGCACCCAAGTTGATTCCAGGGCTTGTTAGTTTTAAACTCAGGACAAGATACTTTGCCATTTAATTCTCTGTTTCCTCATACATAAAATGAAAGTCAGAATAGTTCTACCTCATTGCGTTGCTACGAAGATTATCTGAGCGGAAATGCCTCTGAAGTTCCCAGGACCTGTCCTGATGTGCCATAAACCCTCAAAGGATGGTTGCAAGTATTATTAGGCCAGAACATTATCTGACAGATGAATGATTAATGGAATTAATGGACGACTTAATGATAACAGGGAACCAGTGAATTTTAGGATTAGATATGCTGTTTCTTCAAGTCAATATGGTTGTGCCTGACAGATAGTGTGATTATCATCTTTTGCTTGCATATATTATTTCCTCCAACTTAATTAACAAATCTTTTTTTCCTGTGCTGGAATTAAACTGCTTAATTAACCTATCTAAATGATATTTGGTTAGTAGCCCAAGGGTGGGATAAATTTACAGGTGAAATTTAATTTCTGGACATATCTGTATTTATTTGTGTTCATGTATCATATTTCAATTTTAGATAGAAAATCCCAAAGTTGTAAGGGCAGAGGAAATTAAAAAGTGTGAGGGACATTTAAAAATACCTAATTGCACATCTAATTCCCAGCCCACTCATTCTGCTACTCAGAGTGATGGGTGGATAGAGGTTATAATAAGGGTTTTGAATTATTATTTTTTTGCACTGGCTTGAACAATGGTTTTTTTTCAAAGGGGATAAAAATTATGAAAATGACAACATGTGGCCATAGATATGATTCTCTTTTTGTTGGTGTGAAATACTCTTGAGAATTCACTCTCCAATCCAGCTAATGGTGGCCATCTAGAACAGAACAAGTTAAACAGCTTGGTGTGAAGGCCATTGCTATGTCTGCATGCCTATTGCTATGCCATTGCTGAGCTCTGAACTACATGAAACCTTTTGGGGAAAATTTCAGGAAATATTTTCTTTGTGTTTTTTAAGGCTACAGTAATATAAAAAAGTGTTTAAAAGCCTAGAGGCAAAATTGAGTATTCTTAAAGTTACTTTTGTTGATCTAGAGAAAAAGACTATATTATGTTAGTCTATTATATATTAGTATATCTAAACATATATGTATATATAGCTTTATTATATAACAGATTCTACACTTTTTAAGTCAGCAATGAATCAAGTCATTTGCAATTACTTTATTTCTATTGATTTTCTGCCCTAAGCATATGTACCTATTGGAGATTTAATCACTGTGTTTGCTAATAGAGTCATTATGACACTTAGGTTGAATTGCTCATTTTGCATTGTGTTCTGGGCAGGGACCATGCCTTGTACAAATTAAAATGCTCAGTGCATGTTGGTGCAGCACTTTCCCATAGGAAATGCTAGACAGTTGTTGAACTGAACAACTACTATCAAGGAACGGTTTCTTTTGTTTGGGGACCATTTTGGGCAGGGAGAATTTCATGTGGCACCCTTTTCACACATGAAGAGAGGAAGGCTGTGGGGTAAAATTCATCCTCCAGGTACTATAGGTCTCTGTGAACACGCTCCCCAAGCCGAGTCTGAGCAGTGGGGGAGGAGAGGGAGGGCTCTCTGGTAGCTCTGCGAGCTGGGGCTGAGGTCCTTGTGCCTGTGTCCAGGGATGCAGTGGGTCTGGCAGAGTGGACGCCAGTGGTGTGATTTGGGTGGTGCCAGAAAGGCTTCATCCGAGCCATCCTGTAAGCAGTAGGCGTGGCATTGGCTGCAGGAGAACAGGATGCAGACAGGAATGCAGCAGGCCTCTAAAATGGCCACCCTGGGAAAGGACCCAGTCTCACAGAGGCACCCCCGGAGGGCCTCTCCTCTGTCAGCCTGTGGTCATCAAGAATTATCTGGGGGAGACATCCCACCCCGTCAGTTGATTGGCTTCCTTATCCTAACTCTCCTTTTTAAGGTTTCCTCTGACTATCGTTTTGCTCTCATCTCCGACTGTCTCCTCATTCTTAAGTTTGCTCTCATGAAAAGGAGCATGCATACCAACCAGCTACTCTCATCAGATCTAACAAAGACAGTCTTGTCCAGATCCTTAATCATGCAAGCCCTGCATCAGCCAGCAAAAGTCTAGAAACACAGAAACAAACAAAACAAACTCTAGAAATGCTACCTGAAAATTTTTTTTCTTAGATCCTTCTGGCACTTAGATTTTCAAATGAAAATTATTTAAAGAAAATGGATACACTGCATTTTACATTTGTGTAGGCCCTGTAACATTTCCTGCTGTGGCTTTCTGCAGGCTCGGTGACTTTGACATGGCCTTCCCCCTGCAGTGCACTTCGTCCTCCCATCCCTCCTGTCCTTATGGAGAACAGTGAATGCCTCAAAGCGCAGCGAATGCCTCCCTCCTCCATCTTCCGGGAGAGATGATCACTTCCCCTTTTGTGGGCTCATAGTAGTTTGTTTTACACATTGATTATACTTTATGGTACTTATGTATTCCCATGTCTGCCATTATTTGCCTATAAAGCTCTTGAAGACTGGGTCTATGTGTTAATTATTCTCCTATGCCTCCTTTATAGCTGA
Organism: Plecotus auritus; assembly: GCF_963455305.1. Classification (NCBI taxonomy): domain Eukaryota; kingdom Metazoa; phylum Chordata; class Mammalia; order Chiroptera; family Vespertilionidae; genus Plecotus; species Plecotus auritus. The sequence continues at coordinate 165,425,403 of NC_137774.1, forward strand.
ATGTATGTAGTAGTTGCTTAGTAAAGTCTGAACCTAGAAATGAAAAGGATTGTGGATGGAAGGAAACACACCATGTGAGAAAAGTACAGGTACAGAGGAGGCGCTGTGAGGCAAAATACTTGGTTTGGACTCATGAGAATGCTGGCATGAGCCCACATTTGAGGAACTCTGAGGTACTGGAGAGAGAAGCAGGCTGTTGAAGATCTAGTTCTAGATCTCCAGGAAAGGAAGACCCAGGCCAACGTGTAAATGTGAGTCCTCTGTGCCCAGGAGGCATTAGAGCTGTAGATGTGGATGAGGGTGCTCAGGCAGAGAGGAGAGATGGGATAGAAGAGGCCCAGGAACCTAAAGTCATGGGCTTGGCAGTTTGTCAGAGGAAGGGAGTTAGGAGTAACCCAGGTGAAAGCTGTGTTACAAAGAGGAAGGGTGGTCCTATTTCCAAAGGATGCTGGTCAACAGCATTCGTGCTGTTGAAAGGTCAAGTACCTAGGAAGTACTTGGTAAAACTGTGAACAAATAACAGGTCAAGTAAGATAAGGAGTTCCTCAAACGTAATCTATCCAGATCTGAAAACATCACTTTCTCCAATATAATTGGTCAGTGTCAGGAGGTAGTTAAGCAACAGAATTTCACCTTGCTGGTGCCCTTGTGGTCACAGGCCCAAGCTGGCTCCTTGGTCACAGGCAGTCTGGTGTCCCTCTCTCCTTTTGTAGCAGGACCTAGGCCTCCTTCTGTCTGGGCCCTGTCACTTTCCATCTTTCTAGAATTCCTCAGTTTCTAGTTCAACAAGGAATGCCTTTCTTCCTTATCATTACACTAGAGGCAGGGTGCATGAAATTCATGCATGGGTAGGGTCCTTAGGCCTGGCCAGCAATCAGGGCCAATTGGTACCTCCTTCCCCCAGCTGCTGGCTTCCAGCTGGGGCCTTCCTTCGTTCCGCGCCGTCTCCTGGTGGTCAGCGCATGTCATAGTGAGCGGCTGAACTCCTAGTCAGTCGAACTCTGGGTCAGTCTAACTCCCAAGGAGACAATTTGCATGTTGGCCTTTTATTATATAGTTTTAACAGCTTTAATTGTTTCAATGTATAGAAGCTGTACATTGAAATGATTTTGGATATTAGCCCCTTATCAGATATACTAGAGGCCTGGTGCATGAAATTCGTGCACGGGAGCGGGGGTGTCCCTCAGCCCAGCCTGTACCCTCTCCAATCTGGGACCCTTTGAGGGATGTCTGACCCACCAGGATCGGGCCAGGATCGGGCCTAAACGGGCAGTCGGACATCCCTATCACAATCCAGGACTGCTGGCTCCCAACCGCTCACCTGCCTCTGCCTGATTGCTGCTAACTGCTTCTGCCTGCCAGCCTGATCACCCCCTAATCACTCCCCTGCCAGCCTGATCGACACCTAACTGCTCCCTGGCCAGCCTGTTTGCCCCTAACTGCCCTCCCCTGCTGGCCTGGTCACCGCTAACTGCCTTCCCCTGCCAGTCTGGTCGCCTCTAACTGTCCTCCCCTGCAGGGCTGGTCATCTCCAACTGCCCTCCCCTGCTGGTCCGGTCACCCCTAACTGCCTTCCCATGCTGGTGCGGTCACCCCTAACTGCCCTCTCCTGCTGGCCTGGTCACCCCTAACTGCCCTCCCCTGCTGGCCTGGTCTCCCCCAACTGCCCTCCTCTGTTGGCCCAGTCACCCCTAACTACCCTCCTTGCTGGCCTGATCGCCCACAACTGCCCTCCCCTGCAGGCCATCCTGTGGTGGCCATCTTGTGTCCACATGGGGGCAGCCATCTTTGACCACATGGGGTTGGCTAGCTTGTGTCTTGGAGTGATGGTCAATTTGCATATTACCCTTTTATTAGATAGGATGATTTGCAAATGTTTTCCCCCATTCAGTAAGTTGCATTTGAGATCTTGGTTTCAATGTATTTGGGTAAATGCCCAGCTGTGGGATTGCTGAATCTTTTGTTCTATTTGTAATCTTTGGAGGAACCTCTGTACTGATTGCCACAACAGTTGCCTCATTTTGCATTTGAGTGGATCCTTTATAAACCTCCTCATCCCTTGGAACAGAGAATTATGTGGAAAAACACGCAAAGCATTCTGTGGTCTGACGCATGGAAGGTGCTCCCTGGGTTATTTCCCTTCCTCTTGGACTGCTTTTCTACAGATGAAGCCGACAGAGCAAGTTGCCCACAAATGGAAGGTTCTAGTTCTTTGCCTGAGTCAGGCCTAGACCCAACTTTGATTTTTAGTAGCAGCAAAGTGGGTCTCAGGCACAAACATTCTTTACTCCTTTAGCTAGAAATGGATGCAGCAAATGTATGACAGTGAGAAATGGGATGAAAAATCGACTCACTTTTTAAACTTAATAGTATTTGTTTTTAGCAAGTAAAATGGTCTTGAAGGAGGCCTATTTGTTCCTAATGCATTTGCCAGTCCTCCCTGGTAATCAGATTGCATGGGGCCTGCTCCCCTTCATCATCTGGTAGTCATTTTCAGAGCTGGTGAGACACCACGGGGGACCTGCGTCTGGCAGGCAGTTTTCCATTTGATTTGCACCATTTGTCCACGCGCATTTTTATGCCATTTGAGGATCTCGCATCACATCGTCACTGAGCTCGATTCTTTCCATTATGCCTAAGTGTGTGTTAGCTCTGGACTGAGGACCCCTCACGCCCGCTGCCCTGGAACAGGGCCCAGAGAGTGTTTGTAGCAATGCTTCAGGCTGAGCGGTTTCCCCGTACAAACCCACGCCCTCCTCCTAGGTCTGTGAGGTGGAAGAAGGAATCCCCGACTGAGAGCGCGGGGCATGCAAGGGCAGACTTTCTGCTTCATTCTGCAGCTCGTTGGTCCCACACTTCCCTGAGAACATGTGTGTTCCTCTGTGTCTGGTCCCATCTCCTTCCTTAGGTGCCAGCTTGGTTGTGTGTGGGTTGAACAAGGTTAGCCCCAGACAAAACTTTGAAACAAGTTAATTTTCCTCCCCACCACCAACCCAAACAATGTCTTCCAACACTTAGACGATAATACTCCACTTCCCTGGACACATACTTATTTATCAGCTACTAGGTGCCTGGCACTGCTCCAGACCGTCGATTTATATCAGTGATCCAAACAGACAAAAGTATTGCCCTCAGCTTATATTCTGACAGCGACACAGGCACAGATGCAGGCAAGTCCCAAGTTCAGATGACCAGAGGGGACAGTCAGTAACGTAACGATTGGCATGGGCTGGGTAAGCATACAGGAGTAGTGGGGACTATGGCCAACTGGAGAGTGAAGTACACCTCAGATGGGACATTGCTCTTCTGCCAACATGTGGAGATGGTAGCCCTTTGCATTTCATTTCAAGGAAAGCTGGAAATCCGGATTTTTAACATGTAAAACCTCTTGTTTTTTAAATGTTGGTAACTAGCTCAGAAGTTTTTGGGTTTGAAATGGAATAATATTTTTAAAATAGATAAACAGCAAAAAACAAAACAAAACAAAAAACTGTCTTTGCCAGATTCTTCCTGTTGCAGTCAGTTAGTGACTGCTGGGATAGGGGGTAAGCAATAAAAACGGGCTTTTAAACTTCAAATGACCAGTAGACACCTGTCAGATCTCTCTCCTGCTGCAGGAGTATAATTGACCAATGGCCCCATCTGCTGCCCCCTCTTATCCACCCTCACATTCACACTGAGGCCACCCTCTCTGCAGGCTGCCACGAGCCGGTAACTGGGCATGGCCGAGCATTGAAGCATGATGGAGGATTCCTCCAGAGGTGACTTTGGCTCAAGGTTTGCCCATAGGCTTGGCCAAACTGTTCCTCCCGCAGCCTGAGACTCTTGCTCCCCACTTCCCGTGTCTTCCTTCCCTGTCTCCTTCCACAGCATCAGACCTGTGTGGTGGTCTCAGCCTCTTCCCGCCTTCTCCTGCTCTCCCAACAAATGCCTTGCACATGGAATTCTCAGCAGCCCTGACTAACACAGGTCACCAGGAGTTCTAAAGGGAGCCTCCTTCCTAGTCCTGCTTCCCTAGCTTACTATTTCCTATTATATTAGTTTTTTCCTGGCTTGTTATTTGATGCCTCAGAGAGTTTCAGAGGGGCTCAGATCCGGGGGAGGGCGGGGGGCGTTCAGGGTGGGGCCATCATCTGGCATCGAGGAGTTGTGAAGTGAGTGGGGACTGGTGATGACAAGCCCCCGTGGTGAGAGGCAGCACCGGCTAGGCGGCTAAGAAGTTAAGGTGGGCGGTCTGGACAGTGGGTTGCTGCGATGGGGCGGTGTCTTTCCTAGCAGAGGGCAGTGAAGGCCTTTCCCATAATAACCAGCTTTGGCACCTAATTGCTCAAAGGTTCCACCGAGTGTTTGCTTCTTTAGTCAAAGGGCAGTTAGATCATGGTCTCTCCTTCATGCATTTCCTTTCACTTAAAACTTAAAACACACTCAGGCACACTTGTCTGCATACATATACACACATGCACACAAGTTCTCCCCCCCACCTCTCTCTCTCTCTCTCGCTCTCTTGTTCTCTCGCTCTCTCCCCCCACTCTCCCTAGCTCAGGTCTCTGGAAGTTTACAACCTGTCAGATAAGATACTAGACTTTTGGGGCAGTACACGATGGGATAGTTGACATATTTTACGACAATGCACACGGTACTTTTAGCACCTTTACACTGATGTTTTCAATCCATTTTTATTTGTTCAGTTTTTCACTGAATCCTGAGAGAGGAAAGAATTATGGTCCCAGCAGTTATAATCATGACTCAGACTCCAGCCCACGCGCTCCGGTACTCAGGGGCTGTTGCCGGATGGTGAGCAAAGTGTTGTTGTGCATGTTTGTTGACAATAGCTGGAGTAATATATTCAATTTTGTAGAAGAAATAATCAGCAACCGAGGTTTCTAATGGGCAGCTTTTATCCGGTCTCTCGACATTACTTTGCTTGCGTGTGTGACTCAGACCAAAAGTGCTTTGAAACCCAAACAACGGACACTCCCCAGTCAGTCAGATTGCGACGGATCTAGGGCTTGCAGGGAGCCGAACACAATAATCAATGAGACACTATAAGCAAAATCATCTGGGGCACTTACATCAACTTAAAAAAAAAGCACCTTAGAAAGAATGCTGAATTTTCAGTTCTTAAATGGGGATGAACTCACTCCATGAAAAACAAAATGTGGTTTTTAAATGGAAGTACATCTACCGGCTGGCAGAAAGTCCTGTGGTTCTTTTCAATCCTTTAAGCTCTTTCTTTCTACAGACTAACATCGCTTCCACCATTCAGTGTCTTTGCCTTCATTTGATTTCTTCTATGGCTTGTTTTCTTGATTTCTTGACCATGTGTTTCCAGCCCAGGTGACACACGAGTGGAGGTATTTTTGGGGGCTCACGGGAGTGGCTGACATAAGACCCCAGCTGCTGGTAGATGGGGGCTTAATTGTCCCTGATAGATAGGAAAAGACCCTTATAATGAATAGGTTCTTGAGTTGGGAGGGATTTAGTAAAAAATGGTTAAAGGGAAGACTATTATTGTTTCTGCATCTGACATCTTAAACACAGCTATTAAACCCTCCTGCCTCTCAGTGATGAGGACATGAGAAATAGCAGCCGACCCCACTCACACAAGATTGCTTACAGCTTACCTGCTACTTACCAATTCTTACTTTCACTTTTGAAGTCCAAGACTTCCTAGAGACATTCTCTTTTGTAAATCATTTTTTGTATTATTTTGAAATATAACAGCTTACAGAAAGTAAGATCTATATGAACTGTTGTTAAATATAAGCCAAATTAATTAACATGAGCCCATGAAACTGTTGTTTAATAAGCCAAAGAGAGAGGCCTCCAAGGAAACCTGCTTGCTGGACTTTTAGCCTCCAGAACTGGGAGGAAGGAAAACATCTGTCATTCGAGCTGCCTGAACTATGGTATTTTGTTATGGCAGCCTGAGCAGCCTTATGCACTATTGAAGTTATTCTCATAGTAGGGGCCCAGTGCACGAATTCGTGCATGTTGAAAGGAACTGTGGGCCGCAAGACTGCGGTGGGCACAGGGGCGGGTCTTGGCCCATTCTCCACGTCCCTGCCCGGCTCCTCCCGCCACGCCCCCAGTCCCCTCTCTGCTGGCAGCCCTGCTCCCGCCACCACTGCTCCCATGCACTGATGGCACGGAGCTATTGGGGCTGGCACCAGCAGTGGGTGTGAGCTGGGCCGGTGCCGTCAGCAGGTGCGAGCAGCGGCTGCTGCCCTGATTGCCCCTCAGGAGCAGGGGAGGTGGAGAAGCCCTCAGGGGCTATCAGGGCTGGCAGCTGTCACTGCTCACACCCGCTGATGGCGCCGAGTAATTGGGGCCGGCACTAGGTGCTGGCAGTGGGTGTGAGTGGTGGCTCTGGTGCCAGCAGCAGGTGTGAGAGGCAGCTTCCAGCCCCAATTGCCCCTCAGGAGCAGGGGTAGGTGGAGAAGCCCTGAGGGGTGATCGGGGCCGGCGCTGGGCACTGGGCGCTGGCAGCGGGTGTGAGCGGCGGCTCCAGCACAGACTGCAGATGCGAGCGGCTCTAGCGCTGCCAGTGGGTGTGAGTGGGGCTGGCGCTGGCACTGGCAGCAGGTGTGAGCACCCAGCGGGAAGGCAGCATGTGGGAGCAAGGAATTTTCAGTAACTACCAGAGGCTTGCCCCGATGACAGCGCCCAGTGCCCCACTTTGATCTGGTGCCCCCACTCACCTGCTCCACCATCCCGCCGTGGCCGATGCCCACCATGTTCTACACCAGGGGTGGGCAAACTTTTTGACTCGAGGGCCACAATGGGTTCTTAAACTGGACCAGAGGGCCGGAACAAAAGCATGGATGGAGTGTTTGTGTGAACTAATATAAATTCAAAGTAAAGGAGTGGAGGGGAGAGCAAGAGAACCCTCTGCTCTTTCGGCTCCACGGGCTGGATAGAATAGCCGAACGGGCCGCGGGCCGTAGTTTGCCCACAGCTGTTCTACACTGTGCCGCCTGCTGCCAACACCCGCCATGTTCCATGTGCACCCCCTGGTGGTTAGTGCACATGATAGTGACCGGCTGTTCGGTTGTTCAGTTGTTCCACTGTTCGGTCTATTTGCATATTAGGGTTTTATATATATAGATATTATCATCTAAAAGTTTTATATTTTTGGTATTGGCCTTTAGCATTTAAATTAAACTGGAATTTATTTCTGTTTGTGGTGTGAAGCAAGTGTTTGATTTCATTTTCCCCTATGGGTATCTAATCATCTCTGCAGTTTCTTCCAATTCCATCCTCTCCCACTCATTTGCAATGCCATCCCTGCCATTTACTAGTATCTGATATTCACATAAGCATGCATATATGTTTTTAGGCTATATATTCTGTTCAATTTGCCAATTTGGCTATATCTGCACCAATGTTGATGTGTCTTCATTGCAGCAGAGTTATAACAAGGCTTGATACCTGGTAGAGTGAGTGTTAATACCTTCTCCATCAAAGTCTCGCTACTCTTGGGCCTTTGCATTTTCATCTACTTTTTAGAATCAGCTTGTCAATTTCCATACCTGTACACATACGTATTAACCTGCTGGTACTTTGATAGGGATTGCATTTAGTCTATAATGAATTTGAGGAATTGCTGTCTTTTGGGGTTCAATACATGTCAGTAACTTTGATCTCATCACTCTCAAATGTGCTTTTTCCAAAGGTGACCCTCATTGATGGGTCACTCTGCCTCAGTTCTTCTGCCTCAAACACATTTCCATGCCCATTTTTATCTTTCCAGGAGCCACTGTTATTCCAACAGCTACATTCCTGCAGGTGCATCCCTAGTTATCCCCAGTTAGAGGACCTAGAGACCTCCAATGGCTTCACCTATGTCCAGGGACAAAACCAGTTTTCATTCTTGAATATCGAAGATTATAGGGACTAGAAGAGGCAAAGGCAAAACTACTTTGTCCCAAATGTCCTACCTTCCCAAGCTCAAAGTAGGAGAATGATTTTTATCATGTACTTCCCAGTGCCAAGACATTTTCTATACTAACTACCACAGCTAGAAAACTTTGAGAAGATTACCTGGGAGAAGTGTCCTGTTCATTTATTGAGTAGGAATGATAACAAAGGGATAAACGAGACATTTGTTTTGTTATTCCTGGCAAGGAGGAATTCAGATATAGATAGAAGCCACCAGTTCAGATCAAGCCAAGGCTGAAAATCACTGTCATTTGTCATATTCTAAAGCAGCACAGGGATGCCAGTGCTGTGGACGAACCCACCAGCCCTCATGGGGTATTTCTTGGCTCTAATTTCAGAGAGGATTTATATTTTGGACTCTTGCTATTGATTATATTGGAGACAGATGAAAGGAAACAATTTATAATTGTTTAACATGTATACACAGGTCAACATATCCCACCTTCAAATTATCTGCTATCTTAGGACTCACAGTTTCCTGGAGATTTATGGAAGCCCTGGGTTTCAATCACAGTATTAAATTTAGTGACCTTCAAGGGAAATGAGAAGCAAATTACAGCTTCTTCAATTTGTACATGCCAGGAGTTGGCCAATCTTCCTGCTACCAGACAAATGAACATTGTAGTGACTTCCTGCCTGAAAGAGTAGAGGATGAAAAAATTCTGGGCAGCGAAGATAAGTTTGGATACACTTATGATCTATAATTAACTCATCCAAAGATGCTAAAGTCAAAATCTTGAACTAATTCTAACTGAAAAACCAGTAGGTCCTGAATGCTTTTGAAGCTCTAGAAATGCATGCATATCGTATACAATAAAAGCCTAATATGCAAATTGACCAAACAGTGGAACGAGGGTGGAATGACCAGTCACTATGATGCACACTGACCACCAGGGGGCAGACGCTCAATGCAGGAGCTGCCCCCAGCCCGCAGGCTCCAGGACAGCCAAGGTGGGAGCCAGTGTAGGGGGCCCCCCCCCGATCGCCCTGCAGAGGGAAGCGACCAGTGGGGGCAGTGGGAGGAGGGGCTGGCGAGCAGGTGGTGCCAGGCCAGCCAAGTTGGGTGCCAGCGGGGGCCCCCCAATCACTCCGGCAGTCACCCCACAGATCGGCCCTGATTGCTGGCCGGCCTAAGGGCCCTACCCGTGCATGAATTTCATGCACCGGGCCTCTAGTCAGTAAGTAAAATTAGAGGTTAAATTTTAAACATCTTTTATGTAAAACATCTCATAGGCTAGGGCTTGACTCATTATTAAAAAGAAATTTACCTTTCCCTTACAGAAAAAAAGTTCCACTTTTACTGGTGATGCACCATAGAGTTATATTTTATCCTCCATCGTTTAATAATCTCAACATTCTGAGCTGTCACAGCGAAGTATCCCCTCTACAGCAGTCATTTAAAATTCCCTCTTATTCTTTTTCAATGTCTTTGAGCCAAATTCATGATGGATACTTAATCCCTAGTCAAGCCTCTGTCTGGAGCTGTCTGGAAACAAGGAGTGACTTTTAACAGGCAGACGATAAACAGACTGGATGGACTTTACCACAGAGAAGCACCTGACACCCCTGGAGTGACCAGCAAAGCTTGAGGTCTTTAAACCTCTCAGTTTCCAAATGTCACATTCCCGAATGAACATTTCTGAGATTGATCACCTTCCAGGACTGGGCAGCATATTGGTCCAGCCACTGGGCGACCTGCTGGCCATTGGACAGTTGCTTTGCCAGGTTATCTGTTCTCCATTATGTGGTTTCCCTGTGGCCCTGTAGCTGTTGGGCTCGTTCTGCAGGTGATCGACGGGAAAGTTCAAGCTGCACTTCCTCTGTTCCAAATGAGTCATGGACACATTAGAGTTCAGAAAGTAAAAGCAAAAACACAAATCCCAACAGACAATATTACTTGTGAAGTCTACCGACCAAGTAGATCAATGCGGGTCCTGTCTGTCTTTAGCGTCACAAAAAAGACCAGAATTAAAGTGGTTTAGAGTTGTAGGTGGTATTATTTCTTTGTCAATGGCAGGCTTTTAAAATTGTAATGTTCTCCAAAGGCCACATTGTTGTCTAGCTGTCTGTGTTGTCTAGGCGTCTCGGGCCATCAGACGATTAAGATAACTCCTGGGTCAATAAAGGTTTTCAGCCTGGGCTCGGATATTACTGCAGCCAGGTTATCAATAAGGCGGGATGTTGAGTGCATTCTTCACTCCAGAACCTGTGCTGTTGGAACACGGTGTATAGATTTTTTGGCTCAGACGGGAAGACTTTAAACTTTTATTCACCCCTGTGTGTGGAGGCATACAGGTCCCTGAGACAAGTGTTTGTTATCCTGCTGCCTCCCTGGTAGCCTTGACTTCCAGGTCCTGGATTTAGCTGCTTGCCTTAAATCTGAACTCCACCTGGAAGGAGAAAGCATCTCTCTCCAGTTCCAGGGGTTCCTTTAAAGGGAGACACAATGTTCCTTTCTGCTCTTTCTCATCCTCACTCCCACCTCCAGATCTGACACTGTGGAATGAATTCCAACATTAGAATATGAGGGTAATTCCTTTGTAGCACCTCCCATAACACAGCAGTGAGCTTTTGCTGTTTTGACGGGGGGTAACACCATGTACGAGAGACACATTTTTCATTGGGAGCTCCAACATCATGTGCAGTCCTGCTGTCTGGCATACTTAGGTTTATGCCCATCTGCTTGGGTGGCAGAAGGCCTGTGGAGGTGGCACAAGCCAGTTTCGAGAAGGCTCTTTTGCCAGTGGAGAAGGCTCTTTTGTTCAGTGTGGGCCAACATTCCTGCCAAGAGAACCTTCTGTTTGGCAGTTGTGCTGAACAGGGCAGCATGCTGCTCCACAACGGGCAACATCTGCCAACGGGAAGCTGGTGGATGCCGTGCCCTCTGTGGGTGACCCTACTGCACGCCATCACCCAACAAGCTAACAGTGAATACCTCATGAAAACAAGTGAGTCTTAACTAAAATCCCTTATTCATTGTGGAAATATTTATTGAATGTCTACTGATAGCAAGTCATTGTCCAAGGTATTCCAGATGATATAGATGAATTCCACAAGGATCCTAGCTTTAAGAGGCTGATAGTAGTGACAGAAATAGGTGTGCACATAGAGTGTTGGTTGTCTTGAAAGGGATGCCATAGTCAGAGAGAGACACACACCAAAGCCACAGAGGTGTGCTATGGAGGCCCAGAGGAGGGAAGAAGATGCTTAGCTGAGGTGCAGATGGGGGAGTGGTGTGTGGACTGAGCCTTCAGGGTGGAAAGGGCTTGCGCCTGTGGTTAGAGTGGGAAAGGCCAGTTGAGGTGGAGGGCATTGCATGTTCAGGCAGGAGTGAGAGAATGTCCTGCTTGAGTGGAATATGGGTGAACCCAGGGAGATGTGAAAGAGGAAGTAGGAAGATATTCTGAGGACAGATCATGGGAAATCAAGACAACAGGATGAGGGTTTGGCCTTGGAGAGCTGGTTAAGAGGATGGAGACAGAGCTATGCTGACTCTGGTGCATGGAGAGGGATTGGGGGAGATGGGAGCTTGCCTAAGAGACCTCGGCAACAGCGCTGGTCCTCAGTGCTGAGAGACAAGTGAGGACCTTCATAATTTGTCACTTAACCAACATTTATTGAACTTGATACAGGATCCTTTGTGGACCTTGTAATATTTGACCCCTCCACCTAAGCAGGGAGATACATTAAGAGATCTTTGCAACTCAGTACAATGGGATAAGGGCAAAGCTATAGGGATTTCTGTGGGTATCTGGGAACCCTGAAAAGGGGAGACATGGAAGTAAGCCACATGCCTGAAATGTTGCCCTCAGAGCAGAGGACAGAGTGACCTTCAGAAGTGGCTGTCCCCATTGTACCCCAGCAATGTGGCTTTGGGCAAGTTACAGCACATTTCTTGCCTCGTTTATAAAATGATCCTAATACTATCACCCATTTCATAGGATTGTTGTGGAAATTAAATGGGTTGGTATATTTCCTGTGCCTAGAAGCATGATTGGTTTCCAGAATCTGATCAGTACACAGATGGTTGTTGTTATTATGGCAGGGCTGCAATGAACAATCAGGATGGTGTTTCAACAAGCATTCGTTTCTCTCTTACTGGTCTGCTGGTCAGGGGCAGCTCTGCTCGGTTTTGACTTGCTGACTCCAGGCTGAGGGTCTGATTGAAGTCTGATCCGTGTGCCTCTGGATCCCAGGAGCACTCCTGTGTGAGACTTGTTGTTACAACAGAGAGCAGGAGAGCTGGGACCCAAGTCAAGCAATATTCCTCCACTCAGCGTACATTACATCTCCTCACGTTCCACGGCCAAGTCCAACATCAATGGGGCAAGGACATTTATTCTTCCCATGGAAGAGGGGAGTGGATAATGGATATTTGATAAATGTTAACATAATATACCACATCTATTATGGGAGTTTTCCTGGAGGAAGTAATGGCAATAAATTGGAAAAAAAAGTTGGGCAGGTATGTTAACTGGAGGTGAAAACACAATCACAAATATAAAAAGGTAAAACTCACCAAGTTGTGACTAAGTGTTATCATGAATTTTCTTATTTCAGAGAAGAGTTGGCATAGTATGTGACAAAAAGCATTACACTTGCAATAAGGTCACTCAAGTTCCAGTTGTGTGATCTTGGTTAAGATGCTTACAATTTGGGGGCCTCTGTTGTTTCATTTGCCAAAAGGAGGAAGCTGTATTAACTAATCTCAAAGTTCTCCCCCAGTATTCTGTGATTTTGTGAGAACTAATAACCACAAAGAATGAGGGGTTGCTGGGATTGGCCTTTGAAGGAATAGAAGGTGTCTAATTTGGTAGAAAGCATCTATTGTTAACCTTGAGAGTTTATTTTTGACATAGACAATAATAAAGAGTTACTACAGGCTCCTGATCTGTGGAGAAATAGTCATAGAGACTTGAGAAATAAGTACTCGTAAGCTCTGTGTGAGATGGTGTGGATGATGCAGACTTTAGTGTGCATCAGAATCACCTGGAGGGCTAGTTAAACTAGATTGCTGGGTCTCATCTCAGAGTTTCTGATTCAGTAGGTCTTGGGTGGGGCCTGGAATTTGCATGTTAAATGCGTTCCTGGGTGCTGGGGCTACTGCTGGTCCAGGGACCACACTCTGAGAATCACTGGTGTCAGGGATATTGTTAGTGCCCTAACAAGGTGCCCTCCATCACAGATGCACCCATCCCCCAGATGCTTTGAAGATGGTCACACCCCAGCTTTCCTGTCTCTGGAGAGGTGTCCTTGGCTAATTGAACCCTCTGGGACAGCCATGGGCAAACTACGGCCCGCGGGCTGGATCCGGCTGTTCTATCCAGTTCTCTTGCTCTCCCCTCCGCTCCTTTACTTTGAATTTATATTAGTTCACACAAACACTCCATCCATGCTTTTGTTCCGGCCCTCCGGTCCAGTTTAAGAACCCATTGTGGCCCTCGAGTCAAAAAGTTTGCCCACCCCTGCTCTGGGAGGTAAAGCAACCCATCCACCAGGTATACTAACGATCAAAGGCTTACAAATGGTTAGTCCCCTCATCCCGAGCTGAAAGCATCCTGTCCTGTCATTGATTCTCTAAAGCTTCGCTGGGATGTAGACTCAAGTTAGTCTCTGACTGAGAGCACATTTTTTTTGTTAGCATTGTGCTCCTGCTATATTCAACTGCCACCACTCCCCTTCCCCTGAGAGCATCTCCTAGATCAATCACATGAACAAGAACTCTCATCTCAGACTCCGCTTCTGGTGAAACTGACTTAAGACAGATGGTCTAGAGCTGGGATAGCCACTTGTATGTTGTTTCGGGGAACTAGACATTAGGTGTTGAGGACATGGTTTCGTGGAATCAGAAATGAGATGATCCAAAGAACTTTTGTTGTTTTTTTAAAAAGATCTTAAATAGATTCACTTACCATGTGTAATGTTTTATGTAAGACTAGAAGCCCAGTGCACGAATTTGTGCACCTTGAAAGGAACTGTGGGCTGCGAGGCTGCGGTGGGCACAGGGGTGGGTCTTAGCCCATCCTTTGCACCCCCGCCTGGCCCCTCCTGCCACAGCCCCCAGTCCCCTGCCTACCAGCAGCCCCACTCCCTCTACCGCTGCTCCCACGCGCTGAGGGTGCAGAGCTATTGGGCCAGAGCCAGCAGTGGGTGTGAGTGGGGCCGGCGCTATCAGTGAGTGCGAGCTGCAGCTGCTTCCCTGATCACCCCTCAGGAGCAGGGGGAGGTGGAGAAGTCCTCAGGGGCAATTGGGGCCAGCAGCTGCCACTCGCACCCGCTGACAGTGCCGAGTGATCGGGTCTGGCGCCGGGCACCAGCAAGCGGTTGCGAGCAGTAGCTCCAATGCTGGCAACGAGTGCGAGCGGGGCTGGTGCCAGCAGCAGGTGCGAGTATCAGGCAGGACCGTGGTGCAGGGGAGCAAAGAATTTTCAGTAACCACCAGAGGCTCGCTCCGATGACAGTGACCAGTGCCCCGCCTTGGTCTGGCACCCCTGCTCACCTGCTCCACCATCTCACTTCCGCCGACACCCGCCATGTTCCATGCTGTGCCACTTGCTGTCAGTGCTCTCCATGTTCCGTGCACATCCCCTGGTGGTCAGTGCACGTCATAGCGACCTGTGTTCGGTTATTTGGTTGTTCGGTTGTTCCGCCATTCGGTCTATTTGCATATTAGGGTTTTATATAGATAGATAGATAGATTTTGGGCAAAGAGGAAGATGTCCAGGTGTGTCCAGGTGGTGGGAACCTGAAGCCTGAGAATATTGTTAGTCTCGTAATAACGGACCCTTTGAAAAGGTTGTTTTGAGAAAGATCAACTTGGATTTCAGCTCGTAAGATCTTGTGTGTTTTAGAGACAGCTGAGAAGGTTCCCTGTAGGTACCTGCATAAATGGAACTTGAATGAGGGCAAATTGTCAGAGCTGGGCTGTAGCTTTGGGAATAATTTTTATAGTTTGCCATTAGATGTGGGAGTTAATGAGGTTACTGAGACATTGAGCTGCAAAGAGCAGGTGGCCTGGGATGGAAACTCCAAGGTTACCTACAGTTATACCTTGAGAGAAAAGCAGATTTGGAGAAAGTAAAGAGAAAGAATCTGAACAAAATGGAAGCATAAAAAGGATCAGGGAGACAGGGAAACGTGGGCCCATTTTTTTTTCCAGTTGGTCAACTTCATTTGGCACACATTGCAATATTGGTATTATAAATGTCTGAGCCCTCAAGAGATTTTAGGCTCTACAGGGGTGTTCATTTTTTTTTTGTCTGTTTGTGTGTGTAGTGATTTGTTTAGACACAAGCAAACATTTTCACTTTAAATTAGTTTCTCAGAATAGTAAATAAATATATTCAGAGAAGATGAGCATTAAACATTTTTTTTTAAAAAAAAATACCTTTAGTGATTTCAGAGAGGAAGGGAGATGGAGAGAGAGATAGAAACATCAGTGATGAGAGAGAATCATTGATCGTCTGCCTCCTAAATGCCCCCTACTGGGCACTTTGCCCACAAGCTGGGCATGTGCCCTAACTGGAGTCAAACCACAACTTCCTGGTTCATAGGTTGACACTCATCCCTGAGCCACACCAACCAGACAGCACTGAACATTTTTAAAGAGGAGATAGGCTGTATGGAAAGATGGGAAAGGTTATTTCAAATAGTCTGTTCTGAAATAAGCCAGTCAGAGAAAGACAAGTGCCATATGATTTTGCTCATATGTGGAATTTAATGAATAAACCGAACTAGCAAGCAAAATAGAGACAGACTCATAGATAGAGAGCTGGCAGGCAGCTTGGGGGATGGAGGTGAGGGGTAAAGGGATTGAGCAAAAAAATAATAAAAAATTAGACAATAATAAAAAAGAACTCATGGACATGAACAACAGTGTGGTGATTGTGGGGGTGGAGGGGGATGGGTGGAGTTGAAGAGAGCACAGAGGGGCTAAATGGTGATGGAAAAGATAAAATAATTTTTTTAAAAAAAGGTCTGTTCTCCCTATTTTATCTATTCCAAGTGAGGAGAGAGGTGTGTGCAAGGGTAAATCCACAGAAATCGAGGGTCAAGGAGGCACTGACAGTGTGACCCAGGGTTTATTATATGTGTATTGTGTGTAGGGCATTGTCCCAGACACTGAGGACAAGTCCAGGATGGACAAGACATGTTCGCTGCTCTCCAGGAACTTTTTGTTGTATGGGAACAGTATCAGTAAGTGATCATAGTTTAAGGACTTTGTGAACTTTTGAATACTGTTTTTTATTCTTCTTAAGTTCTCATTTTCTGCATTCAGAGACTTTCTTTATTCTCCAGCCCTTCTTTGGAAACCTTCTTGATGCATATAAATCTCACCTAACTGTATTTATGTCCCCTCCACACACTTTTTAAAATTTTGATCTTTAAAAGATTGTTAATTGCTTCCATTTTCTAGCTCCTTCCTTGCGGTAATTGGTCCCAGAGTAAAATATTGTCCTTAAATTCATGCTAATTTAAGAATAATATGTTTCATTTCTTCTTTTTAGGTTGTATTTAGCATTTGTCATTGCCTCTCTTAGTTTTGGTTTCATTTTATTTTTGTTTTAGATTATTTTCCCAAAATGTGCCTCTTTATTTTCCTGAATATTCTTAATGACATTATCAATAATCACTAAGTCCATCAGTAAACCAAATTAAAAAGAATAATAATAATATGCCATTGCATTGCATTTAGAGGATATTTTTAGTTTTTGGGTTTTTTTTTTTTTTTTTTTTTTTCTCATTTCATCACTTACTTTGGTCCTTAATTTGGGCTGCATTTGCAAATAGGCTCATTTTATTTTGGCTTTAGCCTCTATTCTTTCTTCTTTTGCTCTCCTGATATGATGTCTAGCTCTTGTCTGTCACATTTTGGAATACTTGAGGTCCAATATCATTTGAATTAATGCACCCTACTTGGCGCCTGGCATCTTTTTCAAACTTGACGGCTAAGACACATTTTGAGTGACTGCCTTATCTCTGGAGAGCACTAACATTTCTTCCACCTTCAATTTGGAGCTTATCCAGAAGCTAATTTCACTTGAAGCTAATTTATTCAACAAATGTTATCAAATGTGTGCTGCATGCAAAGCACAAGTCTAGGTTTGTGGGGGAGATAAAGCAGAATGGACTGAGCTTTTGATTTAGTAACATGTATTAATCTGCCAGGAAAATATATCAGTAATACCCAGGATGAGATAATGTGGGATCAAGGCTATGAGAGGTACAAACTCAATGACAACGGAGTGCCAAGGAAAAGGAACTGGTAGAATTCATTGAAGGCGAGTGTTTCCTAGCAAGCGATGGAGGAGTTTAGCTTGCTGGTCATTCAGGTCAGCCAACCCAGCCCCATTTATATCTCAATATAGACAGTGGTCTGCTGGCAAATGCTTAGCATTGGCTTTCTGGGGGTGGAGGAGGAGTCCTTATTGTGGCATTTGTTCATGTCCATGTGTGAGTGCTTCTGGTTGGCTGATGTCACTGAATATGCAGTTGGGGAAGAAGTGCACAGAGGTGACTTTCCTGGGCCAGTATGAGGTGGTTCCTGTGCACCACCACTAAATACGGGCCAGACATAAACACTAGTAGAATATTTTAAATTTCCTTAAACTTTTTAAAATTCACCATAGGTTTCCTGTAGGGACCACTAGTAAACAGATTTAAAAAAGAAACTCCTGACCCAGCCGGTTTGGCTCAGTGGATAGATTGCTGGCCTGTGGACCACAGGGTCCCAGGTTCCTTTCTGGTCAAGGGCATGTACCTTGGTTGCAGGCTCTTCCCTGGCCTGGGCCCTGGTCAGGGCTCATGCAGGCGTCAACCAATTGATGTGTTTCTCTCACATCGATGTTTCTCTCTCTTTCCTTTCTCTTCCACTGTCCCTAAAAATCAATGGAAAAATATCCTCAGGTGAGGATTTAAAACAAACAAACAAAACAAAACAAAAAAAGAAACTCCTTGGTTTTGTGGAACTAGAGGCAGGGGAAAGACCTCATTTTTATATTGGATTTGGTTTACCCCCTTTATCCTGAGAAGTAGACAGGGTTAAAATAAAGCGAGCGCAGTGGACCTAATTTGGGGACTACTGGGCCTCTAGGAAGAAAAATTGATATAGTATATGGCTGCTGAAGACAGAAGAGGGCTCTGGGATTTAATGGGCCCTAGATAACATTTGATGTTGGCCACTAAAAGTGAATAGGATTTATTGCTATTAATTCTAAACATTTTTATTATGTGTTTAACAAGTGGGGGAAAAACAGGATTTCATGTAAAATGTAAAATCCCCATTTGAATATATAATGACAGGATATTTTTACTTTTATTTCTATATCATATGCTTTAATGGTGGTGATATTCATGGAGAATATAATATTTATGTGCTTGTTTTTTTCAATTGCAGTTACTTCACTTATGTGTTTCTAAGCATTCTCACAGTTTGCATACTTCATTTTTTAAAGATTGATATAGGTCTGTATGAGTTTAATAGTAAGAAAAATTCTTAAGACATGGACACAAGTTGGTGGAGAAGGGAATGAGTAAAGGCACCTAAATGGAAAAAATCCAGTTTGTGGGTGAAGAACATCAAGATGCCCAGGAGAGCCTGGAATTTAGGGGAGTGTGTCTAAGTCAGCTGGAGCTGCTATAAAAAAAATACCATAAATTGCGTAGTTTACGAAGCAAAAATTTATTACTCACGGTTCTGGAAACTGGGAAGTCCAAGATCAAAGTGCCAAAAGGTGCCATCAGAGTCTGTTGCTGATGAGAGCTCTCTTCCTGTCTTGTAGACAGCCGCCATCTTGCTCACATGGCCTCTCCTCAGTGTGTGCTCCTGGAAAGAGAGAGAGGGAGAGATGAAGTGAGGGAGAGAAAGAGGAAGAGAGAGAAAGAACTTCCTCTTCTTATAATGGCATTTATTATAAGGGACTAGTCCCATCTTTGGCGGCTCCACCCTCATGATCTCATCTACACATAATTGCCTCCCAAAGGCCTCACCTCCAAAGGCCATCACATTAGGGATTAAGGTTCAATATATGAATTCTGGGAGGACCCAAACATTCACCACATAATAAGGTAAATAGAAAGTAGGTTTGGAAAAGTTAGTTGGACCAAATTACAGGGTGCCTTTCAAGTTCAATAAGGAAGGTAGGAAAATTTTGAAGTTAATTAATGCTATGGAAGACATTGATCATGAGAATAGCATGATCAGACCTCAGCTTTGGGAAAATTCATCTAGCAAGAAACAGTTGCTTCTTAGCTTTTGTTTGATTTTGGCTTTATCATCAAGAACCAGCTGGCTGGGAAAGGGCTTGGACTAGAATCTTTTTTTGTAGAAAAATGTATCTGCTACTAAAGCCTCAAGGACTTGCTGGAAGGTTTCATGCATAATACAAAATTCATAGCCAATGAGGAAATAGCCCAGGTGCTGACCTGCAAAATAGTTGCTACTGATCTTCAATTAGGGAAGCATAAAAATTGAGAGTAAGTTTTTAGAAACTTTTACATTAATTTGATAGAGTAATTTTATGTTTGTTAAATCTAAAAAAAAAATTGGACTCTTTATATTATGTTCTTTATTATTAATGTATTTTCATTGTGTTTTACAAAGGGATTGCTCCATAGTTTCTTGCAAATTAAAAATGACAAATTGAGCCTTTACTATTGAGGGTTTGAGAAGCACTGAGTGTAAAACCATTAAGAGCAGACACTGGGATGTTCAAATCCTCACGCCATCACTTGCCACCTGCTTGGCTTTAGGTTAGTTATTTAAATCCTCTGACTCACATTTCTTGGGATAATAGTGGCCACTTCATAGGAGAGGGTTAATGTGAGGGTTCATTAAGATTTTCTAAAGTTGTCAGCCCAATGTCTATTGTTTGGTATGCATCCTTTAATATATATTATTAACTCAAGTGTGCTCATGAATAGTGAAAATAATTTTAGCAGAACCTGGATAATTTTAGAGGTGATGTTTTCATCCCAGAAATGCTCAACTGTTTCCCTCACAATTACTCCTTCTTTCTATTAGGTTCCTGTGGAAGCAATATAGGAAACAACAGATAATTATGAGTCAAAAACACCACTTTATTAATAGTTGCACCTACCTAATGCAGAGCTGGTAAAAGCCTGAGTTCATCTGGTGAACAATTACTCAGCAAAAACAAATGTATGCTGAGGGTCCCCTGTGTGCCAGACCGTGTGCCTGAGGATACATGGAACCACGTCAGACATGTGGAGCTGAGTCAGTGAAGGAGACAGGCTGAAATGAAAACCATCACATAAATAAGTGGATGCTCTGTCTGCAATTACCAAGGAGATGTATTGGGGAATATGTACGTAAAAGGGTGTTTTTGTTTTGTTTAGGAATGCCAGATAAGCCTTCTAGAGGAGATTATGCTTAAATTGAAACTTTAAGTAAGAATGAATAGGCATTACCTACGTACAAATGTATGACAGAGAAACTGCCTGTGCAAAGGCCCTGTGATAAGAAGGAATAGGACAAACATAAAGAGCTGGACTATAGATAATAAGGGATGGCATAGCATGAGATGAAGATAGAGAGCTAGGGGTTAGATCAGGTGGGTCATTTTTTTAAAAAATTTAATTTATTTTTTTATTTCAACAAAAATGATTTTAAATATAATGTTACATGCAATAAACATTAATATTTCAAGAAAAATTATTTTAAATATAATAATGTTACATGCAATAATACCAATTATTCAAGAAAGATGCTCATTCTCTATGTGGTCTCCACCTTCGGTCCTTGGGTATCATGGTTCTCTCCTGTGAGTTTTCCGTTGATTATTCAGGAAGCCTTTCCGAATTTCAGTTGTAATTCCAGCTTGTTCCTGGGAGCATGTCCGTGCAGCATCCACCTACTCTGCTGCCATTTTTAATCTTCTCCATATCTCCATCCAGGTGGGTCTTTATGAGTCATCCTCGGGAATTTTTTTTCCTAACAGCAATGGAAGGCTATTGAAGCGTTTTAATCTGGGGAGGGGATGTAGTATAATTTGTGATAAGCACACTTTTAAGGTAATCTCTGCCTCTTGCTATTACACCCTGTAGAATCCCCTCTCCTTGAGTAGGGCTAGAACTTGTGACTTGCTTCTAGCCAATAGAATATGGAAAAGATGGTGGAATTTCACTCTTATGGTAATATCATTTGAGACTCCATTTTAACAGATTAGAGCAAGAAATTATCCTTGCTAGCTTGATGAAGTGAGCAGACATTTGAGGAAGTGCACATGACAAGGAACATAGTGAAACCTCCAGGATCAGAGAGCAGCTTCCAGTGGACAGCCAGCAAAAAACTGGGGCCCTTCCTTACACAGCTGCGAGGAAATGGATTCCACCAACAACCTGCACATCCTGGAAGAAGACTCTTCCCCAGTCAAGCCTTCAGATGAAAATATAGCCCAGCTGACAACTTTATTGCAGCCTGGAGAGCCCTGAGCAGAGGACATAACTGAGTCTAGACTTCTGACCCATAGAAACTGAAATGATAAATTGTGTTGTTTTAAGCCACTCAATCTATGGCAATTTGTTTTGCAGCAATAAAAACTGAGACTTGGTGTTATGAGAACATCTCTGTGGTTGCTTATAGATAACAGATTCAAACAGAAAAGGATGGATGATAATAGATCAGTAACTAGATAAGAGATGATGCAGTAATGGTGGAGGAGATGGAGAGAAGTGGAATGATTTTAGAAATATTCTGTATGCAAGCTCTGTGATTCTCAGTCTGAATACATTCAAAGTAAATTTGAAAACAAAGAAAAACAAAAACAAATGACAAAGAGAAAACCCTTGAAAGCATCCAGAGGGAAAGATAAGACACTGACTCTCAAAGGAGCAAAAATAACACAGACAAGTAACATCTCAACAAATAAGATGGAATTCAGATGACAATAGAATGATATCTGTAAAGTGCTGACAGAAAATAAAGACCACGCTAGATTTCTCTGTCTTGTGAAATTGTCTTTTAAAAGTCAATGTGAAATAAAGACATATTTGGATAACTAAAAACAGATATTTTGTCAATCGCAGACCTTGACTACAGAAATTCTAAAGGAAATTCTTCAGGCAAACAAAAATCCCATTAGAAACACAAAAATAAGAAATGAAGAGCAACAGAAGTGACAAGTGTAAATGAATATTGATGTACAAAATAAAAATGTCTTGGGATCTAAGTAGAATATATAGAATTAAAATGCACTATAACATATTAGTCAAGCACATCCCCAGGGAGCAACCTGAAGCTGCTAAAGTGAAGGCAGTAAAGGGTTCAAGGGTCCAAAGCTTTTACTGCATAGTAATCTCATGTGCTGGTAATCCTGGTTATCCAAAGTCATTGTCCTAATTGGTTGGATTCAGAACTCTTCTGGGAGGACAGAAATCTTGAAATGGTGAGCAGAGTTATGTCTGGCATGATATGGGACATTTCCCCTAGGAATTGTCATAGCAAATGATACATCACATTAACTCTTCTCTATTAAAATAGCCACGCTACAAATACTTCATTGTTAAACATTGGAAAGAAAGAATGATGAGTATTGACCTGTCGTGGATGCCTTTTTTTTTTTTTTTACATAGGTGTGCTTATCTTTGCAACCTCTGACAGCATCGTATATAAAAATTACCCATCCATGGTTCAGACTTGCAAAACTCTCAGTGCCTCTGGTGTTAAGCCTGTGGAGAATTTTGCTTGTTGCTTTCTTATTGACAGCTATGATCGAGTTTAGGATTATTTTGCACTTACTGGGTTCCTCAAGCACAATTTCTCATGTTTCAGTATCTTCCCTACTTCAAGATTGTCAAGGGTGTTATGATGGTAATTTCCAGGAGTTTCATTATATCACTGAAAGCTTCTCTTCTTGATTTTGTCTTAAGGAAAAAAAAAAAAAAGAGTAATGGACTAGGTTTTCATTCACCTATGAGATCTACTTGTCTTTATAAAAGACTATGGCTTGTCTTCAGTGGATTGGTTTCTAAAACAGAATGTTATTTTATTGCTGATATTATGTATGAATTCTTACCTCTTCCTTTTCACATAGCAGCTTGACTGTCAGAAACCTGGGAGTTCAGCCTAAATTATTTGTCTTTTGTGTGCAGGTATGCACTGCTTTCCCATTCCCCTCTGCCACATTTACCCCCATCGCCCCCACTGCTGTACAGGACCTGGCTGTGTGGCGTCCTTATCCTGGGATTTCTGTAACCAAGCACAGAGCCCCATCCCCAGTGGCTGCACAGCTCCGGCTCCCTCACAGCAGTGAAAACAGAGGCTTGTCTGACGCTGACTTGGTAATGGTCCTGAGTTAACAATTTCAGTTTTAACATGGTGTATGTTTTCAGAGGCTTCTGTAATCAGCTCCTCAGCCTGTACTTTTCTGTCAGTTAGTCCAGATCTGACACTGAGCCTCCCAGCTTCCCTCTCCCGTGGCATTTTGGGTGGCAGGTTTAGCCCACTGCTGAGATTTGAACACACAGCAGAGAAAACGCCGAAGGTCAGTGCTCTCCACGTGAATTATTCCCAGCTCTGATGATGACCTTAGGGACTAAGCTTCTTTCACAGGGACATCTTCACACTTTACTTTCTTCCTGGGATATTAATATCAAAGGACCTTTTCCCCGGGTTTGTGAGGATGCCATGCTGAGGAGAGCTGTGCTTCTAGAACCAAAGTGTTGCTCGGCATTGGAAACTCTTGGAACCTTGGCATAGCTCTCATACCCACAAGTGCTGTTTGCAGCTTTTACCTTGCATACTTGGGGCAAAAATAATACGGGTCAGGAGATGTCTCAGTGGGCACAATGGCTGGATTTCTCCTGGGGACATTTAGTCAGTATAGTCAGGCACCTACATCTTAAGAGGAAATTCTATTCCCCTCAGCAGTCTCCTGTGTTCCCACGTACTCTTGGTTCTTCTTAGACTCGAGTTCTAGGGAAGAACCGGGACCCACTGATGTTCCCGGAGAAGGGAAAGGACGGAAGATGGATGCAGAATATGGATAGGGCAGAGAAGAGCACACAAAACTGCCCAGGCTCTTTTATAGATTCCTGGGTCACACCCCCGTCTAGAGAATCAGAATTTCAGGAGGCTGTGCCCAGGGATCTGTGCTCGTTCAGAGCTCCCCACACTGGTTTGGAACATCATCCTGTTTGGAAACTACTTCCCTGGGGCAGTTGTCCCTGCTTGTCACGTGGACTTGATAGAGGTGCTTATAACCAAGACTTGATCTGTGTGTGGTCAGATCTCGGATGCAAAGCTGGGACTCAAAGGTATTAGCGAAAAGGGGAGACCATGAGAGAGACATGAACTGTCTTACTCAACAGCAAGCATATATGGTCCAGTCATTCACTGAACACATATTCATTGTGCACCTACTGTGTGCCAGGTGCTTTTCTAGGTGACAGCAGCGAACAAGACAGAAAAATCCCTGCTTTCAAGGACATTACAATCGGTCAGCCAACGAACCAAGTAAACAGAACCACTTCTGTCTACATTAAATATATTAAATCTGGAATCGCTCATCAATACATATTGATTGATAAGTTAGGACCAACCTTGTGTTATATTCCATGTACCTTAGTCAAACAGCATTAGAACCTATTCTTGTGTACATTCCCCAGGTTTCTGTGGCTATAGACAGGCAAAATCTTGCAATTCTTTTTGAGCGTAAGTCACTTCCTTGTTGTCAGGCTTTGTTTATGCCTCTGGAGCATGCGGAGATCTAAACCTAGTTATGAGTCCAAGGGCACAAGGGTGGCTTGTCTAGTTTATGGCGGGGGTCATATCATAAATACCAAGGAAAGGCCGTTTTCTGATCCTTCTGGTCATGCTCTCTCAGTGTGTTTAATGTGCAGCCTTCAAGCTGCAGAGAGTAGTTTCTGAAGTTAGACCTCTTAGCATTCCATGAGGTTATAAAGCAGTGGCTCTCAACTGGGAGCGGTTTTGCCCCCCAAGAAACATACTGGTATGATTGTTGAACTGGGAAGGGGGTGCTACTGGCATTTAGTGGGTGGAGGCCAGGGATGCTGCTAAACACCACACGGTGCACAGGGCAGCCTTCACATTATACAATTATCCAGCCCCAAACATCAGCAGTGCTGAGGGTGGGAAACCCAGATATAAGTGGACTCACTGATGATAGATTTATTTCATGTTGGAGGTCCAAATAACGAAAAGAAACCTGAATTTACGTGGGCTCTGATGATTTTATTCTAGATTCATTTTCAACTAATACTTACTGGGTTTCTACTGGATGACTCTTCCTGCATAATTACCTCAGGCACCCTGGGATCTAGGCACCACAAACCTCTTTTTATAAAGAGGAAACGGAGTTGAGAGAGGTTCTTGCCCAATGAGTGGCACAGCAAGGATCTGAACTCAGGACCTCTGCTCTAGAGACCAACTCAGCCAGAAACAGCTGTCCCGGTGGCACCACGGGGTCCTTACATGGCAGTGTTTCTCTTTCAGGAGGCCTTGCTGGTTGCTCGAGGTCTGGCTGTATGATGTCACTCACATGGTCAACGTCCTGCTGGGAAGTAGTACTGAATTCTTTTGCTTTCAAAATTGGCTCTGTTAGAGATTGAACAGGTGATGGCACGTAATTATTCCTTTCCTTCTCTGCCTGTGTTCTCCGGTCTCATTCAGAGGCACAAAAGAGACATATTTCTATAGTTATATAGGCAGGGAGTGCCATTGGGTTGTTGTGAGTGTGTCTGAGCCATGTGACATGGAATGAAGGCTGAACAGGCCATTTTGTCTGCTTCTTTCAACTTCACAGTGTGGTGACCAAGGGACTCCATACTTGTGAAATGAAAGGCCACTTGGGGAGACCCTGCATACCCATGTCTTCCCTTCACTGAACCCAATGCTGCCCAGTGCTGGCTCCTGGAGACTTGAAACTGCTTGGGAAAAGGAAACTTGTCATTTCCATTGTCATTTATGAGCTTTGGGAAGCTGGGGTAGATGTTTCCCCTGGCCGGGCAGTGCCCCTGGAGCAGGCCTGCAATCAATTCCTAACCTGTTCCCGGGCAGCTCAGGAATCGTGCAAGTGACTTAATCGCCAGTGATTAAACATTAAGTGCTTTCTAACATGTAAACATTAGGCTCGTTTATGATTGTGAAAGCAACAGTAAAGCAAGGGGGAGAGGTTACTGCGTCTCCACTTGTGCAGCAAATTGAGTTTCTATCGACAAGGAGAAGTGCTTCTCCCAAGAAGCGCCTCCAAGTGCCTGGATGAGAAGATGGGCTTTGGTTTGTAGGTTTAAAAAAATACAATAATCACATTTACAGAGATGAAGCTGTCAACACTACCCCTAACACTGCAGATTAATTTTGACAGTCATCTTTATAATGCAGGGGAGAGAGCTAGCCTGCCTCCCTGGGGAATGTCTAGGGATGAGACCAGACAAATGTATTTGCTGTGGTTGCTTTGCTGTATTTTGTCTTTAATTTTTTTTTCTTATTCTGCAAACTTTCATCTGTAGGTGTGAACACATTAGCATAAATAACTTTGTACTCTGGGCATATTTTTATGTCTGTTTTTATGTGTGCACAGCTTTTTATTTTTCTGGAATTGCACACGTTCACACAAAAGATGGCACTCACAATGATAGCTAGCAATTGCTGAGTGTCTCCATGCGCCCGGCACTTTTGGTCTTAGGTGCTCTGTATGTGCTGACTGGGTTGGGGCACACTTATCCCTTAGGGACAGACATTCGTGGCCCGGGTGTCTAGTAGAGGACAGGGAAGCACCTGAAGCTGAGGAAATGTTGGGAAGTAGCACAGATGGGACTTGAATCCAGGCAGTCTGGCTCGGGGTCGGTGTGCTGAGCGCCTTACCCTGGGCTTGCTCTACCCGCTTCCTTTTCTCTACATGTGAGGAGACATTGTGTTCCTGCAGGATTTGTGGGCTCTGGGCCATGGGGCCTGGAAAGTGGGGGTGAGGGCGATTAGAGGAGAGGCAGGGATGCTGAGCCTGTGGTCCTCCCAGATAGGAGTCGCTCAATTAAGATGTTCTACTTTCCTGCTTTACTTGCTGGGGCACCAAGCGAGCCACCACTAGGCCCATAGGTCGGCTTTAAGTTGGGGAGGTTAGAGCTATAACGAAAGGATTGGCTTGAAGGGACTGAATTCTCATTCTCACAGGAAGTGTACATATCACATATGTTAATTTACTTGGTTAAACCATTTCACACTGCCAACATTAAACTATTCTCAACCTACCAGAATAGCAATTTCCTGTGGTACAACTATATCTATGTTTAGGTTATATTTATAACTACAGATGAAACAACCCTTAATCAGATTTGGCAATTCGGTGGGATGATTTTCCCTTTGTACCATCCAGACATTTTCCTTTGCTCATAGATTATTTATTCTTCATCCTCACTCCCTCAATTGGGGACCACAATGGCATTTCTTTTTACCTGATTAAATCATTACTCAGCTGTCTTCTAGTTTGCATTCATTATGAACATCAGGCTACCTTTTTATTTTAACCCTCTGTGTCCTTTTCCCTTAAGTTTGTCTTTTCACAACTTCCAGAGAAGAATCCTATATAATAAAAGCCTAAAATGCTAAGTGTCTGGTTAGTCATTCAACCAATCAAAGTGTAATATGCTAATGATATGCTAAGGCCGCTCAACCGCTCACTATGATGTGCACTGACCACCAGTGGGCAGATAGTTGACCGGTCGACCAGTCACTATGACATGCACTGGTCACCAGGGGGCAGATGCTCTGACTGGTAGGTTAGCTTGCTGCTGGGGTCTGGACAATCAGAACTGAGCAAGACAGGCAAGCATGCCCTGGAGCCCTCCCATGGCCCTCCTGGCTGGCCAACCTCTTGCATCCCTCCCCAGCCCTGATTGTGCACCAGTGGGGTTTCTCAGCCTGGCCTGCACCCTCTCGCAATCCAGGCTGAGGGATTCCCACCCCGCCCCCCAAGTGCACGAGTTTCGTGCACTGGGCCTTTAGTCTTATATAATAGAGGATACTTTCAGCAGCAATGTTGAAAAGCTAAAGAAGGTTACAAAATATAGAGAAATATTTTTAAAAGCCCTTTCATCCTATTATCAGTATTTTGGCTTGCCATGGCTTTTTCATTTCTTTCAGTTGATCTTATTTGAAACTATGCCAGCTTGCATGCAGCACTGACATGTCATGTTCTTCTTGCTCACTTTTCCTTGTTTACATGTGGGCAGTGTGTCCCAGAAGGGAAACCCTTTGCCTCTCAATGGTCAGCTTTCTCCTCTGCTTCAAGGAACACTCAAGAAATATACAGATTCAGGCTGAGACAAGAAATGCTCTTCCATGAAGAGGCTGTAGGAAGGGCCTTGGCTAGGAGTCGAGATTGGCAGAATGACCAGCCTTCTACTTTTTCAAGAGTTCTGCCTTTTGCTTCATGATTCATCTCTTTTATAAAGTCTCTAAATGTGAACACATACCTCTTTTCAATCATGAGTCTAAGATTATATTTCCAGAAAAGCTCAGTTGTCTTTGAAATGAGCCACCTCCTGCCATCTCAAAGATAACTCCTTTAAAGTAAGTGGATCAGGAGGGTGTATGTCTGGAAAAAAACAGGAAGGAAAGCATTATTTATCTATGTTATTGAGAACTGGTGTGACACAAAGATGTCAATATGCATATTTTCATTTATCTTTATGTTGAACAACTAAGTGAACTGTGAGAATGAGACCCAGAGCCGCGTGCAGGTCAGAGAATTAGAACTGCAAGCAGAGGAGCGGGACATGCTGACAGGTTATGTAAAAAAGAGAGGAAATGAAAAAGCTGACCGTGGCCTGGCCAGCGTGGCTCAGTAGTTGAGCGTTGACCTATGAACCGAAGGTCAAGGTTCTATTCCCGGCCAGAGCACATGCCCGGTTTGTGGGCTTGATCCTTAGTGGAGGGCAGGAGGCAACCGATCAATGATTTCCTCTCATCATTGATGTTTCTATTTCTCCCTCTTTCTTCCTCTCTGGAATCAATAAAAATATATTCTTTTTTAAAAAAGAAAGGAAAAGCTGACCATGGTGTTGACTCTGTGAAACTGTGAAGGGCACATCATTTTCCATCCTTATTTTTTTTCCTCATTAAAAAAATATCAAAGATAAACTAAGATGACTAAGAATTTCCTAACAACTTAGTGATCCTATGAGCTCTCTTATATGTCAGAATTTTCTTTGCAAAGTTCTTTAAGAGGACCTGGAGACTTTTTCAAGAAGAGTAATAAATAGAATTAAAGAGTTTGTAGGTAAGACATGTGAGTGAAGGGAAGGTTTAGAAAGCAAGAATTATTTTGCCTTGGAAGAGAAAAAACAAGAGGCTGATATAATTTTAAGATAACAAAATAATATAAAAATACAAATCTAGTTAGAAGCCTAGCTTTTCTTTAAAGCTAATATGTTATGATTTGAAAAGAATGCAATATGCTCATTAGAGAGAACTATAAAACTAGTAAAGAATCCACTCACACAAAAGCAAAAACATAATTGCATCCTTCAAACTCACCTTTAATCTTTCATTGGCTTGTCTTTTAGCACTTTTCTCTGGTTAAAAAAATACCTACATAATGTTGCATATTATATAATTCAGTTATCTTGTTATTTTAAATTTATATGAAAATGAGCATTCCTAAATGTTATCATTTTTGCAAATATAGCTCCATTTTATTCTCTTGTGAGATTATGCCATGGTTTATATAGCTATATAATTTTTTGCTTCTAGTCATAACCTTGCAGAAAACATTTTGCATAGCATTTTGCTATATATTTTTACTATTTCTCCATAACAGAATACTGTTCCTGAGATTCCTAGACCAATGGGAATGAACAAGTTTGAGGTTGTTGATAATGTTGTCAAATTGTCTTCCAGAAGAGTTATATTCTATCAAGTTACATTCCTAACAATAATGTGCTTCCCGTCTCACCAGTGAGCTTCCCAGAGGTTATAATTAAATAAATTGTATTACATTTTAATTATATAATTATCTTTTAATTAGAGGCTAATTTGAGAGGGAGAACCATATTTCGCTCTCTTCCCCTCTTTCTCTCTCCCCACTCTCTCTTTCACACACACACACACACACACACATACACACACACACACTTACTTGAATACTTTTCCACATGCTTGTTAACAAGGTTTGTTTCTTCTTTCTTGTAAATGTCTCTGTATGAACTTTGTCCATTTACTTGTTGATGTTTTAATGATTTTGACCAATTACCAGATTAACTTAGATTTTTCCAAGGACATGCAAGCATGGTGTGAATCCAAACAAACAAAGAAAATGAAAAATCCACTTGCCGAGGAATTTGCTGCAAAGACTAAAACCTCTGAGTGAATGTGGCCTCGGGAAAAATGTCACAGCATAAGTGAGTCTCTTCGCTTCTCTGCATCTGTGTTCAACACTGTTAAGTAGGCATCAAATGTGGTCATCTTTATGATCATGAAAATATGCTCTTAGAGAAGAAGGAGGAAAGAGACCTCAGAATTATTGATTTACTGGTCAGAGATACCAGAATAATGATTCTTTTTTTGGCATCAGATAGGTACCTCAAATCCATTCCAACAGATTCCAGCAAAGGAATTTTCCAGAAAAGATATGATAATTTGATGCATATATGTCTCTTGTCTTTCTTCCTGTTTTCCCTCCTTCCTTCTGTCCCTCCCTCCCTTTCCCTCTCTCCCTTCCTTTTTTTAAATCTTTCTTTCGTTCCCTCTCTATCATCTATCTATCTATCTATCTATCTATCTATCTATCTATCTATCATCTATCTATCCATCTATCCCTCTTTTCTGTCTTTATCCAATAACTCCTTGAGCAGGCCTAGTGCTCTTAACAGCTACTTCCCTCCACAGACAGCCCTGTGTCCTCACACCTGTTGCTCAGGTAATCCTGCTTCCACCTCTGATTCCTTCCCTTCTGAGCCTCCTTTTATTTTATGCTGGTGTACGCTGCCTCTGGGTTTGAGCTAAACTTCAGCTACACTTCTATGCTCTGATCTCTGAAGGGACATCTTGTCTAGGGTAACTGGAACATTCTGGAGCTGAAGGGACAATTCCCTGCCATCCTGGGCCCATGGCTTGACCCCTCAGCAGACTAGGTCTCTCTGCCTTTCCAGCAGGTACTGAGGTAGAAAGTACTGGCGGTTCTTCTCTCTAGCAATTAAAAAAGAAAAAGAGATATATCTGAATTCTAATTTCAACAGTCATAGTGAAATTAACTGGTCATCAAGAAGAGATTTTTATTTTGAATCACATAAGACATTTTGAAGGATGAGAACTTTCCTTGTCTATGATTGCAAAGGAAGGACAAAGTCTTGGCATCCTGAGAAGAACAACCAGGCGGTGTCTTTGGGTCCCTCCCCTATTCCATAAGTATGATCTCTCTCTGTTACCACTTGCCATGGCATGGTGAAGGTTTTTTGTTATTGTTTGTTTTTAGTAAAAATAATTGGACACATGGATTAATAATACAAGAAGTCGTGAGGTTAAAATTTTAATGCCTTTGATTAATCAAAAAATTTTACTTCAGAGCTTTTGCAGAAATTTTAGCCTCTGGATAAAAAATCATTACTTTGCAGTAATTTTTTTCCCTAGAAGTATATAGCCTCACATTTGCTGGTTTCCTTTCTAACATAAATCCATTTATTTCAAGTTCTCAACACAGCTGAGGCTCTTTATCAATTGCTAATTATCCCTCACTCTATAGAAACAGATTTCCTCTATATTCATGACACAGCACTTCTGTAATCTCAGTCTCACAGTGAATGCTCCTACAGAGAAGGATCCATATACCAAGTAGATTCAATAAAACTATTCTCTACTAAACCAAAGTAAAATAACAGGCTATGCCTTATTTGGGGGTCTTGTCATTATGAGTGATTTTTCCAAGTTGATACATCATTTCTCTAATTTACAGCAGTCTGGTGATATGAATATGTGATAAAGCATAATTTATAGCATTTAATTAAGGATGGACAACTATTTACAAAGGTCTGGAATCCAACTGCATCATTCAGAATGAGTTATCTCCTACTTATCTCTGCATGGACTGTACAGGTTAGAAAATCACATTTCTAGTCTCTCACACAGGAGAATGAAGACATAAATCTAGTCAAATGCAAAGCAGTTGATCTCAAAGATGAATTCAGTTTGGAGATTACCTTGTTATCCATGAACTACTTAAGTAATATTAATAGCTAACATTTATTAACCACCTACCTCATGTCACTCCCTATTCTTGGTATGGAAGCATTTAATGTTCTACTCACAATGTGTAATTCCCAGATCCCAGTTGGAATAATTAAGATGAGACCTAAAGAATTAATATGAGCCAAGACCTTGTAAGAGGAATAGAGGACAAAATTGTATTCTAGGTAGAGGAAACAACAAAACATAAAAACACTAGAAAATATTTGGAATTCTAAAAATGAAAAGAAGGTTTAGCAAAGCTGAATTTAGTAGAGGGGATTGGTGAATGGACTATAAGTTTTATAAAGTAGGTGAATTAGTTTGGAATGTAAATTGGTACAATTTGCATTTATTGTAAAGATAAGAAGTTGTTGGATTTTAATCAGGGACATGTCAAGATTTGATTTGTGTTTTAAAATCATGATTCTGAGTACACTATGGACAATGAGTCAGAGAGGATGGGAGGAGCTGGCAGAGAACCCATGTAAGAGATCATGCTCACACCACCCAGGAGAGGGATTGGACCAGGAGAAGTGGATGGACTGGAATGCTATGTAGCAGGTAGAACCGAGAGCCTTTGGGATCGGTTGGACCTGGAGGTGGTTAAGAGAAGAGGTGATGGCAGAAGGGAAGCCTATTGCCTGAGCTCTTATGTTGGTGCCATTTCTGACATCAAGAAGACTGGAGGGCAGAGGGGGAGGGAAGCAGATGATGAACTCAGTCTGGTACATGTCGAATGTTCAGTGCCCTTGGGCATAAAGTAGAGACAGCCTATACGCAATTTGATATATGTGTCTGGGGCTCAGGAGTCAGGTTATGGGTAAAGTTATAGAATGTAGATTAATGTAATTGGTGAGTGAAACCAGAATAATGGATGAAATTATCCAGGAAGGGGGTGCTGAGGTCCTAAAGAGCACTAATATTTAAGAGATGGTGAAGAGAAGTGGCAACTTCAGTGGCACCCAAGATCCAGAGGTGCGTTCCATGGAGATGAGAAAAGAATGTTTTCAAAAGGAAGGAAAACACCAAATGCTACCTTAATCATAAACAAGGTTAGGGCTAAAATGTGTCCCTTAATTAAGAAAAATTTTTAGATATGTTTTAAGGTCAAAGGTAGTACATGGTCAATGAAAAAACAACAACAACCCACAACTATATGGCGTAGCTATAAAAATGATATCTTGTACAGGTTTTAAAAGATGCTTACTCATCTCTAATGTAAAATGAAAATTCTACTAACTAGTAAAGTTAACTCTACAAAAGTAAGAGATATTCTTATTTCTTATGTACATATTTGTGAAAAGCAAACACTAGAAGAATAAGCAAAAAAACATTGAAATGGTTACTTATTGAAACATTACGGTGTGTTCTTTCTTACATTGTTTTAACTGCTGCTTTATTGTTTTAACAAAAGCAAAAGTAAATTGTTTTAAAGCAAATTGAAATCAGTTGATAACAGAGAAAAGATTTATTTCAAGTGTCTTTAGTAATAGTACTGAATGTAAATCTTTGATATATATCTAAAGATAAGAAATTTATAAAATTTTAAACTTCAGTGTTTTTATTAGCAATGATATTAGTATCATTATTTTAAAATTATTTTATATATTGTAGGATAAAGCTAAGAACACTACATAGTAAAAATTAAATTGAAAATGTCATATGTTCATAATTTAAAAATTATATTTTCTGTTTCTGACCACTGAAATGACCTAGAAACAATATCGCCTCAGTATTAACGAACACCCTGATACCCAGAGCTTGGCCTTTAATTCCATTCACCACACAGGGAAACATGGCTCGTTAGAGAAATGGTTTATTTCAGACCAGGAAGGAAACAAATTGAGATTGCAACAGTTTGTGAAAGAGGAAGGAAGGTTTGTCAGATTAATGAGCAAATGGACATAGGATTAAGTTAGAAAGTACTCCCATTAGCCAAAGCCATAACAATTTGAGAATAAAGAATTGTTTCAGTTGACTTCTACAGATTGCATGTGTAAGAACCCATGTCTATAACAATATTTTTGTGAAAGTATGTGGGAAATCTTGTTTCTTCTAGTAAAGAGCAAAGTTATACATATGGTACAGAAAGAGGTATCAGCATACCTATAGGATTCAGATTTCATGGGGGAGACAATTAGGGGAAAATGTCTAAAATGCCTAAAAAAGGCGAGACGTGATAATGATGAAAAAAGAAAGAAAGAAAGAAAAGTTGGGAACCGTTGTGGTATGCTGAAACTGCCTCCTTCCAGGAAATGCTAAAGCACTTTACACTCCTACCAACAGAGGGAGACTTGTTTCCTTTTATTAATAAGTCCTCAGATTCAGGAAACGGAAAAATCTGTTTTTATTCAAGTCTTTTTTTTTTTTTTCCTTAGTGATGTTTTATTGTTATTTTTGAAAAAACTGGGTCCTGTACAATTCTTGTTCTTTTTTTTCAAGTTTGTATTTTTTGGGATTGGTTTCATTTTAAGAGAAGAGACCAGTTCTAGCCTACTCATAGCTCTGCAATGTTAACTTTACCACGGTGTCTTGAATCTCTTTGCACTTCTACTCAGCCGTCTCCCGTATATATTCACGCCCTGGGTTTCTTATCTTGGCACTTTTTTTTTTTTTTTTTTTTTTTTTTTTTTTTTTTTTTTTGCCTTATGAGCATTCTGCAGGTGCTTCAAAATAGCCAGACCATATTGCATTCTACTTACCTTACCAAGTAATGACTGCAAGGTTCTTTTGTCTAACGCAGAAGACTCATCTAAGATGTTTCCATTGATCTTTCCAGATTTGAAATAGTGTGTTCATTGATACTCATCATCATACCAGGAAGCATCTGTTCCAACGCAGTACCTGTGAAGAGAGAAGGCAAGGGGTGGGCATGTGAGGTGAATGAATCCTTCATGGATGTACCTTTGGAAGGCGGGGGTGTATTGCTGGTGTGCAGGGCTCCTACTAGAGTCCCAGTTTCAAAGTCTTTCACCTAATTACCTCTGCTCTCCTGAGAGATATCCCCCCCCCCCACCATCCCTGTGTTGCTTTCTTATTTTCAAATCCAATGAAGTACCTGAACAGCTACAGTTTTTGGCCTGCACTGCTATCAGGACTCTCTCTGTTTCTGTCCCCACCTATAAAGCTTTACCCACGAGCCATCGCCATACAGAAAGCAGCAAGATTCTGCTAGCATCCCCTGCTCCTTACTTCCTGCCACGTTGTTTGTATTTCTGTTTGGATATAAGTTGACAACGGCAGGAAAATGTAGGATCTTTGGTGGGAAGTAAAGTCCCTCATCTTCCAGTGCTTCAGGGGTGGCTGGGATTATGGGCCAGAATGCTAATTAGTTCAGGGTCTTTGGACAGATGTTTGGGGGATGAAAAATGTCTTCTTAGTTTTTGTTCTTTTGATTTTATTTTTAAGAGTAATTTTGTTCATAAAGCAGAGTTTGAGGTTGCTATAAACTGAAGTTTGGGTAGATTTATCTTAATCAAATCTTTGTGTTCAAATCTGTGGTTCTTTCATCTTTCATCAAATCTGTGGTTCTTTCATCCAAGATTGATGAAGCAGTCTGTGTCTCCGTTTTATGAGTTTTTGTGCTTTGTGAGTATTTAAGGGAGAAGGTAAGAAGACACTCAATACCATTTCAAGCTGAAACTGCTGTACCCATCCATGCCCGTTGGTACCTCCCTTGAAGCCAGACGGAGCAGATACAGTTATCCTCATTTCTCACATAATAAAACCAATCTTGTCCAAACTGGGACACTTAATAAAATTACAGTTTATTTTGCACAAACCCCCAAACTTATTGAATCATAATGTCTGGGAATGGAGCCCAGGAAGTAGCATTTTTTAATAAGTTTACAACTGATTCCAATGTGCAGCAGTATCTGGGAACTTCTGGCTAATTCTTCTCTATTTTTAGATTATTGCTTTGTTTTCCCTGTTACTCTCACCCTATAAAATTAAGCCACATGAAATGGGTCTGGAGAAATATATGACTTGACTAAGAGTCTCATCTTCAAGTGATGATGAGCTCAAGCACACAAGTAGTCCTTTGCTATAAGAAGCACAAACCCAGCATCTTTTCTTGACTCAGAATCAGTGAGATGTCTCTAAGTCTTCAATGACTATTCCTAGACCACCCTCAGCAATCCTCATCTAAGGTTATACAAGGGCTGTAGCCCCACTTCTGTTGAATCAAACTCCCTTCTATCTATCTGAAATAGTAACTGAGGAGCTCTAAAGATAGGAGGGCACAGTGATGATGGATACAGATGCATTTCAATCCACTCAGGGATGTTTTCTCCAGTGACAACTCTTTCTCTTTGAATAATACATAGTTTTGAAGTCATTAATCATTATGTTCTTTGTATCCTCTGGGAAGATGAGCTCTGAATTTAGAGCCCTCAAATATTTGTTTCCTTGTGTTTACAAGTTTGGGGTCTTTGTTGATAGGGCTGTGTGGTGGGTTGTTTTCACAAAGTGGCCACAATTATTCCCCTCCCTGTATCCCACCTTTCGAGAGGTGACTTCACCATTCCTCTCACTGAGAGGAGGAGCCTATTTCCCCACCACTGGGGTCCAGGCTGGGCTTGTGACTCAGTTTGACCATGAGAATGTAGATGAAGTGCTCTGTGCTAGTTCACAGTCTAGGCTCAAGAGGCCTTATGTGCTTCACCTATATTATTGAGAGCAATAAGCCCCAGCTAGCCTGCTGGATGAAGAGGGTTATGTGTCTCAGTCACCTGTCACCCCAGCTCACAGCCAGCCAACCTACCTGCTCTACAGCCGAATGTGGACTCTGTGTCTCAGCCCAAATGTTGCTGACCTGCAGAATCATGAGCTACATAAATGTTGTTTTAAGCCACTAAATTTGGAAATGGTCAGTTATTCAGCAAAGCCAGCTGTCAACGCCATCAACATGGCCTACAGAAGATGGTGAAAGGCTTGGGGCGACCACACCAAAGGCACGCACTGCTCTGTGGGAGTAATCGTGCAAAGTTCTCCAACTGAGTCAGTGAGGACATTTCCCTCCTGATGAGATGAATTGTCCTCACTGAGAGTCTCCCAGTGGTATAGCCAATGTGGTCTACTTGTACAGTGCAGTTTGATTTTAAAAAGCCTTAGTCATGGGTGAGATGGCCTCAAGAATGCTGTAACCTCTGCTGGCTGACCCAAGTGTCCTCTGTCTGTTTCTCATCCTCATCTTCTTACTTTTTGGTTGTGGAGAGAAACAATGATTATGGGAAAATGTGTCTGGGTAATACAGTGCTAAATTGATGCTCCTTCCTCAGTGTCTTCTGTTTTGTTGTTTTTCTCTAGATATAATTCACATACAATAAAACCCACCATTTTAAACTGTTCAGTGATTTTTTAGTATATTCACAAGGTCGTGCAACCATCACCACTTTCTAATTTTAGAAAATTTTTCATTACCCCAAAAAGAAACCCCATACTCATTAGCTCAGTGACTAATTTTATTTCTCTTTGCAGAATTTCAAAGATTATTTTTTCTACATCAATTCCTATTGCACAATCAGAAAATGTGTACATTTATGAATCATGTAAATTTTTAATGGAAAAGTCAAACATTTTCAAGGAAAACAGGAAGGTGTTTTTTTTTCTCAAGTAAAAAATATAGAAATAAAAGTAATTCAGAAAAAAAACTATGGGTAAAATTGTATGTAAAATCCACTTTTACTTCCATCTCCATGGAAACAACAGTTGTTTTCAGTTTGGAGTATGCTTTTCTAGAAGAGGATGTTTTTACAGATATTAAAGCTCATCCACATAGAGCTTTAATAGTTTTAACCTGTCCCTTGTTGGCAGAGTCACCCCAAAGGAATAAAGAGATTAGTAATCATCCCAGTTGGTGTAATAATGAATTGTTTCAAAACCACCTCATAACTGATGGCAAGTGAAAGCATTGTGTACCCATTAAAGTATGGCATGATTGATGAAATAAAGTACATTTGAAAGCTTCAAACATTTTTAAATTATTAATATTTTTATTATAAAAATATTAATGGTATTTTGCAGAACATTTGAAAACTATAGAGAATAAAATAAAAATGACCCTTAATCAGACCCAAAATTAATTGATGTATTTCTTTTAAACAGTTTTTATATTTTATTTTATTTTTTTTTTTCCAAATTTTTATTAAGGTATTATATGTGTACATATCTTACCATTGCCCCCCACCCCCACCCCACTCCCATACATGCCCTCACCCCCCAATGTTTTGTATCCGTTGCTTACTCTTATATACATGCATATAAGTCCTTCAGTTGATCTCTTATTTCCCCCACCTCTCCCTAACCTTACCACTGTAATTTGACAGTCTGTTTGATGCTTTACTGCCTCTGTAACTATTTTTTTGTTCATCAGTTTATAATGTTTTTCATTATCCCCAAATGAGTGGGATCATGTGGTATTTTTCTTTCATTGACTGGCTTATTTCACTTAGCATAATGTTCTCTAATTCCATCCAAGTGCCTACAAATGGTAGTAATTCCTTCTTTTTTACGGCAGCATAGTATTCCATTGTGTAGATGTACCATAGTTTTCTGATCCAGTCATCTGCTGATGGGCACCTAGGCTGTTTCCAAATCTTAGCTATTGTAAATTGTGCTGCTATGAACATAGGGGTGCATATATCCTTTCTGATTGGTGTTTCTGGTTTCTTAGGATATATTCCTAGGAGTGGGATTACTGGGTCAAATGGGAGTTCCATTTTCAGTTTTTTGAGGAAACTCCATACTGTTCTCCACAGTGGCTGCACCAGTCTGCATTCCCACCAGCAGTGCACGAGGGTTCCTTTTTCTCCGCATCCTCGCCAACACTTGTCGTTTGTTGATTTGTTGATGATAGCCATTCTGACAGGTGTGAGATGGTATCGCATTGTTGTTTTGATTTGCATCTCTCGGATAATTAGTGACTTTGAGCATGTTTTCATGTGTCTCTTGGCCTTCCTTCTGTCTTCTTTCGAAAA
Source organism: Plecotus auritus (assembly GCF_963455305.1). Classification (NCBI taxonomy): domain Eukaryota; kingdom Metazoa; phylum Chordata; class Mammalia; order Chiroptera; family Vespertilionidae; genus Plecotus; species Plecotus auritus. The sequence goes on from NC_137774.1 coordinate 165,464,523, forward strand.
GATTCTATTTAGGTCCGTTGCCCATTTTTTTATTGGATCCTTTATCTTCCTTTTATTAAGTTGTATAAGCTGCCTGTAGATGTTGGAAATTAAACCTTTATCAGTGATACCATTTGCAAATATGTTCTCCCATACAGTGGGGTTTCTTGTTGTTTTGTTGATGGTTTCTTTTGCTGTGCAAAAGCTTTTTATTTTGATGTAGTCCCATTTGTTTATTTTCTGTTTGGCTTCCATTGCCCTAGGGGCAGTATCACTGAAAAAGTTCTTTTGGCATATGTCTGAGATTTTGCTGCCTGTGGATTCCTCTAGTATTTTTATGGTTTCCCGTCTTATATTTAAGTCCTGTACCCATTTTGAGTTTATTTTTGTGTATGGTGTAAGTTGGTGGTCTAGTTTCATTTTTTTGCATGTGTCTGTCCAATTTTCCCAACACCATTTATTGAAGAGACTGTCTTGACTCCATTGTATGCTCATGCCTCCTTTGTCAAATATTAAATGCGCATATTGGTTTGGGTCGATATCTGGATTCTCTATTCTGTTCCATTGATCTATATGTCTGTTCTTGTGCCAGTACCAGGCTGTTTTGAGGACAGTGGCTTTGTAATACAGCTTGAAATCTGGTATTGAGATCCCTCCTACTTTATTCTTCTTTCTCAGGATTGCTGTGGCTATTCGGGGTCTTTTTTTATTCCAGATGAATTTTTGGAGAGTTCTTTCTAGGTCTGTGAAATACGCCGTTGGTATTTTAATGGGGAGTGCATTGAATCTATAGATTGCTTTGGGTAGTATGGACATTTTAATGATGTTGATTCTACCAATCCATGAACATGGTATGTTCTTCCATCTGTTTACATCTTCCTCTATCTCTTTTTTCAGGGTCCTGTAGTTTTCCGCATATAGGTCTTTTACCTCCTTGGTTAGGTTTATTCCTAAGTATCTTAATTTTTTTGGTGCAATGGAAAATGGGATTGCTTTTTTAGTCTCTCTTTCTGTAAGTTCATTGTTGGTGTATAGAAATGCCATAGATTTCTTGGCATTAATTTTGTATCCTGCTACATTGCCGAATTCATTTATTAAGTCTGTTAGTTTTTTTATGGAGTCTTTCGGGTTTTTTATGTACAATATCATGTCATCTGCAAATAAGGACAGCTTTACTTCTTCTTTTCCAATTTGGATGCCTTTTATTTCTTCTTCTTGTCTAATTGCAGTGGCTAATACTTCCAGTACTATGTCAAACAGGAGTGGTGAGAGTGGGCATCCCTGTCTTGTTCCTGTTCTTAGGGGAAATGGTTTTAGTTTTTGCCCATTGAGTATGATGTTAGCTGTGGGTTTATCATATATAGCTTTTATTATGTTGAGGTATGATCCTTCTATTCCCACCTTGTTGAGAGTTTTTATCAAGAAAGGGTGTTGGATTTTGTCAAATGCTTTTTCTGCATCAATTGATATGACTATGTGATTTTTATCTCTCAATTTGTTTATGTGATGTATCACATTTATTGATTTGCGGATATTGAACCATCCTTGCATTCCTGGGATAAATCCTACTTGGTCATGGTGTATGATCTTTCTGATGTACTGCTTGATCCTATTTGCTAGAATTTTATTGAGGATTTTGGCATCTACATTCATGAGGGATATTGGCCTGTAATTCTCCTTCATTGTGTTGTCTTTATCTGGTTTTGGTATTAGGGTGATGCTGGCTTCATAGAAGGAGCTTGGAAGTGTTCCTTCCTCTTGAATTTTTTGGAATAGTCTGAGGAGGATAGGTTTTAGTTCTTCCTTGAATGTTTGGTAGAACTCTCCTGTGAAGCCGTCTGGCCCCGGGCTTTTGTTTGCCGGAAGCTCTTTGATGACTGCTTCAATTTCTTCCATAGTTACTGGCATGTTGAGCTGTTTAGATTCTTCCTGATTGAGTTTTGGAAGGTTATATTTTTCTAGGAATATGTCCATTTCCTCCAGATTGTCCAGTTTGTTGGAATAGAGTTGTTCGTAGTATTTTTTAACAATCCTTTGTATTTCAGCGGGATCTGTTGTTATTTCACCTCTTTCATTTCTGATCTTGTTTATTTGGGTCCTCTCTCTTTGCTTCTTGGTGAGCCTGGCTAGAGGTTCATCAATCTTGTTTATCCTTTCAAAGAACCAGCTCTTGGTCTTGTTGATCTTTTGAATTGTTTCTTTGGTCTCTATGTCGTTTATCTGTGCTCTGATCTTTATTATTTCCTTCCTTCTGCTTACACTGGGCTTTTCTTGTTGCTCTTTTTCTAACTCTTTGAGTTGTTGGGTTAGGTAATTTATTACCCCTGTTTCTTGTTTTTTGCAGTAGGCTTGTAGAGCTATGAACTTCCCTCTCAAGACTGCTTTCGCTGTGTCCCATAGATTTTGGATTGTAGTGTTTTCATTGTCATTTGTTGTCATGATGTTTTTTATTTCTTCTTTGATCTCTCTGGTAACCCAGTCATGGTTTAATAGCATGCTGTTTAGTCTCCATGTGTTTGATTTCTTTGGGTTGTTTTTATTGTAGTTGATTTCCAGTTTTATGCCACTGTGGTCTGAGAAGATGCTTGATATGATTTCTATCTTCTTGAATTTGAAGAGATTTTGCCTGTGTCCCAACATATGGTCTATCTTTGAAAATGACCCATGTGCACTTGAGAAGAATGTATATTCTGTGGCTTTGGGGTGAAATGTTCTGAAGATGTCAATTAATTCCATCTGGTCTAGTGAGTCATTTAGGATTGATGTTTCTTTGCTGATGTTTTGTTTAGAGGATTTGTCCAATGGTGATAGTGGGGTATTAAAGTCTCCTACTATGATTGTATTGCTGTCAATCTCTCCCTTGATATCCTCCAGGAGTTTTTTTATGTATTTGGGTGCTCCTGTATTGGGTGCATATATGTTTACCAGAGTTATTTCTTCTTGTTGGATTGCTCCCTTTAGTATTATGAAATGGCCTTCCTTATCTCTTGTTATGTCCTTCAGTTTGAGATCTAATTTGTCAGAAATAAGTATTGCTACCCCAGCTTTTTTTTCAGTTCCATTTGCCTGGAAAACCTTTTTCCATCCCTTCACCCTCAGTCTGTGTGCGTCTTTTTTTCTGAGGTGGGTTTCTTGTAGACAGCAGATATATGGGTCGTGTTTTCTTATCCAATCCGTTACCCTATGTCTTTTGATTGGGGCATTTAATCCATTTACATTTAAAGTTATTATTGATAGGTACTTATTTGTCGCCATTCCTATTCTTTACCCCTGTGTTACTTCTTCACTTCCTATTTCTTTTTTTTTTACAGCAGACCCTTTAGCATTTCTTGCATTGCTGGTTTGGTGGTAATAAATTCCCTTAGTCCTTTTTTGTCTGTGAAGCTCCTGATTTCACCTTCAATTTTGATTGACAGCCTTGCTGGGTACAGTATTCTTGGATTCAGCCCCTTCCTTTGCATGACTTTGTATATTTCATTCCATTCCCTTCTGGCTTGATGAGTTTCTGTTGAGAAATCAGTTGCTAGTCTGATGGGGGTTCCTTTGTATGTAACTTTCTGTCTCTCTCTTGCTGCTTTTAAGATTCTTACTTTGTCGTTGTTGTTTGCCAATTTAATTATAATGTGCCTTGGCGTCGGTCTTTTGGGGTTCATTTTGCTTGGGACTCTGTGAGCTTCTTGGATTTGTGTGTGTTTTTTCTTCCCTATATCTGGGAAATTTTCTGTCATTATTTCTTCAAAGAGGTTTTCTATTCCTTGCTCAGCTTCCTTTCCTTCTGGAACCCCTATTATGCGGATGTTGTTTTGTTTCGTGTTGTCCCAAAGTTCCCTTAGACTCTCCTCTTGCCTTTTAATTTTTTTTTCTAGAAGTTGCTTTTCTTGGGTATTTTTTTCCATCTTGTCTTCTAGCTCACTGATGCGGTCCTCTGCTTCTTCTAGTCTACTCTTGATGCTTTCTATTGAGTTCTTTACAGCAGCGATGTCATTTTTCATTTCTTCTTGGTTCTTCTTCATTTCCTCTTGGTTCTTGCTCATATTGTCGAATTTGTCTTCCATTCTTTTCAGCCACCTTATGACCATTTCTCTGAATTCTTTTTCTGGAAGGTTGCTTGCCTCCATTTCGTTTACTTCCTTTTCTGGTGATGCCTGCTTTTCTTTCATATGCGGGCTGCCTCTTTGTCTCCCCATGGTCTCTCTTCTCTGGGTGTCTGGTTATGTAGTTCTTTCTCTCCTGGGTTGATTTAAAGGCACAAAATACAGCACTACCAGGTACAACTCACAAGGCACTGAACAGGAATGTATTCACGATATTAATAACCTCCAATAAAGGTGACCACCAGAAAAAGGCAAATTAGGTGATAGGAGAGAAAGAAGAAGAGGAAAAAAGAAAGAAAGAAAGAAAAAAAAAAGAAAAAAGGAGTGTGAAAATGAAATTGGGAAAAGGGAAAGTAAAGAGAAGAAAAAAAAGAAAAAAAAAAGTAAGAGAGACAAGAAAGTGACTAAGAGAGATAGGGGAACAGACTATATATATTGGGGATAAAACTCCAATAGAACAATCACTAATCCCAGCAAATGCCAGCAACAAGTGCCTGGGGATTAGTACAAACTACAACACCAACTAATATGGAGTGAGGCAAGGGAAAGCTGAAGCACAAAACAAACAAAAAAATAAACAAAAGAAGAATAAGCAAAACAATCTCACAAAAAAGCATAAAAATTGGATATAATCTACATTCAAGCAAACAACAACAAAAGGACAGAGAGAAGGACAAGTTTATGGATAGCTCAGACAGCGAAGGGAGAGGTGTATGTGGACTTGGAGCAGGGGATTGGAGATTAGATATGTAAGTAGGGTGAAATTTTAACAAGGGGTAAACAGAAAGAATAGGGAGAATCTAAAGCAGTAAAAGGGTAAGATAAACAGGACACTGAAAAGGGGGAGGTTAGGAGGGGAGTGATGGCCTAAAGGTAGAGTTGAGATAGAGTAAAACGATGCTAAAGGAAAGATAGAAATAGAATGTAGAACCCTAATCCCAAAATAAAATGAAGAGAAAATAAAATGACACTTAAAAAAAAAAAAAAAAAGATAAAATAGCAGTAGTAATAATACGGATTGAAAATAAAAATGTAATAATTAAAAAGGTAAAATCAAGTGATGAAAAAAGAGAAAAAAAAGTTTCTTGATTAAAAGATGCAAAAAATGAAAATAAAAAAGAATAAAAAAATAAAAGGTAAAAATAAAATGTGAAGTAGTGAAGGTCATTCACTTCCTCTGTTTTTCTGTTTGGCACGCCTGTTTCTCAGTCCAGACAGTATTGCAGTTCCCTGCGATCCACTGCTCTTCGGTGTTGTAAGCCAGTCCTGATTTTAAGCAGGCGGTGTGTCTTAATTTCTCGTATTCCTTTATTTTTGATTACACAAGAGTCAATTTGTGATTCAGCCCCTGGGTGGCAGTGTTTCTGGATTAACTTCCGGGTCTATCTATGGCCTCTCTAGGCAGTGTTAGAGCCTTCTTTCCCGCACTCGCCACTGGCCTGTGGGAGTGGTCTGCCTCAGAGCTGACTCTCTGAGGGTCACGCCCAGCTCCGATCCCCAGGTTCCAGAAAAACAACCTTCCCCTGCAGTCTCCCAGGGTGTCCCCAACTGGGTGATCCTATGTATTGGGCTTAGTAATCAGAGGCCAGAATTTCAAGAGGAAAAAGCTCAGTTGTGCGAACTCCGGGACTCCGCGTAAGCCCAGGCACCCAGGGAACGCAGGGGCTGCGCGTAAGTCTGGACTGCCTGAAATTCTTAGGGTGTCCCTGCACTTCAGATCAAAATGGGTTGCTTTTTAGAGTGCCCTTCTCTTAGCAGCTCTGAGGACCCCTTTCCACAATCACAGATCACGCCAGCCCCTACAGCCACGGATTTTTCTAGGCACAGACTTCCCTGGTCCTCCAGCTCCCGCAAAATGCGCGTTCCTCTCTCCCTCCGGGACCAGAGACCTCACCTTATCCCAGGCGAAATCTGACCTTTCCGTGGTGGAGTGTAGAGCTCCTCTGAACCCGTGTGCTTGCGCCAGTTGGGGAGCGTTGTTCTGGGGCTCGCAGCTGTTCCTGGGGTGCCGCAGTTGTGGATTCTCAGGCTTCAGATAAGCTCCACTTTCCGGATCAAGATGGCGCAGACTCCGCGTCCAACCCCGCAGCTCCGGGAGGGGACCCAGCCGCAGTTGGTGCTGCCAGGTCAGGGGAACCCCGTTCAGCAGTCCCCCACCTCCTTCTGGAATTCAGTTGTCTCCCAACCGGCCAACAAACACTCCTTGTGCGACCCTCAGCTGTTCTTTCTTTCTGCTCCGGGACAAGGCTCGGAACACGTCTGTCTATTCCGCCGCCATTATTCCCTCCCAGTTTTTATATTTTAATTGAAACAAACTTTAGCTTTGACAATTGAGAGTTTGGTAGAAATTTATAGTTACACTATAAAAATTATCAATTATGCTATTGTTAAAATCATGACCTGCTTTGATGTTTCATGGTACGCGTGTATACTTGTGGATGCCTTTTACTAAAAACTTTCAACAGGCCCAGAGAACTTGATTAGAATGCCCCTAGTAAGACTGCTTTTCATCACACCTGCTAATGAAACGTTTCTCCATAAGATGAATTATTTTTTACTATTTCTGATAAGTTTCTCTGATAAATGGTATTATGGCACTACCCTGAGAAATATCTTTAGAAAAAAGTAGTAGATTTTTCAATTTATGCTCATCTGTGATTCAAAAGCTGTTTTTATTACAGGGATTTTATACTGCGCTTTAATTCTGTCTATTTCTGGTCATTTTTTATGTGTATTTCAGTTTTTAAAACCTTCTTTTCACAATAGAATGTTTTAGATAATTACTATCTTTGTATGAGAGACAATGAGCCCCCCAAAATCAATGATCATGCATGGTGATATCTTATTTTATGGGCAGATTAACACTGTAAACTATCTTTTTGAAAATAATGTGCTGGAATAAGACTTAATAACATATTTATAATTGATGATGTTGGAAAAGAGGAGAGCAAATTAATCAAAACATCATGCCGGTAATAGTTGATAAACCAGAGATCACAAAATACTCACTCTTAATAACAGAAACTTATTATATTGTTTTAGTATGAAGACATATAATCCTTGAGAGAGGAAATTTATATCTTGAGACTTCATCTCTATGGACACAGAAGAGCTAATCTCACAATTAATTGAAAGTGGATTCCCTCTCTGTGTCCAGGCTGTTGATGAGCTAGAGTATGCACATACTAGTATATTTAAAAAGAGTAAAAATACCAGTTTTTATAATGGGTAAATTTCAGGAACATTCATGACCCTAAGAGGGTGACCATTTCCCATATGGGTAATTTCAAAGGAAGTGGAATTAATAAATAAATATAGTTTTCTAAAAGGTGAACAATTTTGGAACAAATATATAACACATTCATTTTATTAAGTTTACTAATTTTCAAACATAACCTGACAATAAACTAAAAATATATGTGGGATATTGCACACTTATGGTTTATGGTTGTCCTTGATCTAAAGTGGGGAAAGCAATGCCTCCCCCTTCCCCTTTTTTTTGGCCAGGGACTATAATTTAATCAACAAACAATACAAATTATTATATACTTTGGATCCTCTGCTATTCTTGGTAGCATGCATATATAGCAGAAGGAAATCTTTATCTAGGGGACTGCAAATATGTAGACCTTACTCTCCTTTTTTTGTGGTTTTTACTGATGTCTTGGCTTTTCATTATTAAAAAAATAGGCTATACACACACACACACACACACACACACACACACACATATATATATGTGTGTGTGTGTGTGTGTGTATATATATGTATATATATATATATATATATATATATATATATATATATATATATAACTAGAAGCCTGGCACACAAAATTTGTGCATGGGTAGGGTCCCTAGGCCTGACCTGCGATCAGAGCCATCTTCCCCAGCTGCCAACAGCTGGCCCCACTCCCCCCCTCCCCCCCACCCCCCGCTGCCGCCATTTGCCCTCTGTGTGTGGGGCGATTGGGGCCCCGGCGCCACCTGCGTCCGCTGCCACCCACCCCACTTCCCAGTTCCCCATTGGGCGATCGGGGCCTGCAGACTGGGGGCAGCTCCTGCATTGAGCGTCTGCCCTCTGGTGGTCAGTGAGCATCATAGCCGACCAGTCGTTCCACCATCAGGTCAATTTGCATATTATGCTTTTATATATATATATATATAGATTGTACATTTATGAGAGATAGAGAGAGAGAAATAGAATGAGAGTTCATTTACACAGCTGTCCATCTGAGCCATGCTTCCAACATGAGTTTGTTTCTTGGTGCCAACAAGCATCTGCTCCATACGCCTGGTGCTTCCCCTCCATCTGCAAAGTCTCTGGATTACGCTGCATTCATTCTCCAGTGGCTACTCCAATCTGCCCTTGTCTCCAGTGTCAAGGAATCTGAGGCACTATTTCAATCAGATACAACCTTCTTTTCCATCCCTTCTTTGAGGGAAGTTTATTTGGAAGGCTTTTAGGGAGCTTAATTACATTTCCATTTACCCATTTGAAAATAAGTTGAATGGCATTTCATTTACATCACCCATGTGTTCACTATTCCCCCTCGCCTCCTCCAACATGCCTTGTGAGAGGGAGAAGGAAAAAGATGCATTAACTTGTATGCAGAAGATGCAGAAATTTCAAAATGTACTGACAGATTGCAGAAATAAATGCTGAATGATAACAATGTTTACACTTGATAATGAGATAATTTATTAGTAAATTAGTGAGGCATTGCTTTCCCCACTTTGCAAATGAGGAAGCAGAGTCAGAAAAGGATAATTTCTCTTCTGAAGGTCACATCTTTCTCTGACAGAGCCAGGGAAAGAGATACAATTTTTCCCTACTTTATCTTCTGCTTAGTCTGCTGAGGCACTAAAATTTTGCAAGTACAAAAAGATCATAGAGAAGGTAAGCTATGTCATTGTTGAGTGATTCAAATATATCCACATTGCCCTTCATTGTAAAGTAAAAAAAGAACATAGGACTGACTGATTTGTTTGCATCGTGGACAAATGCTTCAGTGATTTTTAGTTTTTATCTGGAATGAAGAATGGACCCTCTCTTTGAACTTTCATAGGATATCTAGATGAGAAAAGGGCGCAGTAACAGTGGGACGGATCATAATGAAAACCCTAAAGCAACCTGTGTTTGATGTTCAAAATTTTTACTCAAGATATTCCAGTTTAGATAAGAGAAAATTCTTGCTGGGATATGTATATAGGATATATACATACTTTATTCTTTTACTTCTATTGATAAAGAAAAGTCAGGAATATAGGTATTGATTAACCAGTTAACAGTGAATCTGTATTTTAATGTTGACATTAAAAATGGCCAAAATTGTCTAGCTAAATCCCATTGTCAGAATTCTATCACAGGAAGAAGTCCCTTTTACTTCAAAGGGGATTTTATTCCAAAATAAAAGACACAAGAGCAGAGCAGATGAGGATTTGGGAAAGTGCCTTCCTGTAATGACGATGGCTGAGCCACATTCACTTGTGCCTGGGTTGAAAAGGATAGTGCTGTGCAGACTTGTATTCCAGAAAGCATTTAGAACTTGAAAACCAGATTGTAATGAAATAAAGGGAATATGGTGCTTAAAGAGATAAGAAAGAAAATGTTGAAAGAGATACTTTGGTCTGCAAATAGGAAGAGACGTGAGGCTGACAATGAAAACCATGTTAGAGTGGATGAGATCAACTAAAATTGGAGGTTTAGGAGCAGAGATGGATATGACAGGCTGTACTTTAAATTCTATAAATATGTGCATAATAGTAATGAGAGGTCAAATGTAATTTATTTTCAAGGTGGTTTTTTTTTTTTTTTGTAAGTCAGTTCCTAATCTGTTTACAGTTAGCTGTGGGCTGTATATACAATGCATCCATTAGGATATAGGTTAAGCTACTGAAAGAGAAAACCCCAAACATAATGGCTTAAAAAAGATAGGTTCTCTTCTCTAACAGTGCAGAGGGGAGCAGTGAGCAAACTCTGTTAACAGTGGGGTGGTGCTGCCAAATCAACGTGTAGCTTCCACCTCTGAATCAAAGATGGCTATCCTGGATCTAGTCATCCCCAGGCAAGCAGGGAGGAAATGGGCCAGGAAGTTCACCCACGTTCCTTTCTAGGGCCCTAAGCTGGAAATGGTATCTGTCTTAGTTTTGCTAAGGCTGTTGTAACAAAGTACCACACTAAGTGGTTTGAACATCAGAAATGTATTGCCTTTCAGTTCTGGAGGCCAGAAGTCCAAATCAAAGTATTGGTAAGGTTAGTTTTCAGGGCTGCGGGAAGAATCTGTTCCAAGCCTCTCTTCTCAGCTTATAGATGGCCATCTTATGTATCTCTTAACATAATTTTTCTTCTATGTATCTCTCAGTGTCCCCTTTTTCCTAAAATACCAGTCATCCTATATAATAAAAGCCTAATATGCTAAGTGTCCGGTCGACTGGTTGGCCGTTCAACCAATCAAAATGTAATATGCTAGTGATATGCTAAGGCCATTCTCTATGATGTGCACTGACCACCAGGGGGCAGAAAGTCAACCAGTCAACCAGTTGCAATGATGTGCACTAACCACCAGGGAAGACGCTCCGACTGGTAGGTTGCTTGCTGCTGGGGTCCAGCCAATCGGGACTAAGCGAGGCGGGCCAGACATGCCCTGGAGTCCCTCCCCAGCTGGCAACCTCCCACGTCTCTCCCCAGCCCTGATCTTGCACCAGTGGGGTGCCTTGGCCTGGCCTTCACCCTCTCACAATCCAGGACCTCTCGGGGGATGTCAGAGAGCCAGTTTGCCCCGATCCCGCAGGCCAGGCCGAGGGACCCCACTGGTGCACGAATTCGTGCACTGGGCCTCTAGTATTAGATAAGGGCCTATTTTAATGACCTCATTTTAACTTGACTATCTCTGTAAAGATCCTATCTCCAAATAAGTAGACATGCTGAGGTACTGAGGATTAGGACTTGGACATACAAATTTTATGAGTGACACAATTCAGCCCACAAAGGTATTCTTTATTTGTCTCACATCCCATTGCTAAAACTTAGTACATGTCCACAGCAAACTGCAAGGGATGCTGGGAAATGTGATGGAAACAGAATGTGATCTTGGAGACCTTCTTGCTGGTGAGCCAATGGGTAAGGAGTTATTATAGACAGAGGAATTCTCTCTGAGGCAGGTATAGACAAAGAGAAGCCATCCATGTGCAGATAGTGGAAAGTGCTCTGTAGAGAGAAGAGTGGATGATCATTGGCTCAGCTCTCACTGACCCCTGGGCACTCAAGCGCTGCTCCTTGCTATGGTCCTCTGATGGGTCCACTTGCCCATTGCTTCTGGGATTTAGTGTTTCCTCCTTCTCAGCAGTTTCCCAGATATCAGCTCCTCCCTTCTGTGGGTCCCATCTGGTAGCTATGTCTCCTTTGCTTTCATGCTCTTTCAGCAGTTGCTTGTGCTTCCTCATCCCACACCTTCTTTATACCCCACAACACCTTAAAACTTTTCTTCTTAATCGTCATGGCCCATTAAACTCAGAACTAGAGCAAGTGAAGGCATGTTTGCCTTTCCATGGAGAACAGAAAACCTCCCTCAGGAAGTGAGGGGAAGCATTCATATTTCATCCCTTTCATGCAGCATAAAACAATCAGGAAAAAAACAGATTGGTTAAGTTTCCATATATATATACAGGCTGAAACTTTCCTATCCTGTCACAGAGGACTCACAGCAGCCAGGACAGCAGAATGTTTTCAGAGAGGGAATGTGTCAAACGCTAATGAGAAGTCAAGTAATATCTCATTCACTTCCTTTGGATTTGGCACACGAAGACTTTGGTGACCTTGTTGAGAGAAGTGTACTTGGATGGTGGGAGCAAAAGACAGATTGGAGTGTAACTTCCAAGATGGAGTGTAACTTCCTCTAGCACGTATGCAGAAAGTGAGTTTGCCCTATTCCAGAGACCAAGGTTTCCTGTCCCATGTATCAAAAGGTTTTGGTTCAATTCTTGTTCAGGGCACATGTCTGGGTTGCCAGTTTGATCCCTGGTAGGAGGTGTTCAGGAGGCAGCCGATTGATGTTTCATTTTCACAGCAATGTCTCTCTCTCTCTCTCTCTCTCTCTCTCTCTCTCTCTCTCTCTCTCTCTCAAAAATCAATAAAAATTAAAAAAAAAAGGATGAGCTAAAGAGAGGGAAAGGATGAATAGGAAAAGTTCCATGTAAGGATTGTGATTATGAATCAGCTTGATCATGTGTCTAGTAACTTAAGTTTTTCACTCGTAGGCATGCAAGATGGCATAATTTAGGATTAAGGTGTGTGTTTTTATTTTGAGACAATTGCCCATTGACATGCAGCTGTAAGAAGGAATACAGAGAGATCCCCTGTAAGGATGAGGTCTTGATAGGCATTGATAATAAAGAGGAGTGAAAATAACTGAGCATGTAATTAAGGCAGTGGTTTTTATTAGAGGGACAAGAGCTCTAAACTGGACCTGCAGAAAAGTGAAAAGTGCAGAGTCAATGGATAGTGAGAAGGAGGTGGCATGAGAAGGGCTGAATGTTTGATGCATCAAGAGTGCTGAACAAATATTCTAGAAGCAGAACGGGAGGAAATCAAAGAATAGGTGACTGTAATCAAGAGTTCTGATTGACATTTATCGCCATGACAAGGCATGACTATTGGGCAGGTGGCTGAGGTGGAAGGGTGAAAGGTCACTGGAGGTCAGGATGTCAAGAGACTAGGAAGTTTGAGGGGTCAACCAGAGGGAGCACCAGTCATCCAAGCCAGACTATCGAAAGTCATTTTAGAACTTTGCTTTTCTTTACTTCCTGTGTGCAAATTCATCAAGATTTTGCCTTCTCACTGTTTCTTGCTTCTGATACATTTTCTCTATGTCCACCTCCTGGGCCAGTTTCTCTCTCCCCTGGAGCAACCTCAGACCTGGTCTTCTATTGTCAAGCTTCCCTCTTATATGCATCAATCACCCAGGCACCAGGGTGATGACCCTCTTGACCCTCATGAGCATGACTCACCAGACAAAGCCCAAGTGTGGCATCTATCCAAGGACCTGCAGGAGCTGGCCCTTCCTTCCCTTGCTCTCCACCTGGTAAGGCAGAGCTGTTTGGAGGTGCCCATGCATCTGCTTGCCCTTTACCCTCTTAGTTTTTCCAATTCGTACTCATCTTCCATCACAAACCTACATCCTCTAAAAGCTCTTCCTTAGCTCTTGACTGTGTCAAGTACATCCCCCTTGTACCTTTGTTCTTACCAAGATAGAATTCCCAGAACAGCACTCCCTATTGGAAAGTATTCTACATTGGAAGTGTGTGTGTGTGTCTGCCCTAAGTAGACTGTGAGCTCGGCACAGGCAGCAAACATGTCTGATACACAATGATCTGATCCCAGATAAAATAATCTCTGTCTATATTAAGGTCTCTCAGCCTCAATACTACTGACATTGGGGCCAGGTAATTCCATTGCACTGTACGATGTCAAGCAGCATCCATGGCCTCTACTTACTAGATGCTGGTAGCACCCCCAGTTTTGACAACCAAAAATGTCTTCAGCTACCAGATGTCCCTCAGGGATGAAATCAGCCCTGGTTCTGAATCTCTGGTCTATATTAGGAATACTCAGGAGGAAGCTGGCCTGAGAAGTAAAGAAAACAGGCCTATTCTAAGGGTCACTGCCAAGTTTGTGTGCGAATATATTCACCTTTGCATTTTTTACCTTTTCCCTATGTTGCTAAATATTATCTGTTGGTTCATAAAGGCCAACATTTATTCAAAAATTCTTGTTGGATTTTTTTATGATTACAAAATAGTCTTACAAAACCATTTTCACTGAAATACAGTGTCAGGAAGTTTATAATATCCTCGAAATGCCACTAAAGAGGAAAATGTGCTTGAGAACAAACATCTGTTAGCTCTTTTGAAGCTGTGACAGCCCTCAGGGTTTAGCACTCACCGTTTGGCAAGAACAAGTCTTCAGTTTCTTTAAAGTTTAGCAAAAGATGCTGCGAGATGCTTTCTTCTTTTCCTCCTTCTTTTTTGATTTAAATGTTTAATTGAGAGAATTATGCCCCCTAATTCAGTAATGCAGTGAAAGAGTTGCAAATTATTTCAAAGGATTAGTGAAGTAACATGGTGTAATAAGACACAGCTGGATTGTCTTAATGAAAGAAATAATAAGTTATTTCCGGACCGTTGTATCTCTTCTTAGTCGACGATACTCATTGACACAACATGCTCCATTATACGTGTCAGCTACCAGCTGGCGTAAAGGGTGCAGCCTCTGTCTGACAATGCCCCAGTCTTGGCTTGCTTAGCTCATCTCATTCCATGCAGCCTGGCTAAGTCTTCCCTACTTGCCAAGGGACCACTCCTTGGAAGATTATCACATTAGGGAGATGTGCTTACCATAAATGCTTGGTTAAATAGTTTACACGGTGTGTGATATTGGTGGGAATTCATGAATGGAAGTGGCTATATTTTGGAAAATATTTTAAGTTAGAGTGGCCTCTTATTTTTTGTTTGTTTGTTTGTTTGTTTGTTTTTTAATGACCTAGAAGAAATATGAGGTAAGAACGATGCTTTTTCTTTTTTTTTTGCTTAAGCAGTGAGAAGATATTTTTCTGTATGTTTAAATAATTCAGAAATATGGAACTCTCTTGGCTGCTTGTACTTAGAGACCAGGAAAAAAAAATTGGATTTTCCAAAATTTCTCTGGCAAGGATTTCATCATTTTGAAGAGGTGCACCCAAAAGTAGCCAGAGTTCAGACCCTCTGGGGACCGACCGTATGCTGAAAGTAAAGCACAGATCAGGCTCCGCAGGAGTGTCCGAGTTTTATGGGGTTCATTGTGAAGGTCATCTTGGGCGGGCATCAGCAGCAGGGAACAGTGCATTTTGAAGACAAAGTTGAGAGGAAAGTGAATTCTAGAGAGTGTCCCCGGGAATCAAAGAGAGATGGCGTCAGAGTCCTGCCCCTACCTGGGGTTCGGTGGCTTTGGTGAGCTGCTTACTTTGTGCCTTAATGTTTTCATCTGTGAAATAGGGGAGCAAGAGTTGTCCTGTGAGATCCTTGTGGGGATGACATGTCGACGGCCTGGCACTGGGCTTGCACCAGCTGGACCTGCCCTCAGATCACAGGGAGGCCTCGCCCTGCGTCACCTCTGCAGTATGGGGAGTCTCAGCTGGACCTAAGAGGCGCTGGTTTACTTTAAAACATTTGCATGAGGATTGTGTATATGATGGCAAGAGAAGGAAGGTCGGTTGGGACCATGTGGGTGTGGAGTGGTGGGCGGGAAGAGGTTGAGATGGAATTAGAGCAGCTGGAAACTTCTGGGCCCTGCTGGGCCAATCGGGCTGTGGGCACAGGGCAGAAGCAGCTTTTCATGAGGGCCCAGAGAACACTAAGCGGGGAAGATCTGATGCCTTTGGGCATCGTGGTACAGCAGTGTGCGGGCCGCCCCTGGGCCATACAGTGTTTTTATGCAAATTAGGTGCCTTTGTTCAAATTAGGAAAAGGTGCTCTCCTCTACATGGCTATCATCCTCCATGGGGGCACTGAGCTTAGCAAGCAGAGCGGAAATGGGTTCCAACTCTCACCATCCCCTTGGCTGGGATTCCTTGTGCAGTCAACAACCTACACAGCTGCGAGGGAGGCTTTAGTGCCGCAGCCCACCTGTGGGGCTTGCTGGTGAGTGTAGGCAGTGCTGCGGGGGACTTCCCCAAATACATGGTATGCACGATTCCTATATCCCCACTGGGCATGTGGGTACAGAACAATGTTAAGGGGGTTGCACTCCTTGACCCTTTGAAGAGGTCAGAGTTCCCCAAGGGTGATCCTGCTGGCTTCCTTTCATTACTCAGCCCCCATGCAGGATGAGCTGGTGAGAGTGAGCTGTCCTGCCTCTGGCAATGGGGTCTGAGTTTATTCTGTGCATACCAGGCTGTTGTCCCAAGTGGGTGAAGTGACACTGTGGTCCGACTTGGGAGAGGAAGAGGAACTCCTTTGGGCGTGCATGTACCTGCCTGAGAAGTGAGGAGTTTAGAGGAGACCCCACCATGGTCCTTCCCTGGTCTGATGGCAGATACCCTCTGTGCCTGTGGGATATTCACTGAAAGGAGAGTCCTCCTGACCACTGACAGGGGAGTTTGGGAGAGAGATTGCCCCAGCTATCCGTGTAGTCCTGGACTTGACTTACAGGGGACACTCACTCATTCTCTATAAACCCAAGTGGGTTTCAAACATGATTTGATTATTATAAAGTGATGACCCGGGTCCATGAGTTAAGCTGTAGCCTATTGCTCTTCCTACTGAAATGTGAGTGGTCAGTTAACCAAATCTCACAGCATGAGAAATGGACAGTACCTCAGGGGCGACTGGTCGCTTCATAGTTTGGGGAACTGAGTCCAGGAGCAAATCAGTACTTTGCCTTTAGTAATGCGATTAATTGTGGTTGGAATTGGGCCATAAATATCTTTCCCCCACCCCAAATTAAATGTTCATATCCTCTACCAAATATGAGGGGGGAAATCCTTCCAAGTACAATAGAATTTTTGATAATAGCTTTTTTGAGATATAATTTACTGTACACTCCATAAAATTCACTTGCTTTAAGTGTAAAAGTCAGGGATTTTTAGTAAATTTACCTAGTTGGGCAGTTATTACCACAATCCAATATTAGAACATTTTCACTACCCCCAAAGATCCCACGTGCCCATTTGCAGTGAGTCTCCATTTCTGCCTCCCTCTCACATCTCTAGGCAACCACTAGTCTTTCATTTCTATAGATTTGCTCTGTGTTGTTTTTTTTAAAAAAGACATTGATTGACTCTTATAGTATGTAGTCTGGCTTCATTCACTTAGCATAATGTGTTTGAGTCTGACCCATGCACTACACCGTATCGGTACTTCATTTCTTTTCATTACCAAATAGTATTTCATTGTATGATTAGGCCAGCTTTTGTTTACCTGTTTGCCAGTTGATAAACATTTGGATTGTTTCCACTTTTTGTCTATTATTAATAACTAGAGGCCCAGTGCACAAAATTTGTGCACTGGGGAGGGGGAGTCCCCCAACCTGGCCTGTGCCCTCTTGCAGTTCTAGGGCCCTTGGAGGATGTCCGACTGATGGCTTAGGCCCGCTCCCCACACGGGCCTAAGCCATCAGTCAGACATCCTTAGCGCTGCTGCAGAGGCACTGTGGGAGTGCACTGACCACCAGGGGAAGCTTCTGCATTGAGCATCTACCCCTTGGTGGTCAGTGTGCATCATAGCGACCAGTCATTCCACTGTTCGGTCAATTTGCATATTAGCCTTTTATTATATAGGATACTGCTGTGAACATTTATGCACAAGTCTTTGTGTGGATATAGCAATAGATTCTTTTACAGTGAATTTGCCAACTGTTCCAAAAAAGGTTTATTATGATGCCCAAAACAGCACCCTACACAACGTCCTTTTTCCCCATTTTTAGTTGCAATCTATTACACAATTATAACAGAGATGAGTTGCAGAATTATCTGAGGCATCCTTAATATCATTGCCAACAACCTTTATTAGGCTCTAATTCTTCTTAATACTTGGGAAGGGTAGGAGATTGTTTTTTCAATAGACTAGAATTTTTTGCTATTAATTTGTGTTCTCTTCTGTCTCTCTAAAAGGACAATAAACTTTTATTTTTTCATTCTCAGAAATGGTGAGACTCTTTATCAGAGAAAGTGATAAATGTGCAAGCTTTGGCTGCATTGTCCTCCAAGTCCCCTACGTGCTGTAGGATCAGCTTCTGAGAGTCCCCCTATCACTCTTGGTGCTACTGACATTGGGTTACTTGTTTTGTGGTGGGAGCTGTCTTGTGCATTGCAGGGTGTGTCAGCAGCATGTGTGATAACAAAGTCTCCAGACATTGCTAGATGACCCCAGGGGAGGGGCCACCATGGACCCACTGGAACCAGAGCTTAGGGGACAGGGGTGAACACCCCTCCTGCACTGCCAGCCATGCCTCTCTCTGCCCCAGGAGGATCCCAGGATGCTGCTGAAGCCTCCAAGACAAGTCAGTTTATACATGGAACATGGCACCATGACTATGGCAACATTAGCCTCATTTCAAACACAGTGTCTGCCAACAAAGAGAGGACAGCCTTGTGGAAGGAAGCATGTTTAGGCTGGGAGGAGGTTGTTATGGGAAACAAGTGGATAAAAACATGACAGCCTGAAGGGGAAAAAACTTTTCATTTCATTCTGATTTGAAGTCAAGTGCTGCTCGAGTCAAAAACGGCCGCCCACCAGATGGCCACGTCTGTCACTTAGCAAGGAGCTGGTGCTGTGCATCTCCGGCAGAGGAACACTTTGATCTTTTGCAGAAAAGAACAGTTTTCCACACACAAAGGTCTCGTGTATGTTTTCAAATGACATTTGTTAAAGGACACTGGGGCCACTCCTTGTTTTGGCATAGGATGCAGCTCTGAATTCTTCCGCAGAAGAAGGAATTTGGGTGCTTCTTGTTTGCAAGGCAAACAGCCATTCCAGTTTCCAGGGACTGAGAGTTTCCCTGGGATGCAAGGCTGGCAGGGCTAAAACCGGGGCAGCTGGTTACCTGACTCCCAAGAGGCCGTAGTCTGCATCTAGTCCTACCTGGGTCCCTGGCTAGCCCTGTCTCCTTGAAGATTCTCCTCCCTCCCCTGAAGCTGAAGGTTCTTCTCATGGAGGGTGGGTAAGGTGACACATACCTGTGTCCCTGTTGGGGCTGGCACATGGGTAGGCAGCAGGTTGGGTCTGAGTGGTGAGTCATAGTGAAGAGTTTTGTCCAGGGCTATGGAAGAACACCATCAGTCCAGCGAGCATTTGGATACCTACTACTAGTATGTGGTCTTGTCAAAGTTCAATCATACTACTGTTTAAATACTTAACCTACAATCTTAAAACACCTTTGACATCTTTAGCAGTGTGCCCAGCACACCCTGTGGTTGACTCCTTTGCTGTGCAGAGGTGACACTGGCTCTTGAAGAGCAGCCCTGAGGTCCCTGGCAGCCCATGACATATCTTTTGGGGAAAAAAATCTGCCGGAAGCCAGTTCCAGTATGTCATAATTGCAAGAGTTTCATCAAAAGGTTGATGGAACTTGGGGACTCAACAAGGGCTGTGTCACATATGTTATTGCCTGTTGGAAATGGCTGAAGCCATTTCCCCAAACCTGAAAAGGATGATTGTTTACTGCCAGACAGCTCAAGGGCATCTCAATCTACATGTTATTGCCTCCTGTTGGCCAAACACCTGAACAGCCGAAGGCAATTCCCCAATCTGACAATGGATTCTGTACAAAACCCTACCCTTTGAAGTGTCTATCTCCACCTTGCCTTAGGACAATTTGTGTTAATAAAAAGCAAGGTGTCTTGAGACAAGGAGAACTTAATTTCTTTAGCTAGGCTCCTCTGACTCCCAATGCCTTTCAAAAATACCTTTCGTATCTGGACTCTTATTTAAATTACACACAGCCTTTCTCCAGATTGTTGAACCCTTCTTAATGCCAGAACAAGAACCCTCGCAATCTCCTATAAATGGAGTTGCCCAGCTATAATGGCCAAGGATGCTTGATGAGGATGTAGGTTTTAAATAGACATAAAGATGAGGCAGGCTATACAGAGATTGCTTCTGGTTAATGGACATGCTTTAAAAAACCACAATGCTAAGAATATTATTATATTACTAGAGGCCCGGTCATGAAATTCGTGCAATGGGGGTGTGTGTCCCTCAGCCCAGCCTGCACCCTCTCCAATCTGGGACCCCTCAAGGGATGTCCGACTGCCCGTTTTAAGTGAGCAGTCAGAGATCCCTCTCACAATCCAGGACTGCTGGCTCCCAACTGTTCACCTGCCTGCTTTCCTCATTGCCCCTAACCGCTTCTGCCTGCCAGCCTGATCCCCCCTAACCACTCCCCTGCCAGCCTGATTGATTCCTAACTGCTCCCCTGCCAGCCTGTTTGCCCCTAACTGCCCTCCCCTGCAGGCATGGTCACCCCTAACTGCCCTCCCCTGCAGGCCTTGTCACCCCCAACTGCTCTCCCCTGCAGGCCTGGGTCTCCCCCAACTGCCCTTCCCTGCAGGCCTGGTCGCCCCCAACTTCCCTCCTCTGCTGGCCTGGTCACCCTTAATTGCCCTCCCCTGCAGGCTTGATCACCCCCAACTGCCCTCCCTTGCAGGCCTGGTCCCCTCCATCTGCCCTCCCCTGCTGGCCTGATCATCCACAACTGCCCTCCCTTGTAGGCCTGGTCCCTCCCAACTGCCCTCCCCTGCTTGCCATCTTGTGGTGGCCTTCTTGTGTCCACAAGGGGGCAGCCACCTTGTGTGTTGGAATGATGGTCAATTTGCATATTACTCTTTTATTAGATAGGATAGAGGCCTGGTGCATGAGTGGGGGCCAGCTGGTTTGCCCTGAAGGGTGTCCCGGATCAGGGTGGGGTTCCCTTGGGGGGTGGGGCGGCCTGGGCGAGGGGCCTGTGGTGGTTTGCAGGCCAGCCATGCCCCCCAATGACCCAAGCAGAGGCCCTGGTATTTGGGATTTATTTATCTTCTATAATTGAAACTTTGTAGCCTTGAGCAGAGCCAAGCCTCCTGCTTGCTCCATGGCTGCAGCCATTTTTGTTGGGATTTATTTATCTTCTATAATTGAAACTTTGTAGCCTTGAGTGGAGGCCTGGGCTGGCCAGGGTGTGCGGAAAGCTTGGCTTCCTCCATTGCTAGGGAAACCCAAGCCTTCTGCTCGCTCTGTAGCTGCAGCCATCTTGGTTGTGTTAATTTGCATACTCGCTCCTGATTGGCTGGTGGGCGTGGCTTGTGGGTGTAGCAGAATGATGGTTAATTTGCATATTACTCTTTTATTAGATAGGATTATTGAATATAGGTTGAATGGTTGCAAGCTAGGTACTGTACTAAAAAGAATCATCTTCAGTGCAGTAGGGGGTTTAAAATTAGCTGCAATATTGGGATTATTCTTTCACCATTGAGATGGCTATTAAGGAAAACAAAAAACCTTATATGTCAAAGCATAATGTGACACCCTTCTGAATCTATTTGAGGTATGCAATAATTTAGATTAAAAAAACATTTTAGTAAAGATTTCGTCTCAGAAAAGATTACTTAGAATAATTTTTGTTTAAATCAATGCTGTTTCTGAAGTTGAAAATTAATTTTTTTCTTAAGCTGTTTAATGACAAATTTTCACTAATAAATTTAATAATTTTGGTATAAAAATATGAATATTTGTGCTTGTTTATGAGTATTTATTCAGTTAACTCATAAGTTAAACAAATGGGATTCAACTAAACAGTCACCAAACTTAGAAACATCCCTGGCTGGGTGGCTCAGTTGGTTGGAGTGTTGGCTCATATACCAAAAGGTTGTGGGTTCAATTCCTACTCAGGGCACATACCTAGGTTGCAGTTTTGATTTCAGGTCAGGGTACTTACGGGAAGCAATGTTTCTCTCTCACATTGATGTTTCTCCCTCTTTCTCTCTCTGTCTCTCAAATTAATAAGAAAACATATCCTAGGGTGAAGATTTTTTTTAAAAAAAGAAACTTAACTAATTAAATTCTCTTAAGCATTTAAAAACTCTATTCTTGAAATTTAATATATCTGAACACTTTATATCCCTGACAGGATGGACTTACAAACAACATGCAAATTCCTTCTAAGCATTTAACTCAGTGATTTGTTATATCATGACAAATGAAACAAATCAAGTTTTCTTACACAATCAAACACAAATTCTCACTCCTTTCAAATGAAAACCACAAGTCTGCGATCAACTAAAAATTTCAAATCAAACCCCAAAGCCAGTATGTCACATGCTCAGCTGTGCTGAAATCCCATAGGTGTTTCAAGTGATTTCAAATGACACAGATTGTTTTAAAGACAATGATTACACAGTTCATTCCTAAATTCAACACAGAAGTATTAATATTGTGGGTTAGATTTGCTTTATTATCTCTAAATTGCTTTCTTCATCTTCCTGTTGACAAAGTTGTTTAATTGTCCGGGGGCGCTGACTTACAGCTGAGGCTCAGTTCTGAAATGTGGTTTGAGATCCAGGTTATGTTCCCGTCTGGACCCAGACACAGGATCTGGGCACCACGTCCAGAATGATCTGCTCACAGGGTGATGGGATTTCTAAAGGCCTACTTTTCATGCATCCTTATGTTTTGTGGGGTCTTCCTACGCACTTTAAAAAATTAGCGACCTAATAGTTACTAATCCCATGACTTGACTTGATCAGACCTTGCTCTCCTCAAGGTGCACCTGCCTTCTGTTCTGTCTGCCCACATTCTGCGTCCCAGGGCAGAGGCTTCCTCGCCCCCAGACTGAAGGCTTGGTGCCATCCTGGATGGAGAACGCAGCAGGGTGCCTACCCCACAGGTGCATAGTGGGTGTATTTGATTGTGTCTTCCAAGGACTGATTTATTATACCCTCACAAGCTAATTCTCTCCTTCTCCATCTGTCCTTACAGTTTTCCCATTTGTGGTATTTGATTTCCTTTGAAGTGATCAAAGCTTTGTCTTCTCTTTGTTACTTGAGTGAAAAGAACTACTTTTTTACTGATTATCCCATAACACCATAGATAGCATTGAGTTGTTTTGAAAACAAAAATTCCCTAACATGAGTGCTTTATTCCCTTTTATCTTTACTTACCATCTCCCTTTGCCTCCTACTACTCACCCCCAAAAAATCTACAGAGGAAAAACACCTCCATTATTCTGATTGATCCTGTCTTTTCAGACTTTAGTCTGCTGGGTGGGTCCTTTGCTGAGTTCTCAGTGGCCTTCATGTTCTGTATGTAGATGGGCTGGAGGAAGGTCTTTTCACGAAGGGGCTCTCTGTCATGCTCTGTTATCCCTATCCCGAAGAAATATGGGCTTCTTGCTTTAATTGTGGGATCCTCTTCTCTTCCAAGAGCATACTACACTTGGATTTGAGGTAAAATGAACATTGTAATCAAAATATCACGTTTTCAGATGAAATGTGAAACTGGGTGGAGGAATATAGGTCATATTAAGGGCCTTCTTCTTTCCAATGAGTCCTATTTTTTATCTTCCAAAGTAGGAGTCAAGATTCATATAGAGATCTTTTTTCAATACACACACCACTTTCCCTGTGAGATTAATGATCGCTGCCATATTTCTTCCCTAGTTGTGAAGCAGGAGTAGTCACTTAGGAACTTCCCAGAGATGCGGTAATGACACCTGAGCAAAGACATATGGGCTTGCCAGCATTCACACTCACTTTTGAATTTTTTATCCTTTTGGAATAAAAGGCCTGTTGTCAGTAGTTGCAGCACAAATCATTTTTCTGCTTCAGAAGTCTGGTTGATGGTTGCCAGCATTTGTAACCCAATTCAAGATGGTTAGATGTTTCAAATACATACAGAAAGCCTTCTTGCACCAGTAGTAATGCCATCCAGCTCTGGGCTCTATATTTATAGGCTACTAGGTTGTACAGAAGGTTCACTCTATGTCTATAACCCTGATACTGAACAGGTTTTTAAAATGACAGTGGTTCACCATTTCTTCAAAATTACTACCTGTGAATATGATGTTCATGCCTACTTACATATTTTTCTATAGATACATATGTATGTGCATACATGCACATAAGCAACTCTTAAATTATATTCCTTTTATTATATCTAAAAGCAAATATTAATTTTATATATACATATACAAAAGTATACAAGTATATAGAAAAATACTTAGATGAAATCAGAAATAATGCTAATAATACTAAACAGCTAAATATAATTCCAAATATTCTGCAAATTGGTGGAAAATGTGCATTGAAATGCATCTTCCACATGATGATGTCTTAAGCTTGCTGTTGGTCAGGAAGCAGCCAAAACCATTGGCATCTTAGTCATGCTTTGGTGAGTCATGAGTGTGTTGGTAACTGCATGGTTGAGTTTAACTGACGTTTAAAATATCTCCAAAATTTACATAAGATTTGGCACTTAAAGGAAAAGCTACTAAATACATAAAAGTCCATGAAAACAGAGCAGTATAAATGTGTTACTAGTAGAGCAAATATTGCTCTTCAATAGAATGAGCGTATTTTCTAATTTCTTGCAAAGTGACCACCAAAGGTTTAATGACAGATTATAATATTTGTTCAAGATGTTCACTGCTCCTCCCTACTGGATCCCTCCTTAAAGGCCTCACCTTCCTGCATTTACCTGTAGGAGGAGCGTACTACACGTCCCAATCATGTCACACTTGACCATGTGAATTCCTTTGGTCAGTGGCATGTGAGCACAGTGATGTATATACTTCTGAGCACAGGCCTAGGAGCTATCACAGCCTTCAGCTATTCCCTTTTACCTCGGCCATGAGGATGGTATGTCTTTGATAAGGGATGTTTCCTCAGCCTAGACTCTAGAATGAGGGCCTGTGTAGCAAAGCCACAGCCAACCTGCAAAGCATGTCATGCCCTGAGGATTTTGGTGGTGTTTGTTACTGCAGCAAAACTTATCAAAAGCTGACTAATAGACCTAAGGAAAGAAGTAGGTGAGAATGAATTACTACTGATAAGGATTGACTATTGCAGGGAAACCCACATGGCCAAGTCAGGAGAAATTGCCAAATCCCTGAGACTAGAATAAAGGTGTTCAAAGTAAGGAGAGACAGGTGTGACAAATCGTGCATCTTACACACACTCTGTCGTTACGGCATCCTGCTGTAGCTCAATTTACAACTTATTTTTCTTTGTCATTTGAAAAATAAAAGTGTGTTTTACAATCAGTGTTGTTTTAGAAATCATCCATGAAAAGTCTCTGGTTCCACTATGAGGCACCACATTTTGTCTGGCCATTGGCTGGGGAGAGGGGAGCTGGGGCATCCTGTTCACACACTGAATCACTTGTGCCTATTTTTCAAGCATTTTGATCTAAAAATCTGTCAAAGAATTTGTTCATTTTAATTAATGAAGAAAATGACTATGCATATGTACTAGTATATCCTCCAAATAAGGCATAAATTGTGCCATTTTTCTAAGCAACAGTCCGACTATTCCTGGAGGGCAGAGCTAAGGCTGCCTGTCCTTGCCTGGCTCTTGAAGTCACTTCTTTGTATCAGATGCTCAGGCGGAAGCTCTCCCAGCCCTGGGTTGATGCTCCTTTTTTGTATCTGGGTGGCAATTTCTTTTAAGCAACGAATAAGCTACTTAGGGAGTGAGAGCCGAGTAAGGCAAAGGAATAGTGTCCGCCAGCTCATTTTCTATGTGCTTGGAGTAGGAGGGGACAGGTGTTAGCATTATGAAATGACACCTATAAGAAGATATTCAGTGAGCATAGGTGTGTGTCTGAAAATGCATGCATTGTCCACACATAGCCCTTGTTATAGGGTGGGAAGGCAATTATTAATTTGAGACCATACTTCCATTTTTCATTTCCTCTTAATTTTGTGTCTATACTATGAAGAAAATTTACATAGAAAATGTATTCCAGGTTTAGAACACAGAACATTTTTATTTTTACTTACAACCCTCTCGCTGCATTGTTTTCTGAAATACCCTGCCCAATCGCTTCTAATGAGTTGAATGTTGTTTGGCTGAAATCAACCCACACGAGATGCCATGTTTCTCTCGGAGATAAAAGGCAAGGCCAATAGAACTATAATTATATTTCCATTTGGCTTCCTATCACCCTCTCATTCCTATTTTTGAAAAGGAGACAAAGATCTTAATAGAAGTGCTTCTCTCAACTGTTGGAAACTCTTTACATGTCAAGAATTAACTCTCAAAGATTTTCAGGTCAAAAATAAGGGTTGGCCAGACTTGGTGAGTGCCTGCAAGCTAGTGGATGCCAGCAGGGACTGCTGGTGACTTTGAGCCATATCAAGGATGCAGAACAAAAGCAATTGGATATAGGCTACTTATATAGCCCTGACCTCACTTGCCCAAGTTGATACAGACAGTCACCAATAAGCTAGCTGCCCATAGGGTGAAGGGTCAAATGAGGTTCAGAAAGTCAGCTGGTATGTTTGGATGTGGCAGGTAGCCAATTTAGGTTATGCAGGCAGAGGGCTGCCGCTTAGGTCCCTGAATTTGGCTTGAACATGCAAATACTTATTCGTGTGAGTCTTTCGCAAGAAACCATTAAGCTCTCTGGTCTATCCTAGTTCACCTGCAATATGAAGGGCTGAAGGAGGTGATCTTTTAGCTTCCTCTGAATGCCGACCCCCTCCCCTTTCCCCTTGATTCTGCTCCATCCTCACCCTGTGTGGCTGTTGGCAAGCCTCCGTGGGCGCGGCGTGTGCCCAGCACAGCAGAATCACCTGGCCTGTGCCACGTTCAGCTTGACAGGGTGGATAAAGCACCTGCCATCCAGGCGCTCTTGGTTACATTGCAGTCGTTCTGCAAAGTCTAATTCAGAGTGCCACTCGATGCTGAGAAATCCTGGGCAAGGGCTCTGTCTTTAACCACACGCGTTGCACGTGGCCGAGGTTTGCCCTTGCTGGGACACCCGCACCGTTTGCTCAAGTGCAGACACTCTCGGGGGCCGCTCCTTCAGATGAATTGTTTGTAAGGAGCTCTGACAGCGTCTCTTGCCAAGTTGCTGGTGAGGAGTAGCCCCAGGGTTGCTTAGCGCATAGGAGATTTTAGGTCCATAATTGTCTGGGAAGACAGGGAATAAGGGACCAGATTTTGATATTTCTGAAGTGTCACAGCCATTTGGCTACTGAGATTGCAAGAAATAGTTAGCAGGGTCAGCAAACATTTGTAGCCATGTGTAACAGGGCATCTCAACCTCCCAAAGGGAAGGGATTTCTTCTGTGGGAAAGGGAAGGGATTTCTGCTGTGAGACCGCTGGTACAAATGGAGTATCTTGTTGGGAAAGAACAAGTATCTTGTGCATCAGGCTGGAAAAAAGAGCATGGCTACTAGGATACTTTTATGTTACTTGGCTTTCAAAAATAAGGGCAAAAGGTGGGAAATGGAGACAAACTTGCAA
Source organism: Plecotus auritus (assembly GCF_963455305.1). Taxonomy (NCBI): domain Eukaryota; kingdom Metazoa; phylum Chordata; class Mammalia; order Chiroptera; family Vespertilionidae; genus Plecotus; species Plecotus auritus. Next base: position 165,491,572 of record NC_137774.1, read on the forward strand.
ATGACATGCAAAATGCAACTAATCTTATATCACCCTTTTTTCCATAATGTTCTCTTCCAAGCTTTTGGGTGCTACAAAGCAATTTTTTTAAAAATGGGTATGCCTGTTAAAACTATACATTTCTCAGTATTCTAATTGATGAGTAACTGATACACACTTCCTAATGCTGTCCTGCTTCCTAACTTCATCTTCCAATCACTTGTTGACTGTGATAGCCAGCTACTGGCCTAGATGAATGGAATTCAAAGTGAGTGGTGGGAGGGGGGCAGAATCTCTGCTTTTATGGTGTTCACCGAGGTCAACCGGAGAAGCCTGCACCAAAACAGACAGCACCCTCCTCTGAAGATGCATGATTACATTATGAAAATATGCCTACAATGGTGTGAGCAGGAATCTCTGAGTAATTAGAAGCATATAGAAGGACACTCACATCCAGGTGTCAACATAGCTCACCTGGCGGGAAAGGGAGGAGATAGGGGACTGGAGAGGATGTAGTAGCAGGTGAAAATGGCATGTAGAATAGGATCTCATCCAGGTAAAAGCATGTGTGTATATGTTTTCATAAAGAGATGCATTCATTTTTTGTTGTTGAAAAAGATGCGGGCTCTTTAACCTGAGAGTCTGTTTTGGGTGAATTATGTATTCCAAAAATATATGTAGAAGTACCCCAGATTGTAACTTTATTTGGAAATAAGAAGCTTGCAGATGTACTGTTAGGTTGAAATAAGGTAATTCTGGAGTAGAGAGGCCACCTCATCCATTATGACTGGTGCCCTTATATGAAGGTGGCCACGTGAAGGCAGACACACACAGAGGCAACACCCAAAGGCAAAGACTGGAGTGATGCCAATGCGGCACAGGAAGGAATGGCCTGCATTGGTGACTACCAGGAGAAGGAAGAGGTGTGGGAGGATCCTCCCCTACAGCCTTCAGAGGGAGCAGGCCCTGCCACACCTTGATCTTGGATGGCTGCCTTCAGAACTGAAGTTTGTGGCACTGTGTCCTGGCAGCCCTGGAAAACAAATAGCGACACAATTCTTGATTCTATTTTATAACCTGACTCTCTTATTAAACAAAATGTTGTGAGCACCTTTCCAAGTCGTTAAAGTTTCTGCTACGATATCCAAGATTACATTTTATTTCTCCTCGGAAAGCATGACTGCGTTTTGTATTGGGCAAATTGACCTTGTAAAGTGAACTCTGGACCCCCTGCTCCAGTCGGCTTCTCAAGCACAGGCTGGGGATGTGGGGATGGGTCCTTATCACAGACAGTCAAGTGGAAGGTTGGGGACTCTGCCCTATTCCTACTGTCTGTCCTTATCTCTCTGTGTCTGGGGTGAGTGCCCCGCACACTCCAGGCCTTTGCCCAGTGCTGGGAGTGCCACACATGCCAAGGTGCTCATGAGATTTGTCTTGGCTTGTGGACTCCTGGAGGACCTGCCCCTGGAGTGCTGGACCTGCAGGAGGCCGTGGGGCCTGCAGGGGGCTGTGTGCGGACAGACCTGGGCCTGCTGACAGTCCGGGGTGGGGTGATCTGGGGCTCTTTCTTCCCAAAAGAAACCCCTGAAGGTTGGAGAGATGCTCAGAATCAAATTTATATTTTTTATAGAAAATGGAGGAATAATGCTTATAGAATCTCCTTCTGTGGCATAAAATGTTCAGTACCACCTATGTTCTTGACGTTTATTACCTTGTTTAAATCTCATGACATCCTACTGCCCTAAATAATGTTATCATTCTCACTTTGCCCGTGTAAAACTGAAGCCCAGAACGGTTAAAGCACTTGCCCAAGGTCATAGAGCAAAGAGATGGAGCTGAGAGTTGAATACAGACAGCATGGCTCAGGGACTGGGTTCACCACCAGACAACACTACCCGAGCACACCAGACAACACTACCCGAGGACACCAGACAACACTACCCGAGGACACCAGACAACACTACCCGAGGACACCAGACAACACTACCCGAGGACACCAGACAACACTACCCGAGGACACCAGACAACACTACCCGAGGACACCAGACAGCACTACCCCAGAGCACACCAGACAACACTACCCGAGGACACCAGACAACACTACCCGAGGACACCAGACAACACTACCCGAGGACACCAGACAACACTACCCGAGGACACCAGACAACACTACCCCAGAGCACACCAGACAACACTACCCGAGCACACCAGACAACACTACCCGAGGACACCAGACAACACTACCCAAGGACACCAGACAACACTACCCGAGGACACCAGACAACACTACCCGAGGACACCAGACATCACTACCCCAGAGGACACCAGACAACACTACCCCAGAGGACACCAGACAACACTACCCGAGGACACCAGACAACACTACCCGAGGACACCAGACATCACTACCCCAGAGGACACCAGACAACACTACCCCAGAGGACACCAGACAACACTACCCCAGAGGACACCAGACAACACTACCCCAGAGGACACCAGACAACACTACCCCAGAGGACACCAGACATCACTACCCCAGAGGACACCAGACATCACTACCCCAGAGGACACCAGACAACACTACCCCAGAGGACACCAGACATCACTACCCCAGAGGACACCAGACAGCACTACCCCAGAGGACACCAGACAGCACTACCTCAGAGGACACCAGACAGCACTACCCCAGAGGACACCAGACAGCACTACCTCAGAGGACACCAGACAGCACTACCCCAGAGGACACCAGACAACACTACCCCAGAGGACACCAGACAGCACTACCCCAGAGGACACCAGACAGCACTACCTCAGAGGACACCAGACAACACTACCCCAGAGGACACCAGACAACACTACCCCAGAGGACACCAGACAACACTACCCCAGAGGACACCAGACATCACTACCCCAGAGGACACCAGACATCACTACCCCAGAGGACACCAGACAACACTACCCCAGAGGACACCAGACATCACTACCCCAGAGGACACCAGACAGCACTACCCCAGAGGACACCAGACAGCACTACCTCAGAGGACACCAGACAGCACTACCCCAGAGGACACCAGACAGCACTACCTCAGAGGACACCAGACAGCACTACCCCAGAGGATACCAGACAACACTACCCCAGAGGACACCAGACAGCACTACCCCAGAGGACACCAGACAGCACTACCTCAGAGGACACCAGACAACACTACCCCAGAGGACACCAGACATCACTACCCCAGAGGACACCAGACATCACTACCCCAGAGGACACCAGACAACACTACCCCAGAGGACACCAGACATCACTACCCCAGAGGACACCAGACATCACTACCCCAGAGGACACCAGACAACACTACCCCAGAGGACACCAGACAACACTACCCCAGAGGACACCAGACATCACTACCCCAGAGGACACCAGACAGCACTACCTCAGAGGACACCAGACAGCACTACCCCAGAGGACACCAGACAACACTACCCCAGAGGACACCAGACAGCACTACCCCAGAGGACACCAGACAGCACTACCCCAGAGGACACCAGACAACACTACCCCAGAGGACACCAGACAACACTACCCCAGAGGACACCAGACATCACTACCCCAGAGGACACCAGACAGCACTACCCCAGAGGACACCAGACAACACTACCCCAGAGGACACCAGACAGCACTACCCCAGAGGACACCAGACAGCACTACCCCAGAGGACACCAGACAGCACTACCCCAGAGGACACCAGACAACACTACCCCAGAGGACACCAGACAGCACTACCCCAGAGGACACCAGACAACACTACCCCAGAGGACACCAGACAACACTACCCCAGAGGACACCAGACAGCACTACCCCAGAGGACACCAGACAACACTACCCCAGAGGACACCAGACAACACTACCCCAGAGGACACCAGACAGCACTACCCCAGAGGACACCAGACAACACTACCCCAGAGGACACCAGACAACACTACCCCAGAGGACACCAGACAGCACTACCCCAGAGGACACCAGACAGCACTACCCCAGAGGACACCAGACAACACTACCCGAGGACACCAGACAACACTACCCCAGAGGACACCAGACAGCACTACCCCAGAGGACACCAGACAACACTACCCCAGAGGACACCAGACAACACTACCCCAGAGGACACCAGACAGCACTACCCCAGAGGACACCAGACAACACTACCCCAGAGGACACCAGACAGCACTACCCCAGAGGACACCAGACAACACTACCCCAGAGGACACCAGACAACACTACCCCAGAGGACACCAGACAGCACTACCTCAGAGGACACCAGACAGCACTACCCCAGAGGACACCAGACAACACTACCCCAGAGGACACCAGACAGCACTACCCTAGAGGACACCAGACAGCACTACCTCAGAGGACACCAGACAACACTACCCCAGAGGACACCAGACAACACTACCCCAGAGGACACCAGACAACACTACCCCAGAGGACACCAGACATCACTACCCCAGAGGACACCAGACATCACTACCCCAGAGGACACCAGACAACACTACCCCAGAGGACACCAGACATCACTACCCCAGAGGACACCAGACAGCACTACCCCAGAGGACACCAGACAGCACTACCTCAGAGGACACCAGACAGCACTACCCCAGAGGACACCAGACAGCACTACCTCAGAGGACACCAGACAGCACTACCCCAGAGGATACCAGACAACACTACCCCAGAGGACACCAGACAGCACTACCCCAGAGGACACCAGACAGCACTACCTCAGAGGACACCAGACAACACTACCCCAGAGGACACCAGACATCACTACCCCAGAGGACACCAGACATCACTACCCCAGAGGACACCAGACAACACTACCCCAGAGGACACCAGACATCACTACCCCAGAGGACACCAGACATCACTACCCCAGAGGACACCAGACAACACTACCCCAGAGGACACCAGACATCACTACCCCAGAGGACACCAGACAGCACTACCCCAGAGGACACCAGACAGCACTACCTCAGAGGACACCAGACAGCACTACCCCAGAGGACACCAGACAACACTACCCCAGAGGACACCAGACAGCACTACCCCAGAGGACACCAGACAGCACTACCCCAGAGGACACCAGACAACACTACCCCAGAGGACACCAGACAACACTACCCCAGAGGACACCAGACATCACTACCCCAGAGGACACCAGACAGCACTACCCCAGAGGACACCAGACAACACTACCCCAGAGGACACCAGACAGCACTACCCCAGAGGACACCAGACAGCACTACCCCAGAGGACACCAGACAACACTACCCCAGAGGACACCAGACAACACTACCCCAGAGGACACCAGACAGCACTACCCCAGAGGACACCAGACAACACTACCCCAGAGGACACCAGACAACACTACCCCAGAGGACACCAGACAGCACTACCCCAGAGGACACCAGACAACACTACCCCAGAGGACACCAGACAACACTACCCCAGAGGACACCAGACAGCACTACCCCAGAGGACACCAGACAACACTACCCCAGAGGACACCAGACAACACTACCCCAGAGGACACCAGACAGCACTACCCCAGAGGACACCAGACAGCACTACCCGAGCACACCAGACAACACTACCCGAGGACACCAGACAACACTACCCCAGAGGACACCAGACAGCACTACCCCAGAGGACACCAGACAACACTACCCCAGAGGACACCAGACAACACTACCCCAGAGGACACCAGACAGCACTACCCCAGAGGACACCAGACAACACTACCCCAGAGGACACCAGACAACACTACCCCAGAGGACACCAGACAGCACTACCCCAGAGGACACCAGACAACACTACCCCAGAGGACACCAGACATCACTACCCCAGAGGACACCAGACAGCACTACCCCAGAGGACACCAGACAGCACTACCCCAGAGGACACCAGACAACACTACCCCAGAGGACACCAGACAGCACTACCCCAGAGGACACTAGAGTGTTGAGTGGGTTCCCATCCTACGGCTTCACAGCCAGTAACTCATTAGCTGTGCATGGTTTCTTCTAAAGTATGAGCTTGTGAACTGAGAGCTATCTTGGCTGTGTATTTTTAGCAATATTGTGCCCTTTCTGATATGGTAATACCATTTATTAATGGTATTATTGACTGCATGTTAATACAGTTTTGGTTTTCATATTCTATAGCACTGAGGAATAACCAAGAGAAGAAAGAAAAAGTGAAATAACGTTATTCCATTAAAAAGGTACAAACTACTTTTACTCCAGTGGCAATCAGGCCAAGAGCCCTCTTTAGTAATTTGAAGTGTGATGTACATGAGGAAGGATGTCCTGGCGGGTCAGGTTCAAGGATGATGACGTAAAACTCAGGTCCCCCCAGCCGAGTTCAGACGGACGCACTCTGGAGGCCTCTGGTTCCAGCAGGATGACTGGCCGCGGCATCCTGCAGGCAGCCAGCGCTGCGTTAGTTAAGCTGACCAGATGCTCTCAGGAGCAGCTCCTGTTTCCAGGGCCACTTTGGCCTGTTGATGACGATATTGCCTTTTTAAATAGCAAAGGAGTTAAAGTTGAATCACTGAGATTATTTTTCCAGATGCCTGAGTGATACCATTTAAGTGTATGAGGAGAGACACAACATTGTAACGATTCTTTAAAGCGAAGGGGAACTAGGCCATGCAAGCTTTTAAACGGCAGGATTTAAAAGTTAATGAAGTACTCAAAAGCCAATAGAGTGAAGACACGGAGAAGGCAATGGGGCTGCAGCGATTTGATGATGACAGGAGACAGGCCCCGTGCAGCCGTCAGGAGGAGAGGACAGAGGGCTGCAAACCACACGAATGCCTGCTCTCTGTCAACTCCAGCAACAGTCGTTAGAGAGCCAGGGTGCTGACCTCTTGTTCAGGAGTTCCTGTTCTCCCATCCGGCCTCATTCCAAGATGCTTTCCTGTGTTTTAAAAAAAAATTTTTATTGCAGCGTGTAAAATATTAGCCCTTTTGCCCCATCAGTTTCCAGATAAGATTCACTCTTTCTTTCCCCCAAAGGATGTTTTTATAAGTAGGAATCTGTTTCCTTGACAATGCAACATTTAGTTCCAGCAGAATGAAAAGAAAAAGTTTATTGCCTCTAAACGTGTTTCTAAGTCACGGATGAGGTAGACACAAATTCTAATATGCATAACTATTAGTCTCCCGTTAATGTGCGCATCCTGACGGAAAGACAAGGTCCCTGGTGGCTGGTGGTGGAGCAGCAGATGGATGTGGAGCTCTGAAGTAACGCTGGGCTGGATTCAGAGAGGCCGCCCCCTGCCTTGCCCCGGGGCCCGGATGTTCAGGTCAATCTCAGCAAGAGCAGGACTTAGTGTGTGGGTGGGATCCGGAAGAAATTAGCTTCATGCAAGCATCTGGTGCTCAAAAGGGAAAGGGCAGAGTGGGGGGATCTGTAAACTGCATGCTGTGTATTAAAGACAGAGTGCTCATTTTAAAATCTCCCTGAACCCAGCGAAGCTCAGCCCACAGAACCTGGGAGAAGAGAGCAAGACATTATAATTTGCAGAAATTGGCCTTCCTTTCATCTCTGTGGACCCTCATTGGTCAGAGGAGCTCCACTATGGCCTGAATGTTTGTGTCTCCCCAAAATTCATATCGGGAGGAGAAGGACTTCTACTTCAAAACAGCAGCATCAACTCATCTGAGTTTTGCCTGCTGGTCCCCACAGCTGTGTTAGCCAACTCTTTAACATCAATTTCTTTATACACATGGGGTGGGCAACAATAGGTTTACAGTTGTTCATATGAAAAATGATGCATTAATTAATAAATAATATAAGAATAGACTCTGTTTCATGTACAACTGTAAACCTACTGTTGCCCACCCCTGTATACACCTTATTTAGAGTGTTTCTGATAGGCTGTATTTGTCTGGAGAGCCCTAACTGATACAGAGCGTATTAAAGCTATGAAATGGGTTGAATTTGCCAAGGGAGTGGTATAGGTAGGGAAGAAGGGAGAGGCTCAGAGCTCTCCTCCTGGCACAGAAGGAGTGAAGAGGGCTCTGGCTGTGCCCAGCACAGCGCCATCCAAAAGGGGTCAGAACTGACCTCTGGATTTTGCAGCTCAGAGGGTCTGGACAACAGTGACAAGGGCCTGGGTAGTGGCAGAGGTGGAGGTGAAAGATGGGGTGTTGGAGAGAATGTGAGGAGAGGAATTAGGAACAGCTAAACAAAGAAAGCTCTTTTTTTTAAAAAAAAATATTTTTTTATTGATTTCAGAAAGGAGGGGAGAGATAGAAACATTAATGATGAGAATCATTGATTGGCTGCCTCTTGCACACCCCCTACTGGGGATTGAGCTTGCAAGATGGGCATGTGCCCTGACCTGGAATTGAACCGTGACCTCCTGGTTCATAGGTCGATGCTCAACCGTTGAGCCATGCTGGTTGGGCCAAAGCTCTTTTGATGAGAATTGCTATATAAGGGGCAGAGAACTGGGGAATGAGTGGCTATTAGGGTGATAAGGGTCAATCTTTTTTGGTAAGATGAGATGAATAACAGTAGGTTTCTATGCCAATGGGAGTGGTCTCATAGAAAGGGAGAAAGTTAATGACTTAGGAGAGAAAGGAGGCCTTGGTGGAGCAGTGCGCTTGAATAGATCAGAGAGGATGTGGCACAAGACAGTTGATTTTTGATGAAAATATGCATTTATTTCTAGTGGTGATTGTCAAACTTGCCTAGTCATCAGAATTCACCCAAGGGCTTATTTAAACACAAGTCTGGGGGGAGGATGAAGAGGGTAATGAAGGTCAAACATAACATATGGTGATGGAAGGACTCTGGGTGGTGAGTACACAATGCAATATATATTAGTAGATGATGTATTATAGAACTGTACACCTGAAACTTTTATAATGTTATTAACCAATGTTACCCCAATAAATTTAATTTAAAAGCACAGACTTCTGGTCTCCACCTCCAGAGTTCTAATTCAGCAGGCCTGTGATGTGGCCTGTGATTCGCTTACAGGTTCTCAGGGGACCCTGATGCTGCTCTCCAGGACCACACTCTGGGAACCGCTGACTTAGATTAAGCTGATGGAAGGCAGAACATGTAAAGACAGAGCTTGAGAGAAGAGAGTCTGGATATTTTCCTCCAAGTGCTTCCAATTCCTGGTCAAGTAGAAAGCCAGGTCATTATCTGAAAGTGGGAACAGGAGGGATGCTTTGGGGACTATGGGGAAAGAGGAAATGCTGGTGAAACAGTCATCTAGGAGAAATGGGAAAGTGAAGAAACCAGGATTTGACATCACTCAACCACTTGAGTTTCTCCGTCATGAATTTCAAGTGAGATCAGTAAACGTGTTGTGTTTTTCTGCAGCTACATGCAATTTGCAGAGAGTTGGATTTCAGGGTAGTGGTTTTGCTAAGCAAGAATGACAAATTCATGAGGGCAGGAGAGTTGAGGGTACAGGCAAATAAAAATTGTAGTGACTACCTAAGGAATGGGAGGGAAGAAGGGGAGAGAGGAAATCAAGGAGGTGATGGAGGGAGGAGAGGGGGAGTGGCTGAGGCTGGGTGAAGGAGTGGAGTTTGTGGAACCAACTAAGAGGCTGCAGGTTGGATATGTCTATGGTATATAGTATACATATGTTGAAATTTCCCAGAATAAATTAAGAATGGTACCGGGAGTGTGACACTGACTTACACAGTGAAGTCTGGTGCAAATGGGAGGGAGAGTTGACAACATTATTAGGGTTAGTGGGTAATCAATTTGGTGACATGAGATTCCAAGTTGGAAGGCTTCATGAAGTAGAGAAGGGAATGATAAGTGCTGTGAATACAGTACAATAGGGCAGTGATGTGGAAAGAGTGGGACAGGGCCAGAATAAGATGGTGGAGGCAAGTCCCTCTGAGCAAGTGGTATCTGGGCTGAGGCCTGAAGGACAGGAAGAAGCCAGCCATGTGAAGACTGAAGGTGCGACATTACAGTTGGAGAGACTATGCAGGCTTGGAATTGAAGCATGTGGAAACACAAGGGTGGATGGGTGGCATGTTGGCTGGCTATGAACCAAGAGGGGCCTGGGAGCAGAGGCAATCAGAGGTGGTGCAGGAGAGAGAAGGAATGGTGGGCCCCAGGAAGGAAAGTTGACTTGATTCTAATAAAAAATGGAAGCTAAGGCAGGTGTTTAATCAAGAGAGTAATGTCATCATTTTTGTGTTTGTTTACCCTGGCTGCCACATGGAGAATGGACTGTGAGGGAACAAGAATAGAGGCAGAGAGACCAGTCAGGAGGTCTGCTGAAGACCAAGACCTTATGAGATGGTGCTTGCTATGTCAGTATTACCTTGTTTAAGCTCTTCAACAACCCTTGTGAATTGGAAATGTAATTTTCCCAATTTTGTAGCTGAGTGTAGGAGGAAGAGGAGGGAGATGAGGATGGAGCCTGAGGCACAACAACCTCAGTGTTAGTGAGAGGGGATTTCAGTCAAAGAGACAGAGGAGGAGCAGCCAGGGAGGAAACCAAGACAAGATTCTGTGAGCTCCTGGTTCTACCCGGGTCCATAACTTCCTCATCCCACCCCAAGTGACTTGCTAACTTCCCGCCTCTGTGTGCTTTAACCTTTGCCAATGAGTCACCAGCCCAACTCATGGCCCTGCTTCTCTGACTATTGCCTGAATGTGGAAATAGTGAGTGACTACTGATCTGGTTAACCCTCTACTATTAGAGTTTGTAGGACAGATGAGAAACACCGGCTTGGCAGGATAAAGGCATGAACCCCAATGTGTGAAGTCTTGCCCACCTTGAGAACACCACCCAACTTCGTATTCAACCAACAGTGGTGTTAAGGGAATACCACAGGCTGGAAGATGGATGTAGATCTGTGATCACTGCCTTTTAAGGAGTTTATATGACAATCCCACCCAATGGCTCTGGGATCCATTGGGAAATCCTATCATGAGCTGTTTCGTGTTTATTGTTCTGCCTCAGACCTTTCAACATCTCTGTTTTGTTTTCCCTGAAAGAAATCCCCATGAAGGGGGCCCGAAGTCTGCCTTTGTCTTGATCCTCAGCCAGTTCCAAATATTAAAAAATATTACTTCCTACATGTTTTGGCTTCACATAGAAATTGATTCAGAATCTAAAGTAAGCATTTGTAAACATTTCAATAGTATCTTTTGCATTAAAAATATTAAAAATCTACATATTCAGGGTTATCTTGTTTTTGTTGAAGGTTTTTACTGAAAAAAATTTGAATATTCCATGTGTTGCTTTTCTGGATGGATAATGATTTATTCTAAAAATTACAAGATCTTTGGGTTTGTGCTGTTATTCCTGTATAAAGCTGAACAATTTTATTTGGAGACAATGAAGAATAAATATGAGAGGCCAAGTAGGACTCTGACTAGGATTAACAGCCCTGGGTGATCCTAGAATGCCAGACAATAAGAAATGTAATTCAGATAAAAAATTAACAGAATGAAATGAAAATGTATTTCTCATTGCCTTAGGACATCTCTATGTGCATTTGACACATTGATGCTTTTGTCTTAGGTAATCTACTCCATGTCCTTGTGGGACATGAAAACACAGTTTTAACAAGAGGCTATGAATTGATCCCCGGGCACTGATGGGAGAGCTTGCTATGGAATTAGGAACGGGGTTGTTTATTCTTGTATTCGGTCTTCCATTATTTTCATCTCTGTATGTCTTGTGTTGTGTTTCTGTGACATTCAGGATGGCTCTGGCGTCCATCAAAGGGAGGGTTGCTTCCTGCATTTGGAAGCACCTTCCAAATGGTGGGGGCACTAACCATCAGCAGTGTGAGCAGGAGAGTCCCATGCCTGAGCTGAAGCAGCAATTGAAATACTAATCTGGAATGGACTAATTTATTTATTTTGAAAAATCACTGACTACTTCCATGGCATGTATTCAGATTTGGCTAGCATTTTTTAATGCCTGCTTTGTGGTAGAATTGTATTTTACACTTAACATTTGTTATTTTAATTAAATTGTTCCATCTAAGCCCATCTCAACCAAAGGGCATATATTATTAACAGAAATTCAAAAATGAGTAATGAACTTGTTTCTGTTAATACAAGCATAAGTGATAATCAAGCATCAATGTTCTAAGCCTCATGATGGGCACTTCATTTGTTCTTTTATTTAAATACTAGAGGCCCGGTGCACAAATTCGTGCACCAGTGGGGTCCCCTGGCCTGGCCTGTGGGATCGGGTCGAAACCAGCTCTCCAACATCCCCTGAGGAGTCCCGGATTTCGAGAGGGCACAGGCCAGGCTGAGGGACCCCACCCATGCACGATAAAGGCCAGGGAGGGACACAGGAGGTTGGCCAGCCGGGAAGGACCACGGGATGGATCCAGGGTATGTCTGGCCTGTCTCACTCAGTCCTGATTGGCTGGACCCCAACAGCAAGCTAACTTACCAGTTGAAGCATCTGCCCCTGGTGGTCAGTGCATGTCATAGCGAGCAGTTGAGCAGCCTTAGCATATCATTAGCATATTACGCTTTGATTGGTTGAACAGGTGACCAGATGACTGGACACTTAGCATATTGGGCTTTTATTATATAGGAAGTTATTTTAAGTTTTGTTTAAATAATTTTATTTAAATACTAGTAGCCCTGCACATGAATCTGTGCACCAGTAGCTTGCCAGTAGCTCACTGCCACCCTCCAGTAGCTCTCTGCCCACTGCCCCGCCCTCCTGTAGCTCCCCCCACACCCTCATAGCTTGCTGCCCTGTTCCCTCCTGTAGCTCTTCGCTGCCCACTTGTAGCTCGATGCCCCACCCTCCTGCTGATCCGTGATCCAGTTGTTATGTGGTCGGTCATTACGCTTCACAGCTTAACGACCGTTTGCATATTACATCTTTATTATATAGGATACTATTTTTACTGTTTTAATAGAGCTACATGTGCTTTACAGTAATTTTAATAATATAAATAAAGTTAAGGTTATGTTTCTGCCACCCAGAGGCAACCATTATTAACTCATTTCTGTATTAGCTTTCAGCCTTTTATAGGGCGTGTGTGTGCATGTGCACGTGTGCATGCATGTGCTATTTTAACATATTTGGTTGGGTTCATACTGTAAATACATTTTTATTCTACTCTTAATCACTTGACATTGTATTGTGAAAATGTTCCCATATTGTTAAGTTTTCCCCAAGCATAGTTTTTATGAGTAATCCTATGGCTATATCATAATTTAATTCCCTTGCTGTTCAGGTGGTTGTGAATTTCTTAACTTGATTTTTAAAAGGCACTATAAACAATTTTATGCATAAATCTCTGTCAAAACCTCTGGCTCTTTCTTTAGGCATGGCTCCTAAAACCGGGGTTACTGGGCCCACGTGTGCTTTTGTTTGATGCACCTGGAGAAATGGCTTTGCATACCAGATGCTTCTTTGAGTCAGGACACAGGGTGTGAATGACCTGGTGTCTTCATACCTTCTTTGGGGTTGACAATGCTTGAATGTATGTTTTTATGTGTAGGGGACATACATAGTAGTGAATACTACATTCTAATTCTTTTCAGATTTACCTTTTTTCTTTGCAGAATTCTTGCTAGACCCAATCCATAAGCTGACAAGCTATGAGTCTTAGTTTTGTTGGAAGTGGGAATTTCACCTTTAAGGTGGTCTCACCTTTATAGGTATTTTAATAAGATGTCGGGAGCAGCTCAAAAATGTTAGCCAGAAATTATTTTAATATTAAAAACCCCTGTCCTACCAGGGCACTTTAAAGATACTTTCATAGGTGATCTTTGAAGTTTCTATAGAACTAAGTGTTTTCCTAAAAAGCAAAGAAATGTGGCATGACAAATATGCAAAATAAGTCTGTAGGGGGACAGAAGAGTGATTGCCATGTTGATACACTTTTATGAAGATTTCAAATGCTGCCCATCCAGTGTGGCTCAGTGGTTGAGAGTCAACCTATGAACCAGGGGGTCACAGTTCGATTCCCAGTCAGGGCACATGTCTGGGTTGCGGGCTTGATCCCCAGTAGGGGGCGAGAAGGAGGAAACTGATCAATGATTCTCTCATCATTGATGTTTCTTTTTTTTTTTTTTTTAATATATTTTATTGATATTTTTACAGAGAGGAAGGGAGTGGGATAGAAAGCTAGAAACATCGATGAGAGAGAAACATCGATCAGCTGCCTCCTGCACACCCCCCACTGGGGATATGCCCGCAGCCAAGGTACATGCCCTTGACCGGAATTGAACCCGGGACCCTTCAGTCCGCAGGCTGACGCTCTATCCACTGAGCCAAACCGGTTTCGGCCATTGATGTTTCTATCTCTCTCTCCCTTCCTCTCTGAAATCAATAAAAATACATTTTAAAAAAAGATTTCAGATGCTTACTTGATTTACAATCCTTCCCAGAATTAGGTAGAAATAATGATGAATTTTGCATTTAATTTTTCAAAACCTAACTTTATCTCCTATAGATTCTCTATCGCCCCTCTGCCCCCAAGGCCCCTTGCTCTCCTGCTATCTGACTGTTAAATACATGACACTTTTCTGTATTTTTTTAATAGCCTCCCAATGGAAATCTAGGGAGGATAAAGGCTAGGAGGTCATTTCGATTTTCCCTTCAATCTTTTGTGCCTTCTTTTTTTATCCTCCTTAAATTGTGAAGTAATTAGATTCTTGCATTTTCTTTTTTGAACTTGTACAAACATTCACTTTTATTTTCCAGATTATTTTACTGGCTGAACAGTGCTCCTGTAGATGGGTTAGGAGCCCCACAGCAAGCCATTTGCAAATGGTCTGTTTTTCGTTGATTTCCTTCTCCTTTTTCCTAGTCTCATGCCCCATCCCAGTGGTTTTCGGTCTATAACTCTTTGTTGCCTGCTGGGCTCGCAGTCCTTTGCTCTCCCCATGTTTGCCTTTGTTCTTCTGATTCTTTTTTCTTTTCTTTCCTGCTCTGCCCTTTTCGGAGCAGTTTTCAGATGTTGCACATTTGGCCCATTTATAGACTATAACTTCTGATAGTTTCCTTTTCTAGGTTTTCATTGGAAACCTCAGGACTTTCTTGATTCTACTTCTTCTGTTTAATTTTAAATCCTACAAAAGTAATTCTCTAAAGGTTAAGCTTAAAAAGGTTTCAATATAGACATTATTAAGGAAGAGCAAACGTGAATTTTATACTCGTGCTTCAGTAGTTAACTCCTGATTTTACAAATTCATCGATATTTTTGTCTCTGAATTGGCCACGTGTCAAGGAACTTCTGGAAGATTATCTTTTGTCATCTCGATGTGTTTTTGTGGAAGAGAATTCCATTGTGAAATGGCAATGGGACGCGTTTTTTTCTTTCTTTTTGATGGGAATTCCCCGAAGAGAATTCTTTCTGTTTCCAATTTAGGCAAAGCTGCTCATCCTGGAGGAAGTATTTCCTGCATAAGGTTAGAGACAAGGGACTCTCACAAATTGCAAATCATTCTTGTCTGCCAGAGGGTGTTTTTGAAAGAGACTTTCTCCCCACATGGTGTGAAGTTTGTCACCTTTCCTTTCTGAATTCTAACACAAGGGTGTCAAGCCCAGATTTGTAAGCAGCTTTGTGCTTTTAAAAACGGGGAACGACAGGAAAAGATTCAGCTCATTGCAAAATTTCATACAGAAACTCATTCTGAAAAGCATTCCTGGACCACTACCAGCTCTACGTTACGATGCACTTGGACATTAACCCACATAGTCACACAGACGGTGCCTTCGTTGTGGCTGGGAGAGATGCCTTTTAAGTCTATCTGTGTTCATGAGAGACACTGATCTGCAGTGTTCTTTTCTTATAATGTCTTTATCTGGTTTGATATTATGGTAATGCTAGCCTCATTTCACAAGTTAGGAAGTGCTCCTTCTACTCTATTTTCAGGAAGAATTTGAAGAGAATTGGTATTATTTCTTAAGTGCTTGGTATAATTCATAAGTGAACTCGTCTGGGTCTGGTGCTTTCCCTTTTGAAAGGTTATTAATTTAATTTCTTTAATAAATACAAGCTTATTCAAACTACTTCTCCTGGTATTGATAGGGGTTACAGTATTAGTTTTGATAGCGTTTTTTAAAAAAATCTTTATTGTTGAGATTATTACAGATGTCCCTCTCCCAACCCCCAAAGTCCCCTCCCCCGGTTCCCACCCCTCCCTAGGCCTTGGCCACCCTATTGTCAGTGTCCATAGGTAATGCATATATGCATATAAAATCTTTGTTTAATCTCTTCCCACCTCGTCCCCCTTCTCTTTGAGAATCCTAGTCTTTTCCATTTCCATGGCTCTGATTCTATTTTATTCACCAGTTCATTCTGTTCATTAGATTTCTTATTTGTTTATTTTGATTTTTAGATTCAATTGTTGATAGGTATGTATTTGTTGCCATTTTGTTGTTCATATTTTTGATCTTTTTCTTTTTCTTCTCCTTCCTCTTCTTAAAGACTACCCTTCAACATTCTATACAATAAAAGGCTAATGTGCAAATAGACCGAACAGCGGAACAACCAGAACAACTGAACAACTAGTTGCTATGATGTGCGCTGACCACCAGGGGGTGTGCACGGAACATAGTGGGCTTCGGCTGTGGCAGGATGGTGGAGCAGGTAAGTGAAAGGGCAGAGACTCCATTTTTGTGCTAGGCCCTTCATCCTGTCCCCAGAATAACCTCCCTTCTGAGAAAAACTACAAGAAAGCAGCTAGGCCCAAATTGGGATATACTGTAGCATGCTCCTTCACCCATCAGGTGCCAGGGCCAGCCTGACAGGTTGAACCAGGCTGAGGTAGGGAGGTGGGAATTGAGAAAAGAAAGAAAGACAGGAGAGCGGGATTGGGAGGACTACAGATCATCGAGAGACTGCAGCAAGTTTATTAACTGCGTAATGCCTTTTGTGCACAAAACACTGAATAGGAGGTCTGTCAAGAGGAATGTATTCTTTGTTCCTCTTAATCTCTAAGGGAGAGACAGAGCAGAAGGACAAATTCTCAGTACAGCAAATCTCAGTAAATAGTTACAGACTTCTTGGTAAGCTATGAAAGGTTGCTCTCATTCTACTAATAACCGCCATCCAAACAAGCCTGGGAAAATGTGTGGGTAGGGGACAGCCTTGCTAGTCCCTTCAGGTGACCTGGAACTGACCAATCGGAGTCAGCCAACTCAGGGGCCCCTCCCCCTGCCCCAGACCCTATAAAACCTTTGTCCTGTTGAAGCTCTCTCTCTCTCTACACCTCGCCGCTGCGCCGGTGTGTGTGGGGGGGGACTGAGCTCGAGCTAGCTCGAATAAAGACTCTTTGCTTTTGCATTGGACTCAGCTCCCTGGTGGTCTTTGGGGATCACGAAATCTGGGCATAACAGTAAGCAGGGGTGCCGGACCAAGGCAGGGTGCCTGTCACTGTCATTGGGGCGAGCCTCTGGTGGTTACTGAAAATTCTTTGCTCCTGCACGCCGTGGTTCCACCCGGCACTTGCACTTGCTGCCAGTGCCGACCCTGCTCGCACCCTCTGCCAGCACCGGAGGTGCCATTTGCACCCACTGCTGGTGCCTGGCGCTGGCCCCAGTTGCTTGGTGCCTTCAGTGGATGCAAGCTACAGCTGAGGCTCCAACCGCCCCTCAGAGCTTCTCCACCTCCCCCTGCTCCTGAGGGGTGATCGGGGCAGCAGCTGCCACTTGCACCCACTGACAGTGCCAGCCCTGCTCGCACCCACTGCTGGCGCTGGCCCCAATCGCTCTGCACCTTCAGCGGGTTTGAGCAGGGCCGGCACTGTCAGCACATGGGAGCGGCGGCAGTGGGAGAGGGACTACCGGCAGACAGGGGACTGGGGGCCACGGCGGGAGGGGCCAGGTGAGGGCGCAGACGATGGGCGGAGACCCACCCCTGTGCCTACAACAGCCTCGGCCCACAGTTCCTTTCATGCACTGGGCCCCTAGTTTCATATAATACTGGTTTGGTGGTGATGAACTTCTTTAGCTTTTTCTTGTCTGTGAAGCTCTTTATCTGACCTTCAATTCTAAATGATAGCTTTGCTGGGATGAGTGATCTTGGTTGTAGGACTTTGCTGTTCATCACTTTGAATATTTCTTGCCACTCCCTTCTGGCCTGCATAGTTTCTGTGAGAAATCAGATGACAGTTATATGGGCATACCCTTGTAGGTAACTAACTACTTTTCTCTTGCTGATTTTAAGCTTCTCTCTTTGTCTTTAGCCTTGACATTTTAATTATGATATGTCTTGGTGTGGTCCTCTTTGGGTTCCTCTTATTTGGGACTCTCTGTGCTTCCTGGATTTGTACATCTATTTCTTTCACCAGGTAGGGGAAATCTGTCATTTCTTCAAATAGGTTTTCAGTATCTTGCTCTCTCTTTTCTTCTGGCACCCCAGAATGTTGGTACGCTTGAAGTTGTCCCAGAGGCTCCTTATACTATCTTATATTTTTGAATTCTTATTTCTTTTTGCTCTTCTGGTTGGGTGTTTTTTGCTTCCTCTTATTTCAAATTGTTGATTTGATTCTCAGAATCCTCTAGTCTACTGTTGAATCCCTGTATATTATTCATTATTTCAGTCAGTGTATGCTTAATTTCTGACAGGTCCTTTTCCATTTTATTGGAGATTTCTAGAAGATTATTGAGTAACCTTATAATCATGGTTTTGAACTCTATATCTAGTAATTCACTTTCTTCCATTTCTTTCATTTGTGACATGTTCTTTGTCTCTGCATTTTGGCTGCTTCCTTGTGTTTGTTTCTATGTATTGGGTAGAGCTGCTATGTTTCTTTGAGTTGGTAGAGTGGTCTTGTGTAGTAGGTTCTATAGGACCTAGTGGCTCAACCTCAGTCACCTGAGCTGGAAGCTCTAGTGCACCCCTTTGTGGGGTGTGAGCACAGTCTTGTTGTAGTTGAGACTTGATTGCTATTGATGTCACTGGGAGGAATTGAACTCTAGGCCAATTGTCTGTGAGGACCAGTTGTGGCTACAGTGGAAGAGCTTCTGTGCAGGAGACACTCCTATGGAGCAGGACTTGCTTCAGTGGGACTTTGGCACCCACTGAGTCTGCCCCTTGAGTATGTTGCTTATGGATGTGTAGAGTTGTAATCTGGCATGGTCTCACATTGGCCACTTGGTACCCTGGCTCTTGGGTCTCCAGGGAGGTGCAGAGTCAGCTACAGCAGGAGCTACAGAGAGATCTGCAGAGTCCTCCTCTTTTTTTTTTAATGTATTATTTTCAGAGTGGAAGGAAGAGGGGGAGAGAGAGATAGTAACATCAATGATGAGAGAGAATCAATGATTGGCCACCTCCCGCACGTCCCCCCGCCCCCACTGGGGACCAAGCCCACAACCTGGGCATATGCCCTGACTGGGAATTGAACCTCGACCTCCTGTTTCACAGGTCAACACTCAACCACTGAGTCACACCAGCGGGGCCAGATTCCTCCTCTTTGTATTGGGTTTGGAAGTGCCCAAATGAGGCCCAGCTGTGAAGCAAGGCAGGCTGGTGCTGGTGCTGGATCTTGGGCCTTGTATTGATATGTGTGAGGCTCCCTGACCCAGCTTCAGCTTGTTTGAGAGATTTTAGCCTGAGCAAGGATAGGCCATTCATATGCAAAAGCTGCTGCACACAGCTTGGGTTGGGTTGTAAATTGGATAATGTGGGGTCTTAGGGCATCACCAGAGCAGAGCAAACAGAAATGGCTCCAGTCAGCCCTGTGTGTGGGGAGGTCCCAGCATAAGAACAGTGATCCTTGTGAGCACCTCCAACTGGGAGAAAGCCACCCCCAGTTCCTCCTTTTATGTGTCTGTGTTCCCCAGAGCCTTGCCCTGGTGCTGGAGCTCAAAGGAAGGACCTTATATGTTCAGTTCATGGCCCTTTAAGAGGAATAGCTGGATCTCTAGCAGCCTCTATATCACTGAGCCCCGATCCACACTGGTTTTTACTGCCCTTAGGGACTTATTTTCCCAGCTCTGGGACCCTGGGTTGGGGGTGTGGTATGGGGTTGGGACCCCTGGCTCCTCCGAGTGGCCTCCTCAGAGATGATCTCCCTCCTGATTAAAAAAGCAGCACAGGTGGGTGCCAGCCCAGCCCATTCTGCATCTCTGCACCTCCTACCAGTCTTAGAGTGCTTTCTTCTTTACTTTTGTAGTTGTAGGGCTTCCATTCAGCCAACTTTCCAGTGGTTCTGGATGATGATGGTTCTTTATTTTAGTTGTAATTTTGATGTGGTTGTGGGAGGTGGCGAGTACAGGCATTTACCTATGCCGCCATCTTCAAATCTCTCAGTCTTGATAGTGTTTTTTAAGGAACTGGTCCATTTTATCTAAGTTATACAACTTGTGGGCATAGAAGCATTTATAGTATTCTCCTATTAGCCTTTTATAGTCCATGGAATCTCCTTTTTCATTTCTGATATTGGTAATTAGTGTCTTCTCTATTTTGTGTTGGTTACTGTGATGACAGACATTGAGTTTATTGATCCTTTCAAAGAACCAGCTTTTGGCTTTATTAATTTTCTTTAAGCCATTTGTAAGAAAGAAGGAAGTAAAAGACAATAGGAATGAGTAAAAGGAACTGAACTTTGGCTCATAACTATTCTTTTGTGAAGATGAGTATACAAACTCTAACTCTCAGGCCAGGTATAATGAACTGTGTATCATAGTCAACTTCCACTTTTAAAACACTGACAACCTGGTTTCTTTTAAATGTCATTGCAGCCCCGTTACAATGTGGATGACCTTTGCTTTAAAGGCACGAGTCGTGTACCATTTAACAGAAAGATTTAATAACTGCTCTTTGGTTGTAACTTTTTTTTCCTAAGAAAAGAAATCTATACATGATGATTTCCAAACTTCAGTTTCTGTAAGAATAATGTGGATATTATTTAAAGTTAACATTACTGTGAATGTCTAATCACTATGCTGTACACCTGCAACTAATGCAAAATAACATTGAATGTAAACTATAATTGAAAAATAAAATAAAAAAGATACTTGAATCCCACTCAAATTTTTGTTGATGTTTATGTGGAAGGGACCAGAAATTTACTAATTATATAAGCACTCCAGGTGAGTCAAATGCAGCGGCCTAAATAACCTTCCATCAACAACATTGCTATTGCCTTTGGAGCTGGAAAGGCCCTCAGATCAATTCCATCTGACCCTCCATTTTGTGAATGAGATGCTGGACTTCTAGACTGGGCAGGGCAGAGTTGGTCAGCATCAATTCTGGAAACTGAGCCCCCGATTTCAGCCTCCTAGTACAGTCATGCTCAACAGCAGGACATGTGTGACGACTGTCCAGTTTGGCCATCCACCTCATCTAGCCAACTAAACTTTGAATGTATTTTAATAATTATAAAAATAAAATTTTAAATAATAGATGTTTTTAGTTACTTTAGACATTACAAAGAGCATTTGGTAAATGTAACGTTTCATCCATAGGATTAGGAAGCAGGGTCACCACTGTCTGCATTGACATCTTCATTCCCAGCAGCTGTAGCTGGAACATTATGCCGTTCACCAATCTGGCTGAACATTCTAGGTGTAGATACTTAAATATCAGAGGTCCCTCATTAATTGATGAGGAAGACTAAATCTTGCACACCTGTTTATTTTTATGAAAGTCATGATTTTACCATTTGAAAATTGTTCTTTACTAGTTTGGAGGTGCCATTGAGATGTTAGTGAAGCTGGAGAAGGACACGTCGTGGATGTGTGAAGCCTGTGTGTGTTCTTTATTGTATTCCAAGTGACTACAATTTTAACATTGTTAGTGTTCAGCTTTATTCTTTTCCCTGATTTGTTTTTGTTTCTGGTTCACATGGATGCTAATTTATTCCCCAGTGGAGTCCATAGTGATGGGAAATTTGGTTCTATCATCTAAGGTTTGTTGATTTCTATGAATGAAGGATAGTGACCTGGTCTCTATTGGGTGATAGACAATAGATAATTTTTTAGTCCTTTATGTTTGTTTGTCTAATTAATTAAGAATTTCTGGGAAGGAGGACAGATCTTTGAGATCTGGGCCACAGAGGTTTTTTTGTGTCGATGTTTACTTTAGACCTGGGTCTGGTGTAGAACTGAAGCTCTAAGTTCTCTCTGTGTTCTCACATCTATGTGTCTGTGTATATAATTGAGAAAGGCTTTTTCCTCTCATTGTATTAGTAGAATTTTTTTCTATTTCTCCAGATGATATTAATAAATCAGGTTGTTATGTCTCTTAAATTAAAGATGCTCTCTTCTGATTGTTTATAGAGATAAATATACACTTATAAATCAAATATTTCTAAAGCTCCCTGAAAATAATGAAATTGAATTTCTAATAATTTAACATTAAAATAATGTCAAAAAGTTATTCCACTAGATCAGAAACATTTTAAGAATTCAAATTTACATAATTAAGATATACTTTTGGCAAATTGTATTGGTTTAATAATTATGGTTTTCAAAATAAAACTATGACTTTTGTCTGATTTATCAGTAATACATACACACACACACACACAAACACAAACACATATTCTTTTACTTGGTTGATTTTCTCATTCATGAGGGAATAGTGAGTCTGAACCTCCAATAATTATAAAGTTTTCACAAACAAATAAGCTATTTATACTCCTACACAATGTTAAAGATTATGAAAAGCAATCTGTGCTCATCTAAATGGAGTCATTATTCTAACAAAGTTTTTGTATCAATAGTAATTATGTTTTGTAGTATGTCAGCCTAAATATAACTTTCAAGGTCTTTAGATAATTTAAAACCTTAAATGAATATTAAATTGAGCTAATTAATGAATAATTCTTGAATACCTAGATATTTTCTAAGCAATATGGAATACTGAAATATTGTTGTCTAAGCATAATTTAAGCTTTATATTTCTACATGCTGTGAGTCAATATCTTTAGGTCATGTTATTGAATGTGTTCATTTTTGCCACTTAAGGAAGGTATAGGGTAGCTATAGAAAGCTGTGTTGAATATAGTCACAAGCTATAGTATTCTGCTAAAATGCTGCAGAATGGCAGACAGTTCTCAATCATTCACCCTCTAGTTTTCTCCTGAAAGAAAATTTTCACCTTGGTCAGCAGTTGTAATTAATGTACATGTTTGAGACTAGACGACAAACAATAGTGATAGAGAAATGAAGTGGATATTTACTTTTGTTTTTTAAGAATCCTTTTGTTCTGAAATATGAGAGAGCTTTGTAAAAGACAAGACCTGGAAAGTACACTTTATTTGCTTCAGTTTATAATAAGTGGATCTGAAAAGGAAGTATAAAATAAGTTAAAATTGTAGTGAAGTTTCCTCATTTTTGATGGGTTTGTTTCATTGGTTTACTGATGAATGCCGTCATTTACAAGATGAAAGATTATTCTTTTTTAAAATATATTTTATTGATTTTTTTACAGAGAGGAAGGGAGAGGAATAGAGAGTTAGAAACATCGATGAGAGAGAAACATCGATCAGCTGCCTCTTGCACACCCCCTATTGGGGATGTGCCCGCAACCAAGGTACATGCCCTTGCCCGGAATCAAACCTGGGACCCTTCAGTCCGCAGGCTGACGCTCTACCCACTGAGCCAAACCAGTCAGGGCTGAAAGATTATTCTTTACCTTCTGTGAATCTGTCTGCAGAGCAAGAATCTGTGCCTATCAGAACAATTTACTGTGCTTCATACTGACTTTATTATGTCCTTGATTGTTTAAAAACAAACAAAAAACAAAGAACAAAGTTTTCTCACTTGTGAAAGAGCTAAGATTCTTTACAGGTATATTATTTTTATAGGTACTTTGAAATATTTTATTGTCACTTTGATTAAATAGGTCACTATGCAGTTGGTTCTCAGGCACCTGTGATCCAATCAAAACCAAATACCCACATCTCCTCTGACAACTGCCTTTGCCTTACCAAGATCCTGTATTTAGAAAAAAATTCAGGATATCTTTTATACCTAAAATTGCCTTTGAGAATTCCCAAAGGCCCCAGAGCAATAGCAGTGATTTATTTTTCAACTTGTAAAAAGGGAAACACTAGAAATGATTAAGTTTGTTTGATGTGCTATGTATGGCTTAAATTAGCTCAGCACTATTGCCAGCGCAATATGGGATAAGTTGTCAAATTAGAAGAGACATTTAGCCTTCTCTTGAGTTTTTTGATGTACAATATTAATGTAAATATTTCAGAAAGTCTGTGCCTTATGAGAAGGCTCAGGAGGTTCGCCTACTCTCAGGGGACACGTTGTGATCCCAACTTTATGAAATAATTATCTACAGTCCTCCAGTAGGGAGGTTAGCCCCCTGCATTCTGGTATTGTTGATCATAGTAATAAATTAACCACAGTCATCCAGTCTCTGTCATCTAGAGTTAATTTCTGTTTTACTCTAATGCTTGCCCAAAGGCCCTATCATAAGGTCCAGGCTGGCAATTTTGCCTTATTTTAGATCCTCCTGAAAAGCACTATAGCAGGTGCTTTGAACCAGTGATGCTTCAAAGTATAGACTCTTGGGTACAGGTTTCTGAACTGACATTTTAAAAATGCTGTTAAATTAATAAACAAAACAGAAACAAACTCATAGATACAGAGAACAAATTGATGGTTGCCAGGTGATGAGGAGGATTGGGGGAATTGAGTGAAAAAGGTGAAGGGATTAAATAGTACAAATTGCCAGTTATGAATATAGCATAGAGAATATAGTCAATAATATTGTAATAACTATGTGTGGTGTCAGAAGGGTACTAGAATTGCCTGGGTGTTCACTTCATAAAGTATATAAGTGTCTAATCATTGTGCTGTACACCTGTAACTAATACAATATTGTATATCAACTGTAATTGAAAAACAAAATTGAAAAACTGTTGTCAGACTGGACCGAGGTAGGATCTCCAGGGAGCTTCTTAGTCTGGAAGCACTTGGCAACAGAAAGCCTGCCGTGACCACGATCATGCAGAACCAGAGACTCATGTACTGAAGAGAGAAACTTTGTGACGATCAGTTGCTTGAAATTTTGTTGATGTTATGTTCATGTTCTATTTTTCATGTATATATTAGAAAGCTCTTTCTCTGTCTTTCTGAATCATCGCTAACAGCTAAGTAGACTGATTTTGTGAAGGAGAAAGAAACATTATTCAATGATGACTGATTCTCATGGAGGCCCCTACCCCCGAATTTATTAGCTCTTACTGAGTCTCTTTACTTTTCATAGCAATATAGTTATTTCCATCGGTTTAGTATACTAGTAAATCTATCTGCCTTCTTTACCTGAATATAATTGAATTATGCAACCAAGGCCATTCAAAGACTGTCATATTTGAATTCTCATTTAATCAGGAATGACAAGGTATTTTAAAGAAAAATAGTTAATTTCTATGGTAAACCTAGCTTAGAAGGTAGTTTCTGGCAGGCCAAGAAACTTAGTAAGTTTTTCAGACCTTGAGAAGGGAGGAATTCACCCAAATTTCTAGGTACTACAGTTAAGTCTGGTGGAGTTTCTTAGAATTGGTGTCCTAGCTTCTGGATAACTAAGGTAGAGGCTTTTAAAAAATAACATTCAGTCTCCTTCTGAAAACTTGTGTGGCGTTAGTATTAGCTCAGAATGTCAGAGATATCGATGTACAAAGCAAATATATTTAAGTAGTGGCCCGGTGCATGGATTCATGAACATTAAAAGGAAATCAATTAGAAGAAATATTTTAATATCGCTATTCGCGTCTTGCTAATAAAAAATAGGATTCTACCGAGTCTCTTATCTATTTACTCCAGGACTTCTGGGAAGATCAAATGAGATGAGGCATGAGAAAATGCTTCACAGACATTTGGTTAACCAGTAAAATGTTTGCATCTGGCTATAAAGCAAGTTGGGTTCCTGGGCTGAAGAAACTCCAAGGATGCTAGTTGCTCAGGAGAGGAAGCCGGGTGTTGCTACGTGATGTCATTACCCGGTGCCCACAGCCACTGTTTCTGGGCTGGGGGCCACATTTTGTGCCATGGGGTCTCAGCAGCGTTGGCTGCAATTTGGTGGGGTTGTCACTCTGGGGTGGTGGCAGGGCATGTGTCCCACTTGGGAGAAGCATAGTGTTGGTTTGTTGGCGCCACGTCTGTGGTGCCGTTTATTTTTAAATGGCTAGTGCACGCCATGGCAGCACCTGAATTGAGCGTTTGCCCTCTGGTGGTCAGTGCACATCATAGCTACCAGTCAGATGGACAGATACTTAGCCTTTTATATATATAAATTACCCTCTTGCAGCCCCTATGGAAATATGCAGACCAAACCTATTGAGACCAGCATTTTTTTCTGATTATGCATAATATCAGGAGTTGGTGTTTATGATCCTTAGAGCAAGCTTGTTGGGAAGTGTTTTTGGAGACTTAGAAAGAGGCAAAAAGATTGTGGGTTGCCCTTTTACTAGAATGCCAGGAGTTGTCTAGGTCCTCTGGTGTCATCTAATTCTACAGGCAGCCGTGCCTTTAATTGTCTCACACTAGGCTACATTGCAGCTCTGTAAACTGTAGAAAGCTGGTAGAAATGCAAATGTCTCTTGTCTTTAGAAATGCAATACATTTTTTCTGGTAGAGATACAATTGATTTCTACCCTGTAGAAAAGATGGTCCAACAAAAATTACAAAAATTTTGCGGTCATTACAAAAATTACATTTTGGCCCCAGTTTTGCATCTGTCAGCAAATTCGTTTCAGCATTTTTTTTATTCTTCTCTGAACCAGTTAAATATGTTCATTTTATATTTGTACAGCAGTCATGGTTTTGTTGATTTGAAATTATCCCTTTTGAAAAATCATTCTTTACTAGTTTATAAGTAAACCAGGGCCTGGAGGTAAAGGACTAGTTGTACAGGGAATCAGAGGCTGGGCTGGAAAGCTGCGGAGTTCAGAATCGTAATCTCGTGACTTGGTCTGGCTCATACTGTTCCCCCAGCACCGAGCAGCTCATTGGATGAGTCCATGCTTAGAGCACCCTGATAATAATTCTGCTTTGGAGGTATGCAGGATTGGGGTAATGGACCATAAACTTTGGAAGTGACCCACCTGACCAATCTCCTGTCTCATCAAAAACATTTTAAAAGCTAAAGTAGAAATTATAGGAAGACAATACTGGGAAAGATTTTATAGATGATCTCTTAATGGAGTTCTGTCTTACATGCAAAAACAGAGTGTATTAAGTGAGGGGCTCGAGGCTGTGACATGGGAGCCAACATTCAAGTGGCAACCACAGGAAGTGGGAAGAGGAAAACCAGACCAGAGAGAAGAGGATGAAAAGGACAAGCAGGTGGCCTGTGGAACTACTTACACTCTGGAGCACAATAGTCCCTCATACTTATTTTCTGTCGTTGCTAGAATACTGCATAACAAGTCAACTGTTCTGGTGAGAATCTGTACTCTCAGCCTCTCTATGACGATGGGAGTTGCAGTCATTCTCACCCCAAGTGCACTCTGAAATGCCAGAAATGGGAAGTGTTCCTAACCTAACACAAAACATTTAAAAGAAAACAAGAAAACAAAAGCAATTCCCAGTCTCTGATGTATGCCTGTGGCTGTTGATCATGCTTCTGTGCCACCGTGCTCTACAGCATAAGGCCTGTGACTTGCCTGCTTACTCGTCTAAAGAGCTGAAGGTTCATCTGCTCTAACCTGAGAGGAAACAGCTATCTCAGTCTGATCATCAATTTGGGGGTTAATTTGGTAATTTTGTATTTGACCATCCTTTTAAATCATTTCCTCTTTCCTTTGATTCCATGGGAAACTACCAACTGTAGTAATCTGACATCCTAAGCCTTCCCAGATTGGTTTCTTGTGCATCTTGAAGTTGGAAGAAGTGAAGACTTTATAAGATTATCTGCAGTGCACTGCCAAGTATTTAATGCACAATTAGTCAAAGACCCAATTAGAATGCCAGTAAAACTGAACCTATGGTTAATTAAAGCAACTGGACAGTGAAACTGAGAGCTGGCGGTTTAGGTACCTTAGGACATTGAAGTTTGAAAGTTTGGTCCATTAAGAGTTGCTCATAACCATTTTAAAGTTCGCTCTTTGGACAGGAGTTTGTGCAGCACAGTTACTAGTTATTTGAAAGGGTGTTTTAGCCTCTTGGCTCAAAGTTGAGTAGTTTAACTAAAATGTGTCTCATTTGGAGGAAATTATTGTCAACTTCTATGCTTTATAGAGTCATTGAGAGTAAAATGTGAAATGTAAAGCAAGTGATGGAGACACTATTGAGTATATAATGGAAGAACATACAGAAACTATAATTTATAATAGATATTTCTATGGCCTTCTAAAAATGACAACTTCAAAAATTAGGAAAAATGAGATGAAAATTTACATACTCATATCGAGCACCAACTATATGCTAAGTTTTCATATGAAGACAATTTCATTGTTTTATGAGACTATACTTTATTTTTTTTCTTATTAGACCAATATATTGACCAGAAATGATCATAGGATCATCAAATGTTGGATCTGGAAGAATCACTGGAAATCATTATGCCCATGGTTCTAACCTTTTTCTTGAGAATGTTTTATGTTTTATGAAAAACTGTGATTCCTGTCTGTAAAATAATAATAATAATAACCTATGCAAATATATTCTAAAATTTGCCGTTTTAGCAGATTTCATGAGATATATTCATATATCATAGGTGAAAAAGCCCTTGATCCAGTTGTGTCAATCTATAATAATAAAAGGGTAATATGCTAGTTAGACTGGACAGCTGAACAACCTTCCAAACGTCATTCCGGACATCCTTCCAGACGAAGCTGCAGGGTGGGCGACTGAGGCAGAGGCAGTTAGGGGTGATCAGATAGGCAGGCAGAGTGGTTAGGGGCCATCAGGCAGGCAGGTGAGCAGTTAGGGGCCATCAGGCAGAGGCGAGCAGTTAGGGGCAATCAGGCAGACAGGTAGAGTGGTTAGGGACAATCAGGCAGGCAGGCAGGCGAGCGGTTAGGAGCCAGTGGTCCCTGATTGCGAGAGGGATGTCCTGGATTGCGAGAGGGTGCAGGCCAGGCTGAGGGACACCCCCTCTTGTGCATGAATTTCATGCACCAGGCCTCTAGTTTACATATAAGAAGCCAGATTAGATGTGGCCAACGGTGTCCAACCCATGACTGGGAGAGCATGGATTGGGGTCTCCTGGCTTCACTCATCATCCTGAATGCTCTCGGCATTTCTGGACTGTTTGGTAATGGGTATTACGCCTACCTCTGTCTTGTTGTTTTAATCAATCAGCAGACAAAGCATTTTAAAGATAGTAATGGCATTTCTGCCCCTCTGTGACAGTGGTATAATAATAGCTCTTTGAAAGCTGCTCTACAGCATGGTGAGGACTCATCCAATTAATACTGCATAAGGCCTGTGACTTGCCTGCTTACTCTTTTAAAGAGCTGAAGGTTCATCTGCTTTAACCTGAGAGGAAACAGCTATCTCGATCTGATCACCAATTTGGGGGTTAATTTGGTAATTTTGTATTTGACCGCTGCTTTTGGATGTGCTCCAACTGTCTGCAATCACACCCAAAAGGAAACATGATGAGTTATGTGCTGTTTCTAATGAAAGTGGCAAAGCAACCATTTTCTCTTAATTACCATGTAAATTCTGTTACATCTGTTGCTGGGCTTCTATGACAGAGACTTCTGGTCTTCACTAAGATTGGGTTTTTCTTTCTATTGGGTAAGCGAGAGGATTAAACTTCCCAGTCTCATTGTAGTTAAGCAGGACATGTAACTAATTCTGGACAATGATTTCAAATGGAAGTGACATGTGCTATTGTTCAGACGGAGCATTTAAGATCTGGGTAATGGAAAAGAGTTTACTAAAGGGATGGGCTGGATAGTAAATTTGTAAAGGTGTGGGCTGGTGTTTAAGAAAGCAGCAAGGCATGGTAGTACACTCTGGGTCTGGTCACAGAGATGAGGCATTATAGCACTTGGGCTTGAAAAGACAAGACAAGAGGGCAGTTACCAGAACACAGAAAGAAAGACAAAGAAAGAGCAAGCTCTGGGCCTCAAAAGAGAGATGCAGCCAGGCCAACATCACCCCATAGCTAGTGATGGAGGAGTAACACCGTGAGTGCCCTCAACTTCTACCCTTAGGTCTCCTCTGGTCACCCCATTGGTCAAATCAATGAGAAGCCAGAGCACAAGATCACACAGAGCAGCCTCATGGAGCCCAGAGTAGGCTGGAGAATGCTGGCGAGGGGCTCTGGAAGGGCAAAGGGAAATGTCCCCCCAGGAACCACTCTGCACTCTGCCCTGCCATGGCTGTTATGAAGGGACACAGATTTAGAGAAGCCTGGAATGTTGGGCCCTTGCTTGGAAGACACAGGTCCCCAAGGGTTGCTGGGTCCACCAATAATTTTACATGAGCAAGAAATGATCTTGTGTTAAGCCAGTGAGATTTTGTTGTTGTCTGTACGTGACTCTGAAGTGGCACTTTGCAGGAAAGAAGTTTGATTCCTCTTGTTTGTGTGCAAAGATAGGAATCCCTTCCACGGATGGAGGGAGGGTGAAGTGTATCACCTTGCTTCCTTATGGATTTTCAGAGCTTCACTAGCCTGTCGGGGGTTTTGGTACTGGCTCAAGTGTCCAGTATATCAGGTGGTCAACTCCTCTTCTTTCCTTTTGGAACCTTTAAAATCTGGAGATTTAATGCCTAAAATATGCATATGCTGTACATGATCAATAATTCAAATTTTCTTCAGTGTCAGCCACAGCACTGTGCCACGGTCAGTTTTTCAGAGTTATTGATCACCCTTTTATCCACTTAACCCTTGTCCTTTTATGGTGGCAGCCCTCACCACTTGGGTCTACATTCCAACGGTGATGGCCACTCTGGGCCATTCTCCAACGTTGACATCACATTCTACAAAAGTAGCTCATGTCTTATTGATGAGATGACTGTGTCACAACTTAATAATGTGCGAGTTCTTTCTCCCTGTCCATTTTCACATTCCTGTCCAAGTTTTCCAAGAAAATGTCTGTATTTGCCAGAACTGTTCCTGGATTTTTTGTGATGTAAACTTTTGAATCAAGAGACTGGGTATAGGGGAAAAAGACTGAGTAGTAGGAAAGAAAGATAAAGGATTTAACTAAAGAGCTTCAGTTTATCTTCATAACAGAAAGTCTAAGAGCAGGGGATGGGAAGAGGGAAGGAAAGTGGTCACAGGTTTGGTATGGAGGGGCATTTTTGGTGTTTGATGTTTGAGAAGTTCTGGAGAAGCTATAGGAGGAGTAAGAAATTTGTGGAAGAATAGAAAGGGGTTGATATTTTTCCCATGTATTATGAATGAGCTCTTTCATAATGTTGAGCATTAAATGAGTTTGTAATCCTTTTTTAAAAAATTGTTGTATGTTTGATATACAATATCCTATTAGTTTAAGAAATCTCTTTTTAAATCACTTCACTCCACTGGAAAATTCAGACCTATGCTGAGATGGTACCTTGAGAACTTTTGATTTATTTGTACTAAAAACTTGGTTTAAATGCCAGAACATCTCTCTTTTCAAATTAAACATTTAGATAACAGAAGAATAAAAAGCTAGCAGATGGCAACTATATCAGTGTCCCTTCATCAGACCTAAAAACTCACCTGCAACCTTGTACATCCATCCTTTCCTCATTCCCTCCCATTAAAGTGGAAGGCATGTCTCAGACAGCCATCCCCAGCGCATCCCTGAAACCCCTGTTCTAGACCCATCCCCACTCCTTAAGGACCACGTGATACTTGTTATTTCCTTGCTGATCTGAACCATCAACCTCATCTTCTCTATTGGCCTGTTCAGCATTTCTCCCCCCCCTACGCCCCCCCCCCCAAAAGACATTTTTAAAAATTTTTTCTTATCATTCTATTTCTTCCTTTTCTTTTTTCTTTCTTTCTTTTTTTTTTTTTTTTTTTTGAGCGGGGGGAGGGGGGGGCGGGGTCAGGCTTCTTGAGAATTGAGTCCCATTTGTTTTCCCTACTTCCTCACCTTGTACTCACTCTTCATTAATACCCTTCAGGCTTATCTTTGTCTGCACTATTCCATTAAAAATATTCTTCTTCTGGTCCCTACTGGTATTCATATTGCAAAATACAATGTCCACCTTCCATCTTGCTCTATCTCCCAGTGACATTTGGCACCTTGGATTACACTCACCATCTGAAATCTTCTCTGTTAGCTGTCATAACACTGAATTCTCCTGTGTATATTTTTTCTTTTTTCTCTCTCTCTGGCTATGAACTTAGTCTCCTGTGTAGATTCTTCTCATGTGCTGCCCTTAAAAATAGTATTCCTCAGAGTTTACCCCTAGAATCTTAATCTATGCACTTACGTTGGGTGTTGTCATATCCAGTGATCTCCATCTGCATTTATGTATTGACAACTCCCAAATCTATGTTTCTAACAAAATCTCTCCCTTGAGCTGAAGAGTGATATATCCAATTACTTATTATTATCTACCACCATCACTTATTATCACCTCCCCCATTATAAACACAACATGTCCAAATCCAGACTCATTATATTATGCCCATCCGTAATATCTCATGTTCTATACCTTACCAAATGATTATCATCCACACTGTTGTCCAATTCCCATTGACTTCTTTCTCTCTCCCTTTAGTTGCCACCTTCTGTCAACACTACTTCCTAAACTTGCTTAGAATTCATCCTCTTCTTTCTATCCCCACTGTCACTAAATCCAAGGCCAGGCCATTGCATCCCTCCCTGTAATGAATGCAACATTTTCTACCTGGTCTGCCTATAGCCTTTTCCAACCAATTTGTTTTCTCTATAGTGCCTAGAATGCATTTTCACAAATACAAATGTTATTCTGTCACTTGCTTGGTGTTTCTTTAAATCTTATAAAAGTTCCTTGTAAGATGAAATTTCAACCTATCATTTCAGCCTCATCTCTTGAACAGAAACCTATATTTTGAACTTTGAACAATAGGATATATCTTTGTCTACTGCACTGGTAAATTTCAAAGGTTTTTCTGAAACATCACCATGGCTTTGTACAAATGTTCAAAAGGCATAATAACTGAGTCAAAATGGAGAATTTAAATATGATAGGCACTTTCTGTATCTTGAGATTAAGGGTAAAAATTGTGCTTTTTGTTTTATTTTTGCCTTGTGTGTAACCTGACACAGTCAGTTTCCACGGATGTAGATGTGAACATTTTGGGGAGCCATTAGTCTGCCTACCACAACTATGAACAACCAGACTAAACTTTCCTCCCCCACGGAACTGATAATTCAATATCATGTGAGACCCAGCGGCTTCTCAGTATTCGTCCAGCTTGTAATAAATCATCTCGATTATGAAGTTATTTCCCAACTCCCACTGGCAAGTTTTAATGAACTATACTACTCTTTTGGGCATGAATGTTTCTGGTTTTCAGGGTTGTGATCTCACCCTGCTGAAAAGAATATCTGGGCTTCATCCAATATTTTCCCCTTCCTATATCTTATTTTATGTACAAAGTAAAGAACATGGCATTTAATCATTTTTCTTACATATTTGAGAAGGAGAGTTTGCCCAAGTATGGAAATCCCAAAGGTATAATTAACACAAACACAAATAATTTGACCTCATATCTCAGAACTTAAGAAGTATCAACATATGTGCTTTCCAGGAATCAGACTAACATTCAAAGGAGGGAGAAAGCAGCGTGTCTTGAGCTGGTGGTGGGCAGAGAGGTAGGAAGGAATGTCGCCCTGGTGGAGGAATTGCCGGCAAGTTTGGTGCAGAGCAGTCTGGTGTGACATTTTTGCCAAAGTATTCAAATATGAATGATCCAGAATAGTAGGTGATGCAAAATTACATGCATTTGGCTTTTCATGCTGTTATTTTAAAAATATTTTCTTTGAAATTACATTCCATTTCGGGAAATGTAAAAATGGAATTGCATGTCCTAAACATAAAAATGTGCTAACAATTTTATGTATTTTTAAAATCGGTTCCAAATGGAATATTTCCCCCTCATCACTTGCCTTCAATTGCATCCACCCAGAAGCATCCTTCAAA
Organism: Plecotus auritus; assembly: GCF_963455305.1. Lineage (NCBI taxonomy): Eukaryota > Metazoa > Chordata > Mammalia > Chiroptera > Vespertilionidae > Plecotus > Plecotus auritus. The sequence goes on from NC_137774.1 coordinate 165,525,594, forward strand.
AGCTCTGTCAAGAGAGGGCGGGTGAGGGAGCTTAAGATCCTCTGGAAGCAAGTGCCAATTGCATGTCATGTACAATTTGTGACATTGCTTAGGTCCCATAAAATATTCATATTTGTGCAATTTTGTGTTGTGTAATCCACACTCATTTATATTTTCATGACTTACTGGTAATGACACTAATTATGCAGTTGGCATGGAGACATGAAGTGACAGTTTTGATGAGTTTGTCAACAGTGGGATGTTTGATTGTAAACTGTTTCCATCAAGAAATCCTCCAAGTTAATTTATTTTTTCCTTAGTGTCAGTAGAAAAGAATAGCACTGCTCAGCGGAGACTTTGAAACTTAGACATCTCTAGACTTCATTAGCATCCAGAGGGGAATCCTGGGAGAGAGGAAGAAAGGGAGTTGCCTCTGGCACTAATTAATGGTAAAAACAAACCACGCAGTTGGTAAAGTTAATCTGGAACTTTCTGCAAGCACAGTCTCTTTTGTGGGGTGTCTGCTTGGAGAAAACGGAGAAGAACTGAGCTCAGGCGTTTTTCTGCTTTACCTACTGCTTTCGTGGGTCAGCAAATCCAAGTGTATGCTTCTGATCGGTTCCTGTCTCTCGGACTCCCTACCTCACCACCTTCCCCTTTTCAGTCCTAATCTAGACTAGCATCCTCCATTTATCTTTTGGGTTTTCTCCCTTGCCGTTTCAGCTTCTGACAGGTGAAGATTTTCATCCTCTCTTGTGGGTGACACTGGCTTAGATTCAGCCAAGCCTCACCAAACCGATGACACCTCTCTTTTCAAGTCTTCATGGCACATGCGGTTTTTCATGTGGCACCTGGTGACAGCAGAAATTCGACTTACAATAAAGCCCATTTATAGAGAAAAAATATCCAAGTGTTTCCCTTTCTTAAGAAAACCAATATTAAATCTTGCAATCCTCCACCTGCGCCCCCACCCCCCAGATTTTAGCTATGGAAGTGAGAAAAACTAGGAACCTAAGGTTAAATTCAAAGATATTTTGCTCTTTGGAAATACTTGCCCCTCCCCCCCCAAAAAAAAACACACACAACAACAACAACAAGAACACTTGGTCTTTTTTCTGTGTTTGCATGTGGCTGGCAAAGCAGGTACATGTTACATTAGGAAACAGTGTGACTTTTGCATGCAGGTCAGTGTTGTGGGTTGGAACAGGAGATAGGAGATGTGGCACCCACTGACCTGCTGTGGGCCTTGGGGAATCTCTTAATTGACTTAAATCTCTGTCTCTGATTACTCAAATGAGGGGATTAGGTGGCCCATCAGACTCCCCCTTCTGATGTTAAAGTTCTGTTCGGCTGTGAGTGCAGGAGGAGTGTGCAATTGTCTGGCCACCCTCAGGGACTCGGCATTAGCAGTGATTTGTGGTGTTGCAGTGGCGGGAAAGACATAATGATCCTACCCAAGTGGCAGGGGTGGTGATGAAGAACGGCATAGGAAGAGAGAAATACCTCATTCCCGTTCAGGATTTATCGGGAGGTTGCTTTGGGGCTAAGCTCTGTTTATAATAAGGCCCACCTGGGACTGATTGCATTGTTAATAAATGTTTCTGAGCTCCTCTGATGCCACCAGGATGCATCCAAAGAGCTAATTACTCAGACTTTTGTTTAATGGCGCTTATCTAAATAATTTAGGAGCTTTTGAGTGAAAACAATAAAAATGCAAATGATCATGGTGCAGCGCAGCGTAGTAAGATATTTTCATAATCAGAAGTGAAGGAGTCGCAGAGCCATCAGCAGTAGACCCGCCATGGGTGTTACCTGCTCTAGACTTCTGTCAGATTCAAGGCACTGGGGCTTGTGTCAACGGGAGGTGTCCCTGATCACCTCTTAGCTTCTGCCCCTCCACCTCCACCTGCTCTGGACTGCATGGGTGCTCCAGCAGCTGCCCTTAGGTTTTGGAAGGCCGTTGGGTGACAAACTCCAGCGGACATCACAGTGCACTAAAACAACTCCACAAGTTAGCTGGTTGTTGATCTACCACGTAAATGTGTCTTTAATTAGGTTCCTTTAATTTGTGAGGTTTGAAGTTCTTAGGGATGTGCATTAGGCCAGAGATAACTGCACCGTGGTGCCTTATTAGTTCCACTGGAAAATGATGCATGAAATAGGGCTGCGTGGTAGAAGCACTGGACTGAAAATCGGAGGACAGGACTGTGTTTCTGGCTTTGCTACTTATTATCGGAGTCTTTGGGGGCAAATTGTATAATCTCTCAGGGCCTCATTGTCTCATCACTTCTATTCACCTACAAATCAGTCCTAGGAAAAAGATTTAGGAGTCAAATACGTGAGGTAAAACCTGAACCCTAGAACACCCTCTTAACAAACCCATAACTTACATTAGTGTTTCAAAGTGTCTGAGAAAACTTTGACACAACATTTGCTGAACTTATTAAACAGTGAAATCTTATTTGATGGCATTCTATCACCAAGGAGCATTCTGAAGGAGCATCGGGCTAGATGACCTCTAGAATCGGTCCACAAGGTGTGATTTCTGCAAATGTTGAGAAAAGCTACTGAGATATGAATTAAATCCAATAATAAAGTTAACCTGCTTAAAAAAAAAAAAGCCCTTGAATTCTGGGAGGACTCATTTAGTTGCTGTATTTCATAGAATCTGAAATGCCATTGGTTATAAAATGTACCATTATTTTATGTATTTTAAGAAAAAATGCTGCTAGTTAAACTATGACATTGGCTTCAGTGATAAGACTCATCCTTGATTTAGAGATATCTTAAATCCCTTGATTTCAAGTTATACTCATGTATTCGGAGCTAGAAAAGCTTTTGCCACCAGGCCTTGAAAAAGGGAGAGTGAGAAGGGCATTACAAGGAGATTTTAAGCATTAAAAGACCTTTATGCTTGAATCTCTTAAATATAATTTTTGCATGAATAGCTTTCACCATAACTCTAAGGAGTTGTTGGGCATCTTATGTTTTACAGATTAAGGAGGTAACAAGGTTGTGTATCACCAAGATGGACAGAGTAAATTCCAGCAGGGTTTTTTGATGCTAGTATGGGACTTATATGGCTCGTTATAATTGTAACTAACTTTAAAAATACCATTATTTATTGGTCCTTATTTTTACCAATTCCGTTTTCAAGGGAGTAATCTGACATCTAGTTTTGGTTTCCCACAGCCCAGTAAATAGTTCCCCCTGTGGCAGGTTAGGTAATGCCCCTCCCGCACTGTCCATCACCCAACCTGCAGAGGGCAGACTCAGGCTGGAGAAGGTGACAGGGCCCAGAGGAGCCAGAACACTGCTCACTGTCACTGCGAGAGCTACCACTTCCCCAGAAAAAAAATGCGCCAAAGAGGAAAGACAGCTGCATTTGAGCGCACAGGGGCACGCGCTCCATAACCCAGGGTATATCAGTTGGTCTCTTGGGGGGGAAAAGCATGGAAGCAAAGCAACCACGCTCCATATTGAAGCAGCTAAAGGCAGTCCTCTGTGTTTCTAATGTCTAGTTAGCTTTTTCTAGAAATAAGCAGGCATTGAGGAAGGTTTTCTTTTTCTTTTCAATTTATTTTTTTCAAAATGAGTTAATATAGCCAGTAAAAAGATACAATGATGTTAGATTGGCTTTTTCCAGTGGCTGACTTGGGAATTATTCCCAAAGCTTATCTCTAGTGTATGAGAAAAAAAATTAGACTCAGGACTTGGCATATGTGCACAGAGGCAGGGAGATGCCCCGGGGAATATTTGAGGGTTGTCTAAAGACCCGATTGCACTGATGCTGGTTCTCTGTGGGCCTCCTGCAGCTGACATTGGGTTTATTAGTCATCACTTTGAGTCAAGACATTAAATGCCAGATTTCAAGGCAAAGTTGGTATACAAAGGGTAGTACAGTAAGTGTTATTCCCCACACTATCATAGCATGAATTGGTTCATCCAGCAGGTTGGACACCTATTAGTGCCCTGAAGAAATAGAAATAGAAGGTAAGTTTAAATATAATAGTCATTGCTATATTGGCTAGTGCCAGAAACCATTCTCAAATTAGACTAAATAAAGGCGATATTATTAGAATTAATGGGTTGCATTTGGGAACCCAAGGTAAGGAATGTGCTTTGTCCTCAGGAAAGCTTAGAGTCAAGGACTTGACCCCTGGGTGACACCCTTTCTTCTGACCAACTCTCTCCTGTCTGCTTCCTCCACTTTTCAGTTCATTTACCAGGAAACAAGGCAGCTACCAGGTCCAAGTTTTACCTCCCCCAGCTCAGGGCACATGGAGACCGGTTTCTAATTCTCAGCCGTAGCTCCAGCCTGATCCTGGTTGGATCAGGTTCTTACCTTTGGACATAGGAACTCTGAGAATGGGATGGTAATGACTCCTGGAAAAGTTGTAATATGGGGGGAAGTAAAAAAAAGTTACTGCTCAACTTATAGGAGAGAGAGACAGATGAGAAGGAGGAGGAGGAGAAGGGGAAGGAGGTGAAGAGAAGGAGGAGAAAATAAAGGCAGAATTGTGAAATGGTTATATTCTTTTAACCACAAGAATGAGGGTGGCTGGAGCAACATGAGTTTCCAACTAGATGGGAAGATCAGGATAATGACTGCACTGTGCGTGTTCTTCTCTGTGTCATCCCGGAAATACAGACCCCTCTTATGGAAATAGCATTGCAGTGAGACAGAACCCACCCAAGTGAAAGAATCCGTAATTAGAGGCAGTTCCACTGATGAGAGTCAGCTCTGACTTCTGCATAGAAAGGTTCATTGAGCCTCTGACCTACTGAGCCATGGGATGCTGCTAGCTTACACTGGTTAGGTCCATGTGAATAGTGAGTCACCCAGCTGCAGGTCCACAGTGTCCTGCCTATTCAGTCTGTCCACACTGCCATCTGGAAGGAGCCAGGGGACAAAAGATGGCGAGGGCTGTGGCTTACTCTCAGAATCGCTGGGGAAAATGGCATCTCCTGCTCAACCATGTGCCCGTTTGTGATGCCCCAATAAAGACTCTGAAATAATGAAAAAGGTAGAAAGAAATATATAATTGCTTAAATCAAGGTCTCAAAACATATAAATGGAAAGAGCTGAATGAAGGGCCAAGTGTGAACAGTGTAGGGAAACTTGTTAGTGGGGGCAGGACCATTCCTGCCACCCCCACTCTCTGCGACCTGGCATGTGATAAATCAGAGAGATTTCCTCTTCTGTCCAGAGTGACAGGTGCACATCCTTTTTGCTCGGCCCTCAAGCCTTATTCACAAGACTTCACAGGAAGAAACTCAGGACTGAAATAAGAGACTGTTGAAAAGACATGCATACAGAGGGTACGGAGTTGGGGTTTGTTATGGATCATGCTGACTTAGCTTGGATTCCCAAGAAGGTCCTGAGACAAGGGTTTAAACACAAGTACTTTATTGGCCATCCCAAGAAGCACCAGGTAGGAAATGGATTTTGCCAGGAACAAAAGGGATGAAGGCTGCATTTCCAAGCAAGTTCCCACTGTGGCCAAATGGAGCACAGCCCCGTTGGGCAATTCTAAGAGATACAGTAGTGTACAAGATATACCTCAAAGTTATCCACCAGAGGGATGAGGTTGCTGGGGTGTAGACTCTGGACACTTTGGGTCTGCCTCACAAGAGAGCAGATGGGCTTGTGGTGGGACCTGGACCAGTGTGCGAGGGCATGTGAGTGGTTTGATGGCACATGTGCACCTGTGTCTCTCTATGGTTCCACCACCAGGGAGCTATAGGGCAAGCTTTTTTCAAGAAGGTTGGGGTCTCTCAAAAACAAATTCTGACTTTGCCATGGCAAGTGAGATAGAAAAAGAGAGACAATAAGCAGGAGTTCAGGTTCAACAGCACCTGTATAAAACTTGGGTAGAAGCAATGAAATATTCTGATGTTTTAATATGGAACTATGCACTTGAGAGCTAAATCCTAGAATAAGGTGAAACTAGTTAAAAAGGAAATAACACGAAAGGATTTGTGAGGAATTTTCAGCATAAGAGACAAGGAAACTATAAGTCTGCAAACTGGGATGAATGGGGCCTTGGCCAAGGAGACAAAAAAAAACAAAAAACCTGGGTGCTCAGGTCCTAAGATGCTGTGTCTTATCTGTCACCCGTTGCAGATAGTGGCACAAATACTGAGGGGAAAGACTCAGGGCTCTCCACACAGCGTAACAACAGGATATTGCATTATGTGGGATAACTTTGCAGGTTCTTCTGTGAAATCACACATTCATTAAAAAGTTCTATTCTTTGGGGGTCAAATACATGGTGATGGAAGATTTGACTTTGGGTTATGGGCACACAATGCAATATACAGGTTATGTAGCATGGAATTGTACACTTGAAACCTATATAATCTTATTAACCAATGTCACCCCTATCACTTTTATTAAAAGTAAATAAATACCACACAAAAAAGTTATATTCCCAAATAAAAACAAACCCTATTCAGGTCAGTCAAGAGGAGTAAAATTATATGCTTTATTATTTTGGAGTAGCAATTTCTATCTGAAATTAGGGTTGGGGCTTCGTGCCAGGATTGGGTGTGGGCTGTGGAGTAGGTGGGCCTGGCTTTCAGTCCAGGTTGCCTTGGACAGTAAACCCAAGATAAAAACGTATGCCCCTCGCAGGATGACTGGGGGAGCGGGGGGGTTACAGGGCCTTTGCAGGATGAGCATACAGTATAGCACTTGGTAAATAGTGAGGGTACACTACAGGTAGGTAATTTATCAGAGTTTTTGTGATTTGACCAAGATTTGTGAGAGTTTTTTGTCTTTTTGTAAAAATTATTTTACCAGGTGTCTGTTATGTATTTTCTCACACTTTGGCAATTAAAAAAATCTTATAAAATTTTCTTTCAGTCAGTTCTTAAAGGTGATTCTCAAACATTATTTTGATTCAGGTACAGGGTCATGAATGGAGACGCTAGAGTTGGTTTGTTTCAGCAAAGTTGATTACAATAAAAGGAAGGTGGGGAGAGGGAGGAGGCTAGGTTCCCATCGATAAGACAAAATGCTCTGAGATAGCAAGTGGTAGGCAAAATTTAGGAATGATGATGTGGGAAAGAAAACTACTTCATTAAAGTTTAAAACTTCATAGTAAGCTTGGATCAGGAAAACAAGCAGTGCAATTTTTCAAAGGTTACTTTTTCCTCTTTTTTGGAGGTGATGATAAGAGGCTTAAAAATTAGATGTGAAAACCTCAGCCTGATTGCTACTTGCAAAACTGAGCAAGTTGGCTGTGTTTTGCCTTCCAGGCACGATTTCCTTGCATGTACAAATTACTGCGTCCTGAGCATGGGATTTATTAAGGGTCAGTTTAATGCCCAGAGGCCCCAAACTTCCATTTTTGAACAGTGAGGTAATAGTTGCCCAACCAGAGTGTAAGCTGCTTTGAAGCCAAATGCAAATGTTTTTGGTTTCTCCTCCCCAATGTCATATTTGGCTATTCTTTTAAAATTTTCCCAGATCCTCACTGGGTTCAGACCTGTTAACTATTTGGAATCCTGAATCTTTTCCAATGAGCATCAGCAGTTGCCTTGCTTGAGTAACTCCACAAACTTTTTCTATGAAGGGCCTAATGGTAAAAATGTTATGCCTTCAGGTTATTTGGTCTCTGTCACAACTACTCAACTCTTTAGTTGTCACGCAAAAAGCAACCATAGACAATGTCCAAATGAATAGCATGGTTTTTGTTTCAAAAAACCTGATTTGGCCATGGACCGAAGTGTGCCACCCCCGGAATCATACCATTAGTAAAGTCTAATGGTTTCTGTTGAACAATTATTTGGAGTTGCAATGGTTATTTTTATAGGTAAAGTTGGCTAGGCTATAGTATCCAGTTATTTAATCAGACACTAATCTAAGTGATGCTGAGAAAAACATTTTATATGTTTGAAGTGGTTAACATCTACAATCATTTGACTATAAGTAAAGGAGATCAGCCTTGGTCATGTGGGTGGGCCTCATCAAATCAGTTGTAGACTTTGAGAGAGAGAGAGAAAGAGCAAGAGAGGGAGAGAGAGGGGGAGAGAACAATCTGAGATTTCCCTAGGAAGAAGAAATTTTGACTCAAGACTGTAGTATCAACTTCTGCCTGGGTTTCTAGCTTCCCGGTCTGTCAAACTCATCAACCTCTCCAACTGTGAGATAATTTTTATATCTATATCCTAGAGGCTGTTTCTCTGGACAACCTGACTCATATTGGAGAAATATGCTTAATTAATTACTTCTTACCCTGAATGCTCATCCTCTCTTACTGTCTTTACATGTCTTTACATATGAAGTCCCTTCAATGATTTTCCATGTCACTCAATTAATCCATGCTTTCTTCCCAAGCTGATTTCTGCTGATCTTTCCAACTTCACTGCAAAGCTGTTTCCCTCAGTGCTCCAAGAACACGGGCCTTCTGGACAAATCTCTCAAGTCCACTCTTGTCCTTGCCTTGGGGTATTGGCTCTTTATGTTCCCCAAATCTGAAGCAGTCTTCTGGTTTGTGCACATTCAGCCCTCTTTCTCATCAGACCTCAATTTTCGTATCACTTGCTTCAAGAGGTCTTTGCTAACTACTCGATATACCCTTCCATTACTCTCTCTCATAGCATTCCTCATTTTTAAACAACCCAATTTCTAATTATTGTGGTTTTTTGTGTACAGTGTCTTTTTCACTAAAAGGTAAACACCATGTGGGAAGGGCCTGGCATGTCTAGTTCAGTGTTTAAACTCCAAAGCTTAGTGCAGTGTTAACTTGTTGAATGAATAAAGAAGTGTCAATGAGCCCAGCCGGTGTGGCTCAGTGGTTGAGCATCTACCTATGAACCAAGAGGTCATAGTTGGATTCCCAGTCAGGGCACATGCCTAGGTTGTGGGCTCGATCCCCAGTATGGCGCCTGCAGGAGGCAGTCAGTCAATGATTCTCATCATTCATCTCTCTCTCTCTCTCTCTCTCTCTCTCTCTCTCTCTCTCTCTCTCTCTCTCTCTCTCTCTCTTCCTCCCTCCCTCCCTCCCTCCCTCCCTCTCTGAAATCAATAAAAATAGATTTTTTCTTAAAAAGTGCCAAAAATACGTCAACAACTAGATGAAGTACCAGGGTTATCATGGTTTGCAAAAAACAGACAGAAGCTTCCTGCCCAACAGAAGCTTCTAGTCTAGTGGAGAAGATGGTCACTTACTGGAAAAGACACAAAGGTAAAATAAAAATCATTTAAGTGCTGCAGAGAGACACTCATGGTACCACATGAATGCATAACGGAAACTATGACCTTTTCTGGGGACAAGCCACACTTTCTGGAAGATTTCTAACAATTGGATTTGAAAGATGTGTAGCAATTTATTAAATAAGGAGTGTTGAAGGAACATTCCAAAAACTGTAGGAGTACAAATGCCTGGTGGCAGAGGATTCCTAGAAGACACAGGGGGTGGCCAGCATGGCAGAGTAAGAGAGCAGGATGTTGAAACTGAGCGTGATAGGGCAGACATGGGATGTTAGTCATCACCATGAGAACAGCAGAAGATGTAAGGAAGAGGGAGCCATGAGGGAGGTGCCATATTCAAATGTGTGTTTCCTGAACTTCAGTCTGGCTTCAGCGTCGGGGACAGACATGGCTGAGGGAGGGAGAAGTGGAGGCGGAGAGGTCTGTGAGGAGATTTAAGCAGAGATGACATAGCCATGGATGAGTGACGGTGAGCAGAGAGAGGAGTCATCAGACCAAGAGAAGCAGAATGTCAACAGGGTGTGGCAGTGAACTGGCCGCAAGGAGTGAGGGAGAAGGAGGAGAGGGCTCCAGGTATGCTCAGCTGGGGGAGGGTACTGTCCACTGATGGACATGCATGGGAGCACAGGTTCATCCATCACACCATGGCGTCTCCTCTGGGAGGTGGGATGCTACCCAACTCTCCTCAAAGCCAATGCAGCCCTGGATGTCTGAGTCCTAGCAGGCCATTTGTCCTGCCGGTGAGCAGCTCATGAACAGCAAGAACATACTGAACCCCTGATGGTCTTTACCTGGATTTACCTGCACAGGTACAGTGTACCTGCCTGGTTTGCTGCTTTAGCTTTATATCATATTTGATACCAAGCCTTGTACTTTATTTTCAAAAGTCATTTTGTGAAGATCAGGATTTTGTAACAATTTCCCTTTATTCAAAGCCAAGCTGTTTTTACATTCCCATGCCTAATTGTCAACCTCTCTGTTAGGTTCCAAGAGACAGCTGTGGTAGAGAAACCAAACTTTGGAAGAAAAAACTTGGTTCTGCTGGAGCCTCATCTTCATATCACAGCAATATCTGGAATCCATCTGCATCAAAGCCATCTTTGTATCTTTTGCAAAATTAAAATCTAGAGATATACATAGAGCAATAGCAAGCATTGCCACTTTTTTCTATGATTTTATATTGATACTAGTGGCCTGGTGCATGGATCCGTGCACATTGAAAGGAAATTAAATCAGGCTCCCTCCTCTGTGGTTCCAGGGTGCATCACCTGAGAACTGCCACTGCCAAGTCACCATAGCTCGGCAGTTAACCAGATTCGGGGCCAACAGTGCCCCAGCAACAATGTAACCCATGGCTGAAGGTGGAATGGCATGGCCCTGCAAGGAATCAGGCTCCCTCCTCTCTGGTTCCAGGGTGTGTCACCTGAAATCCGCTGCTGCCAAGTCACCACAGCTCAGCAGCTCCTGTGTTGAGCATCTGCCCCCTGGTGGTCAGTGTGTGTCATATGTACCAACCAGTCAGCCGGTTGGATGGTCACTTAGCCTTTTATATAAATAGACTAGAGGCCCGGTGCACGATATTGGTGCACGGGGGGAGGGGGTGTCCCTCAGCCCAGCCTGCACCCTCTTCAATCTGGGACCCCGCAAGGGATGTCCGACTGCCCGTTTAAACATCCCTCTCACAATCCAGGACTGCTGGCTCCCAACTGCTCGCCTGCCTGCATTCCTGATTGCCCCTAACTGCTTCTGCCTGCCAGCCTGATTACCCCCTAACCACTCCACTGCCAGCCTGATTGATGTCTAACTGCTCCCCTGCCAGCCTGTTTGCCCCTAACTGCCCTCCCCTGCAGGCCTGGTCACCCCTAACTGCCCTCCCCTGCAGGCCTGGTCACCCCCAACTTCCCTCCCCTGCAGGCTTAATCGCCCCCAACTGCCCTCCCTTGCAGGCCTGGTTTCTCCCAACTGCCCTCCTCTGCTGGCCATCTTGTGGTGGCCATCTTATGTCCACATGGGGGCAGCCATCTTGTGTGTTGGAGTGATGGTCAATCTGCATATTACTTTTTTATTAGATAGAATAGAGGCCTGGTGCATGGGTGGGGGCCAGCTGGTTTGCCCTGAAGGGTGTCCCGGATCAGGGTGGGGGTTCCCTTGGGGCATAGGGCAGCCTGGGCGAGGGGCCTCTGGTGGTTTGCAGGCCTGCCACAGCCCCCAGCGACCCAAGTGGAGGCCCTGGTATATGGGATTTATTTATCTTCTACAATTGAAACTTTGTAGCCTTAAGTGGAGGCCAAAGCAGGCCAGGGCTGTGGAAACTTGGCTTCCTCCATCGCTGGGGGCAACCCTAGCCTCCTGCTCTCTCCAGCTCCGTGGCTGATGCCATTTTTGTTGGGATTAATTTATCTTCTATAATTAAAACTTTGTAGCTTTAAGCGGAGGCCTGGGCCGGCCAGAGTGTGCGGAAAGCTTGGCTTCCTCCATCACTGGGGAAACCCAAGCCTCCCTCCTGCTCTCTCCGTGGCTGCAGCCATCTTGGTTGGGCTAATTTGCATACTTGCTCCTGATTGGCTGTGGGTGTGGCTTATGGGCATGGCTTGTGGGTGTAGCAGAGTGATGGTTAATTTGCATATTACTCTTTTATTAGATAGGATACTAAGCAGTATGGCTTTAAAAAAATGAGTTATTACTTACATGTTTTTTAAGTTTCTTTATTGATTAAGGTGTTATATATGTGTCCTTATTCCCCCATTACCCCCCATACCCCCCACTTACTTATATTCTTTATATACTATTTCCTCTCCCACCATTTCCTCTTCTGAATTTCTGCCTCCTTTATCTACCTGTCTGCCATTGTACCATTTGCACAGTTTTATTACACAGAATTATAGGAAGATGTCTATGGGGATCACCATGAAGAGTGAAAAAAATCAGAGGGAAAAGCAATGCTGCTCAATAAAAACTAACTCAAAACATGATACACTTTCCACTTTTCCGCAGAGAGGTCACTGAGTCAGCCCACATATTGCCAGATTGTCTTCTTCTTTCTGTCCAGTGAGTGTTTGAGGATGAAAGTGTCAGTATTACTCTGAAATAACAGGCACTGGTCATTAATCATTAACCTTGTAAAGAATTGCTAGGCTAAGGTAGACTTTAAAGCACTTGGAGAAATGTATGTGCCTCATTGCTACACTGCCTCTGGTTTTACTTGAGCCTTGTCTAACCTGGTTTCTCCATTCCAGGTAAGGAAGGGCCTTGTGCCAGGTTTGGTTTCTAGAAGCTTCTTCACAACTTCTCAGACATTCTTGGCAGGCAGGGTAGTAGTAGTATGTCATTAGGAGATTTGTCCAGGAATAAACAGGGGTCCTAGTTAGGGGCCAAGTGGTGTCACATGTGGTCAGTAAGGCAGGAATTGAAACTGGTCGTGAGCATGACTCACTGTGCAGGTTCATGGTCCGGAGACAGAAGTCAGGATGCTCTACATGCTGGCACCACCTAGGGACCAACCCTTGTTCTCCAGGGACTTCCCTATGCTCTCAGAGACTGAGGTCTTCTCCCTGAGAGAGGCTACCCCTCAGGCAGGGGATGCGTTCCTTCTTTATTAGACCTTCATTTCTGTGGTCTTGGACAGCCATGCCTGCCAACTACATACACACATCCATGGCAAGCCTGGTCTGTGGGTCATTCACACCTGGGTCCACTCTGCCTTTACCTCAGCGTGTGAGTATTCACAAGATGGGCTGAAAGGCAAGGACCATATGGAAGGGCCTATATGGCTTAGGTGGATGCTCAGGCTTACTCCTTTCTGAGCCTGGTCTCCTGGGCTGACACTGACCTGCCTCCTATCTGTGTTAGGGAGTCTCTCCTCAGTCCTAAACGAGAAAGCAGGTTACACTCCCCTCTGGGACTCAGTTTCCCTGCTGGGTCAGCATCTGAATCTTCCTTATCTGGGATCCATGAAGCCCGTGGTTTTCTACAAAAAGTGAGTGTGTTGAGTCTTTCAAATTCCAGGCTCCCAGATCTTGGCATCTGGGCTTGGAAGAGGATAAGCAGAGGACACGAACACTCCTCTGATTTCACTCTTCTTGGCCAGGGCTTTCTTGGGAATGGTCTTTTCTGTTCTTTACCCCCTGCATCCCAGCAGCTCCCATTACAAATTCACCTTTTACATCCACACAGGTTGGTTCTTGCTGGGAGGGGCAAGTTTCCATAAATCCAAGTAAATTAGTTTTGTGCACACTTGACTTCTACCACACTTCTTAAAGAGTCCTGACCTTTTTTCCCGCCTTGAATATTTGAAAACAGAAGACACACAATGGCATTCTTCGACAGTGACAGTGTAGGGAAGGTTGGACTATTTTGTCTATAATCATGTGAATTTCAGGTAGTGCAAATACTGTGTAAACAGTGTTGTATTGGAACTTGCTTTGTTATTGCCCTTTCAGTCATGATACCATCAAACGCTGTGTTAAAATCCAATTCAATGTACCTTCATTTGCATATTTCAGGCTACACAGGTGTTACCAGTATCTGGGTAGATTTCAATCTGCACTGTTTTGGTGCAAGAAATGATTCCCCTCCCCCGCTCCCGCCCGCCCCATAATTTAACTTGTGACTCCATTCCATGGGGTTGTAAACATGCTTGCCTATTTGGGGTTATCTCAGTATTTCTGGTATTAAGTTTTTTTTGTTGTTTTTTTTTTTAAATATATTTTTTATTGATATTTTACAGAGAGGAAGGGAGAGGGATAGAGAGCCAGAAACATCGATGAGAGAGAAACATCAATCAGCCGCCTCCTGCACACCTCCCACTGGGGATGTGCCCGCAACCAAGGTACATGCCCCTGACCGGAATCGAACCCGGGACCCTTCAGTCCGCAGGCCGATGCTCCATCCACTGAGCCAAACCGGTTTCGGCTATTTCTGGTATTATATTTAAGCTCTAGGGGGGTTGTGAGAGATGATGGGGAGGACATATCTGGTACTTATTTGTCCAGAATTCTCAGCATCTCCTGTTGTATCTTTGATCTTTGCTTTCCAGGCCTCCCCATGTCTCTGCATCATCCCCCATTTCTGCATGACTCATCTGTAGATCTGGTGACTGCCTTACATCTGTTCTGCCTCTTCCTACACACATACACACTGAACCATTGCAACCTCAAAAGGCTAAGTGTGGTGGCTTCCATGCCACGCCGGATGCCCTGAGTATTAGGCTGTTTCCACACCTTACTGGGACCCCGGTGACTTTGCAAGCCTGCCTCAGGTCCTTTAGCAAGACACCCACTCAAGCATTTCTACTCTGGGTCTTGCTGCTTCCTTAGACTCTACCTGGTCCAGACTCAAACCCCCAACTATGCTGAAATCCTTGTTAGCACCCTGAGGTTCGGTCTGCAGAAAGCCCGGTGCCACCCTCTGCTTAAAGCCCTCCCAGCATCTTAGCTCCCATGCATTCACTCTGATTGTCCTCCCTACAACCGAGGCATCCTTATCTCTCCTGGAAGCAAGGGTAGACAGGCTTCTTACTTGGATCCTGGACTTGTAAATCTCCAGAACATTTTCACTGCTTTGTGCTGACACACTTATCTGCGCTCCTGAATTCTTTCTGGTGCCCCAAATGGAGCAGAGGGATAAAAAATCCATTATGGAGGGGCAATGCCAGTTAATACTGAGAAGTATCATCTGAGACAAATAGTGCTTCTTTTTCATCAGCTCTGTGTTTTAAATGTCCATTTATTGGGAATGTCCACTTTCTGACTAGGGTCCTAAGAAACAAAGCTGAATATAAGACAATACCTCCTCTCAATTCAGAAATGGGATGAAAAAAATGAGCTGACTCAGTGTGAAAAGCTTGATAATAGGGTGTGAACAAAGCAATTCTGGTGGTGCAGGTGGGGTCATCTGGGTGCCACCTGAGTGTCTGCGTTGTTTCTTGGGTGTCAGTTTGGTGCTCAGGAATGGCTGTGTCCTGAATTTGAAATTACTGCTTTTACCACTGATGTGAAGCAATTGGGTCATACTTCCCGAAGCAATGGAGCAGTGCAATTTGCAGATCCCATTTTAAACACTGAAAAGGTGTCCCTCAGCTGCTCACAGCTTACATGAAAAACTTCATCTGTAGGTGCATCAGTGTGAGAACAGGGCTTGAATGCATTTGCTGATTTACATTTTCTTATCTAAGGAACACTTGCTTGATGAAGTCTTACTGTTTTTTAAAAAATATTTTTTTATTTTAATATATTTTTATTGATTTCAGAGGGTAAGAGAGAGAGAGAGAAACATCAATGATGGGAGAGAATCATTGATCAGCTGCCTCCCACCTGCCCCCACATTGGGAATCAGGCCTGCAACAACCCTGGCATGTGCCTTGACCAGGAATCAAACTGTGACCTCCTGGTTCACAGATCGACACTCAACCATTAAGCCATGCTGGCTGGGCACTGAAGCCTTACTGTTTATCCTCTCTGTTTAGAAGTTCCAATTTTAATTTGGAGAATCTAAGAGCTATCACACCCCACAGGTTCTAGGATTCCATCACCTAGTTTATCCCATTCTCTCAGGAGTCCCCCCTCTATCACCATGTACACCACATATTTAGGCAGCTCAGTGACCCAGTGGCCCACATGGCTGTATGCTACCCACAGAAAACATATATGCAATACCATGTTCAAAACAGACAGCACAAGGGATTGTCTCCCTCCCACCCTGGGCTTGGTGTCTACCTTCACAGAATCCATAATTCTGAACTCCCCAATTTTATAACTACTCTAGAAGAATTACATTGCAATCAGGATTTTTTCCTAAATTATAAAGTCCTTTGAGAGAGGTTTCTCCATAACGATTTTCTAACTCTTCACCCAGCATCTAGCCAAGTGGCTGCAGATGGTTTGCACTTAGGATTTAGCCCTGGAGCCATATCAACAGAGAATACCTGCTTGTAAATGTCTGGCAAGTAGAAGTCGTGTTTACTGAAGAAATGAGGTTATTCTTATACTCAGCATGATTCTATAATATCAGGGACTTATCAGTTATTCCCTGTCTTATGCACAAGCATATAACTTGCCTCAAAGGCTCACCAGAAAATGCTATATTTATTGATAGATTTGCTTCGGAACAACACAAAGACTACATTGTAATCCATACATGGTGGGTCAGAATTTAATGCAGATTTTTTTACCCACTTTGGAAAAAACAATTGGCCAAGATTTTTCTTTTTCCAGATTGATTATTTATGTTCTATCTCTTTGTGGAGGATGATGGAAATGGCTTAAGAGGATATACTATTTCAATATAATAAAAAATTTAGCAATATATAAGAGAAGCATTTTTGGGAAGCCAACTAAAGAACAAAGAGTCTGGAATTAAAATAGAGCCAGAGGGAGGGCTGCCTGAGAGGATAGTCTTACAGGTGGAGGAAGGTGGACCATAACTTGGTTCTGCACCCAGTGTGGCCAATGGGAAGGTACAAATAAAAGTAGTCAGAGTTGAAAATCAAGAAGGCTTAAACTGGTCAGGAAAGTAGCTGTTCCTCCTGACACTAAGGGGAGAGCTATTTCTCCCTTAAGTCTTCATGAGGAAGCCTTTCTG
The DNA here is from genome assembly GCF_963455305.1 of Plecotus auritus. Classification (NCBI taxonomy): domain Eukaryota; kingdom Metazoa; phylum Chordata; class Mammalia; order Chiroptera; family Vespertilionidae; genus Plecotus; species Plecotus auritus. The sequence goes on from NC_137774.1 coordinate 165,542,371, forward strand.
TAAAGTGATGAATGAGATTCTCAGTCACATGCCTGAAGGTCTGAGATGTGCTCCATGGTCCACGGGTCAAAGGTTGTGAGATCATTCCAAAGGGAGAAGGAAAGAACCGGAGAGGGCAGTCTGCTTTATGTCCATGACACTATTCCCGGAGGTACTTTGCTGGGACACTACTCCTTTCTTTCCTTTCTCATGAGTTCAGTATAAAAGCTTCTCCTAGGACTGAGAGAGTGGACAGCATCTAGAATGCAGTGCCTGGAAGCACAGCTGGCCATCACACCAGACTGGTGGTGTCATCCCTAACCAGTGCCACCAGAGGGGTCAGCAGGTGAGAGCAGGTGGCAGGGCTCCTCAGTGCTCCTGGTGAGGTGGAAGATTCTGGTTAGGCATGTATAGGGAGTTCCCTGAGGGTTTGGGAAACCCAGACGAGGAGAAAGCAAAGGGCTGAGAAGACAGGTCCGTGGGACAAAGCCCAGCTTAGAACGGTGGTTTTCAACTGAAAGCAATTTTGCCCTTCAAGGGACATTTGGCAATGTCTACAAACATTTTTCATTGTCACAAGCTGTGGGGAACTGCTAGCATGTGTTGGATGGAGGCCAGGGATGCTGCTAAACATCCTACAATGCACAGAGCAGCTCCTACAACAAAGAATTGTTCAGCCCAGTATGTCAGTAGTTGAAAAACCCTGCCTTAGACACAAGCACAGAGAAAACTGGGCCCTGAGTGGAGTGACAAGGCCCTGATATGTAGAAGACAAAGAGCAGAAATAGTGGGTTTAGCCCCAAATACAAAAATTGTTATTAGAGAAGTTGAGACAACACACAGGAGCCAAAGGTAAAGATACATGAAGACCAGCTTTAAAAACTTTGATAAAGGGCCACAGGGATATTTGAAAAATTCAGACATACACAATCCAGGTAGCGACTCGTAGGCCTTGCCAGGTGACCTATGGGTGCTGCAGAAATATTTCTGGGGCTGATATTAGGGGTGGGAAGTAAGGAGAGCATTTAGTAACAGGCTGTATTGCTACTTTGTGCTTAGTATTTTGAATGTACCACCTCATTTAATTCTCACAAAAATCTTAGTAGGTAGGCATTGTTATCCTCACTGCATAGATGTATTAACTGAGGTTCTGTGAGGTTAATACCTTTCCCAGTATCACACGGCTGGCAAGTGGTGAGCTGGGACAGCTGCCCAGATCTGAGGTCCTACCCACACTCCGTGCTGCCTCCTCTGGAAACGTGGGTACTAATGATTTCTTGATGGCCTATCCTATATAATAAAAGCCTAATATGAAAATTGTCCCCTTGACCAGGGGGCGGGGCTGGCGGTAGCCCCGAGGGAAGGGAGGCACCCCCAGCTGGCAGCCACTTAGGGACCCTACCTGTGCATGAATTTTGTGCACTGAGCCTCTAGTGGTGGTATAATGATTGAAAAAGAAAAGACAGGAATTGTGATATTTGGTGAATAGAAGCACATCTTTAAGTGTGGAAATATATGCTCTCTAAGTTCTATCTGCTTAATTGTAAAGTAAGAATCTCCAGATTCCCACTTTCTTGATCCAGGCTCACTGTTTGAGGAAATTATTTTAACTCTTTGACCTATTTTGTCTTATAGTTATGTCCATATTGCTAAATAAATATCTTCTGTCACTCATTAATAGGTCAATATTTGACTTTCTTTGTTGACCTTCTATTATGATAGATAAGAATTTAAGCTCAGAACCGCTCCACATGTCCTTCCAATGTAACTTTTTACTATTTATTGAAGTGAATGTGTAGTTGTGTGTGGCATTGAAGATACAAACATGATAACGACAATCTTGCTCCTTCATGAAGTTATATCACAATTGAAAGCACATAGGATAAGCAATACCTTACAACATGGTAACTTCTGTGAGAGAATAGTTCAGAGGGAATAGATGAGATGCCTTATTCTCCATAAAATGCTTGCATCAAGTTTTAAAGGATGAATAGATTTTTCCAGAGTCAGAAGTGGTGGTGTGGTTAGAGAAGGAAATGAGAAACTGGATTTCAGCAGAGGCGAGAAATGCACAAAAGTTTTAAGGCTTGAGACAGAATAAGCTATCCAGAGGACCAGTAAGCAGGGATTAAGTACAATAATTCATGTACAACACTTACACATAGTACAGCACCTGACAAAGAGAACAACTAATAAATATGGGGTGATGGTTTTGTTGTCAGTGGTGGTTTTGTTGGTGATCATTTTGTTGGTGGCGGTGGTTGTGTTGTTGTTGTGGCTATTGATGGTGATTATGTTGTGATAGTTGATGGAGGCCATGGTGACTTTGTTGTTGCTGATGGAGACTGTGGTCATGGCCTTGTTATTGTTGGTGCAGATGGTTTTGTTGTTGGTTTTGGTGGTAGTGGCTGTTGCAGGTGGTTGCGTTGTTTTGGGTGGTGGTACTGCTAGTGGTCTTGTTGTTATTGTTGTTGGTGGTTGTGATGGTAGTGTAAGAAACTCTTCATGGCTAGAGCATAGAAAACAAGAGTGGCAGGAGTTGAGATTGGCCTCATGCCTTCAATTTGATTGTTTTCTGTTCATAAAAATGTGCCATTGGGCCTCTGTGAGACAATATGAAGATAGATAATAAGATTTTCTCCTTCAGAATCCACAATGACCGGTGCACTCTCCCCTTAGGAAAAGACTACAGGCCCGTAATAATTAGTGGTAAAATCTTGGAGCCTTAGAGCTATAGACCTCAGCTGTCTTCTGATAGAGAATAGGCACAATCTTCATGGCAACAACAGAGAAATATCAAAACTCTCCCCAGGATTTAAGAAATTTTAAAATGTCAGTTCATCTGCAAGCTGCACTAGCAAGCTTGGAGCCCTGGCACAACAGATGGTGGCAAGCTCCCAAGTGCCAGTTTGACCTCAGACTGAAATATTTCTACGCCCAATCCTGATCTCCATCCTGTTTTCACTCTCATCCATCTGCTTCGAAGGTAGATTGCCCATTCGAGAACTGGGCACTGTCTGTGTCACGCAGCAGAACCGCAGAGCAGCAGGCTGTTCCATAGGGCCATTTCTCAGCCCGAATGACCACCTCCGTGTAAGCAGTAGAGGCAAAGCAGAACCGATGGCAGCTGTCTAGGGCCTCATGTGGAGTGATGGTGCCGGGCATATTCCAAGCACCACTATTTCAGCCTTAGCATCACCATGGGCTGTGAATATGCTTGCTCAAGGGCTTTTGACATTGTAAATACTAGGTGGTATTTTTCTGTAGTAAGCTTAGATGGTTGTGTGCAGGATCAATAATGCAGAAAATAGCTCAGGCGGCGGTAAGAAAGAAGATAGAATCATAGCTACTGAATGCAAGTAAAAAGACTAAGGTGATTTAAACTTCTGCTTTGCAAATTTGAGGCTACCCCATGATGCTGAAGCTTAGCATTTGTACTTTTCGGAAGAATACTTCACTGCAGCCACTGCTCCAGAGGGCAGGTGTACATGGCATGCAGGCATTGCTTGTACTGGAGAGGAAGAGGCCAATCTCTCCCTCTTAAAGGGTGTCTAGTCTCTTCTGTATCTCTTCCCGGAGCCTTCTTTTCCTTCGCTAGAGAATGCGGGCAAGCACCCTGCTTCCCTTTCTTGGTGATGGAGGGAGAATCCACAGCAGTCTTCTCCCTGGTTGGCAAATCTCGTTTACGCTCATCTCCTTCAATGAACACATGTATTCACATATATGTATGTGTGTATAGAGATACTAAACATATAGCATATGTATGATACATATATGCATAAATACCAATATATAAGTTGCATATTGCACAAAAATTGCATATATTATGCTAGACACACAGTTTGGTCACCAGATTGGTTCTTTGGTCCTTTAATAAGTCCTGAAGGAATGTGTTTATCACTTTACTTTGGAAAAGGAGGGGCTTCTTCCCCATTCTTTTGAAGCTTCAGCCAGAATTCTGAACCAAGAGGCATGGTGTCAACCATAATCTGTTACAAACACTTCCTACCATCTTTGATCATCTCTGGTGTGCCAATCTTCCAAATGCTTGAACTAATTTCCATATTGTTGCTGTCAGGGGATTTTTATTGATCTCGGTTTACAGAGTGGGGTTCAGAGAGGCACAGCATCCTGCTAAGATCCCACGCCTGGTGAGGCGAAGCCTGGGTACGGCGGGAGTGCGGCCTGATACCACAGCCCGTGTTCCGTACTGCTTTCAGCATCAGATGGCTAGACAGCACAAATGCATCTGCTCAACAAACAGATTTCATTCCCCTGAACGTGCTGGTTAAAAAGTTCAGTTGGGACACTGTGTTATCATGAGTGTTGGTGTGGATAACCCTGTATGCCCTAGAAACCATGGAGACATATCTACATCCCATTTACAGATGCAATACCTCGTAAAGACTGCAAACTACTGCCCCTCCAGGGGATAATTGGCCAGCCCTTCATTGAGGACCTGTTTGAATTTCTGGTGTGTGGATTTTTGAGCCATTTATGCACATGAGGAAGATATTGTTAGAAGCATTTGGCATGTGTGCATGAGGGGTCTGTGCTCGGTGAGGAAAGCATTTGAAGGTGTGGACCTGTCATTCAAAGAGCAGAAACAGTGTCACCATTGCTTTTATATGTTGACATAAAAATATTACTTTATTGGTATTAAAATAATTTTTATTTTTAAATTAAATTTAGTGAGGTGACATTGGTTTATAAGACAAAATAATTTTTAAACAAATAATTATAACTATAGTAGGAACCAAAGGAATTCTGATCCTGAATTTGTTCATTGTTCTTCCTGTTTGTAGACATAAGCTAGTGTTTGGTCTTTACTGAAACAGCCATAAACTTGACCAGGAAGATCAGAAATGATCACTTTCCCCTGTTATTTTAACTCCCCTGTCTCTCCTAACTGTACCATGCACGTTTTTCCTCACTGACCTTCCAACACATTCCCAGCTTTCATGAGCTTTGTACTTCAGTTATTAAATTACAAAAGAAATGGAGCAAAAGGACTAAAATATATTTCTCAGAAATACAGCTGTGCTAGCAACGGGCACCGCATGTGAAGTATGCCTCTTATCCCACTTCTCCTCATCATATTTCAGCAAATAAATCCGACTCTCTGTGGAACAATTTTGGTGTTAGCACAAAGTAATTCAAAACAGTGGGGGGTGGGAGACGCATAATTATGACCAGCAGAAGACGCATTTGCAAAAGCTGTGCATGAAATGATTTAGTTAGGAAAAAGCTTTGCCAGAAGCCCAGAAAATCCTTCTGTTTCTCCCTAAATTACAAAGCATTTATTCTGTCCTATAGTGATTTGCATGATAATTTCATAAAACTAGTTTTGCCTAAAATTATTCTCTCTCACTTTGTCCTTCTCAGTAATAATATGTTAGAATCATCCATTTATTTATTCACTTATTGGACAAAATAAGAGACAGTTATACCTCTGGATAGCCACATCAAGGAGGTCATTACATTCCAATTTAACACGTAGATTGAACGTGGAAGGCTGCAAAATGAGCATCATCAGGGAGAACCACACATCCCAGTCTGCATGGTCCTAGGAAGCATCCTGGACAAGGTGATGGCTGCACTGAGTCTTAGAGGAGGAGTGGGCATTGCTGAGGGTGAGGTGGGCAAAATGTCATGGGTGGAAAGGATAGCATGGCCAAGGACATGGAAGACAGAGTCGGGAACTATAGGATTGTGGGAAAGTGGGTGCCTTCGTCTGCTCAGGCTACCACAACAAAATATCATAGACTGAATGGTTTAAACAATGGAAATTTATTTTCTCACAGTTCAAGATCAAGGTGCCCACAAGGTCACTGTCTGGTGAGGGCTGACTCCGTAACTTGTAGATGGCCACCTTTGCTACAGGTCCTCACATGGCATTTTCTCTGTGTTTCTATCAGCTCTCTTCCCGCTCTTACAAGGACACTAATCCTGTTATGAGGGCCCTGCCCTTATGACCTAATCTAACCTTGCTTACACCACAAGGGCTTCATTCCCAAATACCGTAACCCTGGGTTAGGGATTCAACTTATGTATTTAGGGGGACACAATTGAGTTAAGAGTAGTGTGTGTATAGTAGTCATGTTTCTCCAGAGAAACAGAACCAAAATTTGTTGAACAAGCCAGAAGCCAGAGAATGCAAATAAGCATTGGTGTTGCAGTCTTAAGTCTGAATTCAGCATGGTAGGCCAGGTAGGCTGGAAACTCAGGCACAGTTTCTGTGGTGCAGTCATGAGGCCAAATTCCTTCATATTAGGGAAGCCGCAATCTTAGCTCTTAAGGCTTTCAACTAATTGGATGGGGCCCACCCACATTCTAGTGAGTACTCTGCATTATTCAAAGCCCACCAATTTAATTGTTAGCAGCATTTAGAAATATCTTCATTGGAACATCTGGACTAGTGTTTGACCAAACAGCTGGACACCATTGCCTAGCCAAGCCGACATATAAAACCCTCACAGTGGGTGATGAGTCAAAGAGGGATGAACATGATAAATCATTTGCCCGGACTGGATTCCAGAGAAAATGGACTGTGTCAATGAACCACCATTGCTCTGGAGATGTGGAATCATAAACAGAGATGTCTAAAGGGACGAGGCAGGTCAGATAAATGAGATAATTGAGAATTGCTTATATTTCTTATACACTTTCTTTTCATATTAAGCACATGAAAACTTTCTTTTTTTATGAAGAAATGTGTTCTCCCATTTTTTAAAGAGTCATTTTAATCTTTTATTTACCCATTAAAAAAATCTTTATTTTTAAATCTCACCTGAGGATATGTTTTTATTTATTTTAGAGAGAGGAAGGGAGAGAGAAACATCTATGTGAGAGAGAAACATCGATTGTGCACCCTGACTGGAGATCAAACCTGCAACCTAGGTATGTGCCCTAACCGGAATCAAACCCACAACTTTTTTGGTGTACAGGATGATGCTGTAACCAACTGAGGACTGTTTTCCCATTTTTGATAGGGACACGAGTATACAAAAATATGTCTGTGTTACAATCAAAATAATGGGACAAACAGGGATTAAAAGGTGGCAACCATCGTGTGTCCTTTCTACTGTTGAGAGAGTAATAGTGGAGGACACTCAATGGGCCTGGTCAGTCCATGGTGTTCTGTGAACTTGTGGAGCTAGTGTGGCCAGATGTTCAGATGTTTATGTGGCATCTTCCAAAACTCACCTGCTGGCAATGCCAGGTCCTGTGCTCTTGGTGGTGGGGACCATTTACAGGTTTTAAGCAGGACAATTTCATGATAAGTGAATCCATTATTTATTGCTGAATAACAAATGATCCTCAAACTTAGTGGCTCAAAATAGCAAACATTTATTATCTCCTGGCTTTTGTGGGTCAGGAATTGGGGAGCAGCTCAGGTGGGTGGTTTTGGTTTAGGACTTCTTGTGAGATGTTATTCAAGATGTTAGCTGGCGCTGGAGGATCTGCTTTCAAGCTCACTCATGTGGCTGGTGGAAGGAGGGCTCAGTTCCTCCCTCTGTGGACCTCTCATTGAGCTGCTGAGCATCCTCAGGATGTGGCAGCTGGCTTTCCCAAGTGAGGGATGAGGTAGACTGAGATAGACAGTGCATTTTATAATCTAACCTCAGAAGAAATTCCATCGCTTCTGTCATCTCCTATTGGTCACACAGACCACCCTGGAACAATGTGGGAGGGACCAGACAAGGATGTGAATATCAAGGGGCAAGGATCATTGGTGGCTGGCTATCTTTAAGTCTGGCTATCACACAAAATATTGTGCTAGCATTTGTGTAGAGGGTAAATTTGAGGAGGATACTGGTTCAATAGAATGATGACGAGGGGATTTGGCAATTAGAAAGAAGAAAGAGAAACTGAATTGACAAATATTTAAAAAATAAAATCATCAGAACATTGTGATTGATTCAATGACTCATTTCTAATCAATGAGAAAGTCTGATAGAAAAATTTCTGGGGAAAAAAGTTCAATCCTGAGAAAAATTAAAAGAGCTGAAGAATGAAGGCACCCCCATGGTTGAGTGTCCTCCCATGCACCAAAAGGTTGCTGGTTCCATTCCCCTTCAGGGTACATGTTCAGGTTGTGGGCTCAATCAATCCCCAGTAGAGGGCGTGCAGGAGGCAGCTGATGAATGATTCTCATCATTGATGTTGCTATCTCTGAAATCAATAAAAACATATCTTTAAAAAAGAAGGAAAAAAAAGGTTGCTTATGTGTGTTTTGTGACAAAGCCTCAGCGCAGGTGGTGTGTGATGGATCCTGGCAAAGCTTTAATCAATGCATGTGAAAGTGAGACAGTACAAAAGAGACGTCACTGTGTCTCAACATGCGTTGCTTTATGAGGATTTGCATTTTCTTCTCCCCCTCTCTCTATGTATTTCTTTATATGGTAAGGTGCCTTTGAAGAAAATGGTGTCTCCATTTTTGCAGGAGAAAACTGGGTAGGAGAGATGAAAATTAAGTGAGCAAAATTGAATCCACCATGTGACACAGTATTTCAAGGCTGCTTCTTTGAGAGCTGAAGGAAAGTGACAGTCTGTAGCCGAGCGGAGTGGTTCTGCCGTCTACATTTATACGCTCACCCTCACTTCAGCGAGTAGCCGAAAGCCTCAAAGCGCCTGATGGTCCATTAATTTTATTTCAAGAATATTCCATGGGCCCTTCTTTTTTCTCCTTTGGACTTTGAAGTTTATTTTGGTTTTCGAGGCTGCCTGCAAAGGATGACATACCCTGGTAGGAGCTTGCATGGTAGAGACAGAATATTTATGGTCAAGTTCTTGGTCCTTCACTTTCATTGGACACTACAGATAGAGTTTCACACAGAGGCCCCACGAGTGAGCTCAGCCAGCAATCATGAGAACAGCCCCAGGCAGAGTCATATGTGTTTGCCGTGAGAAGTTTGGAGCAAATAGTGTGATTTGGACAAATAACACCATAGGAGTCTTGGTGGGGTCTTCACGGCTCTGGGTACATTAATTAATCTGGGTTATTTTGTATCGCTTCCATCCACAAGCCGTGCCAGGATTCCGAATGTTAGGTAGCACAGAGCTCAGGGAGGGCTCCAGCCAAGAGCCTCATGGTAGCTGCTGAGACATCACTGCACTCTCTCTACCTGCTTCCTTCAGGTCAGCAAGCTCTCTGATCTTCTGAGCTGACTTGGGCTGTGGGAACGCCTATGAGAGGCCTGAATGATGAGGACCAGGCATGTCCTGCCATAGTTTCCTCTCGGGGTGTGGCAGCTCGACCTGGTACCTGGCCTGCATTCGGGAGGTCTCTGTTCTTTTCTCCCCCTGCCTCCTCACTCTTCTCCCAACTTTGCTACCGGAGAGAACCCTTCCTTAGTCTTGAGGAAATCCTTCTTCTCTCTGCCTGGAATCCTCTCTGGGCTTTGAAGCTGATATTGCTGTTAGAAATAAGAAACCTAAAGGTAGTAGTAGTTTTCTGTCCTCCACACTGTCACATCCCACCCCTGGGCAGTTATATGCAGAGTCACTCATACACATATGTTTCCATGAGAAGACTTTGGGAAAGAGGGAAATTAAGTGAAGAAAAAACCCACATGCAAGAAGAACATTGTTTACTATCTCAAAATAGTGCCTAATATCAGGGCCTGCTTTGCAGAAGCCCAGCCATGCCAGCCTGAAGCCCCCTCCCCACCAGTAGCCAATGGAGCCAGCTTAGATGCTCTCTGCTCTCCATCAGGTAGCATGGGGTGAGCTCTGAGCATCTACGTACCCTCTGGGCTCTAGTTTTCTGCCTGCCTTCTCCCTGCTCCCCTTCCCATCAACTTAAATACATAGGGGTCTGCAGGGCTGTACAACTCAGCTCCTGCCTTGGGTTCTGATGGAGCTTCTCCCTTGGTGAGAAGTGGTTTTCCCTAAGCCCTTACCTAGTTGGGTGGAGCATAGCTGTTCCATCTAACACTCACTGGCCTGGTCCCCACCAGTGATTTGGGTTTTGCCCAGAATATAACAACACAGTTGGAACCACGACACTTTGCTGTCTGTAACTCCAGAACTTGCTTAACACTCCCATCTGTCCTTGGGATGGTTCCTCCTTGTGTATGTTTTGGCCACAGTGGAGCCTCATTTAGTCACTGCAGTTTGAGTTGCCGGCCTTGAAGACCAGGCCAATTCCTGGTCCCCGGTATGAGTACAACTCAGCTTCCTCCCTCTATAGCCTCAGCATTTCTTAAAGCTGGAATGAGCACAGTTGAATTCTTGACATGGAAATGGTACTAGTCTGTAGTCGCATCCTAGAATTATTTGTTGGGGGTTTGGGCAAGGCTTCAAAGCAAACACCCATCTTTCATGCCTAAGGAGATAAAAACATTACATGTATTTCTAACAAGCCTGTTTTAGAGAACATAGCTTAGGTATGGGGGCCAGCGGGACTTTCTAGTGCCTTCCTCCAAACTTTGACTGAACCTTAGAAAAGCCCACCCAAAGGAAATGGTCCCCGTAGAGGAAACTTGCTCATCCAGGTCACTGCATCTCACCGGACCAACAGGATGACAGTCTTGTCCTGGGGATGCCGGAAACCGATCATTGTCTCACTAATTAGAAAGGTGTGGACAAGGAACCTTGGAAGGCTGGTCAACCTTGAAGCTCTGAAAGGTCAGAGCCAACCACTCCCTATCTAATTGAGACAATGGTAATTGAGGCAACTTCCCCATCTTGTAATCATGTAAATCCTTACTGATATGATAATCCGATTATTACCTGCTTAAGGGCTATGGGTGTTTCCCAAAGCTGCTTAAGGGTAATGGGTGTATCCCATAGCCTCAATAAAAGGGATGGCAAGGCCAAAGCAAAGGGTAGTCCTCCCACTAGAGGTGGGCTCCCGCCTGGCCCCCCAATTTTCCCAAATTAACTCTTTTCCAAGTCTCTTTTCATTTGTGTGCGGCCTTCTCCAGAACCCGAACCCTGAACCGGAACCCTGAACCACGCGGGACGTGAAAGGGGTTCCCACATGGGACTGTTTCAGTTTAGTCCTGAATTCCCTGTATCCTATAAACCCCTCAGTCCCAGCATGCTGGGGCAGCTGGTCACCCTAGACACACCCACCTCCCAACCTCAGGACTGAGTTGACCAACGTTATGATTAGGATTTGGGAGCTTTTAGGCACAATCAGGCAGAACCAAATTTCATTTTCGGTTTTCATCTTTGAAATAGTATGACTTCTTTTCACTAAATAGTTATTAGGAAAGCAATATATGTATGCTCTTGGGAAATAATTTAAACAGGACATAAGAGTACAGTGTAAAAGTGAGAATTCACCCTCCATTTCCACCCTCAATAGTTTCCCCATGTTGGTGTATTAATACTCCATACATATAATTTTCTAAGTTGCTTTTTACAGTAATAAATTTTGAAGTTCTATCCCAAAGAGTACATATAAATTTATCTAAATTTAGAAAAAATGATGGTATAGTCTTCTTCCCACTAAAGAACAATATCCAATTGGCCACTAGGGGATATTTAGCTTGTGCTTAGTTTTCCGCTGTTACAAGCCATCTGCAACGAATAATATTGTAAGCACATTTGTGCACGTACACCTGTCGGAGTAAAATGATAGGAGTAAAATTGCGGGGAGTAAAATGATGATGGTCCAGGGTTTGTCCATTTTACATTCTGACAGTTGTGTGCACCAATTTGCATTCCTATCAACAATGCACGAGAATGACTGTTTTTGAACTCTCTTATCATCTCTGGGTATTATCAGACTTCTTCATCTTTGCCAATCTGATAGTGAAAAATGGGAAACTATAATTTTATTTGCATTATTTTAGTATTAAGTTAGGCTGGACCTCAGTTTTATATTAACTGTCCAACTTTTGTGTGTGTATGTACTAATTTTTTAAAATTTCTTTATTGATTAAGGTATTACATATGTGTCCTCATCCCTCCATTAACCCCCCAATTCCCCCCACTCATGCCCTCACCCCCCTGGTGTTCGTGTCCATTGGTTAGGCTTATATGCATGCATACAAGTCCTTTGGTTGATCTCTCCTCCTTTCCTCCACCCTCCCCTACCTTCCCTCTGAGGTTTGTCAGTCTGATGATGCTTCTCTGTCTCTGGATCTGTCCCTGTTCATCAGTTTATGTTGTTCATTATATTCCACAAATGAGTGAGATCATGTGGTATTTATCTTTCTCTGACTGGCTTATTTCACTTAGCATAATGCTCTCCAGTTCCATCCATGCTGTTGCAAATGGTAAGAACTCCTTTTTTTTACTGCAGCGTAGTATTCCATTGTGTAGATGTACCACAGTTTTTAATCCACTCATCTGTTGATGGGCACTTAGGCTGTTTCCAAATCTTAGCTGTGGTAAATTGTGCTGCTATGAACATAGGGGTGCATATATCCTTTCTGATTGGTGTTTCTAGTTTCTTGGGATATATTCCTAGAAGTGGGATCACTAGGTCAAATGGGAGTTCCATTTTTAGTTTTTTGAGGAAACTCCATACTGTTCTCCACAGTGGCTGCGTGTACTAATTTTTTATACCCTATTTTTTCTTTATGCAATCCGCATGCTTTTGATTCTTAAAATCTATAGTTTTAGAATGATTTTATTTGGTTTCTTCAGCATGAATTGGATTTTGTTGTTCTTTGAGGGTATTGACTATTTACATTTAAGTACCTAAAGACACCCTTAAACTCATGGGGTTCAACACTTATGATCTAAATTTATATTTCATTCTAGCTTCTTCTAGTTATAGGGAAATCACGCCATTTATTTTTTGTCCTTTAATTTCTTCATCAGAGAGTCAATTAATATTTCTTAATTTAATCTAAATAAAACATAGTACAATTAAAATTTTTCCAGACTAAGGGTTCAGGGTAGATGAATACTTAGTGTGATTTTACTATAAATTAACTTTAGACCTTTGACCACTTTGGAATCAGTTTCCATTACTGTAAAGTTGAATCTTTCAGCCCTAAAATGTAAATCTTATGCGATATTAGTTATTGTCAAAGCATGGGTTACATCTAGTAGTTGAGACACTTTAATCTCTGAAGAATATGAACAAAATCTCTTAACAGCCTCCTTTTTCAATCAAACCTGACCTAGGGCAGTTGTGGGAACAGATACAATGTTAGCAAGGCTCTGAGTCTTCCCTTAGAGAGTGACTGAATGCCAAGTTTCCCCAAAGACCTGGTCTTTTATATTTTGAGAATGGCCGCATGGTTTCAGGTGGCCTCTGAGGTTCTGCTCAATGGCTGGCCATCCTAGCTTACCAAGGATTGGTCCACCTCACTCCTTGCGGTCATTTTTGTGCATATGTGGTTGGTTATTTTCTCCCTGGATGTTCTCCCTCCTGTCTCTGTGTGATCTTCATTGCTTCCCCCAAATGGGTGCTCTTATAACTGCTCTATGAAGTGAGGGCTCCCTCAAGTGACTGCCCAGGTGACGAGACTGACAAGATCCTTTCTAAAGCACTCCTTATTGGAATAGACTTAGAGTCTCTATTCCTAACTCACAGTTTTACACCTAAAAGTGCCCCTGCCACAGATGAGACATGACTGTTAATGGAAGCCAGTGCCTTATTCTCCTCCCACTTTTGATGTCTTCTCAACCCAGTAAGAACTGTCCTCCAGCTGTTGGAAGAGGGAGTGCCCTTAATTTTGATATGATGGGCACTGACTAGAATCCCACATTTCTATTTACGTCTTCTCTTAGGAGGCCATCACCTAAGTCATAGTTCGCAATTTTCATTATTTGATAAATCGTACCTATAAAGGAACTAAAGTAGACATACAGTTTCTGGTCCAGAAACCTCATTATTTCAAAATTATGGACTTGATGAATGGTTCCATTTCAATGTTAGAAAATATACACTGGTCTGGCTGGCATGGCTCAGTGGTTGAGCATCAACCTAGGAACCTGGAAGTCATGGTTCAATTCCTGGTCAGGACACATGCCTGGGTTGCTGGCTTGATCCCCAGTAGGGGGCGTGCCGGAGGCACCTGATCAGTGATCCTCTCTCATCATTGATGTTTCTATCTTTCTCTCCCATCATCTCTCTGAAATCAATAAAAATATATTAAAAAGAAAAGAAAACATACACTGGATACTGAATTCGTATCATTTTAAAAATCAACTCAGAATCGTTTTTTTTGTTGTTGTTGTTGTTTTTTGGTTAATCCTAGCTCGAGGATATTTTTTCCATTGATTTTCAGAGCGAGTGGAAAGGGGGGTGGGGAGAGACAGAGAGAAACATCAATGTAAGAGAGACACAGGGACACATCGATTGGTTGCCTCCCACACGAACCCTGGGCGGTACGTGTCCTTGACCAGAATCAAGCCTGGGACCCTTCAGTCCACAGGCCGATGCTCTATCCGCTGAGCAAAACTGGCTAAGACTCACTTAGAATCTTGATGAGAAGACAGTGATGAGAAAGATGATGTAAAAATCCTCAATGTAATAAAAATTTTATGAGTTAGTTTTGTTTAAGAGGGAATAAAATTTTGTTTTTCATGCACCTGAATTTCTTTGGAGGCTTAAAAGACACTAGAACAGATTATCAGAGAAATATGGGATATCTTTCTCTGAAGAAGTTTGAGTAAATAGGCTCAGTTCTTTTCCATCAAAATGTGTAGGTGTGGTTCTTTCTTGGGTGGGTGAGACCCTGCTAACTTTATGTTGATATGAAAAATAAAAATGATTACTTCAACAGTGCTGCAGGCCTTCAGCTAATGATGTCTTTATAGAGGACAAAGTAGTCAAGAATCAGAAATAACATGCCACAATGAAAAGGACCTAGGCTTGAAGAAAGAAAAAGAAAGGCAAATGGCTGATGAGCAGTTGACTCGCAGCATATCAGGTTCCCATCACATGGCAGGACACTCACAACTACTGTCCTGTCACTGAATTCCACATTGCCTGATTCGTATTCTCTTGGCATGGTTCTCATTATTTGTTAAATTGGACCTATAATGAAACTAAAATAGACGTATAGTTTCTGTGAGTAATTAAGGTCCATGGGGCACAGAGACAGAATTTTAAAAGCCATGGGGGAAAAAATCACAGAATCCCTGAGACCATGTGTGAGTTTTGGTGATAGAATATGACTTTGGCTGTTGATGTGAATCTCTGCTATTTCAGAGATTGGTAGTGGCTCAAGGGCATTAGGCACAAGTAGTGAAACAGGATTGTATCATGTCAACTCATACAAATCTACCCCAGAGCAATAAACAGTGTTAGAAGCAGGAAAACTGCCTCAGCTAGAGATTAATGGGAACATGAAAGTGTCAAAGGGACCTGATCCGGTCCATGCGTGTTCAGCTACATTCCTTTGATTTTGGTCTGTAGAGTTCATTGTACCTTTGATTGGACTTACATGTTAGACCATTTAGTAAATGTTTACATGAACTAGATGCTTCTAATCATTGTGTTTATTCCATAGTTTGTGCGTAATTTTGTGAAAAAATTTATTTTCATGTGTCTTAGTTTATTCTCTCTGGCTTTATAGTTTATCTATAATTATGATTTTAAAAACAGCTTTATTGAACTATAATTGATATACAAAGAGCTGAACATATTTAATGTATACAATTTGATGAGTTTGGACATATGCACATACCCGTGAAACCATGACCACAATCAGTAAACAAAGCCATCATCTCTGAAAGTTTCTTGGAGCCTTTTCCTTTTTATTTATTTATTTTTTTTATGATGCTAAGAGCCCTCTTAACAAAGTTTTTAGTGCACAATACAGTATTGTTAACTATAGGCACTAAATTGTAGAGCAGATCTCTAGAACATATTGATTCTTGCGTAACTGAAAGTTTATACCATGAACAAGTCTCTATTCCCCCCCTTTCCTCAGCCCCTGGAAACCACCATTCTACTATCTGCTTCTATGAGTTTATTTTAGATACCTCATGCAAGTGGGATCATGCAATATTTGTCCTTCTGTGTCTGGCTTATTTCACTTGGCATAATGATTTCCAGGTTCACCCATGTTGTTGCATATGGCAGGATTTCCTTCTTTTTCAATGCTGAGTAATACTCTATTGTATATATAACTTTGTTACCCATTTTATTTATCCACTAGAGGCCCGGTGCACAAAATTCATGCATGGGGGTGGGGGGTGTCCCTCTGCCCAGCCTGCACCCTCTCCAATCTAGGACCCCTCGAGGGATGTTCGACTGCGCGTATAGGCCTGATCCCAATAGGCACAATCCCAATTGGGCCTAAACAGGCAGTTGGACATCCCTCTCACAATCCAGGACTGCTGGCTCCCAATGCCTGCCTCTGCCTGATTGCCCCTAACCACTTCTGCCTGCCAGCCTGATCACCCACTAACCACTCCCCTGCCAGCCTGATTGATGCCAAACTGCTCCCCTGCCAGCCTGATTGCCCCTAACTGCCCTCCCCTGCCAGCCTGGTCACCCCTAGCTGCCCTCCCCTGTAGGCCTGGTTGCCCCTAACTGCCCTCCCCTGCAGGCTTGATCACCCCCCCCCAACTGCCCTCCATTGCAGGCCTGGTTCCCCCCAACTGCTCTCCCATGCAGGCCTGGTCCCTCCCAACTGCCCTCCCCTGTTGGCCATCTTGTGGCAGCCATCATGTGTCCACATGGGGACAGACATCTTTGACCACATGGGGGCAGCCATCTTGTGTGTTGGAGTAATGGTCAATTTGCATATTACTCTTTTATTAGATAGGATTTATTCTGTGATGGACACTTAGGTTGTTTCCATGCCTTGCTATTGAGAATAGTGCTGCAATGAACATGGGGGTGCAGATATTTCTTTAAGACCCTGATTTCAATTTATTCTTTAGTTTGTACCATCTAGCATTCCTCTTGAAATTTCTCCTGTTGGGTGCTATGTACACTCAGGTAAGCTTGCACCTGTTTTCAGCTTAGTTCTTAAGTACCCATGTCTCCTTTATTGTAAATTTCTTTTCTTATAAAAACAGTAATAGCATGTCACTCTATTTTGTACTATATGTACTAAAACATTGGGGAATGGGACAAACAAATTTGGAACATAGGGCCAGAAAAAGAATATATACAAAGTCATTTTCTTTTATAACTTAAAAAATATATACTTTTCATGAAATCTGTGATGTCTGACTATATCTGTGTGAAGTTAAGCCACTTATATTAGCCACTAGCAATCACAAGAATGTCACACACAGCAGAAGACAGAGTTTTCAGGATATTCTCTGCCTCCATAGGGTGTAAGTACTAAGGATTTGTTGTTGGACTGGAAAATAAAATGTGCTGGATTCTCAGGTGTGTTTACATATCTTGTCTCTACCTTTTATGTTTTCCTGTTGCACCACATTTTTTAATTTTGAAAGTCAATGGAAAAAAATGTTTCAAGTTTATTGAAAACAAAACAAAATATTACAACTTTACAGAAAGGTGCTTTTGTATAACCCTGGAAAAAGATTAACCAGGAAGTTTGGGATTCCAATTTTGACCTAATGGTGACAACATTTGAAGGTGCCATATATCTTATTTTATAACATTGCCGTAGTATTTATGTTTTATCTTTCTTGTTGTTATTGTTTCAAGAGTTTGTCTATTTTTTTTAAAAATCTTTACCTGAGGAGAATTTTTCCATTGATTTTTAGAGAGAGTGGAAGGGAGAGTAAAGACAGAGAGAAATATCCATGTGAGAGAAACACATCAATTGGTTGCCTGAACATGTCCTGACCAGGGCTCGGGCCAGGGAGGAGTCTGCAACCGAGGTACTTGCTTTTGACCAGAATCAAACCTGGGACCCTTTGGTCTGCAGGCCAATGCTCTATCCACTGAGCAAAACTGGCTAGGGCAAGCATGTCAAACTCATGGCCTGTGGGCTGCATGAGTTGAACATGATTGGGGTAAGGGGAGTTAGTCTATTTTTTAAAGGCAGCTTTTAGGTTTAAGATGAACTCAAAGATTTCCATTTCAATTGTATTTTCTTTCCACCATCTTTCTCTTTTTTTCCTATTTATTGTTCTTTTTGAAAATTTTAGTTGATTGCTTATTTCTCTTTATCTCATTTTTAATGAAAGTATTTAAAGCTGTGAATATTTCTCTGAATACATACTTGACTATGTGCTTTATTTTTTATTTTCTATTCTCATTTTTGTTAAATTTATAGCTTATGATATTGATTTTACTTTAAACGAATGGTTATATAGAATGTTATAATTTTAAAGTGTTTCCAAAAGTTGTTTAACCTCTTACTTTCAAAGGTAATACTAAAATCTCTCCTTTACCTTGACTCCACCAGGAAATAAAACATTGCAAAAGTATTACTTTCTCTCTCTGCTTTCAGTAATATATTCTGAGACTTTCAAAGCAAATTATTGTCATTGAATTATTATTTTTGGTCTTGCATATGTTTTCTTCTGCACTGCCAGTAGCCCACTTAAATTCATCCACCATATAATTATCTTATTTTCCACCCAATTAATGTGGCTTATAACTTGCCCTAGTGTGTATTTTAATTTAGCTCCCTTAAAAAATGAATGTAATTTCCATTCATTTCATCCAGCATCTTTTTCACAGAAGCCTTTCTCTTTGCACTTCTCTCTGCACTGTTTCTCAGGGGTGACATCTGGAGCTTCCTCCTTGCTTTGCCTCCCTCACTCCATTTCCTCAACTGTGCTTCTGTTGCTGTCATAAATATTTGACTGAGGTAGGCCCCCTTGCTGTGTCTTCAAGAAGCTGTTCCACTGCTCATCCTGAAGGGCTTTCCCACGCTCTGTTTGGGTATGAGGGTCTTTCCTTCCTTTCTTCATCCTCAGGTGGAGTCATGGAGACCCATGGTTTCCCTAAGCTTAAGTCTCTGGACTCCACATGCCCTTATTTGCCATCCCTTTGAGTGCACTCTTGCAGTTTTTTAAGTATAGAGGGAGGTTTCATTGACCTTCACAATTACAATATCCAGCATCTATGCCAATCATGCTCCCACCCTCCTTAGACTCCTTAGTTCATTCTGGGGGCTATGAAAGGTCATCCAAACTTTCTTTTGGCCTGAATTTATCTCAGCTGAGTTCTCTCTGCCTTGGAGTTGGTGCAGACATTGTCCACATGGTGGAAATAGAAATCTAACTTTGTCAGACTCAGCCGTGGGCAAATTACGGCCCGCGGGCCAGATCCGGCCCGTTCGCCTGTTCTATCCGTCCCGCGGAGCCAAAAGAGTGAAGGGTTCTCTTGCTCTCCCCTCCGCTCCTTTACTTTGAATTTATATTAGTTCACACAAACACTCCATCCATGCTTTTGTTCCAGCCCTCCAGTCCAGTTTAAGAACCCATTGTGGCCCTCGAGTCAAAAAGTTTGTCCACCCCTGTATTTAGGTGGATTTTTTAATGAGTATTTCCCTGTATCTTCAAAGTTGTTTTATTGAAAAGGAAATTACGGCTTCCTCAGTGCTATGCTGAGATGGCCACAGAAACAATAAAACAATAATAATATTACCACTGGTCCCAGTCATTCAACAATGGTGGCAGTAATTTTGTGAAGAGCTTTCTGGCTACTAAGCACTAGGCATGAATGACTGACTTGCTTTATATTTAATGCACTCTGCCTGACAGGTACTATCATTCCCTCCTATTTAAGATGAGAAGGTGACGTGCCCCCCCCTAAGTCAGCCACACAGCAGGTTATCAGTGGGTTGGGATTTTATCCAGGCAGTTTAACTCTAAAATTAACTCTACTAACCAGGCACTGGAACTAGAAAGGATTTTACATATTTCTGAGTCTACTTCTGGAACATAAAAATAAAACTCTGAACAATGTCGTGGAATTAATAAAAATCCTTTAATGGTGAACTAGTGAAATAAAATGATGGAAAATTAAAATTCAGTGACTACTAGAGAAAGGTGCTAAAAAGAGAGGCAAATTTTTGGAGTACTCCCATGGGATATTAATGATGAAAATTAACCAAACTAATCAATATTTGAAGAAGAGTTAAGGAATAATTTTTTTAACAAATTTTCAAGTTAACTTTCACAAACCATCCTCTTCAATGTTTTTGTTATAACTGACACAACTTTCGAGCAAAACATCACGACTTACAACTGAAATTAAAATGAGATAATAATTTAAAAATCTTAAAATTAAGATTAGATGATAGAAAGCCATTACAGAGAAATCGGCCCTTTAACATTTTCCTTTCATAGATTTATGGGTGACAAGAGAAGGTAATATACTCAAACATAAAGTGACACCCATCAAAATGTTGGAAGCCAAAATTAGAAAAACAGTTTTATAAGGAGGGTAACACAATCCCATTTTCCTGTTTTTACCTTTATTTTGGAAGAAAGTGTTATTTTCAAGACCCTAGTTTGAAAAAAAAAAAAAAGATCCTTGTTTGGTGGCACTTACGCTAAAGACAAAAAGTCACTTTGGATTCATATCTCATTTGATTTGTCACTACTGAAATTTCCTTTGATCTCATCTTAATTTCTTCCATATTCTTGTGAATTAAAATCTTGTTTGGTTTTGTTTGTTCCAATGGTTACAATTCATCATCTGCTTTCTTGTTGTCAACAGCTGCAAACATCTTAGAGGCTACACTTAAAAGGGTCAATTTTGCGACTCATTTATGTCTTAATTTTGGCAAAGGGAATCTAATTAGTTATAAATCTTTCCTTATGAATTACTGAGATGCAGTTTCCCTTCTTCAGTAACTCCAGATCTGGAATAGCTTTATTAAATTGAATGCCTCTCGGGGAAAGAAAAAAGCTAGTAATTCCTATGGAGATAGACTCTGGTTGATTTTTGGAGGTGAGGGTTATTGAGTTGTAATAGCCAGTTTAATTCTATTGAAACATATTACATTCTAAATTGCTGTTGAGCATGGTAACAACTGACTGTATTATTTAAACTGCTGTGTAACAGCCAATACTTTACACAAACAAATCTCCAAATGGACCCAAGCATCGGTTAGCTGCCTGGTGTGATAAAGCATTAAAAAGAGAAAAAGGCAATGTATCTGGTTTACTCAGCTGGGGAATAGAAAGCATCATGACAGAGATCATGCTATAATCAGGCAAGAATATAAATAAGAAAAAAATTAAGAAATTTATTTGCCTCTTAATTGTGCCTCTCTATTAAAAAAAAGATTTGAGGAAGGTTTTTTAAATGCCTATAAGGAACCAAGTGTTCTAAATCATCACTGTACAATCTGTCTACCTGTATTTCTATTTACACATGTTGAGTTTTCCTTTGGTGTGTTAAAGGCAGACAGCCATCTCTGCTTCACCATCAACTTTGGTGAAAGTTTTGCTCATGCCCAGGGCTCCATCCACTGACGGGGAGCAGACTCACAAAGCTCTTCTTGTGGGAATAGTTGTGTGGGATGCGCACAGAGGGAGGAGAACAGTATGAAGATGTGGGGGAGGAAATGGCTCTGACTCAACAAGCACAGACAGACAAGAGAAGTGCATCCTCCTTTAATACTGTTCTGACGTGACTTCAGTGAAGGTCATCTTCCTTGGTAAAGACATATTTAAATAACAAGGGAGAAAATCAGGGTAAAGAAAATAAAAGGTGGAGTGAGGATGAGGCTTGTAGTCAAAGAGGCGAACCGTAACCCAGCTCCATGTCATATGGAGAGAACACTTTGTCATGTAATTCTTGGCATCTGTACAATATCAACACTTATTCCAGGGAGGCACAGCTCTTTGTGGTGTGCAAAACTGAAGGAAGGTCTTCTCATAGTTTCATGAAGATGGTGCCTGGTATGCCATGAGTGATGGTATCCACGGTAGTTCAACCACATCCATTTAAACACACATACACACACACACACATGTGTGTATGTATTTATATATATAAAATAACAAACTCTTTTTTAACATTTGGGGATATTTATCTCATTCGTTTTACTCCTTGGGCTCTTCTCCCACAGATTTTTATCATAACAAAATATATTTTTAAGGCTTGAGAGTCTTTTATTGGTTACTCTACACACTTCTCTAGAACAAAGAAAATATACATATAAGTTAGCATTTTAAAAATGTATCTATCCACAAGTTTCTAAATATTAAACATTTATTCTAGGTAAGTTATAATTTCACATTACAATAAGTAATTGATAAATATGTTATACAAATTTTGATGTTTTTCAACAAAATATTACTGCAAATTCATCTCTTGTCATTTGTTGATTTGTTGATAATAGCCATTCTGACAGGTGTGAGATGGTACCACACTGTTGTGTTGATTTGCATCTCTCTGATGATTAGTGACTTTGAGCAGGTTTTCATATGTCTCTTGGCCTTCCTACTGTCTTCTTTCGAAAAGTGTCTATTTAGATCAGTTGCCCATTTTTTGATTGGGTTGTTTATCTTCTTTTTGTTAAGCTGCATGAGTTCCCTGTAAATGTTGAAGATTAAACCCTTATCGTTGATATCATTGGCAAATATGTTCTCCCATGCAGTGGGCTTTCTTGTTGTTTTATTGATGGTCTCCTTTGCTGTGCAAAAGCTTTTTATTTTGATGTAGTCCCATTTGTTTATTTTCTCTTTAGTTTCCATTGCCCTAGGAGCAGGGCAATTTATTAAAGGGTCCCAATTTCAGTGAAGAAATTGCTACGGCATATGTCAGAGATATTTCTGCCTGTGGATTCCTCTAGTATTTTTATGGTTTCTCGTCATATGTTTAAGTCCTTGATCCATTTTGGGTTTATTTTTGTGTATGGTGTAAGTTGGTGGTCTAGTTTCATTTTTTTGCATGTATCTGTCCAATTTTCCCAACACCATTTATTGAAGAGACTGTTTTGACTCCATTGTATGTTCATGCCTCCTTTGTCAAATATTAATTGAGCGTAGTGATTTGGGTCGATTTCTGGGTTCTCTATTCTATTCCATTGATCTATATGTCTGTTCTTGTGCCAGTACCAGGCAGTTTTGAGAACAGTGGCTTTGTAATACAGCTTGATATCTGGTATTGAGATCTCACCTACTTTGTTCTTCTTTCTCAGGGTCTTTTTATATTCCAGATGAATTTTTGGAGAGTTCTTTCTAGGTCAGTGAGATATGCCATTGGTATTTTAATGGGGAGTGCATTGAATCTATAGATTGCTTTGGGTAGTATGGACATTTTAATGATGTTGATCCTCCCAATCCATGAACATGGTATGTTCTTCCATCTGTTTACATCTTCCTCTATCCCTTTTTTTAGTGTCCTGTAGTTTTACGTGTATAGATCTTTTACCTCCTTAGTTAAGTTTATTCCTAGATATCTTAATTTTTTTGGTGTGATGGTAAATAAGATTGCTTTTTTAGTCTCTCTTTCTGTAAGTTCACTATTGGTGTATAGAAATGTCATAGATTTCTTGGTGTTAATTTTGTATCCTGCTACATTGCCGAATTCATTTATTAAGTCTGTTAGTTTTTTGATGGAGTCTTTCGGGTTTTTTATGTACAATATCATGTCATCTGCAAATAAGGACAGCTTTACTTCTTCTTTTCCAATTTGGATGTCTTTTATTTCTTCTTCTTGTCTAATTGCAATGGCTAATACTTCCAGTACTATGTCGAACAGGAGTGGTGAGAGTGGGCATCCCTGTCTTGTTCCTGTTCTTAGGGGAAATGGTTTTAGTTTTTGCCCATTGAGTATGATGTTAGCTGTGGGTTTATCATATATAGCTTTTATTATGTTGAGGTATGATCCTTCTATTCCCACCTTGTTAAGAGTTTTTATCAAGAAAGGGTGTTGGATTTTGATAAATGCTTTTTCTGCATCAATTGATATAACTATGTGATTTTTATCTCTCAATTTGTTTATGTGATGTATCACATTTATTGATTTGTGGATATTGTACCATCCTTGCATTCCTGGGATAAATCCTACTTGGTCATGGTGTATGATCTTTCTGATGTAGTGCTGGATCCGATTTGCTAGAATTTTGTTGAGGATTTTGGCATCTATGTTCATGAGGGATATTGGCCTGTAATTCTCTTTCATTGTGTTGTCTTTATCTGGTTTTGGTATTAGGGTGATGCTGGCTTCATAGAAGGAGCTTGGAAGTGTTCCTTCCTCTTCAATTTTTTGGGATAGTCTGAGGAGGATAGGTTTTAGTTCTTCCTTGAATGTTTGGTAAAACTCCCCTGTGAAGCCATCTGGCCCCAGGCTTTTGTTTGCTGGAAGCTTTTTGATGACTGCTTCAATTTCTTCCATAATTATTGGCCTATTGACATGTTTAGATTCTTCCTGATTGAGTTTTGGAAGGTTGTATTTTTCTAGGAATATGTCCATTTCCTCCAGGTTGTCCAGTTTGTTGGAATAGAGTTGTTCATAGTATTTTTTAACAATCCTTTGTATTTCGGTGGGGTCTGTTGTTATTTTACCTCTTTCATTTCTGATTTTGTTTATTTGGGACCTCTCTCTTTGTTTCTTGGTGAGCCTGGCTAGAGGTTCATCGATCTTGTTTATCCTTTCAAAGAACCAGCTCTTGGTTTTGTTGATCTTTTGCATTGTTTTTTTGGTCTCAATGTCGTTTATCTCCACTCTGATCTTTATTATTTCCTTCCTTCTGCTTACAGTGGGCTTTTCTTGTTGCTCTCGTTCTAACTCTTTGAGCTGTAGGGTTAGGTAATTTATTACCATTGTTTCTTATTTTTTTTTTTTTTTTTTTTGCAGTAGGCTTGTAGAGCTATGAACTTCCCTCTCAAGACTGCTTTCGCTGTGTCCCATAGATTTTGGATTGTAGTGTTTTCATTGTCATTTGTTGCCATGATGTTTTTTATTTCTTCCTTGATCTCTCTGGTAACCCAGTCATTGTTTAATAGCATGCTGTTTAGTCTCCATGTGTTTGATTTTTTTGGATTGTTTTTATTGTAGTTGATTTCCAGTTTTATGCCACTGTGATCTGAGAAGATGCTTCATATGATTTCTCTCTTCTTGAATTTGAAGAGACTTTGCCTATGACCCAACATATGGTCTATCTTTGAAAATGACCCATGTGCACTTGAGAAGAATGTATATTCTGTGGCTTTGGGGTGAAATGTTCTGAAGATGTCAATTAATTCCATCTGGTCTAGTGAGTCATTTAGGATTGGTGTTTCTTTGCTGATTTTTTATTTAGAGGATTTGTCCAATGGTGATAGTGGGGTATTAAAGTCTCCTACTATGATTGTATTGCTGTCAATCTCTCCTTTGATATCCTCCAAGAGTTTTTTATGTATTTGGGTGCTCCTGTATTGGGTGCTTATATGTTTACCAGAGTTATTTCTTCTTGTTGGATTGCTCCCTTTAGTATTATGAAGTGGCCTTCCTTATCTCTTGTTATGTCCTTCACTTTGAGATC
The DNA here is from genome assembly GCF_963455305.1 of Plecotus auritus. Lineage (NCBI taxonomy): Eukaryota > Metazoa > Chordata > Mammalia > Chiroptera > Vespertilionidae > Plecotus > Plecotus auritus. Next base: position 165,567,636 of record NC_137774.1, read on the forward strand.
TAATTTGTCAGATATAAGTATTGCTACCCCAGCTTTTTTTTCATTTCCATTTGCCTGAAAAACCTTTTTCCATCCCTTCACCCTCAGTCTGTGTGTGTCTTTTTTTCTGAGATGGGTTTCTTGTAGACAGCAGATATATGGGTCGTGTTTTCTTATCCAATCCGTTACCCTATGTCTTTTGATTGGAGCATTTAATCCATTTACATTTAAAGTTATTATTGATAGGTACTTATTTGTCGCCATTTTTATTCTTTACCCCTGTGTTCCTTCTTTGCTTCCTATTTCCTTTTTTTTTACAGCAGGCCCTTTAGTATTTCTTGCATTGCTGGTTTGGTGGTAATAAATTCCCTTAGTCCTTTTTTGTCTGTGAAGCTCCTGATTTCACCTTCAAATTTGATTGATAGCCTTGCTGGGTACTGTATTCTTGGATTCAGACTCTTCCTTTGCATGACTTTGTGTATTTTATTCCATTCCCTTCTGGCCTGATGAGTTTCTGTTGAGAAATCAGTTGCTAGTCTGATGGGGGTTCCTTTGTAGATAACTTTCTGTCTCTCTCTGGCCGCTTTTAAGATTCTTACTTTGTCATTGGTGTTTGCCAATTTAATTATAATGTGCCTTGGTGTCAGTCTTTTGGGGTTCATTTTGCTTGGGACTCTGTGAGCTTCTTGGATTTGTGTGGGTTTTTTCTTCCCTATATCAGGGAAGTTTTCTGTCATTATTTCTTCAAACAGGTTTTCTATTCCTTGCTCAGTTTCCTCTCCTTCTGCAACCCCTATTATGCAGATATTGTTTTGTTTCGTGTTGTTCCAAAGTACCCTTAGGCTCTCCTCCTGCTTTTTAATTTTTTTTTCTAGAAGCTGTTCTACTTGGGTATTTTTTCCTACCTTGTCTTCTAGCTCATTGATGCGGTCTTCTGCTTCTTCTAGTCTACTCTTGATGCTTTCTATTGAGTTCTTTACAGCAGCAATATCATTTTTCATTCCTTCTTGGTTCTTCTTCATTTCCTCTTGGTTCTTACTCATATTGTCAAATTTGTCTTCCATGCTTTTCAACCACCTTATGACCATTTCTCTGAATTCTCTCTCTGGCAGGTTGCTTACCTCCATTTCGTTTACTTCCTTTTCTGGTGATGCCTGCTTTTCTTTCATATGCAGGCTATTTCTTTGTCTCCCCATGGTCTCTCTACTCCATGAGTCTGGTTATGTAGTTCTCTCTCACCTTATCCCAGGTGAAATCTGACCTTTCCATGCTGGAGTGTAGAGCTCCTCTAAATCCGCGTGTTTGCGCCAATTAGGGACCGGTGCTCTGGGGTTCGCAGCTGTTCAATGGGTGCCGCAGTTGTAGATTTTCAGGCTTCCGATAACATCCACGTTCCCCTTCAAGATGGCGTGGTCTCTGCATCTGAGCCGGTGGCTCCGGGAGGGAACCCGGCAGCAGTGGGGGCTTCCTGGTCAGGGGATCCCTGTCCCGCAGTCCCCCACCTTCTCCTGGAGTATAGCTGTCCCTTAACTCACCAACGGACACTCCTCATGCAACCCTCAGCTGTTCTTTCTATCTGCTCCAGACAAGGCTCAGAACACATCTGTCTATTCCACCGCCATTTTTTCTCCTACAAATTCATGTCTTAATAAGGTGAATAAAGGTCTTTTTATTCTCACATATCCTTTGATACAATAATTATCTTGCTTACCGCAAGAATGAACTAGGAGTCAGCATCAATTCCATTCTTATTTAATGTCAAACATTGAAAAACTATGTTCTCATAAATAATAGATGGTAATAAAGGGAATTTTGTTTAAACTTCTTCACTCAATTCACTGCAATTTATATGATCAAAATCATATAGTAATATTTTATCAAAAATTATTTTGAATAACCTTAAAATATGATCAGGACCTTCTTTAACATTATTGAAAGCAAATAAAATTAGAATATAACTGGTAAAATAATTTGTTATCCTATTATCAAAAGCTTTCTTGTATTTTCTGAAATATATATTCCAAAATAATATTTACCAAGATTTGTCAAGTGAATTTCCCTCAAAAGTACCTTGTTTAATTTTATATATTCATAAGCATTTGGGAAAATCAAATTTTGTGAATTGTATTGTAGTATAACAATTTTTAAATAAAATGTCCAGGACCATGAATACGACTGCACAGGTTGTGTCCTGCACAACTTAATGGGATAACATTTGTGTAAACTCTAATACAAATGGCAGCCCTTAGATGTACACAATGTGGCAGCCCCAAAATGCTTTGTCTTATTTGTGCTTTAAATATGTTTTCATTAAAATTACGAACATGACTCAGTTTGTGGAAAATAGCCTCCATGTTATCTAATTAACCAAATGAGTCATTGTCAACCCAATCAAGTCAGACTCATTTCTGTCTGGGGAAAAAAAAAAATGTCTGACTTCATTTTCAATTAAGCATCCGGCTGGTGTGGCTCAAAGGTTGAGCATCCACCTATGAACCAGGAGGTCAAGGTTTGATTCCCCGTGGGCTTGATCCCCAGTGTGGGGAGTGTGACAGGCAGTTAACTGATCAATGATTCTCTCTCATCATTAATGTTTCTATCTCTCTCCTTCTCCCTTCCTCTTTGAAATCAATAAAATATATATATATATATTTTAAATGATATGCATCCCTTGACCAACCATCTTAGTCCTGAATTCCAACCTGGACACAGAGATAATTGGGGCAGAGGTGCCTGCTGCAGGCTGCCCAGTGCGTGAAATAAACTGCCTTCAGTTCCAATACCTTTGCCTCCATTGTCCTGGGCTCCTTCTCCTGAGCAGTAGGAAAGAGTGTGACATAGGCCGGATATCCCATCTGGTGGCCAAGTCTCTGGGAACTGCCCGCAGATGACGTCCTTACTGCTGGATCAACATTTTCTTTTCCTTTCTCAAGAGTAATTGTTGTTATTGTTTTTAAGTTAGATTTTCACAGTGGCAATAGCTTTGGCTTGTTGGCATTCTGAAATTCAGGATAGTTGTCTGTTTTTCAGATGCTGATATATCTAGGGGTTGAAGATATTAAGAAATAGATTCATTCAACTGCAGTTCAAAGTGGCATTCTGTCTAAAGGGTTTACCTTCATTAGTAAACAATATGTAATTCTGAATTCAGGACAATGCACTATGTGTTTCTTAAGAATAATTTATGGACATAATCAGGCTTCTTCGTTGGCACTGTCGTGTGGATCACGCGGGACTATGTCATTTTATCACCAGCCATCAGCTCTGGCTGGGCAGTTGGCACAGACACTATACAAAGTCCTGAAATATCTGTTGCTGATGTGTAATAACTTCTCTAATCTGACTAGACTTTGACACAAGTTACGGTCTCAGCTTCAGTTGTTCAAAATGATAAAACTGCTCTCCAGTGTTTTCCTCAGCAGGAAGTAAATATTTACCAAGTTATTTTATCCAAGCTTTGTCTATGAACTTTACCTTATGCTTCAGATAACCCTGGTGCTGGTCCCAATGCCCTTTGCTCTGCAAGCTCATACCTGCAACAGCCTCGTTGCCATCTGCTGTGAATTCACCCTCCATTCAGTAGGTGGGCCTGGGCAGGGCTGAGTTGTAGAGTCTGTTCTGAACTGGAGTCCAGATCGCAATGGAGAAGGGTGGCAGGGATGTCTCACCAATACCTCACACTCACTCAGTCCAAATCTGAACGTATTCTGGACTTTGCCCAGAACTGCTTCCTCTTCAGGTCTCTATTTCAGTTTTGGCACCACCTCTCATCTATTCTTCTATTCTTCTAACAAATATTTGAAAATGTGCAACCTAGAGAAAGATAAGTAACACATGATCTCACATATGTGGAATCTAATGAACCAAATAAACTGATGATAAAAAATAGACCCAAAGACATAGAAGCATGAACAGACTGCAGAACCTCAGAGGGAAGGCCGGGGAGGGTGAGTGGGAAAAGACCAACCAATGAACTTGTATGCATATATGCATAACCCGTGGACACAGACAATGGAGTGATGAGGGCCTTGGGTGGGGGGAGGACAGGAATGGGCTGGAAGAGGATAATGGGAAAAAAGGAGGACCTATGTAATACTTCCAACAATAAAGATTAAAAAAAAAAAAGAAAATGTGCAACTTATTTTTATTCTACTATTACTTAGTGTTAGGGTTTTACCAGTATATTTACACTGTAAATATGAGAGGATTTAAATGTAAAGTATAATTTCATTGGGCAAAATCTATTTCTAAGCACCAGTGCCAAGAAAGGAATAGTTCTTAGTTTCCCCTCAGTCATCTGATAAGTTGCTGGGTACTATTCCATTGACGAAGCCTCTTATCCCTGCCAGATCTCATGAATGTAAACAAAGGTATTTTGTTAGACATTAAGAAAGTTTGGATAGCTGTGGTTGGCGGGGGAACATGGCATTTTAGGGCAGGTGCAAGCTCTGTAGATATATTCATATTATACATCAGAGTCAGCCATAGATGGCATCTATTTATATGTCTGCTGTAATACCATAGTAACAGCAAGGGCCTTTCAATCAGAGATTGTTTTATCTGTTTCTTAATTACATTGTGATTTTGCTTCGTCAGAGCAACTGCTTTAATAAGTAGAACTCTCTTCTAATCCTTTTAAAAACAAAAGCTTGAAAAAACAGAAAATATCTTTTTACAATTATTTACCCACCTAGTAATTTGTCTGGAAATAGGCAACATCAAAAAAAAAGAAAGAAAGAAAAAGAAAAAGAAATGTGGTACTTGCATCCTCCCACAACCACATCAAAATTACAACTAAACTATAGAACAACCATCATTCAGAGCCGCCTGAAATCTAGCCAAATGAAAATCCTACAACTAAGTACATAAAGAAGAAACATCAAATGGTAGGAGGGGTGGAGATGCGGAACAGGCTGGTCCCACACCCACGTGTGGAGGATAAAGGTAGGGAAGGATATCTCATCTGCGGAGGTCCCCTCTGAGGAGTGAGGGGCCCCAAACCTACATCAGGCTTCCTAGCCAGGGTTCCAGTGCCAGGAAGATAAGTCCCTATAACTTCTGGCTGTAAAGCCAGTGGGGATTGAGGCTGAGTGAGAGGGAGAGCTGCTGGAGTCCCAGGCGTTCCTCTTAAAGGACCTACATGCAGACTTACACAGATACACTTCTGAGTTCCAGCACTGGGGAAGCGGCTCAAAAAGGCTCCAGGGAAATATAGGAGGAACTGAACTGTCTGGCATCAGAGTGAGAGAGGGAGGGGCAGCTTTATCCCACACAGAAGTGCTGGCAGAAACTATTGTTCCTTACTAAGCCCTTTATCCATAGAGACAGCAGACAGGAGCCATATCTGATCTCCATCAACCTGGCTATCACAGGAGCCATATCTGATCTCCATCAACCTGCCCTGGTGGTTCTCTGGGACCCCAGCCCACTCAACTTGCAGGTCCACCCAAGTTTGTTTCCAGTGACTTTTCCATACAAATAGACTGTCTTGGCTCAGGCTTCAGACTTTCCTAAAATCTCTTAAACAGGGAGCACCTGACCTTGGCATTCCCTGTACCTCTTCCTAAGTGGTCCCAGGCCTGGCCCTGGTGGCGGCTGGCCTTGCTTTGCAGTTTGACCTCTCTTGTGCACCTCAACTGCTGTTTTTTCTCTCACCTTATATTTGCTTATTTTTATTCATTTAAGATAATTTTTACAATGCTTACTTTATTATCAGCTAATATTCTTAGCCCTTTCTAAGTATTAAGTCATTTAATTGTCATAATAATCCGCGAGTCAGATATTGATATTACACCCATTCTACAGATAAGGGGACTGAAGATTTGACTCCAGGCAGGGTTGCTCAGAGTCTGTGGTCTTAGATGTTACCATTCACCATCTCACCAGCATCTTCAGATTTCACTGTTTGTACTTCTATAGCCTATATTTAGATTAAGGTGAATTTTAGGAAGGAAGCAGGACATAGGTCAAAGACTAAAGCAGATTTGGGTTTTACAGTTCTGGCCTGTCCCTTACTAATTGTGAAAACTATGGATAGACAGAATCTTGGTCCTAGGAATATTCCACACCCTAATTCTCAGGACTGTGAAAATGATGAGACATCAACACTTGTGAGTGTGTTACCTTACATGACAAAAGGGACTTTGAGATGTAATTAGGGTTACTAATCAGTTGACTTTAAAATAGGGAGATGATTCTGGATTATCCAGGAGGACCCAGTATAATGACAGCAGCCCTGGAAAGCAGAAGCAGGAGAGGAAGCCAAAGAGACTCAAAGCATGAGACGTATACCATTGCTGGCAGAGATGGAGGAGGCCAGGTGTCAAGGAAATGGGGAACTCAGTCCTACAACAGCAAGGGACTGAATTCTGCCATCAACAAAACTGAATTTGGAGGCCGGTTCTTCCAGAAAGGAGCACAGCCAAGTCAACACCTTGATTTTTGCTTCGTAAGCAGTCATGCTGTCTTGGACTCCTCAACAAAGAACTGGTGTTTGAGCTGCTAAATTTTTGGAACTTTGTTACACACAGCAGCATGCTAATACAATGACCTTGGACAAGTTCCTGAACCCTGCTGCGTTTGTCCCATCTGTACAGAGGGGCTAATGGTATGTTCCCTGAAGATTAAATTAAGTCATTATATGGCAGTCTAGTAGGGTGCCCAGAACCTAGTAAAAGTTCAATAAATGTGGCCACATTTTACAGGTATAAAAATAATTCATTGCAAGAGTGAAGAATGAAACAGAGAAACTCTGAATGAGGCAAGTGTCACTTTAACTGAATTTCAAGGGTTACACTGAGTTTTTATAGACAATTTAAATTAAAATTAAACCAGTAAAGAACTGTGAGGAGAAAACTCCACAGTTTACCCAAATCCATCATGCATTGCATGCAAGTATGAATTTGCATTTTAATAGACAGAAGAAAATTAACTGATCTCAGACTGTGTCATCTTCCAGAGGCAACGTTCTGCCCTGGAAAATAAAACAGGAGGGGGAAATGGAACTCAGTATAGAATATATACAGTGTTTTATAGCCCATATGTTCATATAACTGACTGGCATGGGCCGGGCTGTTATTTCAACTCTGTACCATGTGCTCTATATGAGCAACTGAGAGCTTCACTGTTTCTGTGTAAAGCACATGACTGCACCTAAAGGCAAGCATGGGCTCACATTCCCATTTGTGATGTATGGGAAATAATAATAGCTTCTGTTCTTCTACAGAACTCAAAGGAAGCCATGAACTGAAATCAGATTTTAAAGTGTTCATTCAGAGACTGCGGTTCTGCTGGCTTGTTGGGAAATTCTAATGAAGAGGGGGGCGGAAAGGCAATCCTGACTGACAGGGGAGAGACTGTATTAGTTTCCTAGGATTGCAACAACAAATCATCCCAAATCAGGTGGCTTCAGACAGCATAAATTTAATCTCTCACAGTTCTGGGCGTGAGACGTCTGAAATCAAGGTGTTGGCAGGGTTGGCACCTCTGGGGGCTCTGAGGGAGAATCTGTCCCAGACCTCTCTCTGGGATTCCCATGACTGCTAGCAATTCAGGGTGCCTGGGCTTGTAGACCCATCACGCCAATCTCTACCTCTGCCTTCACATGGCCTTTTCCTCTACATTTGTCAGTTTTATCAGGAGACTAGCCATTGGATTTAGGGCCTAGCTGGTAATCCAGAATGATCTCATCTCAAAATCCTTAACTTCATTATGTTTACAAGACTCTATCCAAATAAGGTTACTTTTGCAGATCCCCGGGAGGTTAGGACTTAGAAATACCTTTGTTAAGTGTCATTGTACAATGTATTACAGGGGCTATTACCTAAAACCTATTGAGAAATAGTATATACCTTTATAAATGTAGAATTATAAGAGAAAATAAGAAAGTAAACCCAATGTGACTAATTTCTATGGGTAACATTTTAAGTTTTATAAATTCTCTAACTTGGATTTTAGGTAAACAAATAATCTTCTACATGAACAGAAAAGCTTATTCTTAGAAGAAAAAAAGTTAAATCTCTGAACAAAGTTGAACCATGATAGGTAATTGGAATTTATAAACCTCTCTTTCTTCTCCTTACAAAGTTACAGCATGAAAAATAAGAAAATATTAAGAAAAAAATACAATTTTAAAATATAAGCTATTTTCTACCTTCATTTCAATTTATTAAAAATTTTGCCATTTATTGGGTCCAAAAATTCCAACTTGTGGTCACAGTGATTCTATATTATTATTTGTCTTCCTACCCCTGATTTTTAGCACATATGTTTTCTAATCATCTTTATTTAGCAGAGTTTGCATGAGAATAAGCTAATTTCCAATTGTCTTAATAACTTTGTTTTGAGGTAATATATGCAATAGTGCTTTATAATGTAGAATAGTATGCAAATATAAAGTGAATTTCATTGGCCAAAGTTGGTCACTCAACAACATTGATTTTAAGTAGATGGGGGAGTAACCAGGGCTCAGAAGGAGAAAAAGCCAGAGTACTTGTGAACAGCCCAAGCTACCACAGTTGGAATCTGAAGCTGATGTCAAAAGAAATGGTAATGTATTAACTACAGAATCTCCATAGATTTCTTGATGCAGGATGTGGATAAATCCTTCCATCCTATCTAATAAAAGAATAATATGTAAATTGACCATCACTCCAACACACCAGATGGCTGCTCCCATGTGGTCAAAGATGGCTGCCCCCATGTGGACACAAGATGGCCGCCACAAGATGGCCAGCAGGGGAGGGCAGTTGGGAGGGACCAGGCCTACAAGGGAGGGCAGTTGTGGGCAATCAGGCCAGCAGGGGAGGGCAGTTAGGGGTGACCAGGCCAGCAGAGGAGGGAAGTTGGGGTCAACCAGGCCTGCAGGGAAGGGCAGTTGTGTGGGACCCAGGCCTGCAGGGGAGAGCAGTTGGGGGGGACCAGGCCTGCAGGGGAGGGCAGTTAGGGGTGACCAGGCCTACAGGGGAGGGCAGTTAGGGGCAATCAGGCTGGCAGAGGAGCAGTTAGGCATCAATGAGGCTGGCAGGGGAGTGGTTAGGGGATTATCAGGCTGGCAGGCAGAAGTGGTTAGGGGTAATCAGGAAGGCAGGCAGGCGAGCAGTTGGGAGCCAGCAGTCCTAAATGGGCAGTCAGACATCCCTCGAGGGATCCCAGATTGGAGAGGGTGCAGGCTGGGCTGAGCCCCCCCCCCCCATGCATGAATTTCGTGCACTGGGCCTCTAGTGTCTAATGAAAGGTAATTGGGCATTGACAGGCAAATTGTGTTTGCATCATTATCTCTGGAACTAACAAGAAAGAAGTAGTCTTCCTATCAGAATTTCTTAAGGAAGTTACAAAACCCCTACCAATTGTTCTTCTTTCTTAACTGATATATAGCTAGAGAATATAATTTCCAGAGCACTGGTAGTGTTCTGGGTAGTTCCAATTATTTGTGGTGTCAAACTAATAGATTGATGGTGTGTGTGTATGTATGAGTGTGTGTGCATATATGTTGTGCTACTAATTAGCAAATATGTTTGCACATGTTTGAGTTCCCCTCTTTCTGGGCACATGATAAGACTTCACCTCCCACTCCCCTGAAGTCAGGTGTGGCCATATGACTAACTTTGGACAGTGAACTGGTTGGGAGTACTGGATAGAGGCACTGAATTGCCTGCAAGACACTTACTTCATTGATACGTTTTCTTCCCTTGTGATAACCAACCAGGCATGCTCTGCACGGAGGCAGAAATCCACCATCTGCATTTCTGACTGAGAAATAATGTGGAACACAGCCCCTAGCAGACCATGGTGGGCAAGCAGCATGAATAAAAATAAACCTGAGATTCGGTGGTGATGACAGATTATGAAAAAGCCATAAATTCCTCCATCACTTTTGCAGTATGACTTGTTGCTCTTCTCATTAAGGGGGAGGACTTTCTCTCTCCACCCCTGAACTGGGCCGAACTTGTGACTTGCTTTGATCAAGAGACTGAGAGGAACTGAGATGTTCCCAGCAAAGCCCTCCAGGGGCCTCGCATCTCTGCTCAACACTCCTGCTGCTTTGAGTCCACTTTGTGGAGCCAGGGACCATAGGGAGAGACCACATAAGGAGGGAGGCCTGGCTGACGGCCAGCATTCAACTCCAGGCATGAGAACAGGCTGCTTTGGATTATTCAGCCCAGGTTGGGCCACTATGTGACTGCACTGTGTGAGTGACCCCAAGCAAAACTCACAGAAGAACTGCCAGCTGAGCCCAGTCCAAAACTGCTGACCCACAGAACTGTGAGTGAATGAGGTTTAGTTGTTTTGAGCCACTAAGTTTGTGTGGTTTGTATGGGGCAGTGGCTAATACAAGCAGCATACTAGTACTAGTAAACTTGCTTATCCTGGTGAATACATATATGTGTATGTGCGTGTGGTTGCATGTATGTGTTTGATATAAATCTGTGTATGTTATATATTAGACATCCCCATGTGTATCAATGTGTTCATGTATAGTTATGAGTGTGTAATATTTACCTGTGTACATATTTTATTCCTGTTTAACAACAGGAATATGTTCTGAGAATTGCACTGTGACACAATTTTTTTGTTGTGTGGACATCATAGAATGCACATACACAAACCTGCATGGAATATCCTGCTACACACCTAGGCTATATAATATACCACAATCATATATGCAGTCTGTCATTGACCAAAGTGTCATAATAGTGCACATGACTGTACACACACACACACACACACACACACACACACACACACACTGATATGTGTACATATCAAATTAATTTTCATCAGATTAGGTCAAGAATGTGATCCAGTTTTTATTTTATAAACAAAGAAATTCAGATGTTCATTGAAATTTTCCTCATTTCTATCAGCATAATTTTGGCAGATGGCGAGATTAAAGCAGTCTTTAAAAATGGACTTGAGGAAATCATTCTCTAATAGCTGATTCTTCTGTAGACAAATGGTATTAAAACCAGATTGTGAATTTAGAAGATCGGTATCTTTGTTTTTCCCTCTTTGTCCTGATGCATTCCAGAATGCACTACGTAGCCCTTGCTGGACGTGACTGAGACCACCTTCAGGGTCAGGAAAGATAGCAACCATTCCCTTTTGGACTTTAGGATCACGTCACTCCTACTGAGACTGCTGTGATTAGTCAAGCTGAATCATCTGAGCTACAGTGCAGCATGGAAATTCCCTGAGGCTTTGAATATAGAAAGTTTAGTATAAAAAGTTATAAAGACCTTTCTAAATTATTTCATCTGAGGAAGAGGGCTGCCTTACAAGCAGAAACCAGAGTTCAGGCTGATTAGTTTGTGCTAGGATGAATAGGGTTGGTTAAAATGAAAAGGTTTTAATAAAAAAGGCAACTTGCATGAAAACTATGTATTAGTTTTCTATTGCTACCATAACATATGACCACAAATTAAGTGAATTAAAATTATACACATTTATTATCTTCTTATTATTTTGGAGGCCAAAAGTCCAGTGTGAGTCTCATTGGGCTACCATCCAGGTTCAGCAGGTTCCTTTCTGGAGGCCCTTGGGGAGAACCATTCCCTTCCTCACTCTGGCGTGGCATAATTCAGTTCCTAGAGGGTGTGGGACTGAGGTCCCCATCTCCTTGCTGGCTGTCAATTGGCAGCCACCCTTACCCCCTAGAAGCCTCTCTCAGATCCTTACAAACTGTCCATATCTCCCGATCCTTCTCTTGGCTGCCATTTCTCTCACTCTCTCCCCTGCCTTCCTCTTCCATTTTTCAGAATTTATGTAATTAGTTTGGGCCCAGTCAAACAATTAGGGTAATTTTCTCATCTCAAGGTATATAAACCTACTTACTTCTGTAAAGTCTCTTTTGCCTTGTAAGGTGACATATTCACAGGTTTCAGGGGTCAGGACATGGACATCTCAAGGAGCCATGATTCAGCACCCTCCACCAGCCCACAGAGAGCCTTAGGGTGACCAGAGGTGTGGGTCTAGAGGGTCTGTGAACAAGGGGTCTCACTTCCCAGGTTGGGCAGTTTGGAGTATGAGCTCAGGAAAGGAATAGATGAGAAAATCCTCATATGGCAGGGATTGTTAGGGCGTGTTCTGGGTAAGGAAGAATAAAGTTCATATTTAGGCCTTATTTTTCGTTCATTTGTTTAAAATCAGACTGTTTAGTGACAGACTTTTCCATAATACCTTTTATTTATTCTTAGAAAGCATTTTAACTACCTCCTCCTATTTGGGGACCCCTTCAGAGAAGAATGCTCAGTGTTGTTCATTTCCACACCTTGAGAGCCTTGCTGGGGAATTCGGGGTTCAGGGGGTGGAATCTGAGTCTTGAAGTTGGAGTCTCTTTATTGGGGAGTGAGGTAGCCTGAAGGATTTCCCATAACCTCCTGTCCTGACTCTTTGTGGGGAATGATCCTAACTGGTTCTCGTCGTTCACACTAAGCATAGGTGATTGGAGAGTGCTACCAGGCAGGGAACTCACCGGGGCTATTGTTTGGATCTCCTTTAGAGGTAGGGAGATATAAAAGGGAGGCCAGTAATAAAGTGAAGGTTTTCTACTGGGTCTGACCCCTTATGACCTAACAAAAATGTTTATGTCATTTGTTTTCCCTTCTAATAGCTTTGGATGGTTATACTGTGGGATCATCACTAGATATGTTCCTAATCCCCAGTTTATCATATGTCAGATAGACCTGATTGGGGAGCCAACCAATGTCATGTGTGTATGTGGTATGTGCACTGAACACCAGCCTGGTGGCTCTCCAGGGTGTCTTCCAGATGGATGGCCTCAGGGTGAAACTGCTGAGCTACTATGCTGATTGTTCTAAGTGGAGGAAGTTAGCCTGGGATTTATTATTAAACTAGAGGCCCGGTGCATGAAATTCGTGCATGGGGGGGTCCACTTAGCCCAGCCTGGACCCTTTCCAATCCAGGACCCCTCGGGGGATGTCCGACTGCCGACATTCCTCTCACAATCCAGGACTCCTGGCTCCTAACTGCTCACCTGCCTGCCTGCCTGATCGCCCCTAACTGCCCCCCTGCCAGCCTGATCACCCCTAACCGCCTCTGCCTGCCAGCCTGATCACCCCTTAGTGCCCCCCTGCTTGTCTGGTCGCTCCCAACTGCCCGCCCCCCCCCCCCCGCTGGCCTGGTCAACCCCAACTGCCTCCCCGCCAGCCTGGTTGCCCCTCACTGCCCCCCCTGCTGGCTTGGTCGCCCCCAACTGCCCCCCCCCCGCCAACCTGTTCACCTCCAACTGTTCCCCTCTGCCGGCCTGGTCTCCCCTCACTGCCCCCCTCTGCCAGCCTGGTCGCCCCTCACTGCCCCCCCCCCCCGTTGGCCTGGTTGCTCCATGCAGCCTGCTGGTCAGTCTTTTGGTCATCCCTCGCTAACCCCCCTGCTGGCCTGGTTGCCCCACGCAGCCTGCTGTTCGGTTGTTACTGTGAGGGTGTTGTGACCAATTTGCATATTACCCTTTTATTAGTATAGATGTGGTACTGCCATCCTTCCCAGGGGGCAGCTGGTCTAGGTCTTGAGTGTTAGTCATAATTACGAGGTAGCCTTGAGGAACCCAGGCTCCCTCACTGCAGTGGCAGTGTCTTTAGCAAGAAGGATGCTCCCTGTTCCCTGGGCAGAAGTTCCCTGTGCTCCCCTGTAGTCACCATGGGTCTGGATTCATTTGTCTACTTTGAGAGCCCAGGGACTGGTTTTATCAGTTTTCATAGAGGTTATCAGACTTTGGGGGTTTGAGCCTTGCAGGAAAATTAATAACAGACAGATTTATTAAATCTGAATGCTGATTTGCTAATTTGCCACAGGGGATAGACTTTTCAGGCAGAAGGATACTAGTATCCAAGGCAACCTCTGCCGGAAAAACAGATGTATACTGAGAGCAAGGGGAATGTGGGGTTTTGTGGGAGGCTATATTCATATTGTGTCTTCTGCGACTTCTGCAAATGAGGCTCTAGTGATTAGAAGACATGTTGTGCTGTTGTGATACTCCTGTTTCCCTTTGCTGTAGACTCCCAGCAGGTTTGCCATGAGAATGCATTGCCTCATACTCGCTGCAATATAGCTGAATCAGTAACAGTTTTTAAATGGGATTATCATCCAACTATACTACCAATTACTTCCATATCAATAGGAAGTCATTTGGGATCAGTTCATTTGATCCATGGGTAACTCATCCATTATTGATTGTTTACTAGATTTAATTCCAGAAAGTAACTGGTTCACTTTATTGCAACACTTACTGTGTCTGCAGTGCTACTTACCATGTGGGTCTCAGACCAGCAGCGCTGGCTTGATGGACACCCACGGTCATGGTCTATTGAATCAGGCTCTCTGAGGACCTAGTCCAGGAAATGGTTTTAACAAATCTCTCAGGTGATTCTCCTATGTATGAAACTGTGAGAACCATGGCTAAAATGGTTAATAGCATGGATCCTAGGGCCAAGATGCCTGGGTTTGAAGACTAGATATCCTTGGGAAAATATTTAACCTGTATGAGACTTAGGTTTCTCATCTGCAAAATGGACTTAATAGTGATTCTTACCATCCAGAGTTGTTATGAGGGTTAGTGGAATCAACACAGGTAAAATGTGTTCTGAACAGTACCTGGCAAAGAGGAAGCACATTCTAAGTGTTTGCTGTTATTACTGCTTTTATCTCAGGGGAGTTAGAGTGAGAATATAGAAGTCTTTGCTTTAGTTGTTCCGATTATCTGAGAGCTCAGTGTCTGAATGGTAGTGGGATGTAGATGGAGTGGCCCAGGATATGGCATCTTTCCCACTCATCTGTTCCAAGTCCTTGATCTGACCCTGGTTTCTCAGAGACCACAAGCCTGCTGGTTTTTAAGATCACTTTTGTGTTTGACACTCCAGTCCTCAACATCTTCCCCATCTCTTGTCCTGCTAAGATGACATCAGGAGGAGAAGTGTAATCCAGTGTGCAGACCACTCAGAGCAGGGATATTTGTAATAGAAGCAAATGGACTCTTTAAGGGAAGAGTGGATCTCAGCCAATTGCTTTGGATTTCAGTCCTCAGTAGAGTGGAACTTCAAGGTGAAGCCCACCAACTAGTATGTAGAGATCACAGAGCTTCCATGTTTAGTGTTTTTGGTTCTTTAAAATTACACCAATAAGGCATGTTAATCGAAATAAAAGTTAGAAAATGCCAGATGAGTGAAAGGAAAAAATTACCCATACTTCTGTTGCTGGGAGAAAACAGTAATTAATTTTTTTGATGTATGTTTCTATAGGTTTTTCTGCATATATAACATTAACTGGCTATTAAAATTTATATTGTGAATGATTTTATCAATAATCATCATCAATATTAATAATTGTAGGTTATTGTGCATTACTGTTTATTATTGAATGGTATTTCATTGTTAACTCATGACTTACCTAATTACTCCTTTAGGTGTTTTTAAAACATTTTCCAATCTTACAACCAATGAGCAATGAGATCTCGTGGACACTTGTCTGATAATTTCCTTAGAACACATTCTTAAAGGCTGAATAGCTAGGTCAAGGTAAATGTTGCCAAATTACCTTCCAAAAAAGTTATATCTATTTATGTTTTCCTACCACTAGCGGGTAAAAGTTCCACAATTTAAAATCTTGCAAACACTGGATATTTTTCTTCATTTTAATCTTTCTCAATGTAAAACATGCATTCTCACTCAACAAAACGTTGAAGAACTGTTTGCTGAGCAAGACATGTCCTGGGCCCTATGCTGGGCACACAGGCTCCAGCATGGTCCTTACAGAACTTGTTACCATGGTGATGGCATTGAGTGCAGTAAGGTGAGTGTTGTGCTGGGACACAGCATGCAGAGCAGGGGGTCCCAGTCCAAACTGGGAGTCGGGAGAACCTACCAAAGAAGTGGTATCTGAACTGAAATCCTAAGGACTATAGGAGATTCCCAGACTGGAGCTGGGAAATGCTGGTCCTCAGGTAAGAATAGCAACCCCAGTCACAGGAGAAAGCAGGACGAGGTCAGGACGGGGCATGTAGTTGTTTTAATTTGTACTTCTTTGATTTCTAGACAGATTGAATATTTTAAATGTTTATTGGATATACGCTGAGTGGCCAGATTATTATGATCTCTGAATGCATAATAATCTGGCCACTCAGTGTGTGTGTGTGTGTGTGTGTGTGTGTGTGTGTGTGTGTGTGTGAGTATACATATATATATATATACTTTTTTATGAGTTATGTATTTATATCCCTTGCCTATGTATATATCCAAGTTTGCTTTTCTATTTCTAAGAACCCTTTTTAGAGATAAATTAATCTTTGGTCAATCACACATTTAAAACAGTGCTTGGTGCCTATGTACTTCTTTAATAAATTGCTTAATGTTTAATCTTTGTTCATTTTCCCTTTGAAGTGTTCAGTGGGATTTTTTTTCTTTTCAGTTTTGAGAGTTCTTTCTAAAATAAGGATATTAGCTCAATCTATATAATTATTTCTTTCTGGTTGTTACTCATTTTTTTAATATTGTTTATGTTCTTAGAGCCTACAGAAATTTAAATTAAGTTGTTATATTTGTCAGCCTTTCCTTTAAATATTAAACCATTCTCTACTTAATCTTTTTGTTAGGATATAATTGTCATAAGATACAGTTTATAGGTTGATGAGTTTTTACAGATCTATGCACTGTGTAACCACCACTGCAATCTAGATGCAGAAAATTTACCTCATCTCAGAATGTGCCCTCATGTCCTCTTCTAGTCAATTCTCTCCACTCACCATGTCCTGACCACCCCCCTCCGACTGCTCTCATTGCTATCACCGTAGACTTATTTTGCTTATTTTAGAACTTGATAAAAGTGCAGTCATACAGTAGGTACTCTTTGTGTCGAGTCCTTTCTTTCCTTTCCTTTTTTTAAAAAAAATATTTTCATTGATTTGAGAGAGAGAGGAAGGGAGATGGAGAAACATCGAGCCCACAACCTAGGCATGGGCCCTGGCCAGGAATCGAACCAGCAACTTCTTGGTGCATGGGATGGCGCTCAACCACCTGAGCCATATTGGCCAGGGCGTGTCTAGCTCTTTCCACTCAACATAATATTTTGAGATTCATCCATGTTGTTTTATGTGGCAGTAGTTATCCTTTTAATTATTCTTAATAGTGACCTATTGTACGACTGTGTTTCAGTATAGTTTATCCATTTAGCCAAATGTCTCTTGGTGGGTTTCTTTCACGTTTTTAGCTATTATGAATCAAACTGCTAAGAATGTTCTTTTTATAGGTCTTTCTGTGGACATATTCTTTATTTCTCTTGGGTAAATAGATATGAGTGGATTAGCTGGATCATAGATTATGCACATGTTTAATTTTGTAATAAGATGACAAACTGTTTTTCAGAGTAGCCTTATTCTTTTCATTTCCACCAGTGACAGGCGAGAGTTCCAGTTGTTCCACATTTTCACCAACACTTGTTTCATCTTTAATTAATTTCTTTGTAAATTTGGAAACAATGGGAATCCAGCTTTATCTTTCCCTGAGGGGTTAGTTACTTATCTCAAAAATATTCTCCAAATAGTCCATCTCTCCATTATTTTAAATATCAGAGGGATTTTATATACATTTTTATTTTTCTGGACTATCCACTTATTCCCTGGAGTTTTGTGTTTTGTTTTTTTGTGTGTTGTGGTCAGTATATATCTATTTTAGTTATTATTGTTTTATAATGTATTTCAATATCTGATAGTAGAAATCATTCATCTTTACTCTTGTTGTTGTTCCATAATATTTCTGGCTATTCTTATACATTTAATCTTGCTTGAAGTTCAGGATTATTTTTCTAAAATTTTGATTTTTATAAATCAAGGAATTGTAAAGGTATTGAGAATAAAACTGAGATTGTTTCAACCTTCTGTAAAATTTTTCCCAAAAGAATAGCAATCCATAATCTTCTTTAAAAACAACAACAACAACAAAAAACCCCTCATAGCTATTATACTTACAAAGTAAACGCAAAAATGGTGGGTTGTGGGTTTTTTTTAATTCTATACCTACCTGGAGTTCTAGAGTCCTTTTAATTAGAGCTTCAGGCATCATGGAAATTCTATGGAAAGTAATTTTAAGAGTTGTCAATTTCCTGGGTCTACTTTTAGAGGGGGATTTACATTCTTAGTAATCTGCTCCAGATATGGGTACGATGTTCACAAGACTTGCTATAGAAATGACCTAGCTGAGCTGTCAGACTCAGACCTCGGCTCTGCATCACAAAAGCACCCACCCATGGAGGGAATGTATTACCAGGAGATTATTTACTAACCACAAAGCCAGCCACAACCTTACCTTCATACTCAGAAATCACCATGTGACCACAAAGCTGGGTATTAGAAGAGAAGGTGGTTGTAGCTCACATCAAGGAAAAAAACAATGGGCTTTGAATATTTGGGAATCATTCTTAGTTTGGGACTAATTTTCAGAGATATTGGTAAAAATTTAAGAGTAATTGATGCAATGTCACGTGATTTCTTGCCTTATTCTGGAGATTAAGATGTTAGGATATTCAAACAGAAAATAATGAGAGCTGGTGAGGCTGTGGATAAATTAGAGGAGTCAAATTCATAGACAGAATATGGAATGGTGGTTGCCCGAGGCTGGGGGAGTGGGATGGGGAGTTACTGTTTCATGGGAATATAGTTTCAGTGTTGCAAGATGAAAAAATGTCTGGAGATGGATGGTGGTGATGGTTGTACAACAATGTGAAGGTACTGAATGTCACTGTACACTTAAAAATGGTTAAAATGGCAACCTTTATTTTGTGTATATTTTAGCACAATTAAAATACAGTTTTTAAAAAGCAAATGAAACAAAAAAATTCTTAGAAAATTCAGAATCTGAAAGACTATTAAGGGTCATTACATTAGTCAAGGTACATTAACTGGGAAACAAACAATCTCAAAATTTGGATGGCTCAATGCAATACAAGTTTATTTCTCACTCATTTCAGTCCATAGTGTGTTTGGTGAAGGTGAGGTGGGGGTGGGGGGATATCTGCTCCATTGTTCAGGTTACCACATCCTTCCATCTTGTGGCCCACCCTCTTCTAAATCCTTGGAATGCTCTCTGTTCCTCCAGAGCCGTGGTCAGCAAACTGTGGCTCACGAGCCACATGCAGCTCTTTGGCCCCTTGAGTGTGGCTCTTCCACAAAATACGACGACCTGGGCGAGTCTCTTTTGAAGAAGTGGCGTTAGAAGAAATTTAAGTTTAAAAAATTTGGCTCTCAAAAGGAATTTCAATCGTTGTACTGTTGATATTTGGCTCTGTTGACTAATGAGTTTGCCGACCACTGCTCCAGAGGAAGAGGAAGAGGGTGAGAATAGTGTTTGAATAATTTTTATGGGCCCCACCTCAGAAAGGAACATGTAAATCCTGGTCATATTCTACTGGCCAGAACTCTGTCACTGGGACACGCCTAATGCAAGGGACACTGGGAAACATAGTTCAGCTGTGTGTCCAGGAGGAAGTGAAGGTCTCAGATATTTGTAAGAACTGCAGATCTCTGCTACAGTTGAGTCCCACTAGAAGGGCATTCTATAATAATAAAAGCATAATATGCTAATTAGACCGGACAGCCGAATGACCTTCCGGATGTCCTTCCGGATGAAGACGGAGCTACGAGGGCCAAGGCAAGGTGCCAGGGCCGAGCCCCTTGCACAAATTTCATGCATCGGGCCTCTAGTATTTGATAAGTGTCTTTCTGGGAATAAGATCAGCAGTATTACCAGCAGTTGGAATCCTGTGGGAAAGGTATTTCTTATGGGGAGCAGAGAGATATGTCTACATCATGGGTTCCATGCAAGATAATATATAGTCCTATGAATATACATATAATTATGTCAATTAACTCATATTTTTATGTGAAGATAGATTGCTTCAGCGACAGACCTCTGAATTTCCTCCTGGCATTCAAGTGAAGAGTGACTGTCATGGTAATAGTATTATGATCCTATCAAGTTCATGGACAGGATAGTGTAGAAAGTTGATTAGCACCAGTGGTATAGGTGGAAGTATGGCAAGTCAGCAGCCGGGCCTCATTGCCAGGTCCCAGATGACTTTCGAATCCTAGATGCTCCGGCACTAAAGTGGAGTGGGAGTGGATGGAGAGGCCTGGGAGGGTTGTGAGCCCCAGCTGTGGCTTCAGTGAGTCCTATGTAAGTTGCCTCTGGCCTCTGGAGTGTTCCTTATTCTCAAGCCCTCACCAGAAAGACCTGTATCTACACAAAGCTGGAAGTGCACTCAAATGGAAAAAGCTATAAGTTTATCTGTATTGATATTAAGTATATATTCATAAGACTTTGGGTATGGGTTATAATCTTTTAAAAATGAAGCCTTTAAAATGTATAACAGATTTCTCCATTAAATATGATTACATTAACATGAAAAATCTTCGTGAATGTGAATCACTTCCCATCTTTATCTTGTTTTTCAGATCTGGATTTAGCATATTGGGTGATTTTAAGTAACATGCTATTGAATTATTTCACATTTTTCTGCCGGAAATGCTTTCATTTTTACCTATTTCTGGTTTGGCTAGCCTCCTCCAATACAAGTTTTTATCTCCCTCTATACCAGTATCTATCCTATATAATAAAAGGCTAATATGCAAAACGACCGAACAGCAGAACAACTGGTTGCTATGATGCACACTGACCACCAGGGGGCAGACACTCAACACAGGAGCTGCCCCCTGGTGGTCAGTGCACTCCCACAGGGGTGTGTCGCTCAGCCAGAACCTGGGCTCACGGCTGGCGAGCCCAGCAGCAGTGGCAGGAGCCTCTTCTGTCTCCAGAGCAGTGCTAAGGATGTCCCACTGATGGCTTAGGCCCGCTCCCTGAGGGGACATGCCTCGAGGGCTCCTGGTCTGCGAGAGGGCGCAGGCCGGGCTGAGGGATCCTCCCCCCTGCTCCCAAGTGCATGAATTTCGTGCACCAGTTCTCTAGTTTGAATAATAACTGACCCCATTATTTAAAGCAGAAGTCTCTGTACAGGTTTATGTTAATTAAATTTCATAGCTACCTCAAGGACCAATTCAGTGACATATATATGAATCCGGTAAAGATGATCATTTTGAAAGGATACATCTGATAGGGTCTGATGATGGAGTCTGGTCAATTTTTCCCCTTGGGACTCAGCACAGCACAGCACAATCTTGGATACTTTTTGTATACTGAATCTGTCAGAAGCACATAAAAGTTGTCTTGATATTTCGAATTGTTCAAAACAATAGCCATTATAGGAATTATTTCCCCACCATTCTGCAGGCTACACTTTCTAGTAGACCTTCCCACACAATGTCATTGATGAACAGGTGTACTTTTATTTTAAACATTTAATTATGTGTTCATTCAATATTTTTGAGCACCTACTATATATCAAGCACCATCTAGTTACTGATGACACATCAATGAGCAAAAATTGTTTCCACTGTAATGGAATTTTAGATTCCAGGAAGAAGAACAGATAATGAGAAGTAATATGTCCAATGGTAATAAATGTTAGGAAAAAAGATGAGGAGAATGAAGCAGGGAAAGAGAAGGGGTACAAAGTGATGGTCGTGTGGGATGAGTAATTAGATAAGGCCTTTTTGATGAGGTGACATTTGATCTGCATAGGGGATGGCATGTGGCTATGGAAGAGTGTTCCAAGCATGAGAAGCCTCAGGCCCCACAGATGGCGACCCATGTACATCATAGGGTGCACTGTACCCAACAAAACCCAATGCAAAACCATAGGCATGAAGTTGCACCATCAGCAATGTAATAGCTCTGGAGCTAAGATCTAGGCAATGCTGTGGAAATGCTAGTGTGGATCCATCCACCCTGCATGACCAGCAGTGCACAGAAAATGGCCTGCACACATGCAATTTTTATTTTCCTTTCCCCCACCATTTCTTGTTTGGTGTTTTCAGGGGCAAACAGACCCTAATTTGGCGAAAAACAAAACAAAAGATCTGACTTCTTTTAATTTGGAAAAAAGTTTCCTTTGATGAAGATATAAAGGAGTCCAGCATATATATATATATTCTTAAGCTATGTTAGAGCAGATTTTTTTTCTGTCATCTTACGTATAAAATTTTCCTACAGCTGTACTCTTAATTTATATGTCTTGGGTAAGAATTGGCTGTGTCTAAAACTCTTTCTTAGAAATCACTGTTTTTCATTCCTATACAGCTAACTAATTTTATTTTTCATATAAAACTTTCCAGGGCCAATTGCAGACTATATAACTATCTCCATTTGGGCCGTAAACTGCGTATAATTAAGTTGGCTCTTTACCTGCATACTTATGAGCAGGCCATTATACCCGGCCTAAAACAGACAGGCACATTAACATTTGCTAAGTATTCTTAGTTTCAGATAAGAAATAAATGGCTATTATCTTTAAAATACAGCCTTCTTCCCAAAATGAGGGATGCTAGCTGTGCTGTTGGTTCTGCATCTTACTTTAATAAAATTTTCTTTTGCTGGAAGGCATAGACAGCAGTGGGTGCAGTTTGCATATTTTGACCTCTCGACAAATGCAAAGCAAATGTGAAAGCGGCTCCACTTTCAATACCCTTTGCATAGTGCGTAACAACTCGCTGGAACACGCCTGTGCATATTTGTGTTTCATTAACAATCCATTTGAGATAGAGGTTGCCCTAGGACAACTGACTTTTGATTGCATTATAGGAAATTGGGAAAATAGACACCGATAACGTTACATTCCAGAGAGGTGATGGAGAAGCCACTCCCCAGGAGTATTTTGGAAAAATAAGACATAGCAAGAGCCTCCCTGAGACACCACACCAAGGTCATAAAATTGGTGTCAGAAAACTTCTGCACAAATATTTTGCAAATACTTCCAACTCTTGCTATTATACTTCTCTACATAACATCATCTGAAAAATAAAATAGTGGCAGATAACTTATTTCAAATGCAACTGTCAACAGTTCTTTGAGTAGCCGTATTAACATTCTTAATCGGTCTACTGCTTCCACAGGGCGTAGCATAGTGCGTGCCCAATAAACATTTAAACATTTGTTCAATGGACAGATAGACAAGTGCAATGCTAAAGACTCAGGTGTGCCCAGATACTTGGCACATCTGCTCAGTGAAGTAGCAGGCCTTTATAATTGCTTTTCATTGTAAACATGTCCGTCGGGTCCCTTTTGGATGAGGACCCTCAGAATTAAGCAAGTATTTCTGCCTCTCTGTCAACAAGAGGGAATTATGGACCTCACCTCAAACTCACTATCAGAACCACAAGATAAAGGAGTTTTCAATCAGAGTTAGGAGTGAGCGGATGGAATAGAGGGCTTTCCAGATGAGGAAGGCTGGAGAAGAGATCCTTCACGGATGCCTGGCGTGGGTGATGCTCCCTCCCTCTCTGTGAGTACCTATATGTCCTGGCTGGGGCTACATTTGGCCCGAGATCCAAATGTTTGTTGGACGTCACTAGACATATATTGTTAGTACAGATTCTTCCTAAATGATGGCACAAGTCCCTAGCCAGAAAGGGCAGCGGCACCACAAGAAACGGAGGTTTTCCTTTCGGCAGGACCCTCACTCCTGTGACCTTGGCATTGGCAAGTGTGGAAACCTAGCTAAGGTGTGTGGCCTCTTCTTCTGCTTGAGGTGACCATCTCTTGTCCCACAAGGCTCAGTGCATTGGGAACTTCATCTATTCTTACAAAGGACCTGGTCATGGCCTCCACCAGAAAGGTCGAAGGAACAACACAATTCAACTGCATTGAAAATCTGACAGATAACTTGAAAACAATAAGAGGCATGAAAATAGGTTTCATAGATCAGTTTTTAAAGTGGTTTGCAAAGTAAAATAAGGCCTAAATGTCTGCTCTTGGCAATCTGGGTCAGCACAAGAGATCTGAGCTGCATTAAATATCAGTCTATGGAATTTAGATCATGTTTTGCTCTCACGGACTGGACTGTTCTCACCTCATCCTCCACCCCATACCACTGTGTTCCCACAGTCATATTTACTTTCTCTGTTTTAGATAAAAGCGTGATGTACTTTGAATATATCTGACAACAATTACTTTGGGAATATATTTGATCTCATCCTGTTTTTATAGCCTAAATTGCTTATTTCATGATTGTGTAAATTCTTAGGAGGAAGTAAGTTTTGTAAATTACTGCGTTAAGTCATATCTACAGTGGGGAGAAAGTGTCTACTAAACCTAGGAAAACTCTATTCCTGATTGCTTAATTGTTCACATTATCCAAATTTCCTCTGCCACAGTAGAATCTCTGATTATCTAAATTATGTTTTGTGCAGGCAGAAAGAATAGATGCTTTAAATTGATATGATCTATTTAACTACAACATGACAACATACACATTGGTGGATAATTGAGGAAGGATAATATTTCAGAAAATGAAACTCCTATATTATCATTTAATATCTATGTAGGAAGCCTTAAGTATAAATGATAGTGACTACGGAAAATTAGAATTAAAGGTTTCCTTTATGTTTTCCTTTCTAATATATTACTGTTGTAATTTAAAATATGTGGGACCAAATTCACTGTATACAAATGGCGGGAGGGCCTTGGGTACCATTGCTGGATGTTCTTTCCTTTTCAGGAAAGATTGTAGATTCCCATGTCTACACTTCGCACTGAACAGTGGTGGGATACAGGTAGGTGTATGTGGGGTTTGCACAGCTCTCCCTCCAAGCATGGTCATTAGATGTGCCTTGGGAGGACCATAGCCATCACTGTGCCATCCATCAGCTGGATCTCATCATGATCCCATGGAGGCTGCTCTAGGTGAAATAAACCCACAGTATTCCCTGTCCTAGAATACACAGCATCTGAATATTCCCTAGAACAAAGTACATGGGCATTATGCACCTTTTCTGAAATTGTTTTCTCTTTCTTCAGGCAATAAGGAGTTAGCACAAGTAATCACTAATGTTCTTTTCAGATCTGATATGCTGTGGTTCTGTATTAAGTTTACTGTATTGAGTTTTAAAAGCCACGTTTATGGTACTTTTTACTCCCTCTGAATCAGTGAGATTCACTCTGTTATCTGATCACCAATATTATCTTTCATCCCATTCATTTGTCCAAAATATGGATGCTAGATGATGGTGGGTAGGCGGAATAGTAAAATTACAACGTTTATGTAATACTAAAGTTTGGTTAGCGACATATTTCTAAAGATGAGAAGCTTTATTTGCCTTTCTCATTCATCTCATTCAGCGGATGTTTATAGAGCATCCCCATGTATAGCCACACATATATGTCTATTCCTGGATGCAGGGAATGGGGCCAGTATTCCCAAAGCATGTGAAGTGAGAAATCGTGAAGCCTGGTGCCAGCTGCTAGGGAAACAAAGCAAGAAAAATAATCCGGGTCTTCTAGGGGTTGACAAAATTAAGTCTGGGGAAGAGGGAGAAACAAAGTTCCAGCAGCCTTTATGGGTTATGGGTTTCAATATCACCTATTGCAACAAACGTATATGTAGATGCATATTGAAATGTGTCATTGAAATAAAAGGTTAATTGTCACACCTGGGTTATGTGCCTATTCCTGGTTTTGAGATGAAGACAGTCTCAAATAAGACACATAAATAAGCATGAAAACCTGGAATGCTTAATCTTATTTCATTGTAATTCCTAAGGAATAATTCCACCTTTGAGGGGCAGAAAAAAAAAGGAGGTATGGTTCCAAGGATAAAAGAGAACCATTTGAGATTGGATCTGGGCAGAAGTGGCACTATGGGTTTCAAGATCACATATTGCCTTCAACTTATATGGAGATGCACATTGAAATGTATTGGGCTTTGCATCCTCCGGATGAAGTACAGCCCATTGGAGCACAATGCCAGGGATAGTCTGTGTAGTTTGGAATGAATAAAACTTCTGATGCCCATATGGTAACCTTATGCTTTGGAAACTCTTCTTAAAGCACAATAAAACTTTGAGCTGTCAGAGTGAGTATGTGATGGGAAGGGAGCAATTAAATGTATAAGGGAGACCCCAGAAAATGAATTTGTATTTTCTCTAAAAATTTCTTCTACAAATATGTTTGGAAAACTGAGTTTAGGGAATAGAGCACTCAACCTTGGGTATATTGCTAAATGACTGACTTCAGGCCAATCGCTTCTCAGGCTCCAGTTCCTAAATGTGAAAGTGGAAAGCATGTATCTGCCTCTCTGTGTAGCCCACAGCTATTATCTTATAGTGCAGCCAACGTGACAAAAACCCATCTCACACTCCCTTCAGCAGCAACTAGGAATTTGAGGTTCCTTCAAATGTCAAGTGAAGGCTGGCTCTGGGGCTGAGGTGTTTTGAGCACTGGTCTGCTCCCTCTTCTCTGGGCACTGCTGTCTTCTGCAAAGAATCCATTCTTAGAAAGGTCCAAGTCGCTCCTCATGGTGGCAAGATGGCTCCAGCAGCTCCAGACAAACATCTTATCTTTGACAGAGAGGGACATTTTGCCCAGTCTTTTTAAACAAAAGTTCTCAGATTAGTTCTGACTTGATAGATTTGGGCCTCATGCTTATTCCTAAATGGATTTCCTCTGGTCAAGTGAGTTATGGGTTTCAATATGACCTATTGCAACATATGTATATATAGATGCATATCTATACTAATAAAAGCCTAGGTGGCCCTCGCACAACGCCCCCCACATTGTCACAAGATGGCCACCCCCATGTCATCACAAGATGGCCAGCCCCAGATGGCTGCCCCCAGGGCATCATAAGATGGCCACCACAAGATGGCCAGCAGGGGAGGGCAGTTGGGGGCAACCAGGCCAGCAGGGGAGGGCAGTTGGGGGTGACCAGGCCAGCAGGGGAGGGCAGTTGGGGGCAACCAGGCCAGCAGGGGAGGGCAGTTGGGGGAGATCAGTCTGGCAGGGGAGAAGTTAGGGGGCAATCAGGCTGGCAGGCAGGCAAGTGGTTAGGAGCTAGCAGTCCAGTATTGTGAGGGAATGTCTGACTGCCAGTTTAGGCCTGATCCTACAGGGATCGGGTCTAAACTGGCAGTCGGACATCCCTCGAGGGGTCGCAGACTGGAAAGGGTGCAGGCTGGGCTGAGGGACACCCCCCCTCCCATGCACAAATTTTGTGCACCAGGCCTCTAGTATGTGTGTGTGTGTGTGTGTGTGTGTGTGTGTGTGTGTGTGTGTGTATGGCTAATATGCAAAGTGTCCGCTCGGGAGTTCAACCAGGAGATCGGGAGTTCAATAGCTCGCTATGATGTGCGCTGACCACCAGGGGGTGGCATGGAAAGAAGGAAAGCTCTGGCCAGCAGCCGGGGAAGGGAGGCCCCATCTGACAGCTGGAAAGGTCTGATTGGCCCTGATTGCCAGCCAGGCCTAGGGACCCTACCCGTGCATGAATTTCATGCACCAGGACTCTAGATGAAATATATTGTAATGTGTCATTGAAATGAAAGCTTACCTGTCACTCCTAGGTCATGTGCTATTCCTGGTTTTGAGATGGAGACAGTCCCAAATAAGACACAAAAATAAGAATAGAGGAGAGGTGGTGTCTCCAAAGAAAGTCAGGGTAAAGCGTAGGGATTGAATGCACATCAGGCAAAAAAAAAAAAAAAAAATAGCAGTTGTCCAACCTTCATATGTAATTAATGTGGGAGGCCCTGATGTAGAATGGTTAAGGACTCCCATAGGACTTAAAGTCACATTGTGATCCACATCTTAGAAATGCTACTTTTTAATTTGTGTGAATGTGAGCGATTCCAACCTCTGTGCACCTCAACTAAATAATCTATAAAGTGGAGATAATATTAATTTCATAGAATTGTCAAGAGGGCAAATTGAAACTATGTCTGTCCATTGTGTAGCATTTTAAGCACATAATCAATGGTAAGAATTCTGCCCCTTCCAAAAAGCCTGTGGCCTCAGATTTTTTCACTGTGAATTCTTTCCCTTCTTTCAAGAAACAGATCATTTCCATGCCATTTAAATTGTTCTGGTGCATAGAAAATAAGAAAAAGCTTAACAATTGTTTGATAAATCCAGCATAACATGGATAATCAAATTTATCAAATATAACACCAGAAAAACTACAACCAATCATCCTTATGAATAAAGGAGCAAAATCTTTAAATGAAACAGCAAATAGAATCAGCCATATATAAAGAGATTAGGCTACCATGACTAGTAGGGTTGACTTCAGGGATGCATGTGTTAACTCACGTCCTGGGCTCTCATTGGGCATCCTGCCACAAAGATATGGCATCAGCTGGGACAGTCTGGGTGATGTGAATGCACAGAATAGTCTGTTTCTTATTTAGAGTGCTCTTACACTCCAGCTGGCAATCTATTCCCTACATAATCTTATCCAGTCTTGTGGCCTTAAATATCATCTCTATGCCAGTAAATTTCAAATGCGTATTTCTAGCTCTTGTGGCTCCCAAAACTCCAAATTTATCGCCCACTGCTTAATAATATCTCCACCTGGAGTAGGCTTCTCAGACTGAACATGTCCACAGCAGGGCTCTGGAGTTGAACCTTCCTCCAGTCTTCCCCTTCTTGAAAAATGACACCAAATCACAGTAGATAATGCCAATGACCCAAAAGTAATTCTTGGCTTCTCTCTTTCCATCACCCACCCTCCCCCACGCCCCCCACCCCCCCCCCCCCCCGCCGCCGCCCCGCATCAAAGCCATTCTGAAATCCTCCTTGGTTCTACCTTCAAAATAGATGCCGAATCCATACACTTCTTACCACTCTCTACCACCAATCTGTTTTAAGCCAACAACTTCCGCTGCCTAGTCTACTGCACAGCCTTCAAATTGGTCCTTCTGCTTCTACTCGTGCCCTTTTCTGACCCCCAAGTCTGTTCTCCAGAGTAAATCCCCAACCCCCAATCTGACCACACTACACCTGCCCCTCTATTTTCCTCTCCTCGGGTACTTCCCCTTGCTCATGCTGCCTTGGCATTGCAGTACTTGGCCCTTGGCTATTCTGGAACACTGCAAGCTCTTTTTCTGATTCAAGGGGGGCATTGCTCTCTCCTGCCCTCCATTTGGAGTGCTCATTCCTTAGATCTCCAGAGATAGTTCCTTGTCATCCTTTTCTCTTTTCAATGATCACCTTCTCTCTGAGGACTCTGTCTACCCAGCCACACTCTAAAATAGCATCTCGCTCTAGGTTACCTGGAGGTATTTATTTCTTTACTTGTTTAATTCTCATCTTCCCCTCTAAAATATAATTTCCAAGACGAGAGAGGCTTTGTCTTGTTAGTTACTATATGCTCCATGCTTAGAACAGTGCCTAGTCCATAGTCCATAATACACACAATAAATATGTGCTAAAGTATGGAGGGAAGGAGAAAGGAAGGAAGAAATGAGGGGAGAGAAGGAAGGATCTGAAAGGGAGGGAAAGGGGACGGGAGAGAGAGGGAAGGTGGGAAAGAGAGAGGAAGAAAAGAAGGATCTGAAATCCCACCACTCAGTTTAGAGCTGAAGATAAAATCGTGGGGACTGGATATTATTCATGTGAGCCAAGGTTCCCCACCGTCATTGTAATTAACACAGGATGCTTGTTCGCAAGGCACTTCAAGTTCTTTACATGAAAGACTTAAATTCATGCCCCTTTATTCTATTTGCTGCGATGCAAATACATTTCAGAATATTGTGAAGGGTAAAGAAAAGCACAGAAATGTATGACTAAGATAAAAAGAGGAGATGGAGGGACAAGTAGAGGGGAGTGACCATTCAAGGCAAAAATTTCAGTACAAAAGATCAACTGCATATTCAAGAAGAGAGAAGCGAATGAATGGATGTGAAGAATGATTAGTCTGAAAGAGTCTGGAGGTTTTGAACCAAAATGTTGTGAATTTTAGATGGAATGAATTCCATAGAGACTTTAACAAGGGCTGAGTTGTGCTCCAGGGTCGACGTGGCAAGGGTGTCTGTGCTGGCTAGCCCAGAGTTTATATCTTTCTCATTTGAATGACCTATTAATTATACAATAATGTTAATACATGGGCATGTTCCTTAAAGCAGGAATTGTTCCCTTGATAATGAAGTGGGAAGACTCACTTGGGAAAGGTATTAAAACTTGGGAAATGTATTAAAACTATCACTCACTTTCATGGTGACTCTAACCCCAAAGTAAAGGTCTGTGTGCAGACAGACAATTATTATAGCATTCTACCTGGTGAAAAGCTTGCGAGTGTCAGTCTAACTGCCTGTGGGGGGAAAAATTGCACTTTCTTTTGAGGGGCTGAATGATCTGAATATAAATAAGCAACTCTTTCCGCCTGTCAGTTACCTCAAGAATATGCAGTATTGTCTCTCTTAATGACTGCTCATTACAGATGAGTGTGAGTAAGCGGATTTAATCAGGGTAATATGGGGTAATCGTCATGTGAATTTCTCCACATTGGGACTTGTTCCATCTGTTCCAAGCCATTTGTCCATGTAAAACTGTCATCATTCTGAGCTGATGACTGACAGATGAGGCCAGACATATACGTTTTTCATCTCAGAGCCAGAAATTCTCTGATGCGTCCTTCTCACTAAAACCAACTGCTTAAGAGACGCAAAGGGCTTTTCTATTTAGGACCGTTTTTCTCCGTTTGGTTTGTTGAACAATATTTAGCTGGCTCTCGCTCAGCACAGCATGATGGAGGCTCCCGGGTATTTTGATTGATGTGGTAGAATCTAAGGGGCAGGCTGGATAACATGACCCCAGGGGCTTTGCACAGCACTGAAATGCAGCCGACCCGGGGGTCTGAATGGGACATCAGTGTAGCTGCCACACAAGTGCTCCGCTGCTACGGACAAACATCTCTTATCCTGCCACCCTTCAGGGTAGGAAATACAAGTCTCTAGCGAGTTGGTGGCACTTGTCCAGGAATAGTGTGCCTTCGGCAGCCTTTGTGTATGTGCTCACTGAAGGGATTAGTGATGGAAATTATTTAATGAAAAAATTGTAGCTTCAGCCTCATGAATTTTTATTTTTTGCTCCATGGGATTTCTGCGTCAGAAGTGCTGTTCTCCAAGAAACGAAGTTCTCTATGAAGAATTGCCCCTACTCCCCAAGCTAGTGCTAACAAAAGTTACAGTAGAATATTTGAGAACCAAATATCCCCTCAAGATGCTTGAATCCAAAAGACAAGTAGCATGTTAATAAATAGAATCAGACATGGTTATTTCCTTTAAGTCTTTGGTGTACTATGCGTTATCTTTGCTAGTTTGCTGTCAGTACAGAAAGACTATATTACTATTCTCGACTCAAAATAGAAAATTTTTTTTCACTTTTCTGCCTTAGTTTTACCATTATTATTATTATTACTAGAGGCCTGGTGCACAAAATTCGTGCAAGGGGGGAGGAGGTAGTGTGTGTCCCTCAGCTCAGCCTGCACCCTCTCCAATCTGGAGGGCAGTCAGACATCCCTCTCACAATCCAGGACTGCTGGCTCCCAACTGCTCACCTGCCTGCCTGCCTGATTGCCCCTAACCACTTCTGCCTGCCAGCCTGATCACCCACTAACCACTCCCCTGACAGCCTGATCGACGCCTTACTGCTCTGCTGCCAGCCCGATTTCCCCTAACTGCCCTCCCCTGCCAGCCTGGTCACCCCTAACTGCCCTTTCCTGCTGGCCCAGTCACCCCTAACTTCCCTCCCTTGTCAGCCTGGTCACCCCTAACTGGTTGCCCCTAACTGCCCTACCCTGCTGTCCCGGTAACCCCTAACAGCCTTCCCCTGCTGGCCTCGTCACCCCCTAACTGCTTTCCCCTGCAGGCCTGGTCCCCCCCAACTGCCCTCCCTGCAGGCCTGGTCCCCCCCAACTTCCCTCCCCTGCTGGCCTGGTTGCCCCTAACTGCCCTTCCCTGATGGCCTGGTCCCCCCCAACTGCCCTCCCTTCTGGCCTGATCTCCCACAACTGCCCTCCCCTGCTGGCCATCTTGTGGCAGCCATCTTTGACCACATGGGGGCGGCCATCTTGTGTGTTGGAGTGATGGTCAATTTGCATATCGCCTCTTTATTATATAGGATTATTATTGCTATTGAAATGCCCAGACCATGCTGAAGCACTTGGAATGTAAAGGTCTTGGCAACATTGGGGTAACAGGTAAGAGCTAGGGGCTGGTCTTGTGATGCGATGTCTCTGCGAACAGAAAGATAGCAAAAGCTCTCTTTCAAAGTGAATTTGTAATAATTATTTCTCTTTTCCTTTGTTTTGAAAATGCTTATTTGATTGAGTTTGGTTCTATCTAACAAATGCCACCATAAGCCAAACACCAAAAGAATGAAAGAGTGCTGGGGATGAGAAGAAAGCGTAGGTACGCCTTGATAGGGCTGAGCCTCGCAGGGCACAGGCTGGTCACCAGCACTTGCCAGCAAAGGGAGAGGCGCCGATAGAGGTTTGATTGAGAAGCCGAGGAAGTTAGTAGTTACTGCTCTTCTGAGAGTTCTTGACTTCGTTATTTCATAGGTGGATGCCCTTCCATTTTTGCTTTTCCAGCCTGCAGAATGTAAATATACTGAAAGATTTTTGGTATTTTTTTCTCTCCACCTGAGGGAAAAGAACAAGGCTTATCCTGATTGTCATGCTTGACTCTGGACCTGTTTGGGTGGAATCCACTCGTGAGCTGCCTCCCTTGGTGCTTGCCCATTTGTTCTCTTCATCCCATTGAAGTCGTGACAAGAAGAGCAAAGTGGAGTCCCACATTGCACAGACATCACATATTCAGAGAAGAATGACAGAGTAATTCACTACTAATGTTTTCATACCATTTTCCTTCCAGGTTTCTAAAGGTAAGAGTCCTCTTAAGTATCCTTTATAACACCTCTGGACAAAGTAGCACATATCCATATGCCTCCTTAGGGGATCTCCTGGAAATGTTATGATCTAGTGCTAAGTTGGCAAAGCTTCAGTTCCCCCAACATTTAATAAGTTCTTCTCCACTTTGTGCTCTGGTGGTGAATTGTCCAAATAACTAATTTAGTTTGATGTCACACTATACACTATTCACGTGCTTGCTGTACATTTAATGTCTGACTGCCTGGAGGACAGAAAGTGTGTTCTATTCACCACTATCCCCCCCACCCCCAGTGTTTAGGACAATGGTGCTTAACTGGGGGTGATTTTGCCACTCAGGGAACATTTGTCAATGTCTGGAAACATTTTTGGTTGTCACACCTGGGGAGGGGGTTATACTATGAGCATCTAGTGGGTAGATGCCAAGGATGCTGGTAGATATCCTACATTGCACAGGTCAGCTAACAGAGAATTATCCAAACCAAATATCAACAGTGTCGAGGCTGAAAAAACCTGGTTTAGTATAAGAAGACCTGGCATAGTATACAAGTTAATAACTGCTAATTTAATTTCCCCCAAAATATCCTGTTAGTTATAACAATACATTGAATCATGTATCTTTTATCATTACTTTTCCCCAGGAACAAGAAGCTCATGTCATAATATTCTCATAGTTTCAAAAAAATAAGCAGGGAAATATTTCAATCTGTGCATTATTCTGCAGATGATTGCTGGTATGAATGGTGCTGAGTGATTCTCTTTGCTGCAAATCACCTTCCTTCGGGCCTTTGACCTTTCAAATATACATATTTGTGATGCTTTCTGTTTGTCACATATGTTGTATTACAGAACTGTTTTCAGTTTTAGGTGGTGCTGAATTGCTCCACCATTGCATTTTAGAGAACAACTAACTACTTAGGAGACTTAGGCTGCTGAGAGTACGTTGCTGAGTGAACTGCATCATGATAACAGAAGCGATAATTTTTTTTAATCCTATTTTTTTTAAAGAATGCTTCACAAACATTAAGTAGACTCCATAGACACAATTAAATATTTACGGTACCGATGAAGGATTGAGGAACTTTCGCTGATTATGTAACAGAGGAGCCCTTCTCCCAGCGTGAAGGTGTCTCATTTCCACCATTTGCTTGTGATGATGATGTTGAAAGCTAAGTAGACCTGGAAAATGCAAAAGCTGTCACGAAGAAGCAAATAGTTGCTAGAGTATCTCTTTCTTATTTGACTGCCTTGAGAAAACGGCTATAAACACATGCACGCTGCCTTCCTACCTCACTGCCTTCCTTGTCAGAGTCATGTCCCCCCAAGGGGTTCTGATCTAGCTGAAGAAAAACAGAAAACTTGACTGATTCCAACTGTCCCAAAATCTATCACTTCATCAGTTTTTAAAGTAACTGATTTTTTTTTCTTGTCAAAATGTTACAGTTGTACATCATTGCCCATCTTATTTTTTCAGTGATTCAGTTTCTCGTGGGGGTTCTAGCCAATGGCTTCATTGTGGTTGTGAACGGCACAGACTTGATCAGGCAGAGAAAGATGGTGCCCTTCGACTTCCTCCTGTGCTGCCTGGCGACTTCCAGGATTGGTCTCCAGATGGTCACCATCTACATTAATCTGGTTGTTCTTTCCTTGATTAAATTCTCTCTAGTTCCTGGGAATCTTATAATTTTCATGTATGTACATGCATCGGAACTTTGGTTGGCCACATGGCTCAGCGTCTTCTACTGTGCCAAGATCGCCACCATCGCTCACCCGCTCTTCTTTTGGTTGAAGTTGAGGATCTCCAAGTTGATGCCATGGCTGATTTGTGGGACCTTGATCTACACCTTTCTCACTTCTGTCTTCCACAGAAAACATGCATGGATTATTTCCCAAAAATCCTGGTTGGCCTCTTCCTCCCAAAATGCAACAACTCAAGGCGAAGACATACAAGTTGCCCTTCTTTTAATTGAGTTCGTACTGCCCTTACTTATCTTCCTTACCTCTGCTCTTCTCTTGATATTTTCCCTGGGGAGGCATGCCCAGCAGATGAGGAGCACAGCGATGGGCACCACGCACCCTGGCATGAGTGTCTACATCAGTGCACTCCTGTCCATCCTGTCCTTCCTGGTCCTCTACCTCTCCCAGTACATGATGGCTGCGTTAGTCTTGTCTCAATTTTTCAAGATCAGAAACTTCATCACTCTGTTCTGCATCTTGCTGTTTGGTTCATACCCCTCTGTACACTCTGTTATCTTAATTTTAGGAAATCCTAAGCTGAAACAAAGTGTGAAGAAGTTCCTCCTCCACAGTAAGTGCTGTCAGTGAGAGAGAACTTTGACCCATTCAAGGGACCTGAGGCTTCATGGTTAACAGCCAAACAAGTCAGTCATAAATACACAAAACATCTTCAGAAGACTGTTAAACCTGAGGCATTTTATGGATTTGCTGCTTTTTCAAAGGGTTAAATTGATTTTCAAAGCATAACACATGTTGGTGGATTATGTCAATGTCAATATGATTGTTGATATCATAATAATGTCCTACAAAATGTTACCTGCAAAACGTTAATTAGGGAAGACTGGGTAAGTGGTACAGGGATCTTTCTGTATTATATCAACAATTATCTCAAAATGAAAAGTTTAAAGAAAAGGAAAACATTTCTTACAACTGCAAGTGAATCAACAGTGATCTCAAAATGAAAAGTTTAAAGAAAAAGAAAAACACATTTGAACTTGTGATGTCAGAAGAATGCACAAACGCTGGAGGTCCCCTGTGTGTCTGATGCCTAGTCTTAGATGATTATCCTGAACAAAAAGGCTTACTGCTCATATTTTGTTTACCTGTACATTACTTCTGTTGTTTGTTAGTTACAGAGAATGGAACCATTCTTCCATCGCAGATTAGAGAAGAAGCCAGGGACAGGCTGGCCTTCTAGGTCCTTATAAGCATGTCCACCTACTCCATGCTGCTGAGAGCCTAGATGCTATGGTGACATGTCCCATCAACCGATAAAGAGACAAACAGATGAGGAAGAGGAATGCAGGCTGAGTCCTCGTTTTCCATTTCCCTCCAATGGGCACCACACGGAACAGACAATAACTTGCAAAGATTTTCATTTTGCACTTGTGTGCTCAGCTTTGAGAGACCCTTTCAACTGAGGGTGGCAATTTGGAACTCCTGTTATGTTACATGTCTTCCCAATGAAGCAACATCAGTAGGTGGGTGGGCTGGGGGTGTCTCCATCTGCTTGAAGTCACAATGCATTTTCTATTTGATGATTTTTGATGCTAGGTCATATATATTTCCAAAACAGCTTCAGAACCCTTTTGTTTCCAGTAAAGTAAAAAAAAAAAATGTTCCTCAGCTTGGCAATAGATTGTAGTTCACACGAATGATAAAAAGTGTGTTTAGGTTTGGATTTGCCAATCACCAGCAATGTGGATTCAAATACCAACCAGTTTACTAGCCCAAGATATACAGGCCTGCTTGTACTAAACTAGCAGAGGTTTTTGCCTCTGAAGATGCAGGGAAGTATTTGTCTTCTTGGGTCTGAGAATTAAGCTCTGAGGCTGATTTTCCTGATCCCACAGGTCTCATACTTCATTCCTCAAGGGGCAAAATAACAACCTCCATCTTCCTGCTATTTCCTTTTCCATGGCCCCTAGGTGGGAAGGTTTATAGCTAATTGTGTACCCAGGCAGCCATCTATAGCAAGAGCTGTTGGGTCCTGGAGGTGATTACTGCTGTGCTTTGAGAAAGGACAGTGAGGAATCACATTTATTTCTGCACATCTCAAATTCAGATGCCTGCTCCTTGAGTCATGGTGTGTCAACCTGCAGGTGGATAGATTGAGAGTGGGAGCAACTTCAAAAACTTCAGGAAGAAACATATACAACTCTCATATGAGTTTTTCCTAAGGTACCGAATTCTGATTCAATTTCACGTAACTTCCGCTTCAATAATGTTGGTTAGTGAAATAAATATTAAAGTATGACTGTTTGTATACTTAAAAGTTACCAAGAGGGATTAAAAAAGAGAATTCATGCTAAAGCAACCTATTTTAGAAACATTTTTATAGTCTCCTTTCCTAGAAATATATTTCTTCCAGAATCTTGCCTATCTATCGCATTGACGGTTATCGTAAGGACACTAATTGCTCCCTTGTAGAAGCAAAACAGACTCAGCCCTTGGACTCTCTGGAGCCACCCTTATCTGGACTCCTTAGCCTTGACAAATTGTTTTGGTCCTGCTCATCTAGCATGGGGTTAGCCTCTGTAGTGGTACAACGGCTCCCTTATCCCATCCTGCCTTTTTAGAGATGGACTGAACACTGTGGTCCCTTGGAGCCTTGGCTTTGGGATCACATGCCCATGGGTCAGGCCAGAGGGCTGCTGACTACAGGAGGTGATGCTATCCATGTGTCCTCCACTTCCTGTGGCTTCCTGAGGAGATCCATCACCCTGGTCAGTCAGTAGCAAAGGAGGATGGGCTACAAGGCAGGCTCTTAGTGGACGGAAGCTGACATAGTATCTCATTCCATTTCAGATAGGGTTCCAGGAGCGACCCCAAACCAGAGGACTAGTATTGCCACCTTGTGCCCCACTCTCCATTCTGACTCCTTCAGTGCCCAGGCTCCAGGGAGTATCTATGATTTCCAGACTAAAAACGGTGACTGCAACTGAGAAAGCTAATCTATGTGCTTATAGAAAGAGATTTTTAAAAACATAAATGAGCCCGAACCGGTTTGGCTCAGTGGATAGAGTGTTTGTCTGCAGACTGAAGGGTCCCAGGTCTGATTCCTGTCAAGGTCATGTACCTTGGTTGCCGGCACATCCCCAGTGGGGGGTGTGCAGGAGGCAGCTGATCAGTGTTTCCAACTCTCTATTCCTCTCCCTTATCTCTGTAAAAAATCAATAAAATACATTAAAAAAACCATAAATGAGGCAACAATTTGAGTATTAAAAAAACAACAGTTTTAAAAGTTTTGTGAAATACAAATATCTTTTAAATTCTCAGTCAGTCATTAAAATATAATAAAAGCCTGATGACAGAATAATCTGGACCTGAAAGTGGTAGGAAAACATTAGTGTTTCATGCCTACTGGTCTTCTTCAGGCTGGTGCCACCCATTCTAGATACTTCAGAAAGTTCAATAGTATGCCTTTTGTATGCTGAAGTATAGTCAGACTTCTCAGACTATGAATATTCTAATGTTGGCCTTGGGAAATACGGTTTCCATAACTTTTGTCCATGTAGACCTACTACATCTCTTTGGGTGAGAAGCGAGATAGGTAGTCAGAAATATCCAAGAGAGAACGAAACTAGGCAGATCATCCAAATTGACTTTGGCAATCAGTGGAGTAACAGATGTTGCAGACAGATGGCACCCATATTGGAGAAAAGTCCAAATGATGGGGGCAGGGAGCTCCACATGTTATAAAGAGGGTCTTGTTGAGGAATGAGTTCAGAATTAAATCAGAGATAATATTGACTCAAACTTAGTATCGGTGGTATATTCTTTTTTTAAAAAAATTATTCTTTTGCCACCAAGGCATTATAGACTGTCATCTGAGGCCTTTATGCCAGGCAAAAGGGTAGATACTGAGAAAATCTGCCTCAGTGAGTTGCAAACATTAAGCTTTTGGGGAGAATCAACATAAATTCAGCTCATGGGCATTTGTCTCACTGCATTTTTATAGAAAGCTAGCATCTCTCTCTCTCTCTCTCTCTCTCTCTCTCTCTCTCTCTCTCCCTCTCTCTCCTTGATACATTAAACCATCTGAGCACCCCATACCTTTGCAGGATTAAATAATGATTGCTTTTAAGATGTGATGTAAACATTTGGTTTTATATCTGTGACATCTGTATCTACTTAATCGTTTTGGCCGGGGGTCAGAAGTTGGTGATTTTACCCTATAATTTAAAACATATTCAAATCAATGAAGTGTGGGTTTCCTTTTTTCTTTGGGGTGTTTTGTTTCTATTTTAAACATTTCTCTGCAAGATCATCAACATAACATAATATTAAAATATCAACTCAAATATCTGCAAACATGCGTGTTTTTAAAATGATGACCAGAAACTCATTTTGTTTAGACCTCAATATTATTGAGAAAAAGATACATTGTGACTCTGTCCTATTTTTGAAGTTGAAATGCAAGTTCTTAAGTGAAATCTTTAGCTTCTATTAGCTAAACTCTCTTCTCCTATAGAGTTGCATTAGTAATGCACTATAAGAATGTGCTGATGCATAGCTGGGTAGAGTTTGAATTTGGGAGTATATGTGGTCCCATAGCTAGATTGGGCTCAGCACTTAGCACTCTGAATGACCTAAATTCCAGAATGACTAGGGAAACTTCAAATTCTTTTGAAGATAGGCAGGTTGAAAAGAATTTGGGAAACAAGTTTAGTGGCTAACAATGGGATGGGATAGGATTATAGTACTAAATGTGTGGAATGCCTTCAGGGCATAAACCCACTCATTTGGACAGCAGATGCTGTACTTATGATTATAAATTAGTAAGTTTTACTAGTACTTCATTTGAAACCATGGTTAGTTGGCTTCCAGAAAACATTAACCAGATATGGTCAGGAAGCAAAGTTTCATAATAAATATTCACCATTGCTTTTCTGTTATAACTAGAGGCCCAGTGCACGAAATTCGTACATGGGGGTGTGTGTGTCCCTCAGCCCAGCCTGCACCCTCTCCAATCAGGGACACTGCGAGGGATGTCCAACTGCCCATTTAGGCTCAATCCCAGTGAGATTGGGCCTAAATGGGCAGTCAGACATCCCTCTCACAATTCAGGACTGCTGGCACCCTACCGCTCACCTGCCTGCCTGCCTGATTGCCCCTAACTGCTCTGCCTGCCAGCTTGATCAACCCCTAACAACTCCCCTGCCAGCCTGATCGATGTCTAACTGCTCACCTGCTGGCCCAATTGCCCCTAACTGCCCTCCCTTGCCAGCCTGGTCACCCCTAACTGCCCTCCCCTGCCAGCCTAGTTGCCCCTAAATGACCTCCCCTGCTGGCCTGGTCACCCCCAACTGCCCTCCCCTGCAGGTCTGGTCTCTCCCAACTGCCCTCCCCTGCAGGCCTGGTTGTCCCTAACTGCCCTCCCCTGCTGACCCGGTCACCTCCAACTGCCCTCCCCTGCAGGCCTGGTCCCCCCCCAACTGCCCTCCCCTATAGGCCTTGTCCCTCCCAGCTCCCCTCCCCTGCTGGCCTGGTCACCTCCAACTGCCCTCCCCTGCAGGCCTGGTCCCCCCCAACTGCCCTCCCCTGCAAGCCTTGTCCCTCCCAACTTCCCTCCCCTGCTGGCCTGTTCACCTCCAATTGCCCTCCCCTGCAGGCCTGGTCCCCCCCAACTGCCCTCCCTTGCAGGCGTGGTTCCTCCCAACTGCCCTCCCCTGCTGGCCATCTTGTGGTGGCCATCTTGTGTCCACATGGGGGTGGCCATCTTTGACCACATGGGGGCGGCCATCTTGTGTGTTGGAGTGATGGTCAATTTGTATATTACCTCTTTATTATATAGGATACTTTATATTCTTGAAAGACTGATCATAGCAGCATAATGTTCCTTTCTTTGCTTTTTTTCAATTACAGTATACATTCAATATTATTTTGTATTTGTTTTGGGCATACAGCACAGTGGTTAGATAATCATATACTTCACACAGTGTTCCCCTGATATTTCCAGTACCCATCTGGCATCACACAGAGTTATTACAATATTATTAACTATATTCCCTATGCTGTACTTTACATCCTTGTGACTATTGTGTAATTACCAATTTATACTTCTTAATCACTTCACCTTTTACACCTTGTCCCCTAACCCCCCTCCTCTCTGGCAACCATCAGTTTGTTCTCTGTATCTATGAGGCTATTTCTGTTTTGTCTGTGCATTTATATTGTTCTTTAGATTCTGCATATAAGTGAAATCAAATGGTATTTGTCGTTCTCTGACTGACTTATTTCCGCTAGATTTCATCCTTTTCTATGGCCAAGTAATTTCCCATTGTACATATATACATAGCAGCACTTTTTTATCCACGTGTCTATTGATGGGCTAGCCGCCTAAAACAAAGTTTATTGTGTAGGACCTGCCCACCAGGTTAGTGGTGGTCTCTGCCTCTTCATAAACTTTTTCCTTCATCACTCAGGTCTTTCTATGTAGAGGTCAACATTTTCCTTGAATTAAACTGGGAGAAAATTTTAAATGTAACATGGAGGAGACCGTTTCTCAGCTTCAACACTATTGCCATTCGGTGCTGGGTAACCCTTCAGAGGTGACCGTAGTCATCCTGTGCTTTGCAGGATATGTAGCAGCACCTCTGGCCTCCACTATTAGATGCCAGAAGCACCCCCATTCCCCAGACATTGCCAAATGTCCCTGGGGGCAAAATCTCCCTTAGAAAAATAAAATAAAAATGATACTGGAAAAAAAATCTCCCTTGGGTGAGAACAACTCTGCCAGAGGAAGGCGTTTATTTTTATTTATTTAGTACTGATAAATACGTAGATTAACATTTTATAATTTAAAAGTAACCTGTGACTGTTGTATTAATTATACAGTTAAATAATAGAGCATCTCCCTAACCGGTTTGGCTCAGTGGATAGAGCGTCGGCCTGCGGACTGAAAGGTCCCAGGTTCGATTCCAGTCAAGGGCATGTACCTTGGTTGAGGGCACATCCCCAGTGGGAGGTGTTCAGGAGGCAGCTGATTGATGTTTCTCTCTCATCAATGTTTCTAACTCTCTATCCCTCTCCCTTCCTCTCTGTAAAAAATCAATAAAATATATTAAAAAAAAATAATAGAGCATCATTGCCTTAGCCGGTTTGGCTCATGGATAGAGCGTCGGCCTGCAGACTGAAGGGTCCCAGGTTCCATTCCAGTCAAGGGCACTTGCCTGGGTTGTGGGATTGATCCCCAGTAGGGGGCATGCAGGAGGCAGCCAATCAATGATTCTCTTTCATCATTGATGTTTTTATCTCTCTCTCTCTCCCTTCCTCTCTGAAATCAATTATATATATATAAAGAAAATAAATAATACAGCATCGAGTTTCTGTGATTACCTTCCAGATAAAACCCAAATGGTGTCATTGGAACCAGATTCAAACTCAGTCCATTCTGGTCTTTCAGAAAGTTTTCCCAGGACACATACTCCCTTGCGTCCTTCTCAAACTACTATTTATTTTATGTAAGAAACAGCTGCTGTACCCCAAAGTGAGGGCATAGAATGGTACTGTCTCTTTACCTGTGTTCCGAGAGTGTTGTAGGGTTAATAAATTTATGGGTACAAAATTCAGTGACATTGGAGCAGAAATCAAAGAGAAGAGCAAAGTTTTCTGTGGACTAAGAGGTCCACGTGGCTTAACAGGCTCTTCCTTTTATTGTGGTTTTGCTTAAGGAGGAGGCTGTTCCTAAAGTGTAGACAACACCATCGATGCTCTGAGTGGGTCTTAGGGAGCAGGATCCAAATGGAAGCTCCTCTTCCACACTGTGTCTATGTTGGGGTTCCCTAGGGGTGCAGCCAATCTTCTGTGAGGGTGTCTCCAGCACCATCGTCCATCATTTCTTCAGGCACATGGAGACAGAGGTCAAGCCAAGCAGCTAGGCTGTGCCCATAGCAGTGTCATTTTCCTTCATCTCATTTCTGAGACGCCATGTATGGCCACTGTCAGGGCTGGGGACAGCCCTACCCCCTGCAGAGGGCTCCCTGCACTGAAGCTTAGGAACCGTGCCTTCTCTGATGGAGCCTGTGAAGACCTCCCTGCAAACAGGCCATGGGGTAATTTCTGCAACCCAGCAGGAGGAGAGTATAAAGAGGAGTGTTAGTGTAATGAGCAGTGTGTGTACAATGAGGAGTGCTGGTATAACAGGGTGTTGTTTTAACTCTTTTCTCACCAGACTGCTGGTGGGACTAAGACAGCCAGCTGTTTAAAATGTAAATATAAGTCTTTACCAACAGAAAGATAAACTGCGTGTGGATAGCATTTGGGGTAAGGGAGGTCTTTCTGAACAGAACACTACAGTAAAACATTCACAGGTCTGATGACATCAACATTTAAAATATCCCTACAGGGAAAATCGCAGTGATGGCCACCAGAATATTGAGGAACTGTCACAATATGTGTAACAGAATTAGTCTGAACATAGTAAGAATTCTCAAAAGCAACAAGAAAATGACAAGCCTGGTCAATAGAGCAGGCTGAAGATAAGAAGGAGGCAATTCAATAAAGGCCAGAAAATACATGGAATTTTAGTAACCAGAATGTCAACTGGGACCACAGTGGGGTAGTGCCATAGTTTAGCTGGCAGATAAACAAAAATGGAAAAGAATGCAGTTGCCAGTCTGACCATTGAGGCGGGGGGGAGGGGAGATGGTTGTTATCAATACAGCATTAGAGAGAACTATTGGCCAACAGACCCAGAGATTTGAAAGTCTGAAGACTTTGATCTAGCAATTCCACATCTGAGTACTTAGTATCAAGAAATAATGAGATAAGGAATTTATTGTGATAAGTTTATATGGTGACAGATAATTACTAAAATTAGTGGGGTGATCACATTATAAGGTATAAAAAGGTCAAATCGCTATAATGTATACCTGAAACTAATATAACCAATACAAGATTGTATACCAACTATACTTTAAAAAAATAAATAAATTGAAAATAAATAATGGAATTTTTTTTAAATAAGAAAAACAAAAGTAAGTGCCCCAAATGAAAATTGAGAAAGCTTCCTTACATTTTTTTTTATAAAGGCAAATATGTGAAAAACCCTAAGTGACTAGGAGAGTGTTTAAATAAAAACCATATGTGAACCATATAATGGAATGAACTCCTACATGTATCAAAAATATTTATGTTGACCTATGTCTATGGACTTGAGGATGTTTATAAAATAATAAATGAAAAAAATTGTAAGGTAATATATTATTTTATTTATATAAAATGCATACATATATTAATACATAAATGTATAGAAAATTTGGAACTATATATACCAAAATATTGACAGTAGCTATCTCTAGATTTTCAAATTAGAATGATTTCATTTCCTCTTTTATTATCTGTATCTGTATTTTCTAATATTTTTATAAGCAATGTGAATTATTTGTATAACAAACTAATAATAAAAGCAAAAACATACAAATAAAAAGAGACCCTCTGACTCTGGCCTGGCCTTGTTGCAACCTGTTCCAGTTCTCGGAACCTGTTCCGGAGTTGATGACCCTCTTTCTGCCTCCTCCCTTCTGCCTGACCTTCAAAGCTGGGCATTGGTCTGAATCCTCCAGACTCTCATGCAGCTCTCTTTCTCTCTCACTTTTATCAGGGCGCTCATCTACATTCACTCCTGTTCCCTGAGGGATCGAGATCCTTCAGGCTGTTAGTGCCTCCCCAGGAACAAGTTCCCAGAAGCAGCAGTGA
Source organism: Plecotus auritus (assembly GCF_963455305.1). Classification (NCBI taxonomy): domain Eukaryota; kingdom Metazoa; phylum Chordata; class Mammalia; order Chiroptera; family Vespertilionidae; genus Plecotus; species Plecotus auritus. The sequence goes on from NC_137774.1 coordinate 165,611,826, forward strand.
AAGCAAAGGAGGCCTAAGGTACACCTGTGGCTATTTTAAAGTATGTAATATTTCTCCTGCACAAAATTCTCCAGTGTTTTGCTTTCATATTCAGAATAAAGACCATACTCTCCCTGCAGTTTATGAGATCCCATGAAATCTGAACCCTCTCTAAATTCCTTCTCTTTCTCTTTCTTTTCCTTTCTTGGTCTACACAGAACACAATGTCCTCCGTGCTGTTCCTAGTTCACATACCAAGTTCTCTTCCACCCCAGGGCCTTTGCACTTCCTTCCTTTGCCCAGATAATGCACAGTCTAGCTCTGTCCCTTATTTGTTAAGTCTCTGCTCAAATGTCACCTCCATGAAGAAGCCTTTCCCGACATCCCATCCAAAACAGAACCTTCGCCCATCATTCCATATCCCTTACTTCACCTTTACTTTTCCTCATAGCATCTCAATCACCACCTGGCAATTAATGATGCATTTAGCTGTTCATTTGTTTATGACCTGTCCCCAACTAGAACAAAAGCTCTGGGAGGTTGTGGGGAGGGGTGTTGGCTTATTCTGTGCTATATCCACAGTTCCTAGAAGAATATCCTGTCTGTATTGGTGGAAGAAAGAGAGGGAATCATAGTAGGAATTAATGAACTAGAAGACAAAGAAACAAAATGAACAAGAGCAAATGCTGTTTCTTAGGAAAATATTCTAAAATAAACTACTGACAAGGCTGATTAAATAAAAAAGAAGACACAAGTTATATTAGTGGTAACAAAGGAGACAAAACAGGTAAAGGAAACATTTTTTAGAAAGAGACTGCCCTGAACCAACTTTATAGCAATAAGTTGGGAGATTCCACTGAGGCAGGAATGCTGCCTGCCCTGAAACCCCACCACCACCCCCCTGGCCTCTGCAAGCCGTGGGCCAGGCACAACCCAGGTATCACGGGGTTTGAAGCTACACAGAACTAGATAATGACAAGAAAAAAATCACACAAATGTTCATACTAAAAAGCTGACAAATATGGCAAACATCATAAAATCCAGAAAAATAACAGGGAATCTTTAGCAGTGGCAGCAACTGACTGCCTGATACACCTCTGTAATACTCATTTCTCTGGCTCCCCCACCCCCATACTCTTGCATTGCCTTTTCCTATGACAGTAATTTGTAATACCATTTTCTGTAGAGAGAATAGAAAGCTCATTCCATCTTTCCTTGCAAGGTTGACAAAATTTGTTTCCTATTATGAATGGTTTAGAAAAGCCGCTTTCAGTGCCACCTCTGGTAATTGGTAGAGCCACAATGGTGACTTTCTGTGGCGTGTCTTGCTCAGCGGGTCCTCCTAGCAGGACTGGAGAGGGGTGCAGAGTCAAGGGAAGCCTTCAGAGGCCTTGGGTCTTTTCTGGGGATGGGGGTGCAGGTCAGGCAAAGCCCTCAGAGGCTTGAAAGCCTTCCTCCCTCTCTCTCTGGACATGGCCCCCCCCCCCCCCCCAGTGGCAGGTTGTTTCCTCCGCCCACATCTGTTCCCCTAGTCTTCTTCAGCTCTTTGAACATACGTAATAGCTTATTTAAAGTCTCTGTCCAGTAAGTCCAATGTCAGGTTTTCCCATAATTTTTTTTAAAAATCAGACCTTGAAAGTAATACAATATGGTAACTCTGAAAATTAGATTTCCCTCCAACCCCTGCCCCCATTCCCTCGTTTGTTTTCCTTGTTGCTTGTTGTTGTCGTTGCTGTTTTATTGTTTTGTGACTGCTGAAATAACCTACCAAGCTGGTATTTTTTCATGTGTGGCCACTCAAGTCTCTACTCATTTAGGTTAGTGGTCAGCTAATGAGTGACCCAAAATAGGACCAAAGCTTCCAGCCTCAAGGACTACCCCTTCTCTACACTCTTCTTCAGCAAGAATTCACCTCTTTCCCTCCCAGAGCCCCTTTCCATCTGAGAAAAGAAAAGGAAATAAGCTCTTCCTTTTGTAAACACAGGAAAATGATCTTCTCACTTGTGTTATCCTGCACATCTATATTATTTACACTCTGAGGGATCTATGGTTAGACTTACATTTACCGTTCAGTAAACTGCAGGTAGTTTTCATCCTAATTTGCAGTCAGTTCTTTCATTGCCTTAAAAAGTTGCACGCTTAAGAGCCCTACAGATAGCACTGCCGATAAACTAACCAAATGGAGTGCTGTGTCATTGAAAACTGGAGTCCAGATTCTAAGGGCTGGAGCTGGGAGGCCGGTGACCAGCTTTCCTTGCATAAGGGCCCAATAACAAGGTTTATTCCTGTCTGGGGGCACCACGCTGCTGCCCTTGACCTTCCCTGACCCTCTGCTCCTCTGCAGTTCCTCGGTCTGGTGTTAGGATTCCCCGCAGTCACTGGCCTAGCAACGATTGCATTTGGAAATGTGAACAAAGCAGAGCTGAACAGGCTTATCCTGAGGACGAAAAGAGAGTGTCCTGGGCAGAGCCACCTGACTTCCTAAGCATCAAAACAAAACAAAAACAAGCTCTTGGGTTTTAGTGAATGTGCATCTATTCATTCTTTGCCTTCCCAGTTCATACTAAGCTGATTGCTAATCTTTAGCATTGGGACAAATGTGTCCAGTTGCTGTGTATTGGGCTTTAATTATAAAAAAGAATGTTTAATGGGTTTATCTTGAACAAAATGGTGCACTTAATGGCATTTTAAAGAATATTTTTATGCAACGAAACTTCCTATTTGAAATATAAATGTATGGCCTCAAAAGGAAAATTTTTGTAAAGGTTATAGAAATGGCAAAGTATGCTGATTTCTTTCTTTTTTGTTCTCCAGCCATTCACCCGCTTCCCTTCCCCACCCACACTTATTGAAGTCAAGGCCTTGCCTACTGGCATGCTGGTCTACCTCCCCAGGCAAGAGCTTAGGAACCACCAGGAGCCAACAAAGCCACCAGGAAGTCACAGGTATGCTTGTCATTAAGTCATATTTCCTGAGGATCCAGAATGGGAAAAGCTCTGAGCCAAGGCAGATAGTAGCTAAATGAATGGAAAACCTGCAGAGACACACAGTGGAGGCAAATTAATCTGCTGGCCAAGAACACAAGCTAATAATTGCTTCTTCTCCAAGTTTTCTACAATTTTTCAAGAAGAAACGGTACAAATATGTTAGCAGAAAAGTATTTTTCTCACATTATACATGAGAATCTGTTTCAATTAACTTATCTGGAGAATTTGAAAACTCCGATGTTTGAAAGTGGGAATGATACTAGCCAATATTCTTTTCCAGTCCTCCAGGATTATGTAATATTTCTTTGAATGAATCAGAACAGCACAGTATTAGAGAGTCAGACAGACATTGCTGATTAACTTTTGTCAAGTATTTCTTTAAATTAAGGAGATTGATATTTGGTGAGAACAAATAAGTGTTGATTGTCCTACAGAAAACACCAGAAATAAGTCTTGAGCTTATTTTTATTCACTTAAGAAATAAAACATAGATTTGTCTTTATTCAGTAATTGAGAGAAACTGCATTCTGATAGATGCAATACCAACAATAACTGAGCAGAAAACCAGAATTGGAAAGCAGACACTGGACAACAGTATTCATTCCTCACAAGGCATCTACCTGGTCCCAAACTAAGGTAAAATACCACCTGAGAAGCCTGGCTGGTGTGGTTCAGTGGTTGAGCATTGACCTATGAAGCAGGACGTCACAGTTCAATTCCCCATCAGGGCACGTGCCCGGGTTGCAGGCAAGATCCCCAGTAGAGGGTGTGCAGAAGGCAGCCAATCAATGATTCTCTCTCATCATTGATGTTTCTATCTCTCTCTCCCTCTCCCCTCCTCTCTGAAATTAATTTTAAGAAAATATATTTTTAAGAAAACCAAACACCACCTAAGGGATATCAATTACAAGTGCAGAATTATCTTTTTGTCTTCAAAATAATTATTTTCCCCTTAAGCTTGTGTTCTATTTTCTTCACAAAATGGTTGTGAAAATAGGATGACTTGTTTCCATCCTGTGGGAACTGGCCAACTTTCTGGAATGCTGCAGCTCAGGTGGGAGAGGACCCCCTGGTGACTCAGGAGGCAGAGATAGCGGGAGGGCCTGGGAGTGGCTGCCTTGTCAAGAGGCCTGTGTCCCTGTGGAGACTTTTCCCCCCACACAACAAAGAAAAAAAGTTTGTTCTTTGTTGCAGTGCAAATACCTATAGGATTTTAATGCTCCTTGAGAAAAATTGAGAATTGGGAGACTTACATTTAATAAATTTGAATACCAATTTAAAGTCCAGCTCAGTTCTGTGTATTTGCTAAATAAGGGAGAAGGTGGACAGGGGAGAAGAACCAAAATGGAAAATGAGAGGGAGAGGGAAGAGGGAGCTCAAAGGGAAAAAGCAGGAATTCAATGGAAGGAGAATAGAAAAAGGCAGGTCTTCGCTCGTTCAGGATGCTGTCACAAAAATACCACCAACTGGGTGGCTATAACAGAAACACTGATTTCTCACAGTTCTGGAGTCTGGAAGTCCAAGTTCAAGGTGCTGGCAGATTCACTGTCTGGTGTAGTTTCATGGCTCATAAAAAGCCAACTTCTCTCTGTGTCCTCACATGGTGACAAGGTGGAGGGGGCTCTCTGGGGTCTCTTTTTCAGGGCACTAATCCCATTCATGAGGGCTCCACCCTTAGAACATAATCACCTCCCAAAGGCCCCACCTTCTAATATTATCACTTTGGGGATTAAGTATCAATTTATGAATTTGAGGGGCACAAACAGTCTAGAAAAAGGCACAGAGGCAACGGTGAGGAGGAGGAGGAGAGGAGAGGAAAGACTAAATGTAGAGATACCGGCAGCATCGAGGAGAGCAGGGTCAGGAAAAAGGGGGGGCAGCATAAGACAAAACATAGAGGTTAGTGAAAACTGTAGTCGGAGGTCCCCATTGTCTTTGGTGTAGCTTATGGCATGTGGTCATCAAGCACACCGACACTGACTTCCATGGTGAGTTATTCATCCTGCAGGCAGGTCTGAGGTGCCCATTCTTTGTCAGGTGGATTTCTGTGTGCTGGGATAGAGCCCTGAGGCCCACATCCTGTGAGGTGAGAGACTTAGAAACAATGCTTTTGCCACTGGGAGCCATGATTTGTGTTCATTATAAAATTCTGGTGCTTATATTTCAAATAAGGATTCTTTTACCACAGATTTCTTGTCTTTGCATTCTTAGGAATGATTAAGGGTTTAAAGTGGTAGTTTGGGACATTAGAGAAGGCTGAATTTTTTGGTAAAAATTAAAAGGCTGCTTTAATATTTGAAAGCAGCTAGATGGGTTTGTGATTTGGTCAGGGGTTTGCACAGAGGGGGGGGATGGGGGTGGTGAGGAAAAGAATGGAATCATTTCATGAACCTGAAGGTTACATTTTGAAATGGCATTGTCTTGGCCTTTTTGTTTTTTCTCTAAAAATGATATCCAGATTTCTTCTTAGTCCAGTTTAGTCTCAGAAAGCAGAGTTCTTGGCACTATTATCCAGGGAATGAAGAGAACCTTCAGGTTAAATAAAGAAGTAAAACTCAGTCCTTACTTTCACAACTGCTCTTGTCATATTTGTGATGGATGAGATAGCTAGTGAGTTCAGCAAGATAAGGAGAGGATGAAGGCAGCTTGTGTCTTTAGATCAAACTGTGCCTTGTACTCTGGGTGTGTCCCCTTGGGCTGGTATAGTACCTGGGTGATCAGTCCAGGGGGAGTGGGGTTGCATCTTCCCAGAGGTGCCCCAGGTGGAGCATGGGGCAGGACCCCGGCAATGAGTGGGATTCCCAAAGGAAACTCCCTATGATTTCCTGTCCCTATGCTTGAGAAATTATGTCGATAAAAAATATTATTTAATAAAGTCATTTGGGAACAGATATTCATCTTCCACACAAAGTGAGATTTCTTTGAACTCATAGACATGTCCAATTTTCCTCAGGAAAATTCTGGAACTAGATGATTGCACAACTATGTGAATATACTTAATGCCACTAAATTGTACACTTAAAAAGGGTCACGCCCTAGCTGGTTTGGCTCAGTGGATAGCATGTTGGCCTGCAGACTGAAGGATACTGGTTCCATTCTGGTCAAGGGCACATGCCCAGGTTGCAGGTTCCAACCCTAGTAGGGGGCATGCAGGAGGCAGCCAATCAATGACTCTCTGTCATCATTGATATTTCTATCTCTCTCTCCCTTCCCCTTCCTCTCTGAAAGCAATACAATTTTAATAAATAAATAGAAAGGGTCACAATGGCTTGGCTAATGTGGCTCGGTGGTTGAGAGTTGACCTATGAACCAGGAGGTCACGGTTCGATTCCCACTCAGGGCACATGCCCAGGTTGTGGGCTTGATCCCCAGTAGGGTGTGTGCAAGAGGCAGATGATCAATTATTCTCTCTCATCATTGATGTTTCTGTCCCTCTCTCTTCCTCTCTCTGAAATAATAAAAACATTTTTAAAGGCTCCAAATGGTCAGTTCTGTGTTATCAATATTTTACCAGAAAAATTTTTTAGGTAGTTGATTTTATTATGAAACAAGTTTCAGCAATAATTAGGCATCAGAGATGGGCAAAGAGGGGGGAAATAGGGAACATTTGTGATAATGTCAACAATAAAAATAAATAATTAGTCATCAATATAATAATACCTATGGTTTTAAATCCATGGGAGGAATAAATGAAATTTCACCAAAAAGGCTCATATTTTAGTATGATTTGATAACGAAGAAAATTAAAAATGGTAACAAATGTCTTAGCAGAACCATAGCTTCTGAGTTTTTCTGACGCAAGAATAGTAAAATTGGGAGGAAAACAAAGGGACAAAGATTACCAAGAAAAATCCAGAGCTCACCATTGTATCAGGAACTAAGAAGCAAGGAACTGGGTTCCTAGGAGATAAATTGCACCGTTTGGCTTATAATCACTTTGTTTGGGAAACACTACATTCAGGGGGAATGGTATCTGGTAGGAAAAACATCCTTTTAGTCTTATCAGAACCAGCTCTGCACCTGGAGTTTGGAGCCAGCTTCCTCTCCCTTCATTAGAGGCTCAGTTTCAAAGCTTGAGAGGACTGTTTGAGGAGAAGCAAAGCTACATACAATGATTCCTCTCCCTTTGCAGATCAAGCTGTGTGAGTCTGGAGAGGCAGCTCTGTCAGATCCCCAGGCAAAATGAGGACTTCTAGAAAATGCAGAAAGTTACTCTCTCTCTTTTTTTTTAAATTTATCTTTATTGTTGAAAGTATTACAGATGTCCACTCCCCCTCATTGACCCCACTTACCTCGCTCCCACTCCCTCTCCAGGCCTTCACCACACCATTGTCTTTCTCATAGTGCTAAAATAATTCACCTGATAAAATTAACTTATATTGATCCCCTACCATCTGAAGCATAAAATTAATTTTTCTCTTCTTTTAAGCTTTATAAACAGCAGAGACCAAGCACGTGCTCAGTAGGCTTCTCCTGTAAAGAAGAGGTTGACTTTATTATGTAACTAGAGGCCGGTGCACATATTCGTCTACTGGTGGGGTCCCTTGGCTTGGCCTGCAGGGATCGGGCCGAAACCAGCTCTGCAACATCCCCCATGGGGTCCCAGATTGCAAGAGGGTGAGTCTCTTTCTGAGACTAATCGGGCTCCCTCCTCTCTGGTTCTGGGTGCGTCACTTGAGAACTGTAGCTGCCAACTCACCACAGCTCAGCAGCTGCTGCGTTGAGTGTCTGCCCCCTGGTGGTCATTGCGCATCAGAGCTACTGGTTAGATGGTCAAACGGTTGCTTAGGCTTTTATATCTATAATAATAAAAATGTAGTATGCAAATTAGACAGGATAGCCAAACGACCTTCCGGACGAAGCCGGGGCTGCGAGGGCCGAGCCCCTTGCACTAATTTCATGCACCAGGCCTCTAGTATATAGATAAGCAAGGCCTCAGTAAATGTTTCCAAATGATACTACATGTACCAGGATCTTAAGCTCTTACAAGTTCCTTAGGCCATGAAATGCAATGTCAACTTTTTCTAATGTTTAACCTAAGATGGCTCTGCTATTAAAGAAATAATTTCTTTATTATAATGTCTCATTTCTTTAAATAATGTCTCCTATCTAGAAAGAATGAGGGGAAAACGACTTATATATTATCAACTCATCTACTTCATTGCTGTTGACTGTTTCTTCCTGTTTCTTATCTTTAGGCTAATAAATACAGAAGCCCTCATATTTGCATTAAGAAATGATTCCCAAATTTTGATCATGCTGAAATTTTTCTTTAGATGTTCTTTAAGGTATTCCATTAGACAAACAGAACAAACTAAGTTATTACTGATCACCCAGGAGCCCCTCTGAACTTGTGGAGTGAATACATATATTGTTGTCTGGATGGCATGTTATTCAGTGTGACTTCAGTCACCCATCGATGACCAGGGTTGATTCTTCCACCTGACTGACTGGGGATGTGTCCTTCCCCTCATTACTGAAAGAGCTCCTGTCTCAAAATTACACCCGGGAATGAAAATATATGTGACTATTGTCTGCATCTAGTGTTCCTGATTCCCTCTAATGTTCCCTCTGGGGACTGCACCCACACCCACTCTTAGTCAGTGCCTGTTCTGTAGAGAACAGTACATCCTTGAGGAGAACCACGTGACTTGCCTTTGCCAGTGAGATCGTGTTCTGGATAGAAGCTTTGACAGACAGAACCCACTCTACTTTCCCTCATCTGTGATGATGGAAGGAGTGAGCCCCTGGATGTCCGAATCCATGAGGAATTAAGATGATCAGTGCATGCGACAAACAATATAAGCAAGAATCCAACTTCATCACTTAGCCACTGAGATTTTTAGGTTGTTTCTACAGCATTACCCAATCTATCTTGCCTGATCCTTATCAATCACAACTAGAAATATTGGTGACTTTGTCTCTGGATTCCATGGAATAATAATGGCCATCAGAGACTTTCAATCAACAACTATTTTCTGACCTACTGATTCAATTGAAAGAAGAGCTGGAGTATCTGGGGTCAGCTCAGCTGGCAATCTTCCATAGATCAGTCAATCAGGTCCAGACATGAAAATGGAGAGTGGATATTGAGGGAACCAGTGATGACAAGGTTTAGTAGGTCTCTTGTTGGATGAGACAATAAAGAAATTGCATATGTAAAACAGAGTGGGACAGGGGGCATCTAAAATGAAATTTTATGTGGAGTGGTGGTAAGAATGTCTACAAGAAGCTGTAGGGAAGGATTGTTATTCTAGAACTCATGACAACTTAACGTGGGACTATATTAGTCAGGGTTCTCCAGAGAAATATTTATATTTATATTTAAGTGTAATATATATTTATTGTAAGGACTGAGCTCATGTGATTATGGAGCCTGAAAGGTCCACTGATCTGCTCTATGCAGACTGGAGACTCATGAAAATTGGTAGTGCAGTTCCAGTCCAGGTCTTAAGACCTGAGAACCAGAGTGCTGACAGTGTGAGTCCCAGTCTGAGGGCAGGAGAAGACCCACGTCTCAGCTGAAACTGTCAAGCAGAGAGAATTCTGTCTTTCTCTACCTTTGGTTCTATTCAAGTCCTTGATGATATGGATGATGCCTGTCCATATCGGGGAGGGCTTTACTAAGTCTACTGACTCAAATGCTAAGCTCCCAGAAATACCCTCAAAACACCTAGAAAATAATGTTTAACTATCTGGGCACCCTGTGACCCAGTCAAGTTGACATATAAATTAACCATTACAGAGTCATTTGGACTATTTCCCCACTCTCGTGTCAATGAAATTGTGTGTGTGTGTGTGTGTGTGTGTGTGTGTGTGTGTGTGTTCATACATATTGCAATTATTAAGGCACAACATACACCCAGAAATGCAGACAAATGATAAGGATGCAGCTCAGTGAATTTTCACAAAGTGAGCACACCGTGTGACCAGTACTCAGAGGAAATGATAGTACCAGGCCTGAGACTCCCTGTCATGTCTCCTTCCTCCTACTTAGGAGTAATTATTTTCCTGACTTCCAAGATAGTTAATATTTGCCTGCTGTGTTTGGTTTCTTTTCCTCAAGGTTGTGTTTGTGACATTCACCCGGGTGTAGGTGGAGTTCATTCAATATCATAGCTGCATAGCATTCTATGTGTGGGTATATACTGTACTTTATACATTCTACTGTTGATGGGTATTTGAGTAGTTTCCAATTTGGGGCTACTACAAAATGCTGCTATTAATATGTTGATACTTACTTTTGATGACCATATGTGTACAGCTCTATTAGATACATGCCTTGCAGTGGAATTGCTGGATCACTGGGTATATGGTATGTTCCATTTCAATATTACACCCTAGTCATGTTCCAAAGAAGTTATACTCCCACCAGCACAGGAAAGGAAGGTCTCACTTGATCCATATCCTTCCTAATCTTTGGTGCTTCTTGTACTTTTCACTTTAGTCATTCTAGTAGATGTGTGGTGATATCCTATGGTGTTTTGTGTGTTTTTTAAAAATAATATATTTTTGTTGATTTTCAGAGACAGAGATAAAAACATCAATGATGAGAGAGAATCATTGACTGACTGCCTCCTGCATGCCCCCTATTGAGGATCTAGCCCACAACCTGGACAGGTGGGAGAAACAGAAGGCCTGGCTGTGGCCTGACCTTGGGACAGAGGCAGATATGATTGTCCAGAGGTGGGCAGTTATTAACTTTCCCAGACCCTTGGGTCAAGTTCTCAAGGAGCAATTGGCAGCTCTGGCACAGACACATCACTATCCACCATGGATAGTTTCATGGAGACAACTTGAACCATGACCTTCTAATTCATGGGTTGATGCTCAACCACTAAACCACACCAGCCAGGTTCCTATGGTAGTTTTAATTCACATTTCCCTGTTGCCTGTTGAACATCTTTTTATGTGTTTATTTGCCATTTGGAGTATTCTTTTTAAAAACCTGCTTAAATCTTTGACCCTTTGGTCTATTAGTAGCCTGCCTTTTTTCTTGATGGCTTATAGATGTTCTTTATATATTCTGGATACAAGTGAGAGAAAGTTTTGCAGAACTTTCTCTCTCTCCATAAGTTTCCCTTCCAATCTGTTTATGGTGTCTTGATGTACAAATTTTTAATTTAATGTCGTTCCAACTTAATCATTTTTTATGATTGTCATTTTGTAGGTCTTATTTTGAAATCTGTGCCTATTCCATAATCATGAGTATGTTTTCCTATATTTTTCTACTGAAAGATTTATGATTTTACCACTTGCAATGAGATCTGCTCTCCATCTGTAATTGATTTTTGTGTTTAGTGTGATATAGAGCTTAAGAATCATTTTTTCCACATGGATATCCAATTGGTCCAGCCCAATCAGTCAAAAAGGCAATCTTTTCCTCCTGCCTAGTAGTGTCACTTTTGGTGAGTGCATAAGCATGGGTCTAGTGTCCAGACTAGAAATATATTGCATTCTAAAATTATTGTCTTAACACAAATTCCACAGAAAAAGAAGCAATGGTTCAAATAATAGAGATCACATTTGGGGAGCTCTTAACATAGATGATCAAGTGCCCTCATAAGACTACACACTCCCACCCAGCTGATGTGGCTCAATGGTTGAGCATTGACCTATGAACCAGAAGGTCAAGGTTTGATTCCCGGTCAGGGCACATGCCCAGGTTGCAGGCTTGATCTCCAGTATGGGGCCTGCAGGAGGCAGCCGATCAATGATTCTCTCTCATCACTGATGTTTCTATTTCTCTCTGAAAAGAAAAAAATGGCTACACATTCCCTAACAGTGTATAGCATTATTATTTTACTTGTTTGCCCTGAATTTTGTCAACTTTTGGTTCTAGCATTTTTTTAAAGTGTACCACATCACCAGTGATATTAACAACCACCATTTATTCCATTATATACCAGGCATTGTGTTGGCGGTTCTCTCAATACATCTGCATGCTTGGGTTTATGTTCCTCATTTCCATGAATCGGAATCTTTCCAGGAAGTAAGTGTCAGAGATACACTTTCATTCTCTCTGTCTGCCTCTCTCAAGAGCCCTTCTTTTCCCCACTGTACTATTGTATTCATGTGCAATTCTTTCATCACAGGTAGGCGAGGCTGCTTTCTTATGGTGGGCCTCAGTGTCCCAGTCCCTGTTGTTCTGTCTGATTCTTGTGCCCTTCTCAGGAGGAATGACAGTTCACGGGGCTTCTTACTGCCTGGGGAGCCCTAGGTATTTTGCCCTCCCACCCACCTCCGGCCAGGAAAGAATGATGCTAAAGATGCCCTTTGCACCGATGCCTATTCGTCAGGGACCAGTGGTCTAAGGGAACTAGTTCAGCATGATTTAGAAAATTTATTGGTGACTGAACTGCCATTCATCACGTGTAGGTGAAGAGAAAGATGTGTAGGTAGCCAGTTTTCAGGGGGAAATTGAAAACATGGTGAAAGTTAGCTGTTTGATGAGCATGGGAGATGCCAAGGCTTCCGGGAGGACTGGGCTCAAGGCCAGTGTCGGTGACCCTGGTGGGAACTCTCAGGGACAGCATTCAAGGCGGGTGGGGAGGGGAGTGCAGCAGGCCAGCTTGGAGGTTGAGGGTGTGTTGCTCACCTTAGAAACAGGCTCCAAAGAGGCCAAGGAGCAGATTCTCTAATATGCACATTCATTTTTACACCCGGACACCCATAGGTCTCTCCCTGCCGCTCCCCTCCACACCAAGGATAGAATATTGAGAACTTTGCCAATATTCTAAAAGGAATTTTGGCAAAAGAGGCTCCAGCTCCCCCCATGGCCCATGACATACGTGCCCTGTTCTGAGCTGAGCAGGCAAAGGTGGGAAGAGGAGGGAGACTGAGCTCGGCAGAGGCGTAGTGCCCTCTTGCACCAGCTGCTTTGTTATGCGGTTACCATGCATTTTGTATGTTTTCCCAGCAAAGTTCATGTCATTGGTGGAAGAGGACTGTGTGTGTGGCCAAAAGTGTGGAAACAAGGAGTCTGGATTTGGGAAGAACAGTATTTGGAAACAATCCCCTGTTGTTGGGGCAGACTTCAAGGGGTTCTTCTACTCCATTTAAACGGAGGGTAATGTCCCCCTGAGAACCAGGTTAGTTGGTACTGAAATCCTTGAGCTCCTCCCGATGCCAAGGGACAGGAAAGGAAGCAAAGGCTCCCAAGAGGCTTTGATTGTCCCTAGATTAGCTCAGCTTCCAGGTTCTGTACACCTTACACTCACATCCGTGGACGAACAGGGACGAGAGCGGCGGACTGCTCAGAAGGAGAGGGAATCCAGCAACCTTCTGAGTCCCGCAGGCCCTCCTGGAGCTCCGGGCGTGCAGGGAGCCTTTACACTGTGACGCCAAGGTGGCAGGAGTAAGCCTGGCACATCCAGATTCTTACCTGCCTCTCTCGGTCTGTCCCCAGCACCAGAGCATGGCTGCCTTCACAGTTTCCTTAAATGTCCATAAATAAGATGTTTCTCCATAGAAGCAGAAAGAACAAACACAGAGTGAGACAAAGCGGCTCAGGTCGGGCTTAAGGAGGTTTGCGTTGATATGGAACTCCAGCTTTTATTACTTAGTGTGTTTCACCAAAACTGGAAGGAGGGCGTCAAAGTTGTTAGAGCAAGAGCATACAATCCTGCCACCCGCCTAGGGCGTGCCTCCTGCTTCCATGGAGACACAACTTGTAAACACCAAGGAAATAACCTTTTGCAGAATTTACAATGTTTAAATCTAATTGCGTTCTGACCCATTAAGTTCTCTAACCCTCCCAACCCTAAGTAGGCAGGCATCATTTCCATTTTACAGACAGGAAAACTGAGGCTCAGAAAGATGAAGCCATTTGCTAAAGATTGCCTCAATAGTAAAAACGGAAGAGAAGAGTTAGTGCAGATCTGTTTGGCTCTAAAGTGGATGCCCGAAAGTGAAGTCAATTTTGGTCTCAATTACCATAACAGTCCTCAGGACTTAACATTTTTATTAGTTCTGTGCACTGTCTGTGGTTTGCTTCATGAGCAGCAGTAAGATTCTATGCAAGGTTGTTATCACCTTGGCCCTTCACATATTCCCATTCTCCTCAAATATTTTAAAAGGTTGGTTTTCCAGGCATGGAAACGTAGGCAGTCTCACAGTTTCTAAGTGAACCAAAACATTCTTAGCAGACTGGGTACTTTTGACATGAGTTGTTTTATCTCTGAACTTTATGGTAATAGAGCAATTGACAATCTCACCGAATGTTCAAATGTGTCAGGAGATCCATTCAGAATGGGAAGGGAAAATGCAGTCGGCACATGTGTGTGGCAGATGAAAACGCCTGCTCTGTGCCAGCAGTGGACAATCGCAGGTGTTCTTCATTCACAGCTCAACCCAGATCTGAGACTTGGAATCAAACTTGCCAGAGCTTTGGTTGAACTCCCTTGCTTTTGTCTAATTCCACAGAGTGTCCTGAAAAACCTGCTTTCCCAGGCCTTGGCTGCAAATGGGTTATAAATGGGTTTCTTATAATTTAAATGCATCTGAATCCAAACAATTCCTTGAAGTTTTGAAGGTGCCGCGTCTGCAGTTTCTCAGATGTCTGGCGCGAGGAAGGCATGCCAAGCAAAGGGCACGCCAAATGTCCTGGCTGCGTGGACCACACTTGACCGTGGGGTGGAGAGGAATCACCTACACTGGGGAATTAGGATGAACAGTCCTCAAAATATGAGGACTCAAGGGTTTTCAAAGCAATGTGAGGACATCAAGGGTTTTCACAGCAAATCTCCCAATTAATACTTTCCATTACGAGGAGTACATATCCAATGGAAGTAGCTGAGCTTTGTAGAAAGTGGATATAAAACCAAAGGATTGAAGTAACTAGCCCATAGCCACACAAATCAATGCTAGAAGCTGAGAATAGAAACCAGTCTTCTGACCTCTAGCCTGAGACTCTATCCATCATCCCTGTCTCCCTGGGACTAAAATACACCCTTTTCTTTAAAAAAACGAATGGAACCAGCATGAAATTGAGTGTCATTACTGTAGTTGCCATAGCAACTAGATTTAGAATTCAAAATACAAACTGATTTTGTGTGTATTTGGGGGGAGGATGGGGGGTTAGGGAGATAGTGGTAGCCCCCTCTCCAAATAAATAAACTTTACTTTTCCTATGACTTGAATCCTCATACAAAACGTTTTAGTGATCTGAGTTTTAGAAGTCCCAGACAGATCAATAGAATTTCCTCTCACGGATTTTTTGCTGTTTTTCTTTTTTCTTTTAAACAAAATGAATATTCTATTTTAATTATATGGTTATCTTTATAGTATTTAAGGTTCTTTAGAAATTTAATGATCCAATATGTAATTAGTACATTGTATAGGATTTTAAATAATTTCTAGCCAGGATGTAATTTTTTGTATCATCACAATGGATAGGCAAAGGTTCTTCATTTATTTTGTTTCTAGGGTTATACAATTATCGCTTTGAAAATGAAAATTGTTCCCTAAAAGTCGTCCCTAGTGAAAGGACTTTACATGGAAAAAGGTTATAATGATATGCAGTACAAACTCATAGTTGCCGCTCAGTATCCAATTCCCCCTTTTTCCTTAGTAATAAGAACCTCAATTTTTTTCTAACCTCTTTGCCCTCAAGCCCATGTCCACCAAAGCCAAATGTGGCCGTGCGTTTTGGCCAAGAAAATGTAAGTGGGAGTGCTTTGTGCAACTCCTAGGAAGTACCTCTAAAGGAAGGATGGCCACAGGCTTCCTCCCCAGTCCCTGGCTGGGAGGGCTTGGGGCTCTGGCATCCATCTGGGACTCTGAGGTCATGGGACACATTTGGGGGGTAGCAAAGGTATTGGCTGGACAAATCCCGTGTCTTGAAGATTTAGGGGAGCAGGACCATGCGTGCCCTCACTGTCTGCCTCTGCGCAGCTTTTCTATTTTGTGTAAACCACTGCCAACTTGAGCTTTCTGTACATTGTAGCCAAAGCTCCTCTTAAGGCAGCCGTGGGCAAACTACGGCCCGCGGGCCGGATCCGGCTGTTCTATCCGGTTCTCTTGCTCTCCCCTCCACTCCTTTACTTTGAATTTATATTAGTTCACACAAACACTCCATCCATGCTTTTGTTCCGGCCCTCCGGTCCAGTTTAAGAACCCATTGTGGCCCTCGAGTCAAAAAGTTTGCCCACCCCTGTCTTAAGGGATACACATAAAACAGTATTATCATGATCCCTTGGATTATTCTATTAAAAAATGTGAACTTTCAGGCCTAAAGGAAGGAAATAACCCATCTGGTCTTTTACACAGCTCACTTCACCCATCTATACCCCAAACAGGTCCCTGCCGGAATGGGTAAGAGGAGTTTGCAGCCATCTCTGCAGAAAGCAAACAGCCTTTGACAGCAAAATTGTATACCTAATCAACTGGCTGTCCAGGAAGTGCGGGACGGCCAGCTACTTCATCAAGGTGCCATTTCCAGCCGGTGAAGCAATCTCGTCCTTCGTCCTCCCACACCTTGATACAATTAATTTGTGATCATTACTGACCTTGGGTGTAGAACAACCACAGAATGGGCTGCCTAATGTAAGTGGGCAAACACAGGCCTAATGCACTTCTTGTCTGCTCATCCCTGTCATTTAGTCCCAGCCCACATCCCCGGAGCAGTGCAGGGGAGGCCCAGCACTAGCTAACTACTTATGTTAACTGGTTATGGCCCCTGGACATTAGGAGCTGATCATTTGGGAAAATGCGGAAGCTGCCTTTATTAGATAACAAGTTACAAAAGGCCTGCATTGGTGGAGTAACTTTGTCAGGGAGACTGTGTCTCACACCCCTTTCATTTCCTAGAGCAGGTGGGAGAAACAGAGGGCCTGGCTGTGGCCTGACCTCAGGACAGAGGCGGATATGATTGTCCAGAGGTGGGCAGTTATTATTAACTTTCCCAGACCCTTGGGTCAAGTTCTCAAGAAGCAATTGGCAGCTCCGGCTCGGACACATCACTGTCCACCATGCACAAAAACTCAGATCTGCAGCAAATCACAGGATGGTTTTCACCGTCAACGCAATTTACCTTTATGATGGGAAAATCTAAGGGCATTACCCCTTCAGGTGTCTTTTGGTGCAATAAAAGTGAGCAGCAAGTAGGCCAATATTTGCATTGCTTTTGAAATGGAAGAAGTCTTATTTCAGAAAAGTCTTTCAGGGTAACAAATATTTTATCAATAATACTACCTAAATATATGCCCTCTGCATGAATCTAAGTATGCTCTGGAAGTTAACCATTTAAAAATAGCAAAATGTACATTTATATACGAAGCTATGTTACAAATACTAATACAAAAGCATAAACTTAAAAGCTCAGCCTCTAACAATTTAAAAAGCAAGAGATTGTTGTTACAATTCAATGATCAAGCTGTCTGATTTTTAAATCTGAGAGACTATTCCTAATCATTCAATCTCATCATAATTGTGGTTTAACAGTTTTATGGGGGAGAGATTAGTACCACTTTTCCATCCCCAGGTGATGGTTTAATTGAACCTTTTCTCTCTTCTGCCTTGTTTTACATGACTTAGCAAGTGGAATGTAGGTTTCCCTTCAGAAAGTGTTTGCTCCCAAAATAAGGAGGCCAATTATTTGTGGCAGGCCCAAAATCTATGACTTTGGAAACATTGAGCATTGTCCAGTCTCTCAACGTACTATATCATAACCCCAGGGCGTTGCACACTGGTGACACTTGCTTAGATACACCTCTGGGGAGTCCACTTGCAGGTCATTTCAATGGTTTGTGGTTGTTTTTGCTGATTTATAAATGTTTAGAAGAAAAAGAATCTGGCCTCTGTAAAGGCAGGGTTATAACATGGAAAGCTCATCAGGTGGGAAGATTCCTGAGTCAGTTAGTCCAGAGGTAGACAGTTATTATTAACCTTCCCAGGTTGAAGCATCCTGGTGACACAAACACAAGGACAGCAGAATTAAGCAGGACCGAGAAAGGCCGTAGAGTTAGAATGGACGGAGCATTGGAAGCAAGAGGAGTGGTGAGGTCTGTGGCATCCTAGAGGGAAGAATAAGAAAAAGTATAAAGAGAAGAAATACTTTAGTCAAGCTTATATTTGATAAGCATTATTTGGGCATACTTTATTGTTATTAATGCTTATGGATCTTATACTTTGTGCTCTCAGTGGACTGTGCTGTTTTTAATAAGAACACCTACTTTAACGGGTACATGTTTTATATTCTTAATAAAGGGGATTGTGAGCTCCTTGACAAGTGAGCTGGGGAAATCACACTCCTAGTTTATTCATTCAATGATTCAACAAAATTGAGCAATGTGTATTTTTATATCTGTATATTTGACTTTAGAGTGATTTGCATGAATAGTCAGTCATCTTTACATTACCTTGAGTAACCAATACAGTATTTTGGTGCTTTATAAAGATTCATGAAATGTATTCAACTTTGTAGTGGGGAAAAAAGCATACGTTCATATGTAACCTCCTCTCACTTGAGAAAAGCCTACTGTTGGTTTAGACAGCTTAGGCGATGGTTGTCCAAAATATTAAAATGCATTTGTAGTGCTACAAAGCTCACCTGCCTGGGTTCAAATCCAGGCATTGGAATTTATTAGTTGTGTGACTTTGGTCTTAATCTCTCTGGGCCTCAGTTTCTTCATCTACAAGAGGGGGAATCATTGTAGATGTGTATCATAAGGTAAAGATGAGACATTGGAACACTAAGAATGGCAGGTTTCTACCTTGTAGATGTGTTTGGGTGCGAAGCTCAAGGCTTGTCCTGCCTTGGGGCAGCTTATGACCTAATGTGGCAATAAGAAAAGATACAGCCCTAGTTGGTTTGGCTTAGTGGATAGAGCATCTGCCGATGGACTGAAGGGTCTCCGGTTCGATTCTGGTCAAGGGCATGTACTTGGTTGCAGGCTCAGGCTCAATCCAGAGCGGGGGTGTGTGTAGGAGGCAACCAATTGATCTCTCTCTCTCTCTCTCTCTCTCTCTCTCTGTCTCTCCCCCCTCACTTCCTCTAAAAATCAATGGAAACATATCCTGAGGTGAGGATTAACAAAATCAAAAAAAATTATGAAAAAGGTGCTTCTGAATGTATAATAATGGTTATAAGGTGACAGGGAATCTGTGATAGGAGTTATTTGTGATAGTTCTCTGGAGAATAGAGGATTTCAGCCACGTTTTAAACTATAGGTCAGATTTAAACTCATAAACTATGTTGTACAGACCCACAATCCTCAAATTCAAATACTCCAAAAACCATTCTATTTATAATTCATGCGACTACAAAAATGACCTCACACTTTTTAGTAAAAACTTGACATGAACTGATGTGAGGCTATTGATCTTCTTTATTATTCCATGTTGTGACTTTCTAATTTTTCTGCAGAAGTATTAATGTGCTTAAGTCTAAGGTGCTGTCCTCCACTGGTGGTATATACTAGTTATCTTACTGCTATGCAATGAATGACCCCCAAACTTACAGCTTAAAACAGTAATAACCATTTATTAACTCTCATGATTCTATGGGTTGATGTGCTCAGCCAGGTTGTTCTTCTACTCTACCTGGTGTCAGCTGTGGGCTGTTGTCCTCTGGAAGTTCACCTGGGCTGGACCTTTTGACATGGCTCACTCATGGTGGGGGCTGAGTTGGACCTGAGATGGGCCTGAGCTAGGCCTTGAGATGAAATGTCTCAAGTCTCCCCCACAACCTTCTCCATGTGACTCCATTTGGGCTTCTCATCATTGCAGTTGGATTTTGAGAGGGTGAACTACAAGGAGATGGAAGAAAAGCTTCGGATTTCCTCAGGCACCAGCTCAGTTTACAGTATCACTTACACTGCCTTTAGTGGCCCAAACAAGTCATATGCCTGCCCAGATTCAAGGACAAGGGAAATGAACAACCTCTCAATGAGAGAAGTAGCAAAGAATTTATGGCCAGTGTTAACCCAAGATAGAATGTTCTGTACTCTGTGGTGTAGGGACCACATCATCTTTATAAAGTGTGATATGTCTCCAGCTTAGGAGCTTTGTGTAAGAGGTAGAAGATCTGTCTGTCATCCCATTGTATAGTTTTAGTCCAATCTGGTGCATGATAATGTAGAAATACATCAACACCATGATTGGTATTTTCAAATACTTTTCCAAAAAGAATGTTGTGTGACTGTTTCCCTTCATACATGTATAGGTTAATACCCAAAATCTCTTACCATAATTTAAATAATTGCAAGACTCTACTTTCAAATGTCCTGTTAAACATTGAAAACTTACAGTAAAGCCTTAATATTTTCTTTTTTAAATCTCTCCAATGTATCTAAATTCTAAAGTGACTTGATATCCATCATCAACTGTTTTTAAACTACATGAACAAACTTGGTTTTTTTGCAAGAGAAGTTTTACATCATTTCTTTTGCTCATGAAATTTGCATTTCCATTATACTTTTCTATAATATAAATATGGGAATCCATTTAAAGCTAATCTTCTAAAATGCCACATGATATTTTAAATACCCTGCTCCACATTTTGAATAATCACTTCTGGATTTAGTTACCATTACAATAATTACCATTGCATAATGGAATAAAAATAAAAATGTCTCACAAATTTTGATAATTATATGAAAGAACATAACATTTTATTGAAAAAATTATCCTTAGTTAGATAGGTAATTTTTACCTTTTTATTTATTTTTTCTTTTAGTTTATAGGTCTTTGCTTGAATATTACTTATTACTAAAATGAAAAAAAGGATTCAACATCAATTTGATTTGTAGGTTTCAGTTTTATAACTTCTAGTACTTAGAGAATTCAACCACATAAATAGATGGAAATGGAAAAAAATTGTTATAACAATGTCACTAAATTCTTTGAACTCTTCTAAGCTACACTCCAGAAATTATACTATAGTCTATCATTAAAAATTACTTTTAATGTTCTATCAGATGGCAATTCAATTAGGTTCTCCCTCAATTTGGTTTAAAACAACACCAAATTTTTTAAAAACTGGAAACCAATCTGATTTATTATACAGTCATAAGTACAGACTTCTTTCCCACTTCATGGAAAGATCAAGGAATGGTGACAAGTATGCTTTTGTCCAATAAAATGGCTTCATCCCTTTATACCAAAAGGGCTACCGGAGTGATGAATCCCTTGGATGAGTGTAAATCACAAGAAGGAGTTGGGGAAACTGGTGGAAAAATGGTGGCAGAATAGACAGATGTGTCCCAAGGCTTGTCCCGGAGTAGATAGAAAGAACAGTTGAGGGTCGCATGGGGAGTGTCTGTTGGAGAGTTAAGGGACAGCTATACTCCAGGAGAAGGTGGGGGATTGCTGGACGAGGGTCCCCTGACCAGGAAGCCCCCACTGCTGCCAGGTTCCCTCCCGGAGCCACTGGCTCGGACGCGGAGACCGTGCCATCTTGAAGGGGAAAGTGGATGTTATTGGAAACCTGAAAATCTACAACTGCGGCACCCACTGAACAGGTGCGAACCCCAGAGCACCCGTCCCCAATTGGCGCAAACACGCGGATGCAGAGGAGCTCTACACTCCACCACGGAAAGGTCAGATTTCGCCTGGGATAAGGAGAGAGAGAACTACATAACCAGACACCCGGAGAAGAGAGACCATGGGGAGACAAAGAAACAGCCCGCATATGAAAGAAAAGCAGGCATCACCAGAAAAGGAAGTAAACAAAATGGAGGCAAGCAACCTGCCAGAGAGAGAATTCAGAGAAATGGCCATAAGGTGATTGAAAAGAATGGAAGACAAATTCGACAATATGAGTAAGAACCAAGAGGAAATGAAGAAGAACCAAGAAGAAATGAAAAATGACATCGCTGCTGTAAAGAACTCAATAGAAAGCATCAAGAGTAGACTAGAAGAGCAGAGGACCACATCAGTGAGCTAGAAGACAAGGTAGGAAAAAATACCCAAGTAGAGCAGCTTCTAGAAAAAAAAATTAAAAAGCAGGAGGAGAGCCTAAGGGTACTTTGGAACAACACAAAACAAAACAATATCTGCATAATAGGGGTTCCAGAAGGAGAGGAAACTGAGCAAGGAATAGAAAACCTGTTTGAAGAAATAATGACAGAAAACTTCCCTGATATAGGGAAGAAAAAACCCACACAAATCCAAGAAGCTCACAGAGTCCCAAGCAAAATGAACCCCAAAAGACCGACACCAAGGCACATTATAATTAAATTGGCAAACACCAACGACAAAGTAAAAATTTTAAAAGCGGCCAGAGAGAGACAGAAAGTTACATACAAAGGAACCCCCATCAGACTAGCAACTGATTTCTCATCAGAAACTCATCAGGCCAGAAGGGAATGGAATGAAATACACAAAGTCATGCAAAGGAAGGGTCTGAATCCAAGAATACTGTACCCAGCAAGGCTATCAATCAAAATTGAAGGTGAAATCAGGAGCTTCACGACAAAAAAGGACTAAGGGAATTTATTACGGCCAAACCAGCAATGCAAGAAATGCTAAAGGGCCTGCTGTAAAAAAAAAAAAGAAATAGGAAGTGAAGAAGGAACACGGGGGTAAAGAATAAAAATGAAGACAAATAAGTACCTATCAATAATAACTTTAAATGTAAATGGATTAAATGCCCCAATCAAAAGACATAGGGTAACGGACTGGATAAGAAAACACGACCCATATATCTGCTGTCTACAAGAAACCCACCTCAGAAAAAAAGACGCACACAGACTGAGGGTGAAGGGATGGAAAAAGGTTTTCCAGGCGAATGGAAATGAAAAAAAAGCTGGGGTAGCAATACTTATATCTGACAAATTAGATCTCAAAGTGAAGGACATAACAAGAGATAAGGAAGGCCACTTCATAATACTAAAGGGAGCAATCCAACAAGAAGAAATAACTCTGGTTAACATATACGCACCCAATACAGGAGCACCCAAATACATAAAAAACTCCTGGAGGATATCAAAGGAGAGATTGACAGCAATACAATCATAGTAGGAGACTTTAATACCCCACTATCACCATTGGACATATCCTCTAAACAAAAAATCAGCAAAGAAACACCAATCCTAAATGACTCACTAGACCAGATGGAATTAATTGACATCTTCAGAACATTTCACCCCAAAGCCACAGAATATACATTCTTCTCAAGTGCACATGGGTCATTTTCAAGGACAGACCATATGTTGGGTCATAGGCAAAGTCTCTTCAAATTCAAGAAGAGAGAAATCATATTAAGCATCTTCTCAGATCACAGTGGCATAAAACTGGAAATCAACTACAAGAAAAACAATCCAAAAAAATCAAACACATGGAGACTAAACAGCATGCTACTAAACAATGACTGGGTTACCAGAGAGATCAAGGAAGAAATAAAAAACATCATGGCAACAAATGACAAAGAAAATACAACAATCCAAAATCTATGGAACACAGTGAAAGCAGTCTTGAGAGGGAAGTTCATAGCTCTACAAGCCTACTGCAAAAAAACAAGAAAAAATGGTAATAAATTACCTCACCCTACAACTCAAAGAGTTAAAACAAGAGCAACAAGAAAAGCCCAGTGTAAGCAGAAGGAAGGAAATAATAAATATCAGAGCGGAGATAAACGACATTGAGACCAAAAAAAAAAAAAAAAACCATACAAAAGATCAACAAAACCAAGAGCTGGTTCTTTGAAAGGATAAACAAGATTGATGAACCTCTAGCCAGGCTCACCAAGAAGCAAAGAGAGAGGACCCAAATAAACAAAATCAGAAATGAAAGAGGTGAAATAACAACAGACCCCACCAAAATACAAAGGATTATTAAAAATACTATGAACAACTCTATTCCAACAAACTGGACAACCTGGAGGAAATGGACATATTCCTAGAAAAATATAACCTTCCAAAACTCAATCAGGAAGAATCTAAACATCTCAATAGGCCAATAATTATGGAAGAAATTGAAGCAGTCATCAAAAAGCTTCCAGCAAACAAAAGCCCGGGGCCAGACAGCTTCACAGGAGAGTTTTACCAAACATTCAAGGAAGAACTAAAACCTATCCTCCTCAGACTATCCCAAAAAATTCAAGAGGAAGGAACACTTCCAAGCTCCTTCTATGAAGCCAGCATCACCCTAATACCAAAACCAGATAAAGACAACACAATGAAAAAGAATTACAGGCCAATATCCCTCATGAACATAGATGCCAAAATCCTCAACAAAATTCTAGCAAATCAGATCCAGCAGTACATCAGAAAGATCATACACCATGACCAAGTAGGGTTTATCCCAGGAATGCAAGGATGGTACAATATCCGCAAACCAATTAACGTGATACATCAAATAAACAAACTGAGAGATTAAAATCACATAGTCATATCAATTGATGCAGAAAAAGCATTTGACAAAATCCAACACCCCTTTTTTTAATATATTTTATTGATTTTTTACAGAGAGGAAGGAAGAGGGATAGATAGTCAGAAACATCAATGAGAGAGAAACATCGATCAGCTGCCTCTTGCACACCTCCTACTGGGGATGTGCCCACAACCAAGTTACATGCCCTTGACCGGAATTGAACCTGGGACCTTTCAGTCCACAGGCTAACGCTCTATCCACTGAGCCAAACCGGTTTTGGCCCAACACCCTTTCTTGATTAAAAACTCTCAACAAGGTGGGAATAGAAGGGTCATACCTCAACATAACAAAAGCTATATATGATAAACCCACAGCTAACATCATACTCAATGGGCAAAAACTAAAACCATTTCCCCTAAGAACAGGAACAAGACAGGGATGCCCACTCTCACCACTCCTGTTTCACATAGTACTGGAAGTATTAGCCATTGCAATTAGACAAGAAGAAGAAATAAAAGACATCCAAATTGGAAAAGAAGAAGTAAAGGAGAAACCAAGATGGCGGCATAGGTAAACACCTAAACTGCTGCCTCGCACAACAATTTCAAAACTACAACTAAAAGACAGAACGGACACCATCCAGAACCACAGGAAAGCAGGCTGAGTGAAAATTCTACAACTAGAAGGAAGGAGAAAAGCTCACAGAGAATTGGAGGTACGGCAAAGGGGCTTTGTGCGCGCAGAGAGGAAGGGCGGCTGAGAGCTTGGCTGACTTCCTCTGGCGGAAGGGGGAAGGAAGCCTCGGACCGCGAGCTGGGAAAGGCAGAAGTCTGAAGGCGCACACGGGCCAGTGCGCACAAAGGCTGCGGAGGTAGCCATAGGCTTTCCCTAGTGAAAGGGAGTCAGAGGATCCTGACTGAGCCCCAGTTCTGACTGCAGTGAACCCCGGTTCCAGGCGAGCCCCTGGGGACCCACGCTCTTGTAGGGGGAGTCTGGACTCTCGGGCGGAGACTCCGGAGCCGGGGAAGGCGGAGGACTGAAAGTGCGCACACGCGCCGCGCCGGTGCGCACAAAGGCTGCGGGGGTTGCCACAGGCTTTCCCTAGTGGAGGGGAGTCAGAGGATTCTGACTGCACCGAGCCCCAGTTCTGACTGCAGTGAACCCCAGTTCCAGGCGAGCCCCTGGGGACCCACGCTCTTGTGGGGGGAGTCTGGACTCTCAGGCGGAGACTCGAGCTGGGGAAGGCGGAGGACTGAAAGCGCACATGCGCGCAGGGGCGGGGCTGACAGGAAGCCAAGACTGAGGCTCCACCCCATCCAAGCTGAGCACAGAGGCTATTGCAATTTGGCAAGTCTAATCCTATAAGGCTGTCTCCAGCACCGGGCTTCTCCCAGCATAGACACAGCTGATCCTTACAGCCAACTGGCCCGGAGGTCAATTCTTCCCAGTGATACCAACAACAATAAAGACTTAATTACAACAAGGCTGTACACACAGTCCACAAAGGGGTGCACCAAGAGTGTCCACCTCAGGTTAACTGGGGAAGCAGACCCACTGGGCCATATTGGAAACCTAGCACAAATATCTACCTTACCAACTCAGGGATTCAGTGAAAATGCGGGGTCAAAGAATCAGATCACAAACGAAAGAAATGGAGGAAAACAAACGACTGGATATAGAATTCAAAACCACCGTTATAAGACTTTTTAAGAATATCCTAGAAAAGGCCGATAAATATAACGAGACCCTCGAAGATATGAAAAAGGACCAACTAGAAATTAAACATACACTGACTGAAATAAAAAATATTATACAGAGACCCAGAAACAGAATAGAGGAACACAAGAATCAAGTCAAAGAATTGAAATACAAAGAAGCAAAAAACACTCAACCGAAAAAGCAAAAAGCAAAAAAAAAAATCCAAAAAGTTGAAGATAATGTAAGAAGACTCTGGGACAACTTCAAGCGTACCAACATCAGAATTATGGGGGTGCCAGAAGAAGAGAGAGAGCAAGATACTGAAAACCTATTTGAAGAAATAATGACCGAAAACTTCCCCCACCTGGTGAAAGAAATAGACTTACAAGTCCAGGAAGCCCACAGAACCCCAAACAAAAGGAATCCAAAGAGGACCACACCAAGACACATCATAATTAAAATGCCAAGAGCAAAAGACAAAGAGAGAATATTAAAAGCAGCAAGAGAAAAACAGTTAATTACCTACAAGGGAGCACCCATACGACTGTCAGCTGACTTCTCAACAGAAACTATGCAGGCCAGACGGGAGTGGCAAGAAATTTTCAATGTGATGAATAGCAAGAACCTACAACCAAGATTACTCTACCCAGCAAAGCTATCATTCAGAATTGAAGGGCAGATAAAGAGCTTCACAGATAAGAAAAAGCTGAAGGAGTTCATCACCACCAAACCAGTACTATATGAAATGCTGAAAGGTATTCTTAAAGAAGAGGAAGAAGAAAAAAGTAAAGAGAAAAAATTATGAACAACAAATACATATCTATCAACAAGCCAACCTAAAAATCAAGTGAATTAAAAACCTGAGGAGCAGAATAATCTGGTGAATATAATAGAATCAGGGGCATAGAAAGGGAGTGGGCTGATAATTCTCAGGGGGAAAGGGGTATGGGGGGGTTCATGAAGAGAATGGACAAAAATCATACACCTATGGATGAGGACAGTGGGGGGGAGGTAAGGGCAGAAGGTGGGGTGGGAAAGGGGTGGAGGGGAGCTATGGGGTAAAAAAGGAGAAATAATTGTAATAATCTGAATAAAGATTTATTAAAAAAAAAAAAAAAAAAAAAAAAAAAAAAAAAAAGAAGTAAAGCTGTCCTTATTTGCGGATGACATGATATTGTACATAAAAAACCCGAAAGACTCCATAAAAAAACTAATAGTCTTAATAAATGAATTCAGCAATGCAGCAGGATACAAAATTAACGCCAAGAAATCTATGGCATTTCTATACACCAATAGTGAACTTACAGAAAGAGAGACTAAAAAAGCAATCCCATTTACCATTGCACCAAAAAAATTAAGATACCTAGGAATAAACTTAACTAAGGAGGTAAAAGACCTATACACGGAAAACTACAGGACACTGAAAAAAGAGATAGAGGAAGACGTAAACAGATGGAAGAACATACCATGTTCATGGATTGGGATAATCAACATCATTAAAATGTTCATACTACCCAAAGCAATCTATAGATTCAATGCACTTCCCATTAAAATACCAACGGCATATCTCACCGACCTAGAAAGAACTCTCCAAAAATTCATCTGGAATAAAAAAAAGACCCCGAATAGCGACAGCAATCCTGAGAAAGAAGAACAAAGTAGGTGGGATCTCAATACCAGATTTCAAGTTGTATTACAAAGCCACTGTTCTCAAAACTGCCTGGTACTGGCACAAGAACAGACATATAGATCAATGGAATAGAATAGAGAATCCAGAAATCGACCCAAATCACTACGCTCAATTAATATTTGACAAAGGAGGCATGAACATACAATGGAGTCAAGACAGTCTCTTCAATAAATGGTGTTGGGGAAATTGGACAGATACATGCAAAAAAATGAAACTAGACCACCAACTTACACCATACACAAAAATAAACTCAAAATGGAGCAAGGACTTAAACATAAGACAAGAAATCATAAAAATACTAGAGGAATCCACAGGCAGAAATATCTCTGACATAGGCCGAAGCAATTTCTTCACTGATACTGCTCGTAGGGCAATGGAAACTAAAAAGAAAATAAACAAGTGGGACTACATCAAAATAAAAAGCTTTTGCACAGTAAAGGAGACCATCAATAAAACAACAAGAAAGCCCACTGCATGGGAGAACATATTTGCCAATGATATCAACGATAAGGGTTTAATCTCCAACATTTACAGGGAATTCATGCAGCTTAACTTTATGAAAGAAGACAGTAGGAAGGCCAAGAGACATATGAAAACCTGCTCAAAGTCACTAATCATCAGAGAGATGCAAATCAAAACAACAGTGTGGTACCATCTCACACCTGTCAGAATGGCTATTATCAACAAATCAACAAAGGACAAGTGCTGGAGAGGATGCGGAGAAAAAGGAACCCTTGTGCACTTTTGGTCGGGTTGCAGCTGGTGCAGCCACTGTGGAGAACAGTATGGAGTTTCCTCAAAAAACTAAAAATGGAACTCCCATTTGACCCAGTGATCCCACTTCTAGGAATATATACCAAGAAACTAGAAACACCAATCAGAAAGGATATATGCACCCCTATGTTCATAGCAGCACAATTCACCATAGCTAAGATTTGGAAATAGCCTAAGTGCCCATCAGCAGATGAGTGGATTAAAAAACTGTGTTACAGATACACAATGGAATACTATGCTGTGGTAAAAAAGAAGGAGTTCTTACCATTTGCAACCACATGGATGGAGATGGAGAGCATTATGCTAAGTGAAATAAGCCAGGCAGAGAAAGATAAATATCACATGATCTCACTCATTTGTGGAATATAATGAACAACATATACTGATGAACAAAAATAGATCCAGAGACAGAGAAACATCAATCAGAACATCAAACCTCAGAGAAGGTAGGGGAGGGTGGGGGTAAGGGGGAGATATCAACCAAAGGACTTATATGCATGCATGTAAGCCTAATCAACGGACACAGACAACAGGGGGGTGGGGGCATGAATAGGAGGTGGGGGGTAATGGGGGAATAAGGACACATATGTAATACCTTAATCAATAAAGAAATTTTAAAAAAAAGAGAGAAGGAGTTGGGGGCCCTGCTGTTGTGGCGCAGTGGTTGAGGGTCAACCTATGAACCAGGAGGTCATGGTCAGGGCAAATGCCCAGGTTGCAGGCTCAATCCCTAGTAGGGGGTATGCAGAAGGCAGCTGACCAATGGTTCTCTCTCATTTATGTTCTCTCTCCTTTCCTCTCTGAAATCAATAAAAATATATTTTAAAAAATAAAAAGAGGATACCTTAAAAAAAAAAAAAAGAGTTGGTGGAAGGGAGGTGAAGACTGTGGTCTCTGGGTCTGTGAGTCACTCCTCCACACCAGGAAAACCAGCTAAATGTTCGCATTTTAATACATAGAGCACTGCTGAGAGAATGGCTCCCTGGTTGACCAATAAGCCACAGCCTTTTGAAGAAATAAATAACTGGGTTGACATGTTGGAGGGAGAATCAGTTAATACAGTTTGTTTCCCTTTGGAAAATCCTTAACAAATTTATATTTTAAATGGTTATAGGTAATTACATATTTTACACTGGCAGAAATATAAAATGAAATTTTGTGTCTGGCATCTCATCAGAAAATAATGAATATTTCTGAATGAATGAGATTATTATAAATTATCCAGATTCTTCTCTGGGGAATAGGTTTATGAGATTATTAGATTTAATATTGTTATGGTGTCTGAGAGAAGTGTGTGATTTGGGTGACATAATGTTTGTCCTCAACCCCAAAACTTCAGTATAGACTGAAACTCTGCAAGTGGACCCAGTAATATTAGATGAATTTTCATTTGCAAGTGTTACACAACCATGTTTTAAAAACTAGAGTATCAGTTGTTTGTACAGAAAGATGGAGTCAGCCTGATTGGGTTGGCTCAATGGTTGAACATCAACCCATGAACTAAGAGGTAACCGGTCAGGGCACATGCCCAGCACAAGGCATCCAGTTGATATTTCCTACTCTCTGTCTCTCTCCCTCCCCATCTCTCTAAAATCAATAAAAACATTTTTAAAAAGTTGAAAGATGCAATAAAAATATTTTTTTAAAAATTGGAAGATGGAATCAGATAGTTAATAACTCAATGCTGTACGTAGAAGCTACCCCTTGAATTTTGAAATAGAATTAACATAACATTGACATAAAATTAGGCCAGTGTTTTTAAATATATGGGAAACAACATTTAAAATGTATTACCCCACAAAGTGATTGTGGCGGAGGAGGCTAGCTATGACCCCAGAATGGTGCTCCTTCTTCCACAATTTAGAGATGTTTTTGGTGATGGCTGTCCAATTTAGGACATCTTCCCGCTCAGCTTTATATCTGGGTCTGGCCATGAACCTGTTCTCTCCAATGAGATGTGAGTGCAAGTGATGGGTGTTGCATTTTAGCCAGGCTATTTAATAGGCAGATAAGCCTTCCCCACTGTCTTCTTGCCTTTTTGTTGGCTAGAAACAGGATAGATACTTGGGGCGGGCGGGGGGGGGGGGGGGGGGGTTAGGCGAGGAGGGGATTCGATCACAGCACCAGGGATGTTGACGCCACAGCATGGAAGGTGTTACAGTCTTTGAATCACAAGTTAGAGGAAAACTGCCTAGTGACCAGGAATTTTTCATCAGACTGTTACATGAACAAAAAAAAAACAAAGCCATTATATTAAACAACCAAATGTTGGGTTTATTTCCTATAGTTGCTAATATTGTCTTAATAAAACAGAGGTCAAATATATAGAGATCAAAAGTCACTTACATAAATTAAGGAATGATAAGTTTATATTTTATGTTTAAGGGAATATAAAGCATTAAAATAAACCTAAGGTATGTGTGTGCTTAAATTTTTCCTGCTGACTTTGAGAGATTTGAATGTGCCTCTTTGCTGTCAGGACTCCACTCACACATGCTAACTCTCTGAACACCTGCCATTAAAAATGCCTGAAACTGGCCCAGGCAAATTATGGATGACTACAGAGGACTCTTTGGAAAATGTTGTCATTCCAACATGTATCAGAGAGGGGGGAGGGAAGGAGGGAGGGAGGGAGGGAGGGAGAGAGGGGGAGAGAGAGAGAGAGAGAGAGAGAGAGAGAGAGAGAGAGAAAGCGTGCTAAACAAAGAGCAACATGTCATATTATTAAAATGATTAGGAGTCAGCAGCAAAGTCAGAGTGATGGCATTGACTGGGACGAGGAGCCGTTGTTCTGGCCGTGGCATCTGTTAATTGCACTCGGGTAGTGCAGCCCTGGCCAGTGTGTTGGCATCCAGGACTGGCAGTGGAAGAGCCTGACTGGCCAGGGCTCACCACCCATCCGTCTTCATTCAGCCTTCCTTCCCGAAGGCCAGGGTTATTGATGCTCTAACAAGCACACTGACAGGCTTTCTCCAACTTCTGTTCAGAACCCACTGCTCACAGGAGGGCAACAGCTTTCCCTGCAATTTATACAAATGACTTTGAATATGTGGATTTTAATGCTGACTTTTTTTTAAAGGAATCTATTGAAGTCTTCATGTTTTTTATTTGGGGTAAAAAGAGGAATAGAACACAGGCTATCAGTCTGTCATATCCCTTCTAAAACGGACTTACATAAAACAGGAGAAAAACCAAATACCATTTGAATCAGTTATGGGTAGACATCAAACTCTATATTAATGGATACTCAGCTAACACCACTTTTTAAATTTTGCTTCATCTTTGAAGTAGTTAGTTTTGATTACTCCCAGAGAAAATTACATGCAGCACATATTATGGTTATGTAGAGTGCAAGCACGTTCTAATTACTAGGATTCTCCTAAATTCAAAAGCATTAAGAATTTTTCTAACATGATGATTATAGTCAGACAATAGCAGGGCAGGCAACATCTTCACTTTGGCCCACATTTCAGTCTGTAATCCAGATGTTTTGTTTACATGCGGCCAAGCCTTCATCTTTCAGATTCTTTCAACTTTAGTTGACAAAATCTTTTAACCATATTGACCTGATGCTTCATAGGCTCAGCATTGCTTTACTCTCCTTATGTGAATAATCAACTAAACAAAGGGTTGGATAATTCCAGAATCTCTCTGTCAGTTTTCACTACATTTTGCTGCAGAAACAACCCCCAGATCTCTGGTTTATGTCTCACTCACATTTGATGTCATCTGTGGTTGGCTTCATGTATCTTTATTTTAGGACCTAAGTGGGGAGAGCAGCCCCTTTTGTGGATATGCCATGGGCATGGCTGAAGGAAAAGAACAAGAGAGGTGATGTAAACACACCTCTCCTCAAAGAGGAAAAAAAACAAACACAGCTCAGATGTAGCATATATCCTGTCAGCTCACATGTTAGCCCAAGCAAGTCACAAGGTCAAGTGGTGTGGGAGGGGAAGGATAATCCTTTTACTATAAGAAGGAGCCAATAGTTGACAATAATAATACAAGCTATTCCAGTGCACTCTCGTAGTTGCAAACATTTACTTACCCCCATCTGTTGAGATTTTGGTTCCTGGCAATTATCATCAGTTTGGCTCAAATAAACTCATAAAAGTTCTTACAGGTTTGGACATTTCTTACATTGATAGTAGGTAGAACTTACTCTGCTGGATCAGAAAGGCTGGACATACTGTTATCGGTGGAAGTGGAGATTTTGGGGTGCCATAAAGAGAATTTCCTGAGCCCCCAAGGGAGGATGGAGTTTCGTGGAAAGCTTTATTGATGGTGTAAAATTAATGGGGTTACCCTCCAAGTTCCCATTTCTGTTCCTCTTGCCATGGAAGAAGTCCAATCTTGTCTTTAGCAGGGTCAGAATTAGGGCCACTGCCCAGAATTTCTGCTCCATATTAAAGTCCAGTCCAGACCAGTCCAGCATCTGGATAGCTTAGTTTGTGTTCCCAGCTGCAGTCCATTGTGTGTAAGTGTGGGGCCCAAGCAAGAGAGAGCAAGAAAGTGTATGAGCAAACAAGAGAAGGGGAACTCTTTGTCCGGGGATTTTAACCAGGAGCCTCTTCAAACTAACAAGTTAACTTTTCAAGATTTTGCACACTTCTGATGGGGTCCACCCCTAGCCAATCCATTGCTTCCCAGGCTTCACTGCACACGTGCCCATCGACTCTTTGTTGGATCCCTTCCCCCAGTGATCTGCAGGGAATGGACTGGTGTTTCCCTGGGGAATTGAAACTGCAGCTTCCTGGTGAAATTGCTCAGATGACCATGCTTATATGCCTGGCCTCCCCATCCCTCTTTTCCCATTATTAACTAGAGGCCTGGTGCACAAATTCGCGCACCAGTGGAGTCCCTTGGCCTGGCCTGCGGGATCGGGCCAAAACTGGCTCTCCGGCATCCCCTGAGAGGTCCTGGATTGCGAGAGAGCACAGGCCAGGCCGAGGGACCCCACCGGTGCATGATTGGGGCTGAGGAGGGACGTGGGAGGTTGGCCAGCCAGGGAGCAACTGCGGGAGGGCTCCAGGGCATGTCCAGCCCATCTCACTCAGTCCAGATTGGCCGAACCCCAGCAGCCAGCTAACCTGCCAATCAGAGCGTCTGCCCCCTGGTGGTCAGTGCACGTCATAGCAAGTGGTTGAGTGGCCTTAGTATATCAGTGGCATATTACGCTTTGATTGGTTGAATGGATGACCAGATGACCAGGACACTTAGCATATTAGGCTTTTATTATATAGGATATTAACTAGCTAATTGTGATGATAATATCACAAAACATGGCTATCCCAAAAGGAGACCTTCATTCAGCTCATCCCCTATATCTAAAGCTTAATAAACCTGGACATCAGAAGAAAGAGGAAATGACATGAGACTGATTTTATCCATAAACTGAAGTGAGATCTAAAGCCCATTCCTCCTGAGGAAGGAGACCAAAGTTTTGCCACCCTGGAGCTGCCTTCTGGCATATTGACTTTTAGCTGGTTATTAAGAAGTAAAAGACTCAGAAAGAATTTTTGACCCTCCCCCTTTCTTGCCCAAGAGATTCAGACAGGAATCTTCCTGTTTCAGGAAGGAAATTTTAGGATGTTCACCTTAGCCTGAATAGCCTAATTTGAATTAAGTATGGTAAATAGAGAACTTCAGGCAGGGGTCTGTTAACTAGAAACCCCCTGAATCCCCCTGTTTCTGAGTCCCCTAGCAAGGATTTTCCTTCCATGTGTGGCCCAAGCTTCCTCAACTATCTATCTGTAAATTGCCCAGTCTCACTTCTGAAATCTAAGACACCCCCCTCCCCCTTTCTCCTTTGTTCAAAATTCCTTATATACTCCGTGCTGTCTCACTGTCTTTGGAATTGTTGTGCTTATGTGAATTCTCCTTGCCCATGCATTAAAACTTTGATTTTTTTCCTGTTAATCTCTCTCTGTTCATTTGATTACTAGCCCAGCTAGAACTTGGAAGGTGGGAGGAAAAGTATTATTGTTGTATTTAGCTCTCACACTAATCAGACTCTGAGGATCAGGCCTGGTGCTCAGGGGTCCTGGGAAAGAGATACAATCTGCTTTCACTGCCTCTCTCCTACCTCCTTCCAGGAGCCTGGGCATTTCTCCTGTAACAGCCTTTCTTTCCATCCCCACCTGCCCCACCCCCATCATTCCACAAGCACAGGGAGGGGGTGTGTGTGAGGCGTGGGGGAGGGGGAGTCCCTCCAGACAATCCCTGAATCTTAGGTTCCCTGGTGGAGCCAATCCTCTTGGAGCCAATCACTGTCCACTTTAACAGAGTGAGAGCTACTGGAGGGTCTTGAGTTAAAATGTGTACACAGCGGGGTCTGATGACTGTGTTGTGAAATCAAATTTTAAATGTTGCCTATTCTTCTGCTCAGTGCCTACTCTTTTCCTCTAAGGTTCACTGCTTTCTTTTTTTAATGTATTTTTTATTGATTTCAGAGAGGAAGGGAGAAGGATAGAGAGATAGAAACATCAATGATGAGAGAGAATCATTGATTGGCTGCCTCCTGCAGCAAACTGGGCATGTGCCCTTGATCGGAATGCAACCCAGGACCCTTCAGTCTGCAGGCCGATGCTCTGTCTACTGAGCCAAACCAGCTAGGGCTCACTGCTTCCCATTTTACACTTTACCAGCGACAATTCCAGCACTCCTAGCTTTGTGAGTCTTTCTATACAGCCTGGGGCCAGAAGCAGAAAGATGCTGATGCAACCTTAGTGTTACATAACGTTGGGCTCTTGCAAAGTTTGTATTTTAAAGAGGTCTAAACGGATGAAAATTCCTGTGCTTAGGAAGCTTACTTTCTGGTGACAGTGTTATTTTAATTTTAAAAGTAAAGTGTATAGTTTGTTATGAGGTGATAGGTGCCCTGGGGTGGGGAATAGAGCTCAGTATGGAGATCTAGGGGTATGGGGTGTGGGGTGAAAGTTTAAATGCAACCACCAGGTAGGTGTCACTAAGAAGGTGACGTGTTGACAAAGATTTTAAGAAGGCAAGAGTGTGCAATAACCTTTCTGACTGCATTTTTTATGTCTGCTGACACCTCTCAAGCCCCCCACTCCCTGGTTCACCACACGTGGGTGAGGCAAGTGGTGCTGGGGGAAGTTCATCAGGTAAGCCCTGGACCCGAGCTGGAATGACTGTGCAACTTGGACAGTCCCACGGCGCCCGTGCTCAGGTGTCTCCATGCTTGGTTCAAGGCTCTGCTGTCCACATCTTGAAATGTTTAATCCGTTTTGAAAGAGGGGCCCTGCGGATTACATGGGCAGTGTTTTCCTTTCTCCCAGATCTGCAGCAGAGCTCCCAGGAGTCCTAACGTCAAACTCAAGGCTGGCCGCCCAGGTTATTCACAAAAGTCCCACTTTTTAACTTTTGGGGTAATTGTCACAATAACGTTTGAGGTACATCTTGCAACAATCGTAGATTCACAAGCAATTGTAAGAAAATCTTCAGAGGGGTCCTAGTATGCTTTACTCAGTTTCATCTAATGCTAACATCTCATATCAAAAGTATCTTTTTCAAGGTATGAGGATAGAGCATCATTTCTGGAGAGGATGTGGAGAGATGGGGACCCTAGTACACTGTTGGTAGGAATGCAGATGGGTACAGCTACTATGGGAAAGAGTATGGAGTTTCCTCAAAAAATTAAAAATGGAACTGCCTTGCCTGGCTGGCATGGCTCAGTGGTTGAGCGTCTACCTATGAAACAGGAGTTCACGGTTCAATTCTCAGTCAGGGCACATGCCTGGGTTGTAGGTTCAATCCCCAGAGTGGGGCATGCAGGAGGCAGCCGATCAGTGATTCTCTCTCTCTCTCCCTCTTCCTTCCTCTTTGAAATCCACAAAAATATATTTTAAGAAATTTAAAAAATAAATGAAACTGCCTTTTGACTCAACAATCCCACTTCTGGTATATATGCTAAGAATCCTGAAACACCAGTATATGCACCCCAATGGTCATAGCAACATTATTTATAATATCCAAGATCTGGAAATAGCCCAAGTACCCTTCAGTAGATGAATGGATAAAAAGTCTGTGGTACATATACGCAATGGAATACTATGCAGCTATAAAAATGAAATAACTGGAGATTATTATGCTAAGCAAAATAAGCCAGTTAGAGAAAGAGAAATATCACATGATCTCACTTATATGTGGAATCTAAAAAACAAACTGACAAACAAAATAGGACCAGAAGCATGGATAAATGGAACAGTCTGACAAATCTCAGAGGGCAGGAGGAGGGGGAGGACGGGAAAAGGAAAAAAAAGTATTTTTTTCAAGATATGAGGATAGAGCATCATTTCTGTAACAGCTTGTTAGTTACATTTAAATATTCAGTTAACTAGGCCTCGTTATAGTTTTTTTCTGTTCACGCGTGTTAGAATTCAAGCCATGACCACTACCCTGTGCAGCAAAACTTTAAAAAGAGCCAACACTCCTCCATTTCTTCCCTCATCTTCTCGCATTTGCTCCTCCACTCCCAAGAGCTGCTGTCATGGATTCACGTGGTTATATCCAGTGAGTGCATCTCTATTCAGCTAACTTCTCAGCAGCGTCCACAGAGCTGATTTCTTCCTCTTCCTGGGCCTCCTTCCTTCTCCTGGCCTCCAGGACTCTGAGTGCTCCTAGCTTGCCTCCTGTCCCATTGGGCCCTCCTGAATCCATTGCTGGTTCCTCCTTCCCCCCCAGTTCTGAGCACTGGGGCTCTTACTCATCTCTCCTCTCATCCTGCCAAATCCTCTCTGCAATAAAGACCCCCAAACCCCTCTTTTGAATTTCAGATGTGTGCATCCCCACTGCCCGCCTGAAAAGTACTTTCTGTCCTCACTCTGGTTTCAAGAGAATAATATTTCTTAAACCAAGATTAAAAGCAGTATACTGTTATAAAGGGAATGAAGGTTATATTAAATAGTGATTATCTGACCCACTTCTAATCATTGCCAAGGAACTGCTAACATGTTTCTGCTTTTCTTTCTAGATTAACATTTTGTTTATTCTACTTGGAGGTCTCCAAGAATAATTTGAGATGCCTGGTTCTTCTATGCCAGCATGAAGTATGTATGTTTAACTTGGATTTTCTGTTTTTGCATTATTTCCAATCATCAGTAGGTTTTAACATTTTGAATTAAAATTTATTTTTTAAATACCCTGCAAATCTAATCAATGTATAAAATGTGAAAGTTGTGGTTTGTGTTTTTTTTTCCAGGCTTATTCTTTTAAATTGAAGGCAGGAGAAAATGGTTATTTTATATATGTACTGGAGGCCCGGTGCACAAAATTCGTGCAAGGAGCTTGGCCCCCTGCTGCAGCAGCAGCTGCCTCTGCCTTGGCCCCCGCCACCGCGGCTTTGTCTGGAAGGTGGTCCAGTCTAATTAGCACATTATGCTTTTATTATTATAGATGAAGCCTATTCTCTGTCAATATTTCACACTGACTCTCTAAATTGGTGGTTAGGTTAGTAGGAAACTATTATTCTAAAAACACCTAAGTAACAATCAACCAGTCTGTAGTCCTGTTGCTCAGAGCCCATGGAACTTGGCCTAGCACCACTGCCTATGTGGAGTAACCAATTAACTAGATAGAATTTCTAATCAACAGGAAAAAGATTTTTTTACTAAATGGTGAAGAGATGTAATCAAAGTAGGTTAAACCAGTTGAAAGTACTTTCTATTGTAAAATATTTTCTCTTTATTTAAAAAATATGTTTTTATTGATTTTAGAGAGAGGGGAAAGGAGAGGGATAGAGAGATAGAAACATCAATGAGAGTGAAACATCATTGGTCTGCTGCCTCCTGTACATCCCCTACTGGGGATAGAGCCTAAAACCCAGGCACATGATCTGACCAGGAATAAAACTGGTGACTTTTTGGTTTATGGGTTGATGCTCAACCTCTGAGCCACCCCAGTCAGGTCTAGCCTATATAATAAAAGGCTAATATGCAAATTGACTGAATGGCAGAACAACTGGTCCAATAACGTGCACTGACCATCAGAGGCCAGACGCTCAATATGGGAGCTACCCCCTGGTGGTCAGTGCATTCCCACAGGGGGACTTCCGCTTAGCCAGAAGCCCTGAGCCGGGCTCACTGCTGGCAAGTGCAGCAGCAGTGGTGGGAGCCTTTCCCACCTCCATGGCAATCTGACATCCCCTGAGGGCTTCTGGAATGCAAGAGGGCACAGGCTGGGCTGAGGGACACTCCCCCCCCCCCCCCCCCGCCCCGAGTGCATGATTTTTGTGCACTGGGCCTCTAGTCATATAAAATAAAAGCGTAATATGCTAAGTGTCCAACTAATTGGTCAACCAATAGGTCGACCACGCAACCAGTCACTATGACATGCACTGACCACCAGGGGGCAGACGCTCCGACCAGTATGTTAGCTTGCTGCTGGAGTCCAGCTGATCGGGAATGGGCAAGAGGGCTGCACACACCCTGGAGCCCTCCCATGATCCCTCCCCGGCCAGCCGGCCAACCTCCTGTGGTCCTTCCCCGGCCAGCCCCTATCGGCTCCAATTGGGATTGGGCGAGATGGCCCCAATTGGCTGGATCGTCGGCCAGGCTAAGGGACCCCACCCGTGCACAAATTCGTGCACTGGACCTATAATTATAAAATATTGCTAAATATTGGCACTTTCATCTGGCTTAACCTAATATGTACAGGAGTGATATGAAGAGTGATGAAATTGCTAACTAGCAGAACAACTCAGAAAGAGATGACTCAGAGCAAAGAAAAAAGAAAAGCAAAACAAAAAATAATGAGAAATGCAATTCTTAATAATGGGGAACAGTTTGGGGAACATCTGGCTTGGAGGGCTGGCCTGGTCACGGAGCCTTTTTGCCCTCAAGCATCTCTCCAGGTGTGTGAATCAGGGAAATGGGAGCCAAAGCTAGAGCCACGGAAACCCAAGGCGATATAATCATAGCAAAAGCTTTCACTGCCCTTTTCGCTGACTGTAAAGATAACCATGTGCATTGTGAAAATATTAGAAACTATACAAAATCATAATGGAGAAAATAACAGTCATCTGTGTACATACTGTTGGTTTTTTATGCATACTTGTGTAAACTACAAAATTAGAACTATATATTTTATTTCTTTTCTTTTCTTTTTCTTTTTGTTAACCCTCACCTGAGGATATTTTCCATTGATTTTTAGAGAGTGGAAGGGAGGGGAGAGACAGAGAGACAAACATTGATGAGAGAGAGACACATCGATTGGTTGCCTCCCATGAGAGACACATCGATTGGTTGCCTCTCACACGAGCCCTGATCAGGGGGTTGGATCAACCTGCAACTGAGGGGGTTGGATCAACCTGCAACTGAGGTATGAGCCCTTGACTGGAATCAAACCCGGGGCCCTTCAGTCCTCAGGCTGTTGCTTTATCCACTGAGCCAATCTGGCCAGGGCTAGAACTATATACTTGAGATGTTGATACACAACCTGTATCATAACATAATTATGTTGTAAACAATTTTCATAAGAATGTCATCAACAGTGTTCCATATGTTACATAGGCTGTGAGAAGACAGTAAGATTCAAGTGGTTCCATGCCATGTAGTAGATAAAATGACCTTTGATTGTTCTTCTATTGTGGCTACTCATGTTGCTTCCCACTTTCTACTCTGTATGAGTGCTACAGGGACGATCTCTGTCCCCAACTTTTGTAAAACTCTCACCTCACTTATACTTCTTTAAATTAATTTGGAGTGAAATTGTGTGTTCATTTTAAAAGCTCTTGCTAAGTATTTCCCTTCATAACATTTATACAAATTTACATGCCCACCAGTCAGGCAAATAAGAGGGCAAAATATATATCCTTGTCAATTTGGTAGATGAAAAAGTTATCTTTTATTTTTTAATTGTTGAGCAAAATTAATTTTTAGGTTTGGTATCTATTTTATTGCTCCCTTTATGATTTTTCCTTCATTTATTCTTTTATTTGGGATTTTCCTATTCTTAAGCACTTTATATATTTAGCATCACCCAGATGGCTCAGATCTTAGTAGTATAAAGTAGCTTTAGGGACCCAATCAATTATAGGAGCTCAGTAGCCACCAGGCAGATTGCTGGAATCAGCTCACTACCAAGCACCTGCTCCTGTTACTTCCGGGAGAGCCCAGAGGAATTCCTCCACATGCTAATAAGTCCAGCAGTGAGTTGCCATCACTGCCTGCTCTCCCACTTTCTCTGCCCATCTTGTTGTTCTGGCTCCTTCTGGTCTGTTTCTACCAGATGATGCCATATGAGGAAGCCACACCGTTGCTACCAATTGTCAGGAATACGCGCTGAAGTTAACAGAGAAGCTATCTTCTCTGGGGTGGAAAACAAAAGTGCCAATCCTATAAACTCTGTGGATGCCTGTCCCTTGGATGCAAGAACTTGCCAGGCTTCAGAGAGGGGGTGAGTGACTGGAGATGGGAAGGGAAGCTGGTGTTTGTACCTCGGAGCATCTGGGGTCCAACTCATATAGCCAGCTGTACCCTGTTGTGTGAGCACACTAAGCCTTATTCTGTGGCAAATGTTGCAAATATTTTCTTTCAGTCTGTGGCTCCCATTATAATTAATCAGGTTGAAGTATGTAACTTGCTTTGCTTCTATGTGAATGAAATAGTGGGTTGGCTTCTCTCTATAGAAACATGGTCCATGAGGTGTTCTGAAGCTCTTCTCACTACAGAACACCTGAAAAGTCTGGATAAAGATCAACTAAATTTTTTAAAAATGCATAGCAGAGCTCACAAGAATGTACGAAACTCCCAAAGACTAAAAATTAAAGAAAGAATAGAAATTCGCTTGCATTGTGTGAATCAGGGGAGAGGATAAATGTGCCATGCCTATCCTAGCAACCAGTAACCAAGGGACTTAGATTTTAATGGTCACAGGAAATAAGGCCTTGGGACATGCATGATGATATGAAGAAATTGCTCCCCCGTCCAACCCTTCCCCAAAAGCCAGCCTTATTGACTGCTTATGTCCTCTGTGACAGGGTATGTGAAACACCCATTCACCAGCAGAGATAATAAAACTGTCTGCTCCTGACTCATGGGGAGAAAAGCTCTTCCCTTTGGTGAGAAAAACTCTTCCCCTTACAGTGAGAACCTCCAGGTTTCTCCCATGAAAGTTTGGAGCTGGCATTACTATACCTGAGATCTCCAAAGGAGGAACTGTCATCAACAAGAAAGTAGCCCTGGTCTGACATCACTCCTGGGATACCCAAAGCCTTCTCCCAGGGGCATATTTTAATCCAGGACACTCACAGATAGAGCCCCACTGAGTACAAACTCACAATTCAAATTTAAAAATCACAAGAGAACAATCTACCATGTGCATACATAGGTGGTCAGCAGAAAACACAGAGATTCTGAATCTATGAAATTAGCACAGTTGAGGAGACTAAGGCACAAAAGAAAACAGAAAAGAACTTCGATATTTTTACAAAAAGACCTGTACTTTCTACCCATGAAAATCCCATCCATTGAAAATAAAAGCTTAATGGGCAAGTTAAAACAAGGAGTTTAACCAGATGTATTCAAAATGTGAACCTTGAGCAGTAAGGAGTTATTCACTGGCTCTAATATGATTTCAGGTATAAGGAGAGCCTGGGCTAACGTGGTCCAGTGTGGATGCCCATTATTTGGGAGTAGAGGAAAGATAAAGTGACAGTAAAGGCCCAGGTCATCCTAAAGTTGTGGATGTGGAATTTCCTGTAATTTCCTTGCTGGCAGTATCACCAATATTCTAGACAAGGGGGATTTAGAGGGAAATGGTATAATCACACTGCAATAAACTAATAATAGGTTGTTTTTCTAACTATTTATGCTTAACATTCAAAAGATTCCATAGTGTGGCCGTGACAGCTCCTGTTCCATGATATTGACTCCTGTAGCGATAAGAACCCCGAGGTTTGCCTGAACACTAAGCCATGTTGAAAAATGATTTTATTCTTGAGATTAAGTTCTGAATAATGGGATTGAACAGAAATGATGTGTGAAATCTCCATGTTGTGCCTTAGCAATCAAGGACATAGGATCCCTCTTCTGCCTCCTTACTGGGGGACACGGTGTAAGAAATGTTGGGCCATGAAGGCAAGACAGTTAGGGAGGTAGAGCCCCAGGGAGGAGGGGGCCTGGAGGCCCAACAGCCTTGGGGGGCAGAGGCAGCACTTCAGATTTCATGTGAGAAAGAACTAAACTTTTTTGCGCTTAAGCCACCATGCATTGGGGTCGCTGTCACACACACCTGCAGAATTCGATTACCTGAAAGTGCAAAGTAGCCTTTATTAGAACCCACACCTGATGCCCCTGGCCTGGCAGAAACCTGGCGAGAGTGGGCGGCAGAGCCTCTGCTGATCCCTGTTATGCTGTGAAAAGGATCCGGTGCCGCTGTCACCTGCAATGTTGTGGGAGGCAGAACATGTGCCATCACCAGCATTCAGGGATGTGTGCAGAACATGCAGAATGTTGCTGTGTTCTGGCTGCTACTTAGCACACAAGAGAGCTGAATTTGAACTCCAGCCAGGGCAGCTAGCCACCAAAGAAAAATGGAAGGGCCACCGCTCTGCTAAGTGGAGCGGCAGAGCTGCGGGGAGAGCCGGGCCCCTGAGGGACTGGGGAAGTATGGCACCACAGCAGCTCCGGCTTCTCCCTTTACCCAAAGACCTCCAGTGCTGAAGCCCTTGTGATTTTGAGTGTCTGTCATATACAGTCCAATTAAATCCTATTACTCTACGTAGTAAGGTTAGGCCATTCTTGATTAATTCTTTCATGGTCTTTGTGCAGTGTTTTATTAACAGGTCCAAGTAAATGAAGAATTATCTCAAAATAGTGGACTAAACTACATTTATAGCCAAATAACTATTGTAGATGTGCCCCCAATACTGTCTTGTCTTGTCTTCCCTTCTTTTCCCTTTCCCTCTCTTGCCCTCCCATCTCTCTCTCTCTCTCTCTCTCTCTCTCTCTCTCTCTCTCTCTTTCTCTCTCTCTTTTTCTCTCTCTCTCTCACACATACACACACACCCTTGCACTTTCGAAGGTGAAGCAAGGAAGGATAAATTAGGTCCCTTTCCATGTAAGAAGTTACTGAGCATAGTGGAGCCTGGGGTGGGGGTAGGGGGGCTGGAATGGTTGATGTGCCAGGAGACTGGGCATCGGATGTCGCTTGTTCCCAGCTGGCTATGGGAATCTGAGAAGGACACATTATCACCCCAGCCGCTGAGTGTTCATCTGTATGATGAGGTTTAAGATCAATGATCTCAAAAATCCCTCTGGCTCTCAAACCTTATCTCGACATTCACAAAGTAATATTAATTTTGCAGTTTCATAATCTGCAATTATACATTCTCATCTTCAACTCCATCTGCTTGCCGACCTCAGGAACGTGAGCCATTAAACTTGGAATAAAAAAAGGCTTAGAAGTTCAGTCTGCCTTTTTGTTATAAAATAAAATTAAAGTGCCAAGAGTGTTTGTCAGTTCAAATTAACATTTGGACACAAGAAAGCCCTAATGTGGGTGGACCAAAGACAGCCAGCGGTCTTTTCACACTCCTGCTGAGTTCAGTTTTTCTCAGCATTGGTGAGGAAAAAGAAAAGTCACACTTCAAAACCAAATGAGATTCTCATTTTAAAAATTCACATAATTTGGAGGACATTTTAATTTCCCACCCATTATTCTAAATAAAGACCCACAGGGCCCTGGGGCCTCCTGTAAGACTCGCTGGAGCACTGAGATCTGTAAGTAGCTCCTTGCTTTACATCTGCTCTGTGCCCCGAGGGGGCGTGGGTCCTGGCAGGTATCCTCTGCTCGAGCTATTTCTAGACATGCGCAGTCAACCTGATCCCAACCTTTTAACTCTAAGGTCTGTGATTGCCCAGCTTGGCAATGCCTTTTGTGAACCTATAACCTGCAACTCCTTTTGTCCCCAGTCTCTAAGGAACACTACCCTGACAGGCAAGGGCCTCTTCTTAAGGGGAATCAAACTCGGAGCAGGCTACATTTAATGTGACGTGGACGAAACTCAAGACTGTCTTAAAATGTAGATTTTCCTTAATGTGTCAACTGGGAAGAATAAGAAATGGTACAAGACCAATGCTTTCCTCACACTAGGTAATGCCATTCTCTGAGTTATAGCAATTTACCCAAATCCTTAGTATTTTTGTCACATTTTAAAATTGTTGGAAGTGATCTAACATAGAAGCAATAGAGTCATTCATGTTCTTCTCATTCTT
The DNA here is from genome assembly GCF_963455305.1 of Plecotus auritus. Taxonomy (NCBI): domain Eukaryota; kingdom Metazoa; phylum Chordata; class Mammalia; order Chiroptera; family Vespertilionidae; genus Plecotus; species Plecotus auritus. The sequence continues at coordinate 165,656,501 of NC_137774.1, forward strand.
CAAGCAAACAGTTTTGAGCACCTGGTAACGCAAACCACTCTACCAGGCACTGTGAATACTGTGAAGATAACACCAGATTCCTGGCTGAGGGCTGTTGTTCCAGAAAACAAAATTCCTGAGAATACAGACTGCAGGGGCAGGGAATGATAGGGATTTAGTCACAGGAATTTCAGGCTTTTATATTCATTCTGATTTGCTTTCAGATAAGAGTGTGCAGGCTGTGCGTGTTAATATTCCTGTAGAGTCTACAGTGGTTCTCAAAGTGTGTTCCCCAGACCCCTAGTGTCAGTATCACCTGGAGACAGGCTACACGATGCCAGTGTTGGCCCACACCGAGGCCTAGTGAGTCAGACACTCAGGAGGCTGTTGGGCACGAGTTCAATTTTAACACTCCCTCCCAATGATGTTGAAAAATGCTAAAGTCGGAGCACCACTGTTCTAGAGCGGTATCCACAACCTGGGGGCAGATGTGGCCCTCTGCCTGCTTTTTACATAAAGCGTTATTGGGACACAATTCGTTTAGGTATTGTCTAGCCAGGGGTCCTCAAACTTTTTAAACAGGGGGCCAGTTCACTGTCCCTCAGACCGTTGGAGGGCCAGACTATAGTTTAAAAAAAAAAAAAAACTATGCACAAATTCCTATGCGCACTGCGGGCCCGGGACGAGTCGGCTGCTAAGCAGGACAGGCAGCGGCACCTGGCGGGCCGGATAAATGTCCTCGGCGGGCCGCATGTGGCCCACGGGCCGTAGTTTGAGGACGCCTGGCTAGAGTTACTCACAAAGCTGAAATATTTACTCTCTGGGCCTTGCAGGTAAAGTTGGCCCTCCCTGTGCCACCTGCCCGGCCCCACGCAGCCCCCATGTGCTTGCTCACGTGTGTGTGTGTGTGTGTGTGTTGCTGTGTCATGAAACTGTGCCCGTCATCCTGTCAAACAAGTAAACGGCCATAGATGCCACAGTTATGCAACTTTTGGTGTGTGTCATGACAGCGTCCCTGCTGTTTGGACCCCATTAACTCTTTATTTTAGTAAAATGCCCCAAGAGTCTAAGAAACTCCTGTCAGACATACAGAGGTTTTATTTTTTTGGTCTTAGACTCTACAGAAATTAGGAGGTACTGACCCCGTGCGGTAGCCCTGGCCCTGGATTGTGTTTGCCTCAGTGGATCTGTTTACACAGATGAATATAAGTTCTTTTTCTTTCAGCTTATTGCTTTTCTTTTCTCCCTTCTCATTCCTCCCCGCCCCCTCCCAAAGACCAATTTCTTCATTCAGGGTACAATTATTATTATTTTTAACTAAAATAAGATAAAAATTCTATATTCTTAAAAAAAAAAAAAAAAAAAGTTGGCCAAACCCTGGGCTAGTGCACAGTAGAGGCACTGGTGCCATCTGAATCCCACCTACACCTCCTGGGGGTTTCATCGTGGCGGGGAAATGACTTCACCTCTCTCTGCTTAGTGTTCTCATCCAGGAAGTATGATTAATAAAGTTCCCAGCATTCAGAGATATGGTGGACAGGTTAATGGTAGTTTAAACCTCTGAGGCCAGAGCCTGGCAAGCAGGAAACTCAATGCATGTCAGCTCCACAAAAGACACATTGCAAGACACTCACTGAGGGTTGCCCGAGCCTCAGATGTTTGTGACTTCATCGATGCAGCCACCACATGCGGTGGATGAGTCACTGCTCAGGGCTCTGGAGAAGGAAATCGAAGATAACCCAGCCCACTCGGAGAGAGTGGCAGTGTTCATCTTGGTGGGCACTGGAAGGTGTGGCACGAGTTTCTGGGAATGAGGTACCTACAGGCCATTTCACCCCCGACCCCAGATCCTGACATGTTTCCCTGGGCGGAGTTGGAACAACATCTCCTGAGGGTAGGGGAAGGTGAAATAAATATTATTGTAACTCTTTTGCTGGCATGATTAGATAACCGTGTCTCTGCTCTTTGACTGGGAAGCTAGGCAGAAGGAGAGTAAACCATGGTCAAAATTGTCTTGTGCTACTCAATGGGGTGCTTCCTTGGGTTGTATCCCACAGGAGGCTCCGTCCACTCATGCACAAAGCTTCAAATCTGATCTAGCAGAAAAGGGATGTGTGACAGAGTGAGAGAGGCAGAGTGGCCCCCATAATACTGGCATTCCCAAAAGCAATAAATCTGGCAACAAACATTTTTCAGGTTATATTACACACTAGAGGCCCAGTGCACAAATTTGTGCACCAGTGGGGTCCCTTGGCCTGGCCTGTGGGATTGGGCCGAAACCAGCTCTCCAACATCCCCCAAGGGGTCCCAGATTGCAAGAGGGCACAGGCCAGGCCAAGGGACCCCACCAGTGTACAATCAGGGCCAGTGAGGGACATGGGAGGTTGGCCAGCCAGGGAGGGACTGCTGGAGGGCTCCAGGGCATGTTCGGCCTATCTTGCTCAGTCCCAATTGGCCAGACCTCAGCAACAAGCTAACCTACTGGTCGAATCGTCTGCCCCTGGTGGTCAGTGCACATCATAGTGAGCAGTTGAGCAGCCTTAGCATATCATTAGCATATTATGCTTTAATTGGTTGAACGGCATACCAGACGACCAGACACTTAGCGTATTCGGCTTTTATTATATAGGACTAAGGGCCCAGTGCACGAATTCGTGCACCTTGAAAGAAACTGTGGGCCACTAGGCTTCAGTGGGCACAGAGGCAGGTCTCAGCCTATTTTCTGCTCCCCTGCCTGGCCCCTCCTTCCGCAGCCCCCAGTACCCTGTCTGCCTGCAGCCCTGCTCCCGCCGCCACCGCTTCCACGTGCTAAAAGCACCAGCCCCACTTGTACCCACTGATGATGTGGAGCGAATGGGGCTGGCACCAGCAGCAGGTGCAAGCAGGGCCAGCGCCTTCAGCAGGTGCGAGCGGTGGCTGCTGCCCTGATTGCCCCTCTGGAGCAGGGGCTATCAGGGCTGGCAGCTGCCATTTGCACCTGCTGATGGCACTGAGTGATTGGGACTGGCGCCAGGTGCCAGCAGCGGGTGCAAGCGGCGGCCCCAGAGCTGACTGCAGGTGCGAGCTCGGCTGTTGCCCCTCAGGGCTTCTCCAACTCTCCCTGCTCCTGAGGGGCAATCATGGCCAGCAGCCTCCACTTGCACCTGCTGATGGCACCAAGTGATTGGTGCCGGCACCAGGCGCCAGCAGCAGGTGCAAGTGGCAGCTCCAGCACCGGCAGCGGGTGTGAGTGAGGTCGGCACTGGCAGCAGGTGTGAGTGCCCAGTGGGAACGCGGCGCATGGGAGCAAAGAATTTTCAGTAACTACCAGAGGCTTGCTCTGATGACAGCAACTGGCGCCCCGCCTTGGTCTGGCACCCCCCTCACCTGTTCCACCATCCTGCCGCAGCTGATGCCCGCCATGTTCTGCGCGCATCCTGTGGTGGTCAGTGCACATGATAGCAACCGGATGTTCAGTTGTTTGGTTGTTCCACCGTCCAGACTGTTTGCATATTAGGGTTTTATATATATAGATAAGCAAAACATTTTCTAGAAATCAACTGATAAAAGTTGATATTTTAGTGAATCTTTGAGCAAGATGAACAAACATTAAGATATTCTCTGATTATATAAAATTCTAAACAAGAAAATGTGTCTCTCCATAGATTTAATATGGAATGAGTTGCTGTATACAATACTCTGAGCGTAACCCTAGGGATAGACAGGAAAACACTCACAACTGGACACTCAAGTCTTTGTTCTCTTGGATCATTTCTTTTTTAGGACTGTCGGAACCATTTATGCTTGGAAGGCAGGTAAGCTTTTGTACTGACTATAACCTGAGGTTAATGGTTGGTAACAAGGCCATGAATCAGATTCATCCAGGGACCTTTTTTTAAATCATAGGTCTGGTCTCACCCCCTAGAGATTGATTCATGAGGTGTAGGGTCAACCTGGGCTGGTTTATGTTGAAAAAACTCCCCAGATAGTTCTGATTAGTCACACTGGATAAGGGTCATGGTGACTGGCTTTGTCCAAAGGAGATACAAGAGATTAACATCACATTTCATTGTACAGTCATTCAAATTTCCTGTGTGGAAACTTGTATAGGAAGTCTGGTACAGTAAGAAGAGTATGGAGTTCGAAGTCAAACACTTCTTGGGTTCCTCAGGTTATTCCTTTGCACGTTGCTTCGTAGAGGCACACCCTCTCTGAACTACATTTTCAAGTTCTATAAAATGATTACAACAGTAATCATTTGCTCCTGGCTGCTGTCTTCTGAACTTCCTGGATCACACTGCCTCATTCACTAAAGATTCCTCTTAATAACTTCAACATCAACATTGGGCACACATGTAAGATGCTTGCCTTCTGTTCCATGACCCATCTGTCCTCTCTGCTTTCAACATCATTAGCTTCTTCACTTCATCTCCCATTGTCATGGATATACCTTGGACCACTGTGCCTCCTCTACCAACCCCACCCCCACAACCACTCCTGTTCACTTCCTCCAGGCTCCCATTGCAATGACTGACCTCGTCTTTTCCTCCAGTCCATGGACACCATTGTCATTTTTGTTAGTTTGCATCACTTCCTTGCAAACATCATTAGCTTTTCTGCTTCTCCTTTTTTCTGTAACCTGGTGAAACCATCTCCTGGTTGGACCCAATCACTGGCCTTCTCTGCACCAGAGCCTGAGATGCTGAAGTTTGCTGGAGATAATTCCACTGTAATGTGGATGGAGTTCATTTTAGGATGCTGAGCTCAGCCTCAACTGGCCACTCATTGCAGCATGGTGATGACAGTAAGTTTGTTTTTCTGATTTCCAAGATGTTGATTTCATAACATTGCTTCTCGTCTCTAATGTTCTTGCCATCTCCGTACTTGTCACTCAAACCTGACCTTATTCAGCTAGCTGGCCCTCCATATTTGTGGGTTCCCTATCATGGACTCAACCAACTGTGGATAGGAAGTATTTGAGAAAATGTTACAGTGTTGCTGACATGTACTGGGTAGATAGGCCTATGATGGTTGTGTCTGTCCTGAACATGAACAGACTTTTTTTCTTGTCATCATTCCCTAAACCAGTGGTCGGCAAACTGCGGCTCGCGAGCCACATGCAGCTCTTTGGCCCCTTGAGTGTGGCTCTTTCATAAAATACCACCGCCTGGGCGAGTCTATTTTGAAGAAGTGGCGTTAGAAGAAGTTTAAGTTTAAAAAGTTAGGCTCTCAAAAGAAATTTCAATTGTTGTATTGTTGATATTTGGCTCTGTTGACTAATGAGTTTGCTGACCACTGCCCTAAACCATACAGTGTAACAATTGTTTACATAGCATTTACATTGCATTAGGGATTGTAAGTAACATAGAGATGATGTAAAGTATATGAGAGAATGTGAATAAGTCATATACAAATACTCCGTCATATTATGTGAGGGACTTGGGCATCTGTAGATTTTGGTGTTGGGGGCAGGTGGAGATGTCCTGGAACCAATCCCTCAGGTACCAAGGGAAGACTGCATTTCATTAGGAAAACAAATAGTTCTTAGAGGGGCGGGTTTTCATCTGCACCAACAGAACTTCCATTCCTGCCTGGGCCTGGTCTCCCTTGGTCCTCCCACCTATGACAATGCTAAGAGAGCCCCTGCTCTCCCCAAACACAAATTCTATTGCCTCTTATCTTTCCAAGGTCTTTGTTCCTGCGATTATCTTGTTGCTCTACTGCATAGTCAATGTCTCTCTGTCCATGAAGGAATTTCTTTTTTTTTTTTTTAATATATTTTATTGATTTTTTACAGAGAGGAAGAGAGGGGGATAGAGAGTTAGAAACATCAATGAGAAAGAGACATCGATCAGCTGCCTCCTGCACGCCCCCTACTGGGGATGTGCTCGCAACCCAGGTACATGCCCTTGACCGGAATCGAACCTGGGACCCTTCAGTCAGCAGGCCGACGCTCTAGCCACTGAGCCAAACCGGTTAGGGCCATGAAGGAATTTCAATCAATGTATCAACATGCTTCCAATGACCCACTCTAAAGAATAGCTCTGTGCTCACATCCCTCCAGCTGCTACCAGTCTCTTTGTTCCTCTGCAGGACAAAGCTGCTCTAATGAGCTCCCTCTGCCTAGGTCTGCACTTCCTTACTTCCCATTAACTTTCTTTATTGAATTATGACATTTTGTGAGCATACAGAAAAGGATAATAACCTAATGAACACCCACCGAGCCACTTCTATCCAATCTTAACATTTTTCAATATTTACTTCATATTTATTTTTTTCATGGAAAACACAATAACAGATAAAGTTCTCTTTTCACAATCTCTGCCTCTATCCCACCCAACCCAAGACAAATAACCCAAATTTAGTGTTTATCGTTTCTGTACTATTTAACTACTGTGTATGTATTCATGCTTTATATAGATATGATTTTTTGATTTAATACTTTATATAAACTGGCAGTATACTGCATGTCCTCTGCAACTTTGCCAATTGGGCTGTGTGGAATGGACATTTTTAACTTGACTAGAATGGCCAAAATGCCTTCCCATGTGATTATACCAATTTACACCTCTAAAGTTCCCCCTGCCAATACTTGATAACAGTTGGTATCTCCAGACTTTTTTTATTATTGCCAATCCGATTCCTATGACATGGTGCCATATTATTTTAATTAAATTTCCATGATTATTAGGGAGGTTATGGTCTCATCTTATGTCTATTGGCCATTGAGTTTCCTGTTTCATTTGTACAGGTTTCTATTGCTTCCTGCTTCTCCAGTGGAATGGTAAGAGTTTGAAAATATATTCTGTGTATCATCTTTTGTCAATTGTATGCACTGAAAATTCTCTCGGGCTAAAACTTGCTTCTAAGTTGAATTTCGTCATGTGGAAGGTCTAAACTTTAATGTTGTTTGCTGTATTGATTTTTTGTTTTCTTTATGGCTGGTCTTTTATTTTGAGAACTGCTTCCCTACCCAGAGGTCAAATAGATAGCTTCTTATATGTTTTCCTTAATGTTTTCATGTTTTCTCACTTTAGCTTTAATCTACTTTGAAGTTATTTCTAGGATTGGCTCGAGGGAAGTTTCTAATTCAGTGTTTGCCCAGCGGGCTGTCCCTTATTTTAGATCTGCATATTGAGTCCCACCTCTCCTCAGTGAGCCCTTGTCAAAGACCGCGTATATGTGGGTCTGTTTATGAACCCTGGATCATGTTCTCTTCATCAGTCCCTGTGCCAATATCTCAATGTCTTAATTTCTTTATCTTTATGAACAATATTGATACCTTACAACTCCCACCTACCTTGTTCATTTTCTGCAGAAATTCCTTAATCACTCTTAGACCTGAGATCTTGCCTTGCTTATAACTTTTATGATCTACATAAGTTCCATCCAGCCAGTTGCTATTTTGATTGCATCTGCATTGTATTTAAGGATGAATTTGAGGAGCATGGGTTTTCTGAATGAATATTAAATATTCAAGATATTATATTAGTATACTGAATCATTCCATGCATAAATACTAGTATAGGATAGCATCAACTTATCTAAGCTTTCTTTAAGACCTTTAAATTTAGTTTTATAAGTTTTCCAAAAGGTCCAACATGTCTTTGTCAAAATTATTCTTAAGAAACATTGATTTTTTTTGTTAATGTTACCTTTTCTAAATTATGTTTTCTCATATTTGCTGCTGGTTTATGGGAACACAATTGATTTGTATATTGGGAGTCTAGCTAGCAGACTTGCAGAACTTTTCTTTCTTCTAATTATTTATCTGTAGATGTTCTTAAGTGCTTTTACTGGAGACAATTATATTGTCTACAATTAGAAGTTTGTTTCTTCCTTTGGTAGGGGTTGGGAGTGAGTCTACCCAGAATATGTACCCCCCCCCCCCCATGCAGATTATTTCCAGCTGAAAGCAATTAAAGCCCAACCAACTCAGGAAGAGTTTGTTACCTCTTTACCTGCTTATAGCAATCCAGGCAGCAAACCTGCTTCAGGAAGGGAACTTCAGCATAGTCACCTGAGCACATAGGAATGAAGTGTGGCAGAGGGAGGATCCAAGCAAAAAGCTCTGACTAGATCCCCCCCTGTGCCATTGTTTCTGGGTGACCCTGCATGCATTTGTTTACCATATGTTTGCTTTCTCATTTACCTGTAAATTGCCCCTCCTTAATCCAAAATGACATTTTTGCCTCATTTTGCCTCACTGTCTTCGGAATTTTCATGCTTATGTGAATTCCCCCGCATGCAAAAATTAAAATTTAATTTTCTCCTGTTAATCTGCCTGTCATTTGAATGATTTGACCAGCCAGAAAGAAAGGAAATAAAGGGAAAGTTTCCCTGCCCAACACTTTTCAACCAGTTGTTTCCTTGTTGAATAGAAGTGTTGATATGTGCACACTTGTCTTCCAAGTGAATATCTCTAACTTTTCACAATTATAGGTGAAGTTTCTTGGTGTTTTTTTGTTTTTTTGGTAGGTAGTCTATCAGATTAGGTAAATTTCCTTTCTTCGTCTAGTCTATTAGTTAAGAGAGGTTTTTAAAAATAATAAATGCATGTTAAATTTTATCGAAGTATATTACGTAGATGTTGAAGTGATCATAGAGTTTTCCTTAATTCTGTTGATGTGGATGAAAGGGGGACCACGTACTAAACCTGGCAAGCTCAGGGGAGTCCTGCATGGGAGTCCTGCTACAAACTCAGAGACCTCAGGTAACCACACAGGATGGTCTGAAATTAAGTCTTCCTAACTAAAAGCAGAGAGTGGCAGGTAGTCTTGTCCTAGGCCAGTATCTTCCCTGACAAAGGTGAATCTTTATCTTAACTGAGCCGGTCTATTGTCTTTTTGCATCAGGATAACATTCCTCTGAAATGTCAGGGTAATTTCCTTTTTTTATCCAGACCCCCTCAGGGTACAGCCACATACCAGAGCAGAGGCCACAGATCCCTTCATTGATAGTATTATTGTATTAATTGTTGACCATTAACTAGCTTATGCCCACCTGTGTAAAATAAGTATGTGCCTATTCCTTTTACTTTTTATTCAATCCCAGCGATTTCTTGCCCTTTGATTCTGACGTATAAAATAAGTGATAACACTGACACTTTCCATAGCATTTTCTCTATCTGTTGAGAATTTGCTTCCCGCCAATTGTTGGCTCGAATAAACTCATAAACATTCTTACAGTTTGGACATTTCTTATGTTGACAATGGGATGATTTATATTAGTATGTTTTCTAGTGATAAAACATCCTTGAATTTTGTGACTTTACCCTCTGACTTTTCTATTCATTAGAATAACTTTCATAAAATAGGGATGAGTCTTGAATATCTGGTAGGATCTTCCTAGAAAACCATTTCAGGAATGTGTGTCTGTTTTACTTGCTAAATATTTATTGATTCAGTTTCTTTAATGATTGCAAGTGTATTTGAATACTTATTTTCTTTTTTTTAATTTTCTAAAGCAATTTTTTTTTTGAGTGAGCTATATATGTTACCAGAGGTTGGTCTATTTTATTCAACTTATTTTTTTAAACAGCTTTGACATTGTTGACTCTTTCTACTGTACCTTTATAGTCTTTCATTAATATGTGATATTAACTATGTTATTTCCCTTTGCACTTTTTCAGACTTTTTGGTTGGACTTTTAACTTGTCAATGTAAGGTTCAAGGCGCAGGAAATGGGAGTTGGGGACCAAGGCATGTTAAAAGAGGAAGTTTATTCCGCACTAACGAGCGAGATTCATTACGGAGGAGGGTAGAAAAACCAGGATTAAAGGAAGGGGAGGAGGAGAAGGACCCAGCCGGACTGCCTCGCAGACTGGGGAGACAGCAACATGTGCAGCGGTGAACATGCCTTTTGAGGGGAGGAACAGGAAGGGGTGGGGCCCAGGGCACTTGGCACGCGCTGATTGGTGGTTCAATGTTTCGGGGCTGTCTTAGCAGCAGACGCAGGTTACATCATACTCCGCCCACCATTTGAGGGAAGGGAGGATCTATCATTCCAGGCTTTTGGTGATATTAAAAAAAATTGAGAGTCTGGGCAAGGTCAGGGGGTGAATGTTCATTTTCCATAGCTACTTCCTGCTGAGTGGGGGGCGTTGTCAGGGGCATCTACCCGGGGTCTCAAGGATTCTGGTGACATAGGTGTCTCTAGGTTCTGAATTCAAGGACAGATAGATCTCTCCCACCTTCTGGTTGGTGAACGCCTGCATTCTGTTCTGCAAAAAACTAGTGAAACAGCGCATGAGACAGGGGCCAAAGAGCAAAATTAAAGGAATAGATACCAGTGGGCCTAATGATGGGCGGAGCCATGGGGTAAGTGAGTGAAAAACAGGGAGTGTTTTCCGTGTTGGATGAGGGGTGCAGCAGCATGATTTTCCCAAGGGACTGGTTGGTGAAGTCTCGAGAGTGATCCTGTTGAGTCACTTGGGAGGTAAAAGATGGTCATGAGACTGCCACAGCATCACTTGTCTGGTTTTGCTGCTTTTCTGGGCCTGGAGCTGAAATATAACCTGGGAAAAGGTTCTTGAGGAGGACTGAGTCCCCCGGCTGGAGGGCTGGTCCTCGGGAGTCTTGGTCGGCTGGTTCTGGCCTGGGCAGAAACCTGTCAGAGTGTTCCCGGAGCAGTTGCCTGAGTAAGGGCAGGTATGGAAGATAAGTAGCCAGGAGAGGAGGGTCAGTAGGGAAGGGTCTCCCATATAGGAGTTCAAAAAGGGCTTAAGAAGGTGGGGCTCCTTGGTGTAGCCCAGATTCTGGTCAGGGTCATGGGCAGGAGGTCCAGCCAGGAGCTGCGAATTTCTAGAGTGAGTTTAGTTAGATGGTCTTTAAGGAGGCCGTTGATCCTCTTGATCTTACCTGATGATTGTGGGTGGTAGGGTATGTGCCGTTTAGTTAAGTCAGGATTAGAGAGAGGAAAATCTGAGAGTCCTGCCCAAGGCTGAGTGAGGGCCTCGATGACCTCGGGGCAGGAGTGTGTTGCCGCAGGTTGGGTGGAGGCAGCAGGAAGGAGAGTGGCCGGGTTCAGGCCTGGGGACTGGGTCAGGGAAATGTCAGGATTCTCGAAGAACAGGAGATGGAGTTCCTGCATGCGAGAGGGGGCAAGGTGAGATAAAGATCGGTGGGACAGAAGATCCTGTAGCCTATGGGTGGAGAAGACCTATAAGGGTTGCTGGAGGCAGATCTTCTGGGCCTCCTTGGTGAGAGCAGTGGCTGCAGCCAGAGCCTGGAGGCAGGGCTGCCATCCCTGAACCGTGGGATCAAGCTGTCTGGACAGGTAGGCTATGGGGGTGAAGGCTGGCCCTAGGGGCTGGGTGAGGACCCCCATAGCTATTTCCTGTCTTTCATCAGTAAATAGTTGAAAAGGCCTAGAGATGTCCAGGAGAGAGAGAGAGGGAGATGCCAGAAGGGTATGCCGGAGCTTAGAAAAAGCCTGGTGAATGAGGGAGGGTGAGGAGAGGGGGCCTACTGGTGTTTCTTTAGTGGCCTGGTATAGGGGCTTAGCTAGGAGAGCAAAGTTTGGGACCCAGTGGCGGAAGAATCCTACCAGCCCTAGAAAAGACAAGATCTGTTCCACAGAAGTGGGAGGCTGTAGGTCTCGTATTGCTTGCGTTTGGTCAACTGTCAGTCCTTGGGAATTGGGCATCAGACAGATCCTCCCAAGTAAGTGACGGTGGGGGCTGACAGTTGCACCTTGGCAGGAGTCACACGGTATCCTTTGTCCCCTAGAAGGTTGAGGAGGCCAGCTGTATGCCTCTGAGACATGTCCAGGGAGGGGCTGCAGAGAAGGAGATCATCTACATACTGGAGAAGAGTACTGGGTTCTAACGAGCATTGTAAGAGGCCTCTGGGTAAGGCTTGGCCAAGCAGATGAGGACTGTTTCTGAACCCCTGGGGCAGGACCATCCAGGTGAGTGGTGGGGTGAGAAGGCACTGAGGCCAGAGCAGTTTTCAGAGCATTAAAGGGTGATTTGCTGTCAATACCCATGACCAAGATCGTGGAAGGGAAGAGTGGCCCGGGAAAGGAGGGCAGGACAGAGAAGGTAGCCCCCGTATTGACCAGAAAGGAGACCAGCTTACCTACTACCTTGAGTGTTACCCTGGGCTCGGCGAGGGTGATGGGGATCATCGAGTCCGGGCATCTTCAGTCTTCGTCCAGTCTTCAGTCATGGCCAGCGGTGGATCATGACCTGGAAGGGTGGTCCCTCTATGCTGAGATGCAGAGGACCCGTCACTTTTCCAGGGGCAGTCACTTTTACTGCACACCAGGCAGGGCTTGGTTGGAGCCAGGGGCTGGGGCACTGCTTTGCCCAGTGGCCTTCATTTCCGCACTTGAAGCATCTTCCAGGTGGTATTCATCCTCTCATTGCACCCCCACCATGCACGGTCCCCTTTGGACCATGCATGGCTGCCGTCGGCCTCAGAGCTGCTACCAAGGCTTGGGTCTGCAGATTCAGGCTTACTCTGCCTGCTCCTCATGGGCATTAAAACCCTAAAAGCCGTATTCACTGGATCTCAGACCTGGGTCTGAGAAGGCGTTAGGGGAGAGGGTGGCAGAGCAGGTGGCGGGCTGTGGGCCGGAGGAGGAGGAGAAGCGCAGTGGCAGGCGGCCACACCAGGCCGGGCCTACAAGGGCGGGCTGTGGGAGGTCTCAGTAACTATTTAAAGAGAGGGGTTGGACTTGCTGTTCCAAGATGGTGGCCCCCATGGGAACGGCAAGCCATGAGGCCAACATGGAGGCTGTTCACAATACACAAGGGAAAAGCAAACTAAAACAGAAATCTCACTTAGCTGTTTGGAGCAGCTGGCGGGACGGCGGGCGGGCGGCTCTCACGCAGCACGGCGGCCTCTATTTGGCTCGTGGCCCAAGGCGGTGATGGTGGCTCCCGCAGCAGCAGCAGCCGATGGCCTGGAAAGGGGCAGCTGCAGCGAAGAAGGAGGAGGAGAAAGAGAAGGAGCAGAAGGCGGGGAGGCGGGAGCGGGAGAGGTGAATATGAAAGATCGGCTGGGTCAAAAGAGTCAGAAGACAGAGAGAGGGGGCTGAGGACCGGTTTGAGGGGGTTTCTTGCGAACTAGGAGAACCTGGGCTGTGGAACAGAAGGAGCAGAGGGAGGGATGGGAGCACAGATTAAAAAAAAAAAAATCCTGGACATATGGGACCTCGGGCCACCGGCAGAAATTATTAAGGTCAGTGAGGATGTTAAGTCCCACTTTTGGGTCTTCTGGACCCATTCCAATTCATACTGAGGCCATGCCACGTTACAGAAGTAGCCAGATTGGTGAGGACACACCCTAGAGGTGTCTTAGGATCTGGTTTAGATTTTTGATTACCCATACCAAAACCTGGGGTCGGTAGCCGAGGCTAAGGACCAACGTCCCAGTCTTTGAGCCAAGGCTATGGATGGGGAACCCGAGGGACAGTAGGGGATGCCTCCCCTACCTCCTGGGATCTGGATGGAGACCAAAAGGCCGGAGAACCAAGGGGTGACAGGAACGTCTTTGCTGCCTCCCCATATTTGGAACCCCTCCTGGAGGGGCCCAGAGGGTTATGCCCGGAAGGCAATCTCTGATACGGGTCACGGTTTACGGACAGAGACACCAGAAAAGCGACCGCCAGGAATTAGCACGGGCTGGGACTTACCGCTGACGCTGCCAAGCTGGGGGTTAGAAGCCTGAGGGTCCTGAGCCACGAGGAGAGAAGAGGGGGGCACCCCAGACCATGAACGGTCAAATGGGATGCTCGCACCCTCCCGGGTTTCACAGCACCAAATGTAAGGTTCGAGGTGCAGGAAACGGGAGTCGGGAACCAAGGCATGTTAAAAGAGAAAGTTTATTCTGCACTAACGAGCGAGATTCATTACGGAGGAGGGTAGAAAAACCAGTATTAGAGGAGGGGGAGGAGGAGATGGCCCCAGCCGGACTGTCTCGCAGACTGGGGAGACAGCAACATGTGCAGCGGTGAACATGCCTTTTGAGGGGTGGAATAGGAAGGGGTGGGGCCCAGGGCACTCAGCACATGCCTATTGGAGGTTCAATGTCTGGAGGAGGGAGCGGGGGGGGGGGGGGGGGGGGGCGTCAGACGCAGGTTACATCATACTCCGCCCACCAGTTGGGGGAAGGGAGGATCTATCAGTCAATTTCAGTCCTTCTTTCCTAATATAAGTATTTAACGCTTTCTCTGTAAATACTGTTTTAGCTACATCACATAAACTGTTTATGTTGTATTTTCATACAAAATATGAATCTTTCTGATTTTCATTGTCTTCTAAGTTCCATAAGTTATCATAAATGTGGCTTACTGGATGGGTGGGGAAGAGATAGAGCAAAAAAGAAAAAAAAAAAAAAAACAACTCATGGACTGGACAGTAATGTGGTGATTGCTAGGGGGAGGGCAGAGGAGGATATAAAGCGGGATAAATGGAGACTTGACAAGCTCCTTAAGGTAAAGATTCACCTTTATTTGGGAAAAATACCACCCTAGGAGACTACATGCCATGAACCGCTTTTAGTTAGAAAGTTTTCACTTCAGACCTTCCTATGTCTGAATTTGTAAGGCCCGTGCAGCCTCCCTTGAGCTTGTCATGTTTACTGTGTGGCCCCTTTTTTGTCCACATGTTTACTGAAATTCTACCAGTTCTCCTCTTTCTACATTTCTTTTCTTTCCTCTTTTTTTTTTCCCCTTTCCAGCCTTCGCCTGGATTGATCAAGTTATCTTTATTTCATTTCCCCCTCAATACTGTTTTAGAAGATTATATGTTTCTTCCTCTTCCTCCTCCTCCTCCTCCTCCTCCTCCTCTCCTTCTCCCTCTCCCTCTCCCTCTCCCTCTCCCTCTCCCTCTCCCTCTCCCTCTCCCTCTCCCTCTCCCTCTCCCTCTCCCTCTCCCTCTCCCTCTCCCTCTCCCTCTCCCTCTCCCTCTCCCTCTCCCTCTCCCTCTCCCTCTCCCTCTCCCTCTCCCTCTCCCTCTCCCTCTCCCTCTCCCTCTCCCTCTCCCTCTCCCTCTTCTTCTTCTTCTTCTTCTTCTTCTTCTTCTTCTTCTTCTTCTTCTTCTTCTTCTTCTTCCTCCTCCTCCTCCTCCTCCTCCTCCCCCTCCTCCTCCTCCTCCTCTCCTTTCTCTTCTTTCTCTCCTTCTTCTCCTCTTCCTCCTTCTTTTTTCAATTACCATCCTAGGAATTTTAACAAGTGTATTTGAGCTAAATTCTAAAATATTTCCACTCTTCCTTGGAATCTCACTCTCTTCCCTTATCTATTTGTTAGTTATTCCTCATCCCTCAAATGTCAGCTCAAATGCCACCGTTAATGATGCCTGTCCTGACTCTCCAGACTAAACCAGACACCCCCAAACTTGTCTTTCCTAGCATTTAGCAGGGCTTAGGATTATATGCTTGTGGGATCAGTGCTTGATCCCCACCTCTTCCCAAAGACTGTAATTCCTACAAGGGCAGCGATTGGCTCTGTGCTGCTCTATTCTATTCTTAGTGCACAGTCTGTGCCAGGGCACATGCTGTGCAACAAACTTGGTTGAAAGCTGGAAGCAGAGCCGGAGGGAGGGCCAAGTGGGTGGTAATGTTGACAGAGGAGGACGCAGGGAGGCCAGATCGGGACAAGCCTTCCACCTTCTTCTGCTAGGAATCACATTCTCCTGCTAAACCCAGACGGAAACAGTGGTGGACAAAACTGAAGAGAAAGTTATTTGTTTCTCCTGTTATGAAGTCTGGAGGTGACAGTCCATGGCTGAGATGGGGGCTCCAGAGGGTCACCAGGGATTCAGGTTCCTTATTTTCAGCTCTCCTGTTCTTGGCTCATGGTTTATATCCTCAAGGTTACCTTACAGTCCTGGAGGTTGGCTGGAATTTCAACTATCACAGTCAAGGTCCAGGCAGGAATTCAGAAGTGAGGTGTTACTGGAACCCCAGTGTTTTTCCTTGGGTCTGCCTGCCTACACACACTGCCCCAAAGAAATGCATGAGCAGAAGTTTGCAAAATAGTTTAACATTGAATTGGCCAGCCCAGACACTGGGAGTTAACGCTAAAAATCGGGATCCCAGATGGCTTATAGGTTACAGATTATATGTTTAGGGCAAAATCACAAGACACCATGGGT
This sequence comes from Plecotus auritus, assembly GCF_963455305.1. Classification (NCBI taxonomy): domain Eukaryota; kingdom Metazoa; phylum Chordata; class Mammalia; order Chiroptera; family Vespertilionidae; genus Plecotus; species Plecotus auritus. The sequence goes on from NC_137774.1 coordinate 165,672,561, forward strand.
TAGGGGTTTGGGGTCATGCTGGGGGAAAATGGATCGGAAGTGAGGAAAGGGTAATAAATCATTTCTTTAGGTCTTGAGGGCAGCTCTGAGGTTTTTCTGGAGTCCCTCTGTCCTATCTCATGGGAATAAGCCAGGGGGGTTATTTCACCTTTAGGCTCAGGAAACGAGACCTAACTTAGGTCAAGATGTTTTCTTTAGCCTGCCAGAGGTCCCGACCGTGTGACTGTTACAGAATAGTAAGAAGCTAGGAAAATTCTAGGACAAGCAGAATAGGGAAACTAAGACATAGTTAAACAGCAGTTTGCACCCACCTAGTAAATCCTACCTTCCCTAAACCAAGGATAGTTAAGAGTAAATGGTTTGCACTTCTCCTCCCCAAGTGGAGGGTAAATAGCTTAAATCCTCTTCCTCAGGGAGACAGGTAACAAATCCAACAAGTGCCATTTGCCAACCACACCTAAGGACAGACAAATTAAAGAGAATGAATCTCATTTTGGTACATTAGTATATAGCTGATGAATAGTCTATTGATTCTCCCCTAAAACCTCCACTAAATGCCCACCCTTTAAAACCCCTGAAAATGAAGGTCCCAGTGCACTCCCTCCAGGGAGCATGCCTGTGCCTTTCCATTTCCTCTCTCCTTCCCCCCACAGGCGTGTATCCCTAACCTCTAAGGGACCCCTTGAGACTTGCAACCAGAGGAGTGGTGGGCAGCGGCAGCTTGTCCTGGGCTAACCACTGAACCGGTCTCCAAGGCGTCCTTTTTCTTTGCCTTCCCAGTGAGCCAGAGCAGCTCAGCCGAGGCTCTCCTGCTGCTTCCTCTGTACCTTTCCTTGTTTCACTGTCCTAAGCATGTTTTTGGTACAGTCATACATTCTTGCTTGCTTCTCTACACTTTGTCTCTTGATTGAAACCTTTCCTCCAAGAAGACAAGAACCAAAGTCTACGCATCTCCCTAGTAACATCTTTGGTCCCAGTCAGTAACCCCAGCCATTAGGGTTTCAGGGCCAAGCTGGGAGCAGATTGATCAGAGGTGAGGTAAGGGTAATAAATAATTCCTTAAGGTCTTGAAGGCAACTTTGGGGTCCTTTCTGGAGTCACTCTGTCCACTCTCATGGGAATGTAGCCAGGGAGTCATTTCAGCTTTAGGCTCAAGAACTGAGATGTAACTTAAGGTCAAGATGTCATCTTTAGCCTGCAGAGCTCGAGTGTGTGACCATTAGGCAGGTCCAGGCTATGGTCTTCTGCTGCCTTGGGGGTTACTGATTATGTGGGAGAAAGGCTAGGTCTCTGAGGGAAATACACACACACACACTGAGTGGCCAGATTATTATGATCTCTGAACGCATAATAATCTGGCCACTCAGTGTATATCCTATATAATAAAAGGCTAATAGGAAAATTGTCCCCTCGACCAGGAGTTCGACCAGCAGGCAGGCCGCCAACTGCCCATGTCCCCTCCCCCTGGCCAGGCTGGTTGGACCCCACCCATGCACAAATTCATGCACCAGGCCTCTAATACACACACACACACACTGAGTGGCCAGATTATTATGCGTTCAGAGATCATAATAATAATCTGGCCACTCAGTGTGTGTGTGTGTGTGTGTACATATATATATATATATATATATAGAGAGAGAGAGAGAGAGAGAGAGAGAGAGAGAGAGAGAGAGAGAGATGATTTCTAGAGCTAGGATTTAAAAATAAATTTAATCAAAGTCATATGGACCTTAAGTTTCAGGAGGGAAGGGCAAGAAAGATCACACACAGCTAGTTGTTGCTCCCTCTTACCAAGACTTTCTTGGATTTCCCACCGGTTTGCATCTTACTAATTACAGTTAAGTTCTAGGAAAGTTGCCTTTTTTTTTTTAATCTTTTAAAGCCAGGCAGATTGCGATTCAAATAAAATCAGGCCTTTTATTAAGGATGACTAGGGGTGGGTGTTGTTGGGATGATCACTGTGGTATAGTGGTATAGACCACGGGCACAGGGAGACCTGTAGGCCATTAAGAGTTTTTGGTGCTCCGGGTGAGCTAATATTCTGAATTAAGGAGGCAACAGTGGGAATGGAAAGGAGGATCTGAAATGAGAACTGACAGAAGGGTGACGGGATCCTTGACAGCTCATCTTCCCACTTATATGCTTCAGGAGACACTTTGCCTCCTGGTCAATTTCACTTAGCAGATATTCTTTTCAATTACCTCAAGGGCATCATGAGTTAATCTCCCTAGTAAATCATGGAATAAACTAAGGCACAGTAATTTGTGTTTCTAAATCTATGTAGGATGAACATTAATTTTTAAAAATTTATTTCCAAATGCACCTATTTCCCCCCAAAAAATCTATTTTCAAAGACAGGAATATAGAGGACATTGATTAATGGGCATCAAGCGTATCTGTTATAAAAGTACAGCCATTCTTCACTTATAGACACTCAAGATATACACAAGGCTTCATGTCAGAAAATAACACTCGGGAAACCATATGGATGCTTTATCTCCATGCCACAAACCATCCGAATTTCCTCTAGGTATTCCAAAAATCTTTTAAACCCAACATTTTTCCTCTCCTCAGAACATACTTATAAAAAGGCAACTTGAGGTATTTTGAGCACAACAATTTTATTGTAAGGGAACTGGGTTACTAGAAAAATATATTAAGAAATTTAACCATAAAGACAATAAAAAGAAAAACGACAAGGCAAAAATACTTCCGGAGGTGGTTGTATTTTTACTACCTGTGGAGTGAGCTCTAGTCTAGAGAGCACCAAGGTGAGGAAGCTCACCTGGGCTGGTTGGTGACCAGGTTGCTCTGTGCCAGCCTCTGTGAAAAGCTGGCAGGGGCAAACGCTGCTGGCAGACGTGAGAAGCTGGAAGCAGGCCCTGGGTGGGTGTGGGTGGAACTCAGACTTCAGAGAAGGGAGCGTGATGGAGTGTCCAGCGTACTGATGGGCAGAGGGCTGGCCAGCAGTTGCGCTGGTCCTTCCCTTTAAGGTCCAGGACCCCACACTTTGTCCCATCCCCATTTATGCTCATTCTCAGATGTGCCATACTATTTTATTTGTATTCTGTTTTAGTTTCTGGTTGTCGTTTTGAATAAAACTCTCCTGCTTATCTCTGTCAATCTCTGTCATGGGAGTGGGCTGCTACACTAAAGGGAGAGTGAGCATTTATAGGGGTAAAAACCCTAAACAACCCTGGTGCAGCTCAAGGGATTTGAGTTGGGGCTGGTGGCTCCCTGAACTCTCCCTACTTGGTGATTCTTCTCTCAAGACTTTAGGGAGCATCACAACATTTTCTGTAGCCATATCATGAGTCTTTCAAATACTTAACAAAACCAGCATGAAGCAATCGTAGTGAGGCATAAAAACTGCATGTCGTTTTATCAATGTTTGGCCATTTTAAGGAAAAACTAATGGGGCTGATCAGAGGACCTAGCAGTTTTTTCAATTCTTAAAGGCCACAGATCTAAAAAAAGGAAAACAGTAGAAAAACGGAACACTTGTGGAGAATTGTAATGTGTCCCGGCTTGTTTGTAGGAAAATCCAGTTAAGATGTAAATATCCACAAGCCATGGTTTCTGGACTGGGGTTTTTCATGACACTAATACAATCCCGGGCGTTGTAAAGGTCACAGATACCGAGGTTTCCCTTGAAGGTCACTCCTGACCACAGCAGCATCTGCAGCTCTAGCAGGTGACATTCTCTTCGGCCCCCTCCCTGCTGCTCCCCTCGGAGGTGGCAGTTTATCGATGGAGCTGAAATTCAAGCACAAGGGAGAGACATAAAGACAAGAAAAAAGCCGTTAATTATTTCAGAGACATAGGAGATCCTTCATTTGGCCACAGAAATTGAGGTGAATCAGGAAATGGATGGCGTTTTTCAGGTCACATGAATCAGCGCCCCAAAATTCATCATTTTCACCGAGTGCTTGAGTGTTCTCATTCTTTTACATCGTGTGCATGGCTGACATAAAAGTTTAGGGAGAGCCCTGAGTTTATTTTTAAGAGAGAACTAAAGAGTTTTGTTTTGAAAAGTATCACCTCTATCTTACCTAATAATAGACAAACATGTAAATTGACCGTACCTCTGCTATGCCCACAGCCAATCAGAGTGAGTATGCAAATTAGAAGGCCAAAGATGGCAGCCACCCAGCTGCTCCAGGCAGGAGTGGTCAGGGGGGGCAGGATGAGAGGGAGGACAGGGGCAAAGGGATCTAAGGAGTGGAGTGCCGCAGCCAAGACAAGACTGCAGACTCCGGAGTCTGCAGTGAAGACGAAGATGGCAGACTCTGGCCAGAGTCTGCAGCGAAGACACTCTGGCTGGAGCGAAGGCCTGGGTCCTGGTGCTGAAAAACGGTGCTGGAAGCCAAGGGAAGGAAGGCCTATTGCACGAATCTCTTTGTGCAACGGGCCTCTAGTAATGTGTTAAGAAGCTTACTTTGGAACAGTGAGCAAACGTTAAAAAACAACAAAAAACACACTCAGAAACTTCATTTGGAAGAATGAGACACCTGTGGATCCTTTAAAATAATTTCATTGTAGAGAGCCTACTTCTGTGCTGGGCCCTGGGTGTTTACTTACATCACCTCCTTTCCCTCTCAGTGCTTACAAAGGACACACCTAGAGCAGGTTCCTGAAAGTTCCAGGTGAAGAGAGGGTAGCTCAGGAAGGTTAAGGAACTTTCCCTAAGTCGCAAGGTGAAATCAACGGACCTCAGAGGAGGGCCATTTCACTTTAAGGACGCCCTCTAATTTACTCTTTTGTTTCTCGTCTGTCTTCAGTATTAATTTGTAATTCATTATCATTAAACATACATATTTTAACAATACTTGGGTGTACTGTACACTGCCCGTCTAATTGACCTCTCTCCCCCACATACACATAAAGTTACATAATTTATTGAGTTAAACGTTATCTTATCAGCCCTGCTGGCTTTATGGTGTAGAAAGCTATTTTCTTCCCACTGCTAAGCTCTCTCTGTATGCCAAGATTTTTTTTTTTAAGTGTACACACCTTTAACTGTAATTCTGAAAGGCAAGGACAAGGATTAATTACACGTCCGGATCTTTGTTTCTGTCTCCCTTTGCCCTGGCGGTGGAGGCTCCAAAGGTACCCAAGCACCCAAGGGCTGCAAAGTCAGGGGTAAGGCAATGTCCTCCCTCCCCTTCCCCCTCAACCCAGGAGCAGAGCAGCCAGGCTAGACCTTGGCAGCCTCCTCCTCCCAGGGTGCCTCCGCCTCCCAGGGCGTTCCTAGGCCTCTGTGCCACGTAGGCAAGAGAATCAGAATGTCAGGAATGGAGCTAGTGCCCCTCATGCCAAGCACAGAACTGTTAAGCTGTTCAGTAAGGTCCCCAGGAGCCAGGCAGCTGCCAGGCCTGAGTGCCCCCAACTCAACCCAGGGAAGAATGCTTCTCCAAGAGGCTCCCAGCTACTGGCATTTCCTCCCGGATGTCTTAGAGGAAATCCGAGTGAGGCCTTGAGTACCCAGGCAGCTCAGTACTAGTGAGAGAGAGAGAGAGAGAGAGAGAGAGAGAGAGAGAGAGAGAGAGAGAGAGAGACTGGCGATTTGGGGCTGCACTCGGCTTCCATGGAAACCCTCAGGATTGCTTTCATTTAATTCTTTTATTAAAAACTATTTCTACAAAGTAAAAATTCAATGTCAATTTGTATTTCTATCATCGTGGAGGGTTCTTTGTTGCACAGATGAGCTCAATGGCACAGTTATGGGCATGCTGGCCCCTTTCCCGTATGGGGCATGTCCACAACCCGCTCTGGAGCCATTCGTGAGTGTGGGTCATAGGGACATCCTGTCACTAGCTAAGAGAGGCCCGCGTGGGGGGCTTCCATGCGTTTCCCTATGCAGGGGGAACTTGAAAGCCACCCTCGGAAGCCCAGGTGGAGACAAAAGGGCCCAGAGATACTGTCCCCAGCCTCACCCAGAGGAAAAGGGACAGGCGCTGCTCTTCGGAGTTCTGAGCAGATGCTGTGCTAAAAAGCATCAAATTCTAGGAGTCTCGAAAGGTACTTTAATGTTCTTTTATGAATCTTTTCACCTGAGTACTTGCTCCATAGATCCGAAAGATTCTGCAAAAGTGCAACAAGTAACATTTGGCCCCAGAATTGGACGAGCTAACCTTGTCCATCCGGGAGCTCCTCTCTTAATGCTCAGCTGCCACCCTGGTTCATCTGATCTGTTTCTGTCTCTGATTGAACTCCGCTGAAATCGACCCAAACTAGGCGGGAGGCTCACCCCACAAATCGCTCCTCCAACAACCGGCAGCGACTCTCTTGGTCTTTAAGGAGTTTCCAGTTCAGAGCCCGCAAGAGGATGTCACACAAAAAGGGGAAACAAACTACACATCTGGGGAGTCCAAGAGGACTCCGCGGCCCCCACCCACCCCCACCCACCCCCACACAGCACGGCCGGTTTGGCCGGGGGACGCACACGTACCTGGAGCGGAGGCCGGGAGAGTGGACGCGCCACGTCTAGGTCTCGGCCCGCGCCGCCTCCGACCCTTTATACTGCGCTCCCCACCCCACCCCCATCCCCAAAGTAGCCACGTCCGAGCGGCGGGACAGGCGCGGGGAGCCACCGACGGTCCGCGCGAGGGAGCGGGGGGAAGGAAGCCCCCGAAAGTCCCGGCTTGGGCGCACTGCACCAGGGAGGCCAAGTGGGGCTCCTGGGGTGCAGGGGTGCCCGGGGAGCAGAGGGGGCCCGCTCCCGGGAAGGGGCGGTCCTGGGGGCGGGGCTCTGGGAGGTCGGGCGCCGGTGGAGCACTCGGGTTTCACTCCCGAGGAGGAGGCGCGGCGGGGGCGGGCCGGGGGCGGGGCGAAGCGGCCCCGCGCTCCCAGCTCGCGCTCCCCGCGCCGCTCTACTCGCGGGGAAGGAGGCGCCAGAGGCAGCTGCTCTCGCCGCGCCCGCTCCCGTGCGCTGCCTTCCCATCGCGGGTGGGCTCTGCAATCCACGACCAGCCGCGGCCCCTGCCGGGCGGCGGCTCCCATTCTCCAACTCTCCTCCGCGGGGGCAGCCGGTCCTTGTGACCCATCCCGGGGGCTGCCTTGCGGAGCTGGTTAGGACACTCAACTTTGCCTCCTTGCCGTCTCCCCCGCTGGGAACGAACCTGCTTACCCCCGGCCCGGCCGCGCGCCAGGGACGGTGAGCCTGCCGCTCTCGCCGGCGCCCCCAGCCCAGAGCGCAGAAAGTGGGGTACGGCTCTGAGGAAGTGGCAGGGGGCGGAGGCGGCTGCTGCCTCGACTTTCCTGGTCGGGCGCTGAAGAGGACCCTAAGACCTCTCCGGGGCTCCAGGCGCTGGATATCTGGCACGAGGAGCGCGCGTCCCACCTGGTAAGCGACCCCCTACCCCATCCCGGAGTGGTCGTGGCTGCACCCCCCACCGCGCCGCGTTGCTGGTGGGACCGGGGGCGGCAGTGGTGGGCGTGTGGGTCCTGTGGATCTGGGGCAGGGTCGGTCTGCAGGCCGGAGCCGGGTCAGCGGGTGGTGGCGCGCACTGGATTAGAAGGATACCTTCCCTGCGGGGGGTCCCGCGGTTGAGCTAGTGCACCAGCTGGAAGTTTGTGTCCCTGCCTTTGCCGAGGCCTGAGCGTGCAGAGATAAGGAGCGAAAGCGACCCTAGGGGCGACCGGTCGGTGGGCGAGACGGGACCCCTACCCAGCACCTCCGGACTGTGCGCAGTGGAGTGTGCCCGCACCCGGCGCGCGCCCAGCCTCGCATCGTCTGGAGCGAAGGGCAGGGGTCCGGGTAGCCGGGGCTTCGCGGGCTCATAGCCGCTGCCTTGCAGCCTCCCGGCTGGGGCAGCTGTTTCTGTTTTAGTTACAGCGGTTTTGAGGCGCACGTGAGAAACGGGGAGGCAGTGGGACTTGGGCTCAAGTCCGCCGAGCGCTTTGGTTAGTGAGGGAGATTGAGGCTGGGGGCCGTCCTGAGTGCCGCGGCCCGGGAGTCCAGGCCTGGAGAACCCCATGGGCCGCAGGCTGGCGAGTCCCTTTCCGCGAGCATCTCTCCGCCACTGCACGGATTTCGCATCCTCTGGCTCGGGGTTTCGGGGCTGGAGGCAAATCTGGGTCGCGGAGGAAACTGGTCCTCCCAAGATGTGTGAGGAAACCCCCGCGGAGGAGTGGTGCTCCCAGGATAGCTGCTCGCGGCGCCCGGTGCGGGGCCTCCCACAGATCCCCATGCCCCGGCTTTGGCGGGAAGCGCGTTCACCTCCTCGCCCTTTCCTCGCTTTGTACCTGGATGCAGCCGCTCAGAGTTGGGATTTAACTTTCCTGCGCCTGCGGCGTCCCGGGGATCCCCGGAAGGGGGCGCTGAGAGCGAGCGCTGGAAGCGCAAGAAGGGAGGATGCTGAGAGCTGCGACTAGGTCCTGGGTGAGTGGGGTGTGGGTCCCCGACAGCAGACAGCAGGACCAGGCAGGTCTTGCAATAATGTCATAGGGGTGGAGGGTGGCGGCAGCTGATCTGTTGACCAGAGGGAGCTGTCAGCATTGCTAGAAGAAGGGACAGGAAAGGTGGCTGCCAAACAAGTCCTTTAAATAGAAGGTTCCTTCTAGAGAAAACATATCGCTGCAAACTCTTCCTGTCTGTGCATCTATCTGTCTTCCTCCCTGTAACGATTGTCTTTAACTCAGGGGAAAAAAAAATCAAAATTGCGTGATGGTAATCTGAGTTATGTTTAATACTGACATAAAGTTCTGTTCCTCAGGAGAACATCCGTTAACATGCCAGGAGTTACAAATGATCATTGCAGCTTGTTTTTAAGGAAAACAATCGTATGTCACCGTTAGCTTCTCCAGAAGAGCTCCATCATCGTGACCAAGTTTGGGAATAGCAGATAGTATGTTATTAATTATAGTTAGTCTCTCCTAAGGAGGCACTGGAAGACAAAAACAGACTTTACTGGGGAAGGTTTTAAACACCTAAATAACATTGCTAAATTAATTGTTAATTAATGCCAGTTTTATTATTGAAGAGAGAGTAAAGTTTGTCTTGCACTATTTTGAGTGACCAGTTCACAATTTCAGTTCAGATAATATGTTGTGTATCAGTTAAGTAACTTTTTCGGGTGGAAGCCTGCGTTTATCCCAGAGGAAACATAGATATATATATTTTTTTACCCCCGAAGATTTGTATCCATGCTTGTTTGTAATAAAAAAGCTCAGTGTAACAGTTTGGGTCACTTGAAACACAGATTTCATTTTGCTTGAGTTTTTCTCTTGTGAAATCTTGGCCACAAGATAGCAGTTCTCCTGGGTGTGGCATGGTCAGACTCCTGGAATGGTGGGGTGATGAACTAGTTAGTACCTGCTTTTACATGCTTTTACTATTACCCACTTTTCTTAACAGGGAGAGAGGATGGATGCTAATCATTTTATACCTTTTACGAATTGTACTAACGGATTTGATGGTTTTAATGGCAAACAGCTGGGAGATCCCTGCTGGGAGCAAAGACTTTGGTCTCCGGGGTGGTCAAGCTTGTCTCTGTCCAAAAGATGCTTTTGAGATGTTTCGAATTTGGTAACAATAAACCTGTGTTCTTCACTGCCCTTTCCTTTTAAAATTATTTCTTTACCACGGCTGGATAGAGTGAAACGTAGGAGCATCTAATGCTGCGGTGTCCGTGGGATCTAATGAATACGTGCGCATTCACGGAAACGTGGGCTTCCGTTTCAGAGAGTTCATGGTCCTTCCGAAGCCCCATCCTTGGCTTTTCACAGTCACTTTAGACTCTTGATCAGGGACAAATGTTAAAACCAACAAACGTTTCTCTCCGTTGTATGCTGATTCCTTAAAATAACAGATGCCAGCTCCTTGAGTCTATGTTAGTAGAGCGAGCTGCTTAATTGAACCATTGCACAGTTTTTCATTAACTTGGTGATTATTTTTTTAACGATTCCAAATGTCTTTTTGTTGTTGTCAGGTCCTTGAAATTGAAGCTTTGCTTCTGATACACATACATGTCCAGCTAAAGGTATAAAGGTATTCCATCATAAACAAATAATCATGAATTGTGGAGTTAACTAAGATCAGAAACTAATCCCTAAGAAGAAGTTTGGATTACAAACCATATAGCTTGCAGGTAGAACAAATCAATTAGTTAATAACACGCCCAAGTCAAGGAATCCATTTCTGTAGTAGCATGTGTCCAGTGTAGCAGAAAAATCTCACATCCCTCAATACTTCCTCCATAATTCTCGATTCTATAATTATACCAAATTTGTATTTAAAAATGCCTCTGAAATTGTTGCTATAGTTACTCAAAGTGCTTAGGGTATAATTATAACACCAAGGTGACCGATTTTTATGTTTCGTGTTAAATAATTTTTAAATGTAAATTACGGTGTCTAACAAATTGAGCTACACCACAGTGCAAACTGTGTAAGTGGGACCTTGTATATTTCCGCCCACCTGCATCTTTTGGCAAATTTAGAGAAAAGTGAACCTTTTTCTTGAGTCCTAAGATGAGTATATATATGTGTTTTAAGTTGTTTATATTCTGTGTTCTCTTAGTGACAACACAGACATTTTCACATATGCTCCCAGCAACCTTTTAAAATCGAGACGCAGTTTTGTTGAAAATTGATTGTTTTTTATCACTCTGCCTTCTGCCTTGTAGAAATGACCTGCCATAGAGAGGGGACAATCTGCTGTCTCTAATTCCTGTACAAGTTGGTCGCATCCTAAAGATAAATTCAACAGGTGAGGAGTTACTCATTGGCAAGCAGGTTGATGAAGCACCTTTTGCCTTTTGGTATGCTTGATTACATATGTCACTTATTTCTTTGATGTGAATTCATCAGGTCCTGTTATCTGATATATAAAATCAATTTCTAACAGCAAGAAAGGGAGAAAAAAATAAAAGTGCGTTAGAATATACATAGATAAAGTTTTCACTTTCAATGAGCCTCCCCCAAACTTTTTGTTCAGAATTTAAGCCACACAGGACAAAGCAAATGCAAGCTCTGTCCAAGAGAAGGTAGTGTTTACTAAGTCACTTACTATAATGTACCGGTATTGACACAATTACCCTTTGCCACTTGAAGGTTGTAGAGCTAAAGAAACCTGGCTCTGAATTTCACAAGAGTATTTTGAAGCCAGGCAACTTCAAAGACAAGTTATATTTCACCTGGCGCAGGGCATTTAAAACAGGATTAGCCCAACAGTGGGCTCAAGGAAACAGAACATTTTCTCATAGGAATTGCTGTTGTCTTTTTTTTTAATCCCTTCTTTTTTGTCCAAGATTAATGGTTGTTTGACAAGAGCAAAGATGAACACACTTTATTTCCCTTTTCTAAGTTTTAAAATATATTGGCATTTGAAAAAAAAATCATTTCATTCTCTATTCTTTTTTATCTTATACAATAACATTGGTTTCTGATTAATACACAAAAGTGTTAGGCTTTAAAAGAATACATTTTTAGGGGGTGAATTTCTTTTATTTCTGGAAGGCCATGAACTCACTAATCTTTTATCTTCTCATCTTTCAGTCACTATCTGTCACTGTGTCTCTATGGAATTGGCTAGCCTAGCATTTGTAAGATGATGAGGAAGTATGCCCATAAAATTTTATTTTATGTTGCTTTTTTATGTACATTTTGAGAGTAGATCACATTACTGTAACAGGTAATGCAATTGCAGATATGTATGATAAGTAACCAGGAGAGTGATGCTATCAGAAACCAACTGTACTGGAGACATAATACTGTATTTGCTGAGATGTGAAATTAAATAAGTTTTAGGCAAGTGACAATCAGGACTGAGCAAGGACAAATTGTGCACAGGAAATAGAGCCTCTTCTCAATCACGGCACACTCACCTAACAGTGATCTGTGAGGCGCCTGTGTGGGAAAAGCAGCGCCAAGAAAAAGTCGCGAGGAGAATTCTGCTGAGCAGTTTTCCTGTGAGCTGCCTGGAAAATGGTTAGTGCTTGGCTAGAACTTCCCCGAAGAGATGCATTCCTCATAAAACCGAGTCCAGATAAAATTCCACGCAAAGAACTCCCCTTGTTGTAAAAAACAACAACCCTGGGGATGTGACACAGTTTGGAGAGGGCTTCCCACGCTGTCCTCGGTCAGCCTTGAGGCTGCCTGCGGACGGGACTGCTCCAGCGGGCTGCGGAGAGAGCACCTCTGAGGCCTGGGACACGTATGGTCGGACCTCCTGCAACCAAGTGGGTTTTAGAATCACACTGGCTTCTGTGATTTCCTTTACAGGCCTGAGATTTAGATCTGCCATAAAACTTTACCAATTGTAAAGCCAGGAACATTGTTTGTGCGTGGTGGCATAAAGCAAAAAGAATTGCCTTGGATGTTAACTTCCCTTGTCCAGCGGAAAGTGTAATAAAGCCATTGTTCATGCCAGTTGACATACAAATATGAACTAAAGGAATTGCTTCTAGGATGTCTGTCTTGTAAATTCTCATGTTTTCTGGCTGTGGACTTGGCTTTTAGAAAGTTAGCACTAGAAAGCTTAGAAAGCTGGGTAGAATACATACCACAAGCCCACGGTTTAATAGAGCTGGCTGCCTAATTGGGCAGGGAGCCAGGAGAGGCCTCCGCCTTGAATGCACTCACTGGCCACGGAAAGGTCCCCAGGGTTCAGGACCGCCCACTGTGGTGGAGAGATGTCAGTCGTGGTGGACGAATTCCTGGCTAGAACTGGGCAGGGGGGGGAGGGGGGAGGCGTGGTGTGGGCAGCAGCAGTTGACAGTGGCATACCTGGCCCTCTGAGACTTGGGGGTGTCGGATAGAGGTCCTGTGAGGGCCCTGCCCAGAGTCTGTGGGTGGAATATATGAATGGACTTGGAAATGTCAGTGGTGGGTCAGAATCCACGTGTGCCTGAGGTCTGTGGGACCTTACAGAAACAGGGCCTCGAGAAGATGAAGGGGGTGTGGAGACAGGAAGTCTGGCAGGACTTGTCTACAAGAGTGGTTAGGATGTTTGGTTACCAGGGCAGGGCCTTGGGAATGATGACACAAAACCTATTACTGGAACTAAATTCCGATGTGGAGAACAGCTCGAGGGCACAGCAGGACGGAGGCCCCTGAATTTGGGTGTCAGGATAGAATCAAGCTAGCAGGACTACCTGCCTGGGAGTGTGGGTCCAAAGCTTAAGTGCAGGATGATCCTTGGGCTAGAGACCTGCAGTGGGGACTGAACTGGTTCAATGGGCAAGTGGGGGTGGGGGCCAGGCTGCTGTGCATCTGAGGCTGGGACATAGGAAGAGACTTGTGGGACCATGGCTCCCTGACCTGAGTTGGCCCGGCTGCTGTCCCTCCCTCCTGACTGCAGCCCCTCCCACCCGCTTCCAGCCTTTGTGTGTTCTCTTCCTTCTGCTGGGGAGGTTCTCCCTCCACTGTCCTCGATGGCTCACTGCTTCTGGATCTCCCTGCTTTGAGGGCATCTCCAAACCACACTGTCTAAAGTAGCATTCCCTCTTTCCCAGGCATCCTCAAACTACGGCCCGTGGGCCACATGCGGCCCGCCGAGGACATTTATCCGGCCCGCCGGGTGCCGCTGCCTGTCCTGCTTAGCAGCCGACTCGTCCCGGGCCCGCAGTGCGCATAGGAATTTGTTCATAGTTTTTTTTTTAAACTATAGTCGGCCCTCCAATGGTCTGAGGGACAGTGAACTGGCCCCTGTTTAAAAAGTTCCTCTCTTGCCAAAACTGGTTTGGCTCAGTGGATAGAGCGTCAGCCTGCGGACTGAAAGGTCCCGGGTTTGATTCCGGTCAAGGGCATGTAACTTGGTTGCGGGCACATCCCCAGTAGGAGGTGTGCAAGAGGCAGCTGATCGATGTTTCTCTCTCATCGATGTTTCTGACTATCTATCCTTCTTCCTTCCTCTCTGTAAAAAATCAATAAAAAAAAAAAAAAAAGTTCCTCTCTTCCTTCAGCCTCCCCTTTCCTCTTCATAGCACTTTGCATCATCCGCCACACTATTTATTTCTTCAAGTCTCTCACCAATAGAGAATGTAAGCTTAAGGGACAGACAAGGCTGTCATTTGTGTCTCTGGTGCCGCAGCAGTGCCTGGCAGACATGTGGCTCTTGGTCCATGTGTGATGTGTGAATGGACCAATAAATGCCTTTATGTAGTCTATAAACAGTACAGACTGCACCATCGTATCCCAGATAAAGGACTGTGGCCATGGGAACTAAACACTAATTATATTCTTTACTGGTAAATGGAGAAAAATGTTTCAAAAACCCCCAAGCTGATTCATTAGCCTAGTCTTGAAATACAAATGCCTTTGTAAGCCAAGGACTGTATATACTTCATATATGCTAATTCAGGGCTATTTGCACAGTAAGTAAACGTTTGTTAAATGAATGGATGACTTTGCTTGAGTTAGAAATTAGCATAAAAACACTTTATGTGTATTAAAACACTTTATATATATTAAAAAAAGTAAAAGAATTGAAACTCAGGGGTGTTGTCTTAGTTAAAACAGCAGCCCTCCACTCCCCTGCCCCTATGCACAAAAATTCCAAGGAACATATTGTGTCCTTATTACGTATTTTGACACATTACAGATATTTTAGAAATTCTAGAGTATATTAGAAATATGGCAGGCTTTCTTATTTTACTTCTGTTATTAGGCCAATAAGCCTTGTCACTTAGTTGGATTTATGGATTTAATAAGCTGAGACAGATGCGTGGATAAACACAGTGTGGTATAGCCATACAATGGACTACTATTGAGCAATAAAACGAGCTCATGCTGCGATACGTGTGAACTTCAAATCGCCATGCTTAGTGAAAGCAGCCAGTCACGAAAGACCATGTATCCTGTGGTTCTGTTTATATGAAATGCCTAGAAAAAGTAACTCATGAGAGACAGACAGCAGATTCATGGTAGCCTGGGGCTTGGGATGGGAACGGGGCACAGCAAATGGGTGACCAGTGTTTTGGGGATGATGGAAATGTTCTATCATTGGATTGTGGGGATGATCACGCAACGCTTCACCTACAGAAATCATTGAAATTGTACACTTGGGATATAACTTATACCTCGATAGAGTTGTTAAGAAATGAATCTGGGGCATAACCGCTAAAGGTAGTGGGTGTTAAATCGCCAATGGCCTAAACAGAGGGTGCTGCCTTCTCTGCCAACTGGAGTCCGTGTCTCCAGGATTGTCACAGCCTGGTGCTGAGGCTGTCGGTTGCCGGGATGAGCAGCGATTCTTTGATGCCGAGGAAGTGTGTCAGAGCTGGGTCTCTGCTAGGAAAACAAACAAACCCAGGTTGTCTCCAGATGCGACCACATAGCCGAGCTTAATCAGGCCAGTAGACGAATCAGCCATCCTTGCCGCTCAGTTTGGTTCACTCCAACCCCCTGTCATTTGTTCGATATGCCCCTCTCCTGCCAGTTTCATCTGCCACTTTTATTGTTGCAAGATCAGGGGGGACACGTTGGGGAACAGAATCTCCTGGTCCCATTAGGGCTGCGGTACTGCTTTGCTCAACACGCGATGCTGCTCTCCTGCGGAGGGAAACGTCCAGGAAGCCTGCTCTGTAGCCTTGTGCACTTTCTCAGCAGAACGCTGGCTCCTGCGGGTGAGGCGCAGGACCTCCAACAGCCAGACCCGGGGCAGAAGGCAGGTGTTTCAATGCCCCGAGTTTGAGTACTTAAAGGGGATTGTGCTCTTTTTCTGCCTTCGTAGAAGAGGTATAGAATCACTTCGAGCTTTTTCTATTCCGCTTTGCCATGTTTTGCAGTTCAAGCACAGCTGAAATGAGACTGTGGGTAGAGGGACATGGGAATTGCCTGTAATTGCCTTGCTCCCCTGCTATGTCAGGTTGGAAGTGACTTTAGTTCTCCCCTCTTGTTTATTGCTACTTGTATCTGTTTAGTGTGTTCACATCCTCTCTGCCCCCTGCCTCGGGACTTCCTCAGGTCTCTTCCGGGCACCATCCTCTCCCCACACCAGTTGGTTTCCATGTGGGAGTGTTTTCTTTGGCACAGACGTCCGAGCTCCAGGTTACCCCCGCATGGCCTTCAGGAGCTGGCTGAGACCCACCAACCTTAGGGCTCTCATGCATCTTCCCGTTAGTAATACAGTACTTTGATCCAGCCCTGTGATGTTTCCAGCAAGCATTTTTGACGATGTCTAATTTCTTCAGTCCTTGTATGCAAAATTCAAAAACTCAGAAGTTGTATGCAAAATTGAGACCAACAGAGTTTAAATCCTTGTGCCACACTTTTTTTGACCTCCTGCCAATGTAATTTGGGACTAGCTTGTTCTGAATTTGCCTCCTCCCACTCTTGCAGCCTAAGCAAGACACAGATTAAGAGCAAAATTTATAAAATGCCCATGTTTTTTCTGTTACCACCAGTCCTAAATTATTACTCACCCTCAGTGAGCGGTCAGGCATTGTTTATGCGATGAATATTGAATATTTCCTTCTGCATGTAGCATGGCAGAGGAGTAGCTGACATTTTTATCTTTAATGTCACTTTGGATAATTTTGGTTGCTCAATAAAATACTGTTTAGGTTGGTATTCTTTGTGTGTGTGTGTGTGTGTGTGTGTGTGTGTGTGTGTGTGTGGTTTTGTTTTCTTTTATTTCCTATGAATTAGTGTTCTCCAGATTTCAAGGAGAACTAGTTAGGCATTCTGTTAAACAGACTGACTGGTTACACTATTAGAAAAACGTTCATGTTGCCAGGCCATATATTTAGTTTTGAAACACAAGGAATAAGAAAATGATGCAATTTTCTCTTGTTTTAAGACCTTCTTTAGAGTAATTGTTGATTTGTATTGGATGCGATAGCTGGCGTTGATCATAATTAAAGTAACACTTAGTGTTATATACGGACTTATTGAAGATGTTGTCCTAAGTGGTGAAAATGTATTAGATCATTACTTTAGATGACTTTACTTTTTTTTTCTAACCATTTCCTTTTCTGGACAGCTCCCAAATGTTCACATCAATACTGACTCTGGACACTCTGAAACGAACAGGGTCCTCACTTCCTTCTGGCAGGCCGGGCCTCGGCAAGAGCCAGGACGGCTGACTGAATAGGTCTGCAGTGCTGTGTGCACTCACTTCTTCCCTGCTGGAACCTCCTTACCTCTTGTTGTTTCTCTGAAATTAAACATTGGAGGATATTTGGCATCAGGTCACTGAAGGAAAACTCTTCTAAAGTTTGAGCTGGGGGTTAAAGGTAGGCATGTCATTCATTTAATATTTCTGGGCTGTAACTATAGGAGAAAGACCATGTTCTACAGAGTAGGAGTCCAGTGCCCAGATACCGAGCTTTTGCGCAAGATGAAGTGACCAGATGTCCAATGTGGAAAGGAGAAGACTTGATCGTGGTTGTCTGTCCTTTTTGATAAGGTTGCTCCCTCAAAATCCTTTGATGACATTCTCGCCCCCCCGCCCCCCCACCTGCCCCATATCGAAGGGATTCTCCATTTTTCCCTCCTTACCATTATCCTCCTGCGGTCAATTTCTCTGCTAATCCAGCAGCCTTTTAATTATTATGTTCTTCCTTCACTAGAAAGGTTTGAATCAGGATGAGCTCAAAGTAACTTCTCATTGACCCTTTACTTCTGATAAGACCCAGCCCTCTCCCTTTCCTTTCCCTTCACTGTTTCCATGCCCTTCAGCATGTCAAAGGGGGTTTGCTTAGTTTTGCATCTGTGTCTGATACCGTGCCATGTCTCCAGTACCTGGCTCTTTGCTGTGGGGTTTCAGAGTTGCTGCTGCTATGACAGGGACCCTGTAGGCATGTTCTTTTGCCCAGAGACTTGTTCATGGGCTGCTTCATGTTGGCTCATTTGGACCAGACCTCATCTAGGTCAGTTGTGAGTATGACGGGAATGTGAGGGCTACTTAGTTACATCCCAACATTTGCTTCCCATTTGGTGGTGCTCTCAAGCATGTACCTGCTTATGAGGAGAGAACCACTTGCCACAAGGCAGTCGGACCTCCTTCATTCCTCAGTCTTGTGTCATATGGAAAAGATCTGAAGCCTTGGAGCTCTGCCCCTTGAGACCCTCCCTCCTCTCCAACGTTGAATCTGTTTCACTTCCTTGACCTCTGGCTACACCGCAAAGGTGGTGCTGGGTAGGTGAGGCTACCTGGACCCAGGTGCTTGGGATGAAAAGTATTTCTCATTCTACTTATCCACCCTTGTTCCTTCTTTGTTTGTTTATATATCTTTTTACAATACACACCTTAAAGCTGTGTTTTTCTCTACAGCTTTCTGTACTGAAAATGCCACCCTTGAAAGTAAAGTGTGCAGTGGTCAAGGGGATGGGGCTGGAGGTGGGGCTCTGCAAGTCCACGCAGTACACATTGGCTGTCAAGGCTTTCAAAGCAGACTCCAAAATCAGGCCTGGAGCCAAATTTACTCTCTGCCAGCAGTGACGGAATTCCTAGGTCCTATTACCAGCTTGTGAAAAGAAATCATTCAAGAAATTGCAAGCTGGCAAGTAAGAATTGCAAAGATTCATTCATGTGAATGCTGATGCCTGCAAATATTATTTAGCTTTGGACATTTTCCCCAGATCCACTTGCTGGGTTTCCATCTCATGGAGGCTTATCTTGGTGCACAGGAAAAACATTGGAGCTTCACAGTGGGGATCTTAGGGGACACGCGCCAGAGGTGATGTCAGAGAAGGGCCTTCCGGAGGTCCCACACCTCCCTCATCCCTGTTCCAAGAATCTGTGTTGTAAGGTCACGTCTCTAGACTTGGACTTTAGTTGCTAAAGCTATAAACCACAGTTAGGGCAAGAGAGGAGAACAGTAAATCTTGATAGTGGTCAGATACCTGTCTATTAAAATACTTTGAAGATATATTTTTAAAAGAGTATCAATCAATGAACTAATTGTTTATTGAGGTAGGCTCAAGGATATTAATGATCTGAACATGGCTCATGTCTAGAGGGAAGATCGACTTGACCAACGTGGGGAAGAGAATACAGAGAATACCACACTTTAAGTTTTGGGCTGAGAAGAAGGTTATTTCCCAATATCTAGATACTATTTAAAAGGAACTTTGAAAAACAAATCATATCATGGAAATTAAAACAGAAAATAACTCACTCCAGATTCAAACACAGTTTAGACGTGTATAAGATGTCTTTGTTTTGGTTGGTAGAGGGGAGTAGTCCAGGCTTTGGAGTGAGTTTGGGGAAGAGAACAACTGTTAAACCTTCTTCATTTGATCTTTGTGACCTTGAGATTTCCTTCATAATCTTTCAGAGACCCTTTTTCTTCTCATAGCCAATTACTTTGCTCTGGTGTTTCAAGGGGGAAAAGAATCATCAGGACCTCTCAGCCAGTGAGCATTCATTAAAGGAGAAACTCATAAAGGTGCAGATCTTATTTTATCATTCTCCAGAGTGTCATCCACAGGCCACCAGATCCTGTCCTCCTTCAGAAGGCCCAGCTCCATTGGTGGGTGATTTGAGGTCGACATGAAGGAAGGGAGCAGAAAGGAAAGGATCACCCTGAATCATGGAGAGCCCCCTGAGCTCCAGAGAATGCTGGTCCCATTTAGTCTTTTTATTCCTTTTAATGAAGTCCACTCTGGCTTCTTCTGTCCTCCTCCTGTCCTCCTCCTGCATCTGAGGCAGCAATCATTATTTGCAAAAGCCGTTGCGGTTCTGATCCTTCCCACAAGCAAGCTTGCGATCGGCAGGCGAGCATTATCATGAAGTATGGTGACACAATTTGGTGTGGGGATGCAACCCCATGGACTGGCACCTGTCCTGCCTGCTGCTCAGAGTGGGCACTTTTGTGGCCCATAAAACATGGCTACGAGTTCATTTTCAACGACCTGTAGTCTAGAGTCTCTTTAATTAACGGTGGGAAGGGCATGAACCTGGATGCAGTTCTGGATTTGCTACTAAGTGCCTTTCAATGGGATTTTCATTCCCCTTCTCCCCAAGAAATCTGGCTTTGGGGCCAGATTTCCTGCCTTGAGTTTGTTGGAGACGGTGCTAGGAGAGGAAGAAGGGTTGTGATCAGAGGCATGGCAGTCATTAGGAGGCCTGGACCAAGGACGTAATTAGTAGGTGGCTCAGGTTGGGGGATAGGGTCAAGTGGCGTTGGTGGATTCTCCTTTTTTTAAAAATAAAAAATTATTGATTGATTTGAGAGAGAGAGAGAGAGAGAGAGAGAGAGAGAGAGAGAGAGAGAGAGAGAGAAGGAGAGAAGGAGAGAGGGGGAGAGAGGGGAACATTGGTTTGTTGTTCCACTTATTGATGCTTTCATCAGTTGACACTTGTATGTGCTCTGACCAGGGATTGAACCCACAGCCTTGGCTTATCGGGACAAAGTTCTGAGCTACCGGCCATGCCTGGTGGGTTCTTCTTTAATTGCACTTTTGAGTGAACACAGGGTTGGCTGCCAGGCTCATTGAAGCCTGCAGGGGTAAACTTAGGAAAGCAAATCGGATGCACGTTGCGGAGGCTGCTTGCTGGGAGGTGCATGGGCTGCTCCTGGCGGTTTTTATGCCTCTTTAGGAAAAGGCTACCGGGTTTTTAGAACCTACCTGTTGGGATACATTTTGACTTTTGCCAGTTAGCCATTTTGCCTGATAATGGCAGTGCGACCCAAATATGTCACATGTCGTGTCAGATATTTAAAAAGGCCCTGTGCAGGTGTCATCAGTGCCAGCCAGACCCATCTCTTCCTATATGTGGGAAGGAAAAGGTTTTGTAGATGTATTTCTATGTAAGAGTTTAGCATTAGACTTCCAAAGATTGGTAGAAAGCTAATGGAATTCATATAAACACATAATTAGAGGTACATATAAAACATACTTGTTTGAAATGTTTGGCTTTTTTGAGCAATTAGGAAGTTGTCAGCTGTTTCCTTTCCCCATATTAGCTTCCAGATGATTAATTGGATTGTTTAATTAAATGCTCCACATTTAAGTGGAGTGGAGGCCCAGGGAGTCTTCTGAAATAATATTGTTTTCTATTGATCTGCAATATACCATATGGCTTGCTTCTACTTAAAGAAAAGATGTTCAATTCTACAATCACAGTCTTTTAAAATAATTATTTACTGTACTGAAGTGAAAAGTCTATTTAAAAAAATCTTAAGGACAATCTCAAAAATCTCATGTTACGGAATTCTATTCTTTTACTGCATTCCAGAGGAGCAAGCCGGGTCTGAGACAAGAAGCCCTGGTCTGTGGCTTGAAATGTTCGGAGGGGTAGCTGGGCTATTTTTAACGAGTGCAAGTGTATCCTGTGGTGGCTGATTTCCAATGATCCAAAATTAGTCCTGGGATCTTGGACACCACAGTGCCAAGGGCTCAGACAGTCAGCACGCTCAACATCTTTGAATTGTCAACCTAAATCTCACACCAGGATTGATGGCTTTGGCCAAACAGTACATCATTATTTGGAGAAAACAAAAGGATAACCTCCTTTTGAGCACAGAGATTAGACTCTGAAGAATTAGGTGCTAGCGAGGTGGGTGTGAATACAATTGGGAGCAATTCCTAGTGCCTGGAAGGTGTCAGTCTCTTGGTGATGAGGGCAGTTAAATGCTTCACAGGGGCATTGTTATTTTAACAGTAGGGGCATGAAGGAGAACAGCTGAGATTTTTTTCCCCTCTTCTGTTTTGTTTCCATGAAAAGAAGGTCAAAGGAGCAGGTTGACCAGACCTCAGGACAGGAAAGGCTGGGTCATCACCTCGGCCTTTCATCTGAGGAGAAAAGGAGAGATACAGTTACCCTCGCTTCTCACACATGTTGCCCCCAATCACCTAGAGACAAATGACCCATTCCTTTTGAAAGAATTATATTTACACGTCCCCACATCTCCAGGAACACTTCATTATTAAATTCATGCGCAGCATATTGTCCTTTGTCAGGTTCATTGATGACTGGGTTTCCCTAAGGTTTTCTGCTTGCTTATAAATGAATCCATAGCTCTTAAGGAGATGGGCTAATTTTTAATAGCCTTATTCTGACAAACCCTGTCTGTTGTCTTAACTCAAATGGACACGGAAGACGGGAAGTGGATCTGATTTAAAGGAAGGGAAATGCACTTGCTACAACTATAGTCTTATTTGTGGAATGCTGACTGCCTCCTAATTGATGTAACCATGGCACAGAATTTCAGAGTTTGGAAGCCGCTGTGGAGGCTGACCAGTGCATCTCTGTCTCCAGGCAGGGCCTCTTCTAACCCTCATAGAGAGGTGAGGGGCTTACATAGGGCCTCCATTATAACGGCCATTTGTTTTACCATAGCCCAGCTCCAGGGGAGCCCTAGGGTGACAGATAGCATTCAGCCAACCAAGAAGTATTTGCCAGAAACTTCTGTGCCAGACCCCAAGCCCTGCCCTGAGAATACAGTGAGTAGAGGAAAGAGATGGGTTTTGTTCTCTTGGTCCTGTTTTCCAGTGGGATGTCTCTTGTCTTGGCGTGGATGCCATTTTTCTCCAGCGTTTCTCCACCACCCCAGTTGTTTCTGCAGGTGCAGCGAAACACCTAGGATTCCCTAGAAACTCCAGCCAGGTGGCCGTGACGGCAGATGGGAGGAAGAGTGAGTGGGGAAACAATTGGAAATGTTGTTCCGTTTCTTGCCCATGTAGAGCTGCCTCTCTTGCTGGGATGAAAAGGAGGGGTGGGGATTTGGAAGGTGCATGCCCCACTGGCACGGACACATGGTGGGTACCCTGGCTCATGGCTCTGTGGGAGGGACCCTCCACTCACCGTGCACAGCCGCACCCATCAGAGCACATGTAGCCAGGATATGGTGTCTTCAGAGGTGGTTCTCTACGGGAAGCTAGGGCCTGAAAACCAGAAATGGTTGCCGGCTGAAGAAGGAAAAGCTAGAATGTTCTAGGCTTCTTTTTCTGGATCTCAGAGAAGTTTGCAGTCCCTTGTGTCTCCGTGGAATCACCAAGAGCCCTTCCTCATTCGGGAGCTGGCTGCCGAGACTTCTGTATGATGAGCTCATTATCTAGCGTGGCCCCAAATGTGTGATGTTTCTTAGGGACAAAATTACATACTTCGCCTCGTTGCAGCGCCATCTTTTCCAGTGTCTAGTTCACTGTGCAGTCCGGATAAAGAGAGGCCGACCTTTCCCAACAGTGTAGCCTTGGGATGTGAGAAGGAGAACCAGGGCCAAGTCAGGTAACGAAGATGCTCAGTGTCCCTCCCGCCAGCCTTCCCTGCCGGTGTCAGGGCGTTCCGCCTCTCCCCTGTTTCCTTCGCGTGGACTCTGGTGTTTTGTGGACATTCATTTTTAGAGTGATTGCCAAGAGTCCCAGTAGACTGTGTGATTCTGCAGAAGGATCATCCTTTCATAAGCTCCTCTGAATCGTAAATGCTGCTTTTATCTGAGCTGAGCCATCATCAGCGGGGTACCTAACGTCAGACGGTCATTTGGGATTCATTTTAACATGTATTTTTGAAATAAGGGGATATAAAGGAGGCTCCTCCCCCTCCCCCCAATGCCCCAGGGTGTTGTTTGAGACTTGAGTCTATTAATTATGAGTGTTGTGTCCTTCTGGATGTTTAATTTGGATATATGTGTTTAAGTTATAATTGCCCATCAAGTTCTCTGCAGCCGTGAACGCCTCTGTACCGAAAAGTGTGGCTGTCCGTCTAAATGGGGCCATCTGAACTGGCCTGTCGTCACCTGCAGCCCTGTGAGAGCACTTTTTGTTTTTAAATACAGGGTCTATCTCTTAATGAGTTAGCCCACATAGGGAAGAGCTGCCAACTTTCCTATGTGACACACAGCTCTGGAAACAGTCACTCCGAGAAAGCCGGGGAAGGCAGAGATCCCGACAGCAGGGCGTGGGGACAGCAGGGCATGGGAGGAGGTGCCTCCTGCTAGCCCAGGCCCCTGAGCGCCCATCTGCCCAGCCGGCTCCTGGATGTTCCTCCTTCAGAGGCCACACCAGCCGCCCAGCCCTTTGGATACTATGTTGAGTCTGTTTGATCGTGACTCTGTTAGGGTTTCATGGTGCTTAGATTTCAGATAATTCTTCCAAGGCCCCAGTTCCAGTGACCCGAGAAGGTGTGTAAGCAGGGATTATCTGAGAGGAGCAGAGGAAGAGCTGAGCGATACAGCAGGTTGCCCCCAAAGAACTTTTATTTCCCAAGTTAACCCTCTCTCCTCCCGAAGAACTTTAAACAGAGTGAATGACTAATTGAAAGCTAACTTCATGGTTCCTTTCAAATATACCCATGGAACTTTACGAGGACTGAAATACCAAGAAGAGGCCAGGGTTGGAGAGCAAGTTACTAGTTTATAGTGGGAAGAAATATATAATGCTGGCTCCAGTTCAGTGAATGTCTTCATAAACTCGGCAGAGGCCTTTAGGTCCATGTCTGTAAGATTCCTGGCATACAGAGCTCACATGCTTTGTTTTGTTATAATTGTAGTTTATTAGTTGTGATATCAGGTCACTAGCTTACCATGAACTAAAGTCTATAGTCCTGTCCCCTGACACCCCCGGAGAGGGGCTGTGCAGCTGGTGGAGGAGCAGGTGGGGAAGAGCAGGCTCCCCACTGCCCAGGCAGAGGCAGACTCCCTCCCCGGCCGGCCACTGGCACCTGACCTCTCAGAAAGGTGCTGACAAGCCTGGCAGCCAGAGAGAAGGCAGTGAGGGCTTTTGCTTAATTAAACCGCGTGGAAATGATGCGCGGCCAAGCTGGCGCACCGAGGCAGGAAGCTCCTCTCACCCAGGCCCTGGCTGCCATCGTTAGCTGGTTCCTCAGGCGGTGGTGTGGCTGACAGCTGGTTGTGCTTTCAAAGCTGCGGGAATAGCCAGAACCATCTGCATGCAGCACTACAACCGGTTCCAAACTCAGAAAAGGCTGCCCTGGCGCGTGGGTATGGGTTTTCCAGAAGCACCAAGATCTGCAAATAAAATCGCTGCATCTTACGGATTACTTAAGGGCAACACAAGCAGAAATAAACAAGTGAGACTCCATCAAACCAAAAAGCATCTGCACAGCAAAGGAACCCGTCAACCAAATGGGAAGGCACCCTGTGGAATGGGAGGAAATACATTTGCAAGTCACATATCTGATAAGGGGTTAATATTCAAAATACACAAAGAACTCATACAGCTCAACAGCAACAAAACAAACAAAACACCCCACAAATAATCCAATTAAGAATGGACAAAAGATCTGAGTAGACATTTTTCTAAATAAGACATACAGATGGGCAATAGGTGTATAAAAAGGTGCTTAACATCGGTAATACTCAGGGAAATGTAAATCAAAACCATAATGACATACCACCTTACATCTCTTGCAATGACTATCATCAAAAAGATAAGAAATAGCAAGTGTTGGTGAGCATATGGAGAAAGGGGACTCTTAGGCATTGTGGTTGAGATTGCGAATTGGTGCAGCCACTAGGGAAAGCAGTGTGGAGATTCCTCAAAAAATTAAAAATAGGACTGCATTATGATCCAGTGATTCTAGTTCTGGATATTTGTCTAAAGGAAACAAAAACACCAACTTAAAAAGACATCTGCATCCCTATGTTCATTGCAGCATTATTTATGCTAACCAAGACATGGAAGCAATAAGTGTCCATTGATGGATGAATGGCATGCATATATATATATATATACATATATATATATATGTATACACACACACACACACACACATACATACACATACACACACACACACACACACACACACACACACACACACACAGTGTCTCCCTGGACATTATGTATAGTATACAGCAGAGACTTTCAACTGGAATGCTGTAAGAATTTTTAAAACATGCGATACCAGACTAATTACTTAGGGGCACTGACCACTTTTCCCACAGATTGTCAAATAAAAATTGACAACAGCCAACACAACAATAACCATCCAGTGTGAATGAATCAAAATTATACAGGTTTTTTTTGGTCAGATCGGCAAAAAATATAGTATATTTTTTTAGTGTGCCGCAGAATTTCAGTAATTAATTTGTGTGTGCCATGAGATGAAAATTGCTGGTGTATTGGAACTGACAAAATAAATGTGTAATCACTTGCTTAAGTCAATCACACTCGACTTCATTTCTATTAAGACAGGATTTGGAAGCTAACACACTGGTACTCAGCAAGTACAACATGCAAATGTCAACCTACAAATCACAAAATGGGTGATCCTTTTCACTCCATTAGATTTTTTTTTTTAATGCCACCAGAAAGATTGCAGGGTTTCTTTAAAAATATAAAGGTCTTCCAAAATGTTTCAATATGATTACAAGGCAGTATAAATGTAGCGATTATGGGAGAGGGTTTTGGATTGAGGTGGTCAGATTTGTAGCTCACCTTCCTCAATTCTAAAATGGTAAGATTAGTTCCTCTTGTTAGGTTTTTCTCTTCTCTCCTCTTCTTTTTAAATATATTTTTTATTGATTTCAGAGAAAGGAAAAGAGAGGGAGAGAGGGATAGTAACATCAATGATGAGATAGAATCATTGATCAACTGACTCCTGCACACCCCCTACTGGGGATTGAACCCACTAACCAGGTATGTGCCCTGATCAGGAATTGAACTGTGACCACATGGTTCACTCAATCACTGAGCCACATGGGTCAGGATTTTTTTCCTTTTTAAAAAAAATTGATTTTAGAGAGAGGAGAGGGGGAGAGAGAGAGAGAGAGAGGAAAAGAGAAACATCGATGTGACAGAGAAACACGGATTGGTTGCTTCTCACATTCCACATGTACCCTGACTGGGGATGAAACCTGTAACCTGGTTGTGTGCCCTGACCAGGAATCGAACCCACCACCATTTGGTGTAGGGGACGATGCCCCAGCCAACTGAGCCACAGCAGCCAGGGCTATGAATGATAGAGGCTGTTGATACGTGTAAATTGCCTGCTCCATAGTGAGCACTGGAAATGTTAGCAGGTATCAGTGTTGTGATGGTTCAGTGAATCAGAATTCTCTTGACGAGCCGAGCCATTGTTAGGTGAGCACCTTCCTCTACACAAAGACACATCCCACAAGGCTCTTGCTGCAGCTCCTGTACTGGATCAGCTGCACAGGGATGCCCACACAGAGCCCTGGAGGGGAGGTAGGACGAAAAGTGGAATTGCTAGAAATAAAACTGGGATGAGCACTGTTGCTTGACTCTGCATCAAAGCAAATACCTCTTGGCATTAGAGAAAAAGAAAGGGAAGGTCGGCGATTTCCTATCTGTCTGTGCCGGGTATATTCTGTGCCCAGGCAGTCCTCAGGTGCATTCTCCAGACTGGGAGGTTCGGCGGCGGGGCCTGCACAAGGCTTGCTAGCCCTCTGCTTCTTTCCTGCTGGCTTTCTCCCGCCGGTGGCCCTGCAGAGCATGCAGGAAGCAGGGGCTTGTGCCCTGAGGGGTCTCCCTGGACTAGCTGCTTCCTTCCACCCAAGGCCACAGAACCCCTCACCCCCCTCACTCCCCAACCCTGTCTTGGGCTCGTACCTGGAAAATGGCCCCTCCTCCCAGCCCAGCAGGCCAGCTGAGCCACTGTGACTAGCCCTGGCCCTGACCACGTGTTTCCTGTTTAATGATACCCGTGTTACACTCTCCTGCAGATACCTATGATACCTGGTGAACAAGACCCTCTGTCCCTCCTGGCCCCTGGACACCCCATCCCCAGGATGATTAGCATTTACATCCATATGCAATTGGTTTTGTGGTGGCTGCTCCTGCCCGCAAAGAGGCAGTGAGCAGTTAAGATCTGTATTGTCTTGACTAATGCCAGGAAGGAGCTTCCCAGCTGGAGGCATTACCTTGAAGTCACTGAGGGCCCTGATGGTAGGCAGCCTCCCATAATCTGAGTCGCCTAAAGCTCAGGAGGGGTGAAGCAGATCATGTGATCAGAAATACGATCTTGTGCTGAAATCAGCACCAGGATCCTGGCTCTCTGCCCAACCATGCCTCTCTGGCCACCAGGGAGGATGGAACCGAGGACATGGACTTGCAGCTTGAAGCCAAGTGCCCCAGGGTTCCTGGGACCTTTGGGTGCTGATGGCAAGAAATCACCTCTGGAACTTAACTAAGGCCTGACAGCATTTCTGCTAGAAAATTGGGAAAACCTGTGTTTGAGGTCTGTCTGTCTGTCTGTCTCTCCCTAAACTAGGTAATTCTTGTTTGGCAAGCTGACATCGTCACTGGGCATGGAGATGCTGGTTTACGTAATCAAAGGCACCTGAGTATGCTGTGAATTAGTTTTGATAAAATCGGTAAACTCTATTACCCTGGGATAGTCCTCATAAATGTGGTCTAGGGTATCTTTCATTTTAGATGTATAAACACACACATTTCTATTTACCTACTGGTTTATGTACACACATCCCACTTGGCTTTCTATCTTAATCCTAAACTTAAATGAATGTTGCCACTGGTTGTTAGTGTGCTTTTGGGTAATTTACAAGAATGGAAAGGAGACTCTCCCAGCTCAGAGGGCTCCCCTCCTCCTTTCAGCATTGCTGTCTCCTGGGGAAGCCTTTGGTAGCAAGGATTTTCCAACTCAATGTGCAATACAAGCTTTTCAACTGGTCATATTTTGGATGAAGTGTGTGGCTTATTAATGAGGAAGAAATGCTCATTTTGATCATAATCCCCAAATAGGGGAGAAACCAAGATGGTGGCATAGGTAAACACCTAAACTGCTGCCTCGCACAACAATCTCAAAACTACAGCTAAAAGACAAAACGGACACATCCAGAACCACAGGAAAGCTGGCTGAGTGGAAATTCTACAACTAGAAGGAAAGAGAAAAGCACATTGAGACTCAGAGGAGCTGCAAAAGGCTGAGGTACGGAGGCACGCGCGCGGAGAGGACTGGTGGCAGAGTGTGTGGCTGGCTTTCTGAAGCGGGAGGGAGATGGAAGCTCCTGACTATGCTGAACTCCAGTTCCGGGTGAGACTCTGGGATCCCAGACTCATTCGGGAGGAATCTGGACTGTCAGGAAAAGAGGAAAGCATACTGAGACTCGGGAGCTGCGGAAGGCAGAGGTCCAGAGGTGCGCATGCGCGGAGAGGACTGACTGCTGAGTGCGCTGCCGGCTTTCTCAAGCGGGAGGGAGACGGAAGCTCCTGACTGCGCTGAACTCCAGTTCCGGGAGAGACTCTGGGAACCCAGACTCATTCGGGGAGAAACTGGACTGTCTGGCAGCGGGCGAAACTCGAAGGCAGCTTTCTCTCAGAGGTGCTTGCAGCAATTACCGAGGGACACTGAGACCCAGGGGTCTCATAGGGCAGGGCTGATGGGAAGCCAAGGCTGTCTGCTCCGCCCTGAGACTCTGCCCCATCCAAGCCGAGCACAGAGGCTTTTGCAATTTTGCAAGTCTTGTCTCATAAGGGTGTCTCCAGCACAGAAGTTCTCCCCGCACAGACACAGCTGATCATCACAGCCAATTGGCCTGGAGGTTATACCAACAACAATCAAGACTTAACTACAGCCAAGACAGTGCCTAGAAGCAGGGGGGCATTTTTGGATGTCCAGTGACTGGGCTGCTGCTGGCATTGGGATCTGTTGTCATTCCACAGACTCCTGCAGAGTCCTTGTTCTTTCTGGCTCAGAATCTAGCTCTTTCTTAAGTCCCAGCTGAAGTCTGGCTCTCAGGGGACACATTGCCCTGATCTCACCTGCAGAAGCAGCCATTGGCAGCATGCAAAGGAATGGGCATGACTGTGTTTCAATAAAACTTTATTTACACAAGCAAGTCGAGGGTCAGATTTAGTCCCCTGCCTTAAACCATATGAAATAGTTATTGTTGTAGTTTAAACATGGTCAACTGACATTTTTATATGATTTAAGCGATTATATCGTATACTTTGTTGTAAATCTCATTACCCTCTGGATGTGTGTCTTATTTCTACCCCAACTGCATCTGAATCTCTTTCTCCCCATTCTCCCTTTCTTTTCTTTGGCTTGATTTTAGCTTCCCATGATGTGTAAGTCAAAACCTTAAATATTTGGGTATCCAATTAATATATATTTATTATATGACTGAAGTGCACAACACTAAACATAAAATTGCTTCACTGGAAGAAACCTTACAGTTTATTAAATATTCTCTAGTTGCCATAGAACGTGTTTGTGTATATATATGACCACATTAATATTGGTTGAGAATTTGTTGAGTCCTTATATTGTGACCAAGGGGATTTTCATTATAGTTGTGGTTGTTGCCATCTGTATTTGTTTCCTGGGGCTGTTGTAGACACACTTGGTGGCTTCACACAGTAGAATTTTACTCTCTCTCAGTTCTGGAGGCCAGAGGTCTGAGGCCAAGGTGCTGGCAGAGTTGGTTCCCTCTGGAGGCTCTGAGGGAGAATCTGCCCCATGCCTCTTCCTAGTCCCCTGTGGTTGCCTGAAGTCCTTAGTGTTCCTTGGGTGTAGACAGGCTCTACCTCAGTCATCATGTGGTGTTCCCCGAGTGTGTCCTTGTGTCTCTTGTTATAAGGACACCAGTCATTGGATTAGGTCCTACACTAATCCAGTATGAGCTCATCTTAATTTAACTAAATACATCTGCAAAAAACTTATTTTCAAATAACATCACATTCTAAGGTTCCAGGTGGACATAAATTTGGGGGGAGGGGAGGGGAACACCATTCCAATATCCAACGCAGTGCATCATCTATGGGGGAGGATGCAGGATGCCTGGTGCTGGAGATGTACCTGTGACATCCTGAACAGAAGCCCCAGGTCTACAGAGACCTTTCTGTCTCTGGGGATGGTTATTTGCTTTGGATCTAGAAGGGAGAACTAAATTTTTGCGTGCATAATAGACATTTTGTGATGTTAATTTAACGGTGAGCTTCTTCCAGACCAATTATTGACAGAAGGGAGTTCACCCAGGAGGGGATTATTATGTTATATTGGATGATAAGTCACTGCTGAAACATTGACTCACGTCACCTTCCCTTTGGTTCCTCTTTTTATCTTTTTGTGTATTTGTATGATAACATTGACTCTTAGATTGTGTTTAATGGCTTTGATTTCTGAGCTTTTGTGAACAGTTTTACACAATATACAGAGGCTGTTATGACAGTAAGATTTGAAAAGATGCTATGACGTTTCTCACTTTATAAATATTTATAGTGCCTGTATTTTTGTGGGATTTATAAGCATGATTAAGTTTGTCATTTTAGAAATTGAAACCACCTTCTAAGAGAGATGAGAGTACAGGAACTTAGATCTCTAACATAAGGAGAAGGCTCTGGAAAAGGGCACAGCGTTCACACATCTGAAATAGCAGTCCACAGCCACTGATTTTATTCTGTTCTACTCAGATCATATTGCTCTTTTAGGGGCTCAGTCTGGCGATTAACATAGTTCTCTCATGTAGGTTTCATTTTTCCAATTTCATTTTTCTCTTGATTGGAAGAGCTAATTCCATTTTATCTAAATAAAGAAAACACTTCTTTAGCTTATAATAGATTTTAAACACTTCTATTAGCTGTGTCAATCACTTACTAATTGCTTTATCTTATAAAATTGCTTATATCTGTATCTGTCTTAAGCTCAAAATATGAGTTTGGAAAAGAAAAAAAATTACCTCTGTGAAACCGTTTAAGTAGGAGCAGCTGCGTCCGTCCTCACTCCATAAAAGGCTGTGGGAATTCGGTTTCAGTTGAAGACCAATTCGATCAAGAACTTTGAAGAAATTCCACAACTAAAACATAAAAGGGAGAAGCTGGATTGTATTAGGGCCGCTTTTGGAGGCTAAACTCAGGAGATTTTTCACTTTGCTAACTATTAATTCCACAGTTATCAAGAACCTCCAAGGCTTGGTGTAACTTTCCAGATAAAACTAGTTAGTTTCGGAAGTCAGGGAATCAAACCCTTCAGGAGAGTGTGGCATCCTTGGAGACTCACCTCCCATTGTTTACACACGGCCCACGGCCTTTTCCTCATTTTCTCTTTCATGCATATAGCCTGGCTGCTCCAGAGGTATGATTCCGTTTATTACATTAGCCCAATCTTGCTTTTTTCCTTAGAAGTTATCAGCGTTCTTGATAGAATAATCTGTGGGTGTTGGGATGGTGTTGCACTGGGAAGGTGCCCAAGGAAGAAGTGAGGTCAGCTAAGAAGGTTCAGTCTATGTAGATGGAGCTTTTTATATAGAGAGGGAGAAGGAGGGATCCGGGGACAGGTGTGACAGCAGCCCACCCTGAGCATCTCCTCTTATCTGTGAACCTATTTAGATATCAAGGGGTTTTCTCACCCGTGGCCGCCTCCCTGGAAAATGCCAGGCCTTCTCCCTGGAGATAGTGACAAGCAGAGACACACCAGTGACACACGGACACACACAGTTAGTGCAGTTCCCTCAGAAGCCAGCAAAGGGAAGGAAGTACTTGAATGGAAAAGCACTTTCCATAAATAAAGACTTGAAGGACTGTTGAAAGGAAGGGAGGTTTTCTTGTCATTTATGCCCCAGAAGTGGGGGGACTTCATAATTT
The DNA here is from genome assembly GCF_963455305.1 of Plecotus auritus. Classification (NCBI taxonomy): domain Eukaryota; kingdom Metazoa; phylum Chordata; class Mammalia; order Chiroptera; family Vespertilionidae; genus Plecotus; species Plecotus auritus. Next base: position 165,704,985 of record NC_137774.1, read on the forward strand.
AGAGTCATATAGGAATGGAATGGGCTAGCTTTGAGGGTTCCAATAGATCTGAAAAACTACTTAGGCGGGATGATGCTGAATAATTAACCTCTACTAGTATGTTGTTACATAATCTTCATTATTTTTTGTTTTAATTTGTATTCCAGGATCATCATTATCTGGACAGAGAAGCATTTCATATTTTTAACAAAATCAACCTTTAAAAAAATTTCAGGATCGTTTAGATTTATGGAAACGTTGCCAAGACAGTACAGAGAGTTTCCATATATCATGCATCCAGACGACCAGTTAACATCATATCTTAGTGTGGTACATGGGTCACAACGAGAAAACAACACTAATGCATCATTATTAACTACAGTCTGTACTTTATTTGGACTTCCTCAACATTTCCCTCATGTCCTGTCTCTGTTCTGGGACTCCATCCAGAATTCCACATTCCATGTAGTTGTCATGTCCCCTTAGGCTAATCATAACTGTGACAGTTTGCCAGGCTTTCACCTCCGATGACCTTGGGAGGTTTGACAAGTATGGGTCAGGTATTTAGAATGTGCTCAGTTTGAGTGTGTCTGATGTTTCTTGTGAGGTAGTTGCTGGTTTTGAGGGGGAGGACCACAAAGAGGTAGTGTCCTTATCACATTGTATCTAGGGCACGTGCCATCAACAGGACTCATCACTGGTGATGTTGACCTTGATCACCTGCCTGAGATAGTATAAAATATGCAATAACATACCAATCCAGTGTCTAGAGAGGAGTCCAAGGCCCTAAGTGAGGCCTACCATGTGCTTCCCCTTCCCACTCACTGCCCAAGCCCCTCTGGCTTCTCCATCCCTCAGAACTTGTCCCACCCACTGCTGCTATGTTTTGTCTGGCTCTGTCCTGCACCATGAGCACCCTGTGTAGGTTTATTTGTCTGTTTGGTTGATGTCTCCTCCCTAGAGGGCAGGCTGCAGGAGGTTGGAGAGCCTGCTTTGTTCACTGTGTGCTTAGTCCCTACAACAGTGCCTGGCACATAATAGGTGCTCAAAAAATATTGAATGAACAAATGAATGAGTGAATGATTTGTAGGAGGAAGGCCACAGCATTCAGACCACGGTCCTCTCTGCACCGCATGTTCCAATCTGGAATGAATAAAGACAGATGCTTGGTCACGGTGATGGACCACATAGTAGTAGCACCATTTATGGAATCCATATGCTTGGCTTTTTCTGCCAACCTTTCTCACAAACATATTCTGAGAATTGTGGGGTTTAGGGGCACTCCTTTATTCTAGCACTTTTCCCCCTAAGGGTCTGAACTTTTGGTTGCTGTAAGTGTTGTGAGAGTATTTGCAGAAGCGCTTTGTCTATGGGTTATTAAAATGGGTTTCAGTCAGGGAAATGCATCAGAACTAATCAGAAGTATGCCTCAACAACAAAAGGAAGGGTGATGTAATAGATGTGACGGATGATGTATTAGAACGTAATGATGATGGCACAGAATGTACTGAAACACAAGAGAGTTACAGACCTCAGCAATCTGCCTGTGCTGGTCCTGGCGAGGTCCTAGACTTCTCAGCCCTGTGGTCTGTGCACTTAGTTGTTAGGAGTTGGTGAGAGCTGGTAGTTCTGCTTTGCTTGTTCTTGGCTTCAGTACATGCATGGCGATTAGGAACATAGCTAAGGAATTTTCCTTCTACTAAGACATAGGGTGCTCAGTGGCAAACCCCTAAAAGGCTTCTTTCAGCATTAATTATGTGTTTGGAGCAAATAAATGAGCAAATTAGAGCATTAGTACAACTCACAATGACGCTGGGATGGTTACAGCAGCGAGTTTGGTTGTTTTTGCACCGTGGAGATGGAAGGCTTTTTCTCACTTCGTAAACACGGAGTCGAACAGGGGCCTTGTCCTCGATGAAGCCACATAATAAAACAGTATTGGACTTAAAGCTCTTTTTCTTTTCCTATTTAATCCATCAACAAAGTACTATGCATACCATGGAATGCAAACATTTAATTTTGAAAATGTTTTAGAATTCCTTTTAGATTTTAGTTGAAAGTGGGACACTTTAAAAAAAGTCACAACCAGGGGGTCTCTGCAAACAGTGTCAGCTTTTGTTTGCACAGGGGCTCCGTCAGTGCTAATGACAGGTATCTTAAAGAGAAAGAAAGAAAACCAAACACGAACACGCAAAATAAGGTAAACACTCATATTAACTTTCTAGGAAGAATAGAGCTCAAAATTGTATTTATGACTTTCTAATATGCCAGAATTATTAATGGGACCCTAAGAGTGGTAATTCAAGGAGCAGGTGCCCCCAAAGGAGCCTTCATTTATCAAGCTCAAAAAATATTTTCTGTTCTGGTGTGGAATAAAAAAAAAAGGTGAACGATAAACATGTCATTCCGGGCTATAAAAGTATCCTTGAGACTCATGTAAAAATTTCCTGTTTACTCCCTTCTGTTGTGATTCAGTATCTTCTCTCTTTTTTTAATAGAGCGGTCATTTTCTCCTGTGGGTATCCATCAAGTACCAGGCAATGCTCAAGCTAGTCTGAACAGGGAGTAAGTAATTTGTGATCTGAAAATGAGGGAGAACGCACCACACTGATTATTAATAGGAAGACCTGCAGCAACACGTGGGGGAGTTGCCGTGGCAGCAGAGCTGGATACTCGCCTCTAGGCAGTGGGTAGGTTGACATTAGTAGTTCAAGTTTTCCTCCTTTATTTTGTCCCTGTAAATAATGTATAAGGTTAGCCTGGCCATTGTGGCTCAGTGGTTGAGTGTTGAGCCATGAACCAAGAGATCTCTGTTTCGATTCCTGGTGTGGGCACATGCCAGGATTGCTGGTGTGCAGGGGCAACTGTTTGATGATGTTTCTCTCTCATCGATGTTTCTATCTCTCTATCCCTCTCCCTCTTTCTTTCTAAAAAATCAATAAGCACTTAAAAAAATAATGTGTAAGTTTAGATTGCTTACATCAGAAACTTAGAGAGGCTACCAGTGTAGCAAACGTACAATAGGCAGTATCCTTGATCATTCATCTTTTTTAGGTGAGCATTAGATATTGTAGTACTTACATGAATTTCTTGAGCCTTGAAAATTGGTGAGATGCCACCTTACTGAATTTTAGGAGTTAATTCACCTCCTAGAGAATAAGCCTTTCTCCTAAGGAATTAGCTGATGCAAGAAAGGGCCCATTTTATCTTCAGACTACAAGAAGATCTAGATTTAAAATGTCACCTAAGTAACCCAGTTGTACAAACATGCAATTTAACACTTCCACAGTAAATAAACAATCCCTCATGGGGCCTGTGTAGGAAGTATGTGTGTGATTATCTTCTGCAAATTCACCTATTCCTGGGAAACATTTCAGTGGATTTGCCTATAATTGTTATTACTTTTTTTTGTGAGTAAAACAGAGTTGCTCTGCCCTTTGTAAATTGCAAGTCATTTTTGAAGTTTTTGTCTGGTTGCCATAGTTACTTGTTGTATTTCTTTTTCATGGGATGATGCAAATATTGCTTCTCTTGACCTTTCTTACCTGTTGCTACCACAAACCATGACCAGAAGGGAGAAAACTCTGTGTTGTTTGCTTTTTTTTTGTGTTCTAAGGATGCAAATTAGAGTTGCTATGGTTTCAGGAAACCAGGTTGGAGGGAATCAGCTCTTGGTAAGGTACAGCTACTAGGTTCTTTTGTGACATTTTCTTCATAAGGGAAGTTTTTGGTAAACTTTAATGATGCACAAAAATTCACCGTTTCACAGATTAATTACATTGAGACCCTTTCTGTTAGCCAAGGAATTCCAGCCATCACTAGCTTCTTTAATGACAGAAATGATAGTCAACAGTTTGAAAAAGTAAACTACAAGAGATGACTTTTTTGTCTTGATTGCACTTGGGTGTTTATGTCGCTGCGTCTCCTACCCAACGGTACAGCCAGAGTGTCTGGGGTTCTGTAGAACTGCAGATCCTGAGCCAGTGGTTCCGGGGCAGGCCCGAGATTCTGCATTTCTAGCATGCTCCCTGAGGATGGGTGCCCCTGGCCTTGGGGCTCCACTTTGAGTAGTGGGGGTTGTGCTACACAAAGCTTCTCCTCCCACTTGGACATTTAGTGCACAGGCGAGGCAAAATCTAAACAGGTTCTCACTTTCTGTATTTCAAAATATCAACAGGCTTCACAGAATTTGTTTTCCATTGGTGTTCGGTGCTTTGAGTGGTGGCAACAATGATGGGCTTTCCTCCCCAATTCACACAGGTTTGGGATTTTTTTTGTGTGTGGGGGAAGAATACAGTGTACTTTTTTTTTTTTTTTTTTACCATAGAGTCATGGGTGTTGCTGTGTTAATGAAGCTGAGAAGAAGGTAATAATTAGGAACTGGTATGATGGTAATGAAGTGAATTCTGTGTTCACACTGATATTTTCTCTACTTTCTTCCAAAGAGGCTGCTGTGAGAATACCAGGATTTGGTAGAGCTTAAAAATTCTTTTCAACTCAATGAAGTGAATTCTGTGTTCACACTGATATTTTCTCTACTTTCTTCCAAAGAGGCTGCTGTGAGAATACCAGGATTTGGTAGAGCTTAGAAATTCTTTTCAACGCCACGGTTATTCTTTGCCCCTGTTGCGAGATGGGGCAGACAGAGTCTAATGGATGTGTTCATTAAGTCTCTACATCTGTGTTGGCAAAGGCCTCCTAGGGCCTGTGGTGTGTCCCACAGGTGTCACTCTAGTGTGGCCCCCGGTCTGCTCGGGTCACTACTTCTCCAGTTGTATGCCAGGGCAGCCAGCCTTGCTCCCACACAGCTGCCGCCTGGCATCCTTCCCTGCCTGGGCCCCAGGGTGCTTCGGTGTGACAGTGTCTTAGGGAACTGCCAACCGTTGGGTGGTAAGTGGAAGACTTCGCAAACCTTCGTGCCTCTTTGCACTGGGCTCCCTTGGTTGGGATGGTACAGGCTTCTTGTATTCATACTAAAGGGGAGATGGTTTTCTAAATTTAAAACATTTGTCTAGTCTAGTGTGTGGACTGTCACTAAAACAACGGAATGTGTGGATGGATTGTGAGAATGCAGAAATGGTGGACAGGAGGACTCTCGGTTTTTCTGGAGATTGGAAGTGTGACCCCAAGTGAAAGTGCTCCACAATCTCTTTCAGTTCTCTGTCATTAACAAGACAGCTCTTGCTCTTCATGGGTAAATCAGAGGGTGTATGGTAAATGTATGCATGTGTAAATGTGTGTATGGATACGTGCATAGCTTTCTACATATGCATATTTCTGTGTATGTGCATGCCATGTGCATATTTGTGCACACACGTGGATATGTATATGTGCATGCATGTGTGATGTATGTGTGGTATATGTGGATATGTGTGACATGTATGCATGCATGTATATCTATGTGTGCATGTCTGTGCATGCCTATATGTTCATATGCTTGTATGGTCTGTATGTGTGTGTTTATGCTTGCATGTGATATGTGAATGTTTTGTGTGGTATGTGTATTGATGTGTGGTGTTTTATATGTATACTAGAGGCCCAGTGCATGGATTCATGCACTGGTGGGGTCCCTCGGCATGGCCTGCGGGTATCAGGCCAAAACTGGCAGTCCAACACCGCCTGCCGCTCCTGCCTGCCGCTCCCACTCATCCCGGCCCCGCTGCACCTGCTGCGGGCTCACAACCAGTCAGTCCCGATTGGGAGAGGCTCGCACCACCACAGCGGCACTCGCCAGCTATGAGCCCTATGTCTGGCACCCGTGGGTTAGCTGAGCAGTGCTCCCACTGTGGGAGCGCACTGACCACCAGGGGGCAGCACCTGTGCCGAGCGTCTGCCCCCTGGTGGTCAGTGTGCATCATAGCGACTGGTCAACTGGTTGTTCCAGTTGTTCAGTCATTCGGTCACTTAGGCTTTTATATATATAGATGTGTTTGGTGTCTGTGTGTGTATGGTGTGCATGTACCTATGTAATGTGTGTGTCTGAGTGTATATGCGCACACTTGTGAATATGTGTATGTGTGAGTGTATATTTGTATGCATGTGTATATGTGGTGTATGTGTGCACTCATCTCCTTAAAGTCAGAGCTGAAGTCACATCCAGCCTTGCACCCTCGGCCTTGCATTGCACGATGCATTACACAGAGTAGGTGTTCGGTAGCTCAGTTCACCTAATTGCATTGACTGCGTGAGTACTAGCTTTGATGGAATGAAAAAAGGTTGCCTTCATGTTGAATTTACAAATCCAAGTTACCATGGTTAAGAAAGGAGCAGAGGAGTTACTAAGTGAATAGAATTCCCATCACCGGTTCCTCTGCGAGGCGCCACCCGACTGCCTCTGACGGAACAGTGAGGCTCGCCATGGGCCTCCGTGCCGGGGAACACAGCTGGATTTTTAGCACACACTTTTTTTTTGGAGATAAGAAATGAAAAATCCTATGATTAATGTATTTTCAGATTTTCATACTGCCATTAAAATATTTTCTTCTCCTCTCTGTCTTATCGGTTGCTGCCTAGGGGCCGGCTCTGAAAAGTAGCTACTATTGCTGGGTTATCATCGGTTAGCCGCCCTGCGCTGTGGCCTGGCTGGAGGGATAAGACATATCTGCGTTTTGTTAGAGCTGAAGGCGTCTCTGTTTGTGGTTCTTAGATGATCTAGGAGTAATTGGCAACATTGCATGTTCTCCCAATTTTTTCTCAGCTCCGTATTGCTGTAACCATATTAAGCATGTATTTTTCACACCTATTTCCAGGATCTCAATGACAGTTTCCATATATTCTTACTGTCACACAAGCTGTCGTATATCAGCTTTTTATGAAGTTTCTGTCCAATTTTCTTTTGCATGATGGACAAGTGGGTTTTGAAAATTATGTCCCTGCAAATAGGATGCACAGTGCACGTGTCTTAACATGCCGTGTGGTAACAAGGAGTTTTAGATGTCCATCCTTTGGCTGTTGGGCGAAGGAAGGAAGGACTTGTTTGTGGAGTGTGTGGGAGGCCATCCCCTGGCTGGGGCTCTGAGTGTACAGCCAGCAGGGACCCTCTGCAGGGACTAGCCCCATGGGAGGAGAAGTGGTATCCATCCCCAGAATGTAGGAAAGCTGCCCTGCTCCAGTTGTGGTTTCTAGGGGAGCCTTCCTCACCCTTGAATTGGAAAAGCTGACTTAAGAGTGACATTAAGTAGGAAGTAATATATTTCCCCCTCATCTGTACTCTAAACAAGAGTGTTGCATCTGCCCTCTGAAGTTCCACAAGGTGAATTCGTACCCTCACCTTGTTTGCTGTCTACAGCTCATTGTATTGCTATTTAGAGATGAAGATCTCCCATTGCTATGCCCTTTAGGGATGGAAATCTCTGTTCGGCAAGGCTAGAGTTCCCTAAATCAACATTAAAACTAGGGATCTGTAAGTAGTCACACCTGACATGAAAAATAATGTGTTTTTGCCTGCCCGGTGTGGCTCAGTGTTGAGTGTCAACCTATGAACCAGGAGGTCACAGTTCGATTCCTGGTCAGGCACATGACTGGGTTGTGGGCTTGATCCCCAGTAGGAGGCTTGCAGGAGGCAGCCGATTAATGATTTTTTCTCATCATCCATGTTTCTCTCTCTCCCCCTCTTCCTTCTTCTTTGAAATCAATATCTATATCTATCTGTCTTTCTATGATGTGTTTTCCCAAATAGTGTTAAACCATATTTTAAAATTGAATAAGATTTTAAATGTTTTTACAATAATTCACATTATTTAACATGTAAAGCGCCATGTCAGTCACCGGTTACTGACACTATATTTTCCATCGGACCGGTCAGTCGCTGGTGCCGCCAGCATATAGGTGAAATTGGATATCGTGGGCTAAATGGAAAGGAAGACAAAACAGGTTTGACGCTTAACGTATTAAAGAACCCTGTTAAAAATGTATATGTAAGTGAATATAATTCAAAGAAGAACATTTTGAAGTATTTTTTAAAAAAATATTTTTATTGATTTCAGAGAGGAAGGAAGAGGGAGGGAGAGATAAAAACATCAATGATGAGAGAAAATCATTGATTGGGTGCCTCCTGTGCGCCCCACACTGGAGATGGAGCCCGCAACCCAGTCATGTGCCCTTGACCGGAATCGAACCAGGACCCTTTAGTCTGCAGGCTGATGTGCCATCCACTGAGCCAAACCAGCTAGGGCTGAAGTTTTTTGTTTGTTTGTTTGTTTGTTTTTCATTTTTAAAGCTAAAATTTTGTCTTGAGGCATTTATAAATAATTTTGTGTTTTTTAAAAAATTTATTTTGAGAGAGAGAAGAGGGAGAGGGAGAGAGAGAAGCATCAATGTGAGAGTGAAACATCCATCAGCCGCCTTCTGCATACCCCCAACCTGGGATTGAGCCCAAAACCCGGGCATGTGTCTGGGAATCAAACCAGCAATGGAGCCACACTGAGTGCATGGGGTGACTCACTGGGCAGAGCAAGAGTTTTGTGTTTTTAATCTTGTGTAATAGGCATGAATATAAATTTATATATCTATTAATTTTTCATACATACTTATCTGTTACTTAATCAGATCTTTATGTACTACTTATATTTTATTCCATTACTTAAACTTCTGGAATTTTTGTATGTGCCAATGCTCAATGTGCTAAATAGTGTTTCTGGACACCTGTTGTCTGGACAGGCTCTGCCACTTACTAGCCTTGTGACAGTGGGCTAATGAGTTAATCTCTCTGTGCTCAGTTTCTGTGTCTGTAAAACGCAGATGATAGTGCTTATCTTTTAGGGATTTTTTTAGGGTTCAATGAGTTAATATAGGAAAGCACATAGAACTGTGCCTGGTACATGTCATATATATATCATCATCATCATCATCATCATCATCATCATCAAGAACATTATCTTATTAAACATTAGAGTTACATAAGTTATTTGGGATGAGGGGGACAAATTTTCGTTTTTAAGCAGCTGTTATATTCTAATAACTGTCATGTATACTTTACTTATTTAATCTCCATTAGTTGTCCCCGAACCTAATGACAGTTATTTTAAGAGCCTGCTGCCTGTATCGGATTCTGCCTCTGATGCTTCGTTCCAGGAACTGCAGGATAAGATGGGGCCTCTGGGCAGAATGGATGTCCCGCCCTCCAGACTGACCTTGTGTTGCAGAGATGGACGGCTTGTTCCAGAAACAACAGCAGGCCATGGCTGCAGGACAGCATGTCACCAAGGACAGGCAGAGCCAGCTGAGGAGCAGGGAGGGACCTTTGTGATAACAGAATGAATGCAGACAGAAAGAGGCTCTGGAGGGGATGGAGTGGGAGGACAGCGCTTGTGTGGTGGGCAGCGGCACTCGGACGCTGGGCTGTGGGTGAGGTGCGGGGAGAGCAGCTCTGGATGCTGGTGTCTTCCCGGCTGTGACCCTCCAGCAGGAGTGAGCTGGGGGCTGTGGAGCGGTTCCCACAGCCGTGAGTCATGCCAAAGCTGTTGCTTCATCTGGCTGTTGCTAAAATAATTTAAAAGCATACCTGGAAAATTTTATTTCTGTTGACATATTAATTAAAAATATAATAGTAATTAGCTCAGCAATGCCTTGAAAATAGCCAAGTCTGAGCTCAAATGTCCAGTTATTTATTTTGTACCCAGAATATCCCATGATCACAGCTGCTCATGTCTTACTATCATATCGCTCTATTCCTTGACACCATAGGCTGAGGTTAAATTAGCACACAATTTAAAAAAATAATGAAGTATAGAAATTACTCACTAGGACCAATTTCTAGTTGGACTTTGGCTGCTGTTATAAAAATATGATTTAGGCGTGGGAAAAAATCCCCACACATTTTGCGGATCTGACTTGAAACTTTCCAGCGTCTCTGTTGACAGAATGAAGGAACTTAAGGCATTCCATCCCGTAAGTTTTCTCCCAAGGTTTCATAATGCACAGGGTGAAGGTTTAAGTTGGAGTGAGATAGAAGCTAACCAAAGGTTTCTAAAAGGTGATTGCTATGAAGGCGTCTTCGAAAGGATATATTCATTTATGAATATGATTAGGAAATAGTTTGGAGGGGTTGATACTGAGAGGTAAACAGACTGCTGTGCTCGGCAGAAGAGTGGTCCCAAAGGTGGCCCGTCATCATCCCTGGAACCTGTGAATGTCACCGTATATGTGAAAGGAGCTTTGCAGATGTGATTAAGGCTCTTGAGATGGGACATGATCCTGGGCAAGCAGGAGGGTTCTGGATGTAATCACAAGGGTCTGCCCCAAAGTAGGCAGATGAGTATTTGCCCCAGATGGAGAAGGGGAGGGATGTGAAGATGGGGCAGAGAGATTTGAAGACGCTGTACTGTTTGCTGGCCTTGAAGGTGACGGGATGACAGGTACCAAGAGATGCAAGAATGCAGCTCTAGAAGATGGGGAAAGCAAGGAGACAGAAGAAAAACCATTTCAGATTTCTGACCTCCAGAAATGCAGGGGATACAGTAGAGTTGTTTTAAGCCACCATGTTTATGGTAATTTGTAACAGCAATAATTTCTTACAGAGGAAACTAACCTGCCACTCCACTATTTAACTAGTAAGTTTTTGGCTTAAGGGCATTGAGTTTTAAAAAGAGAATTAAACCTGGCTGGCGTGGCTCAGTGGTTGAGCATTGACCTATGAGCCAGGAGGTCAAGGTTTGATTCCTGGTCAGGGCACGTGCCCAGTAAGGGGCGAGCAGGAGGAAACTGATCAATGATTCTCTCCCGTCATTGATGTTTCTATCTCTCTTCCTTCCTGAAATCAATAAAAATAAATTTGAAAAAAGAAGAAAAAGACAATTAATATTCAAATATATAATGAGCCCATGTGGAACTGGAATAGCTATAGTGATTCAAATCGGGAGAATTCCAATGCCAAAATTCTGAAGTGGATTCTGGAGTGTAGATTGTTTGGAAAAGCTGCGGAAGTAGACGGAATCAGTGATTCTTTAGTTTCTCGGCATTTTGTGGCCCAGCTGTGTGTTGTACCATCTCTTTTAGTGACGGGCTGCTACTGCCACAGTATCATACAAAGATAGTTAGTTTTGCTGAGGACTTATATGATCTTCACAACCTTTCCTTCTCTTCTTCTCCCAGCCCCACCCAAACATGTCCTGGTGGCTGAAGTTTTCTGTAAGACGACTGTGTAGGCTGTGCGTATTTCTGATTTGATTTGATTTCATTTCATTAGCACATCCTAGGAAGAAATGTTTTTCTTTGTAAAGAAATTTGCTGGAATCTAGAGGAATAACACCTTAGTGATAGAATTTTCTCTGGATTATTTATATTTTTCCTCTGAGAATAATAAAATTCTCCAGTTTAATATGTTATTAGGAGTGAATCATTAAAGTCCTTACATTTATTAAAAGATACCTTTAACCCACGTGACTGATTTTTTAAAAATTAAATTTATTGGATGACATTGATTAATAGGATCATATAGGTCTCTTGTGATGGGAGATTTATTTTCCTAAAAGATTTTAATGGCATAATTCATGTTGACAACATTGAACATACTTTAATTCTCACTTTGATGTTTTCCCTTCGCATCTCACTTTTGATGAAATAAGACAGAACATTTTCACTACTTGATTGGCTCCCTTTGATTCTTTGTTTTTATTAATATGTTCCTCGCTTTGGCACAGAACACTATTTGGTTCACAACACTCTAGGAAAAATGCCTAATTACTGAAAAACTTTGACTGATATTCCGGGAAAACATGCAGAGGAACATATTTGTTCAGTTTAAGTGTATTTGACTTTCAAAAATAGATAAAAATAATCTGCAGCTAAACCACATTGGTGCTTTTATTGAAAGGATTTGGTTGTACATGGAACAGAAAGAGAGGGTGTGGAGGCTTTCTTTAGTTTAAAATGCCTTAAAAGGAGAAGCAGAATGCATCTCGGCGCTCCTGCTGGCACGCGACCAGGCTCTTCTTGAGGTCTTTCCAGGGTACCGTACACAGCGTAGCAGAGCTGAGCATGAACGCTGACTTTTAAATCCACTCTGTGTTCATTGAGATTGCTCAGTTACTATGAACACCTGATTTACACAATGAGAGAAAAAAGTATCACTGGATGATGAATCAGAAGACCAGGATCTCTGCTTTTGGAGTCATTACTTCTTACCCACGTACTATTAGCTTTAGACAGGTCCCTTCAGGCACTGAGCCTGCATTTCTTTTCTTTTATTATTATTATTATTATTTTTTAATGTTTTTATTGATTTCAGAGAGAGGAAGGGAGAGAGAGAAAGATGAAAACATCAATGATGAGAGAGAATCATTGATTGGCTGCCTCCTGCACACATCTGGGGATCAAGCCTGTAACCTGGGCATGCGCCTTGACTGGTAATTGAACCATGACCTCCTGGTTCATAGGTTGATGCTCAGCCACTGAGCCACGCTGGCCGGGCTGAGCCCCCATTTAATTTGCAAACTAGCAATGTGTGCTTTGCTTCCCATTCAGGATTTTTCAGAGCATGAAGATTAGGTCTGTGGAAACATTTAGTAATATATAATTTTATATAAAAAGAAATGCTTAATTATGAAGGTGTTTTGATCAGTGCTGAAGTCAGGAAAAAGGAAAGATTTTGCACATGTGTTTATGTTTTGGGTGGTGGTGAGAAGAATCAGATCTGCTCCCAGGCTGTGAAATATGTGAGGATGATCTGGGGCTATTTCAGGTCTTCTAGGAGCCATACTTGTGGCCTCCTCTAACTTTCGATGCCAGGAACCTGAGACTAATGGATGCCCCTTGACCTTCATTCATTCCTAAACTACAAAGGGTGTTTCAAGATTCTTCACTTCCAATCCCAGAACTTTCATTGGGCCAAAGAAAATGGGAAGTCTTAAAAGTAACTTCGTGAAGTGGGAGGAAGATTTTGGAAGGGAAAGTAGAGAAAGTTCCAGAGTATATATCAGGAAGATGGTGGCAGTTAGGAAGGGTTCAGAAAAGGTCTTATAGAGGAAGGCCATTATGTGGACAACCATGGAAGGCAGAGGACCTGGCCGAGGTGGGTGGTGGGAGAAGATGTTCAGGCAGAAGGAGCTGCATGTTGGGAGGCCAGAGAGCGTGAAAGCTCACTCTCAAAGAACTGGAAAAGTTCATCTGACCAGCATGTATCCCCACAGTCAGTGCCACGCACCCATGGGAATGTTACAAACCCTCCTTTTCTGCAGCGTAGAGAATGGATTGGTGGATATAAGATTGGATGCAGGGAGACCAATGTAGTAGCCTCTTCAACAGCCCAAGCCTGATATGGTGGTGGCTTTTATCAGAGAGGTAATAGTGGGGCGAGAGGGAAATAGGTCCATTTAACAGGAGTCTAGGAGGCTTAATGTACAGGATTTGGTGCCTGTTGGATGTGGTAAGAGGAGGGGGCTTCGTGCTGAAGAGGGAGATGACACTCACTGGTGTTTGCTTGATCTTTAGAAGAAAGGTTTTTGCTGTGTTCCAAGGTGAGAAACTGGAGAAGGTGACTAGTTTTTATGCTGGTGGGGTGTAGAGGGATGAATTTAAATCTTTGGATCTTAAAACTCACCCACTCACAGTGACTCATCTCTCACCAGTTGCTACCATAGCCTTATAATCATGTTCTAGAAACACTTCCCCACACTGCCTTTCTAACGTTTTCCTTTGGCTATGAAGAATAGCTTTCCATGGTGGATGCTTCTAGGGTGGAACTTGGGTCCTGCCTGTGTTATCGTATGGCAATTACAGGAGTCTGTTTGCTTCCCTCTTAGGCATACTTGAGAATAGTGTCATAGGCTTTATCGGTGTTGCATCAGATAGGGAAACCAAGTAATAAGGAAAGACCTCAGAAGTACATCCTGCAAGAAGGAATAAGCATCTGTATCCGTATTGTGTCAGAGGCACAGGGAAAGAAGTTTGATAAGAGTCAGTTTATTCCTGAAGAAGGTGAGTGCGGCATGTGTGGGAAACACGAGATGATGGCATTCAGATACACTGTTGATGAGAAGTACGGGGCCAGATGGCATCCCCTCTCTCTGAGGAACGAGTTGACATGTAAATCTGCTCCGCATATTCCAGGATGGTTTTAACCTGAAAGTGACTCGAAGATAATGGAGGTGGAGACCTCCTATTTCAGGGTGATGGTGAAAGTTCAATGACTCCCTCATCCAAAGCACGTGCTCCTTTATTACAGCCATAAATGTAATTAGATCTAATTGAGATGGAATGCACCCGCATGATTTACTGAATTTATTTCATTTCTCATAAAATAACACCTATGCTACCTCCCTAATTTTATGCCTTTTCTCACAAGAATAGACATTGGTCTATAAGGAATTGACACCCATTTCGTTACTGGTTGTGGCAAACTTTAAATCGGATCAGCGTTGAACAAATACTGGGCAATTATTGAATTTTAAAGGTTATCTTGGCACAAGCTCGTGCTTCAGAGTAATTACAGAGAAGGGTCCTTGTAAGACACGTGGTGATCTGGGTAGCATGCGGGGTGGGGGGCATGGCTTCAGCACGGTAGTGCGCTCATGGTGGTTGAGGTCCATTGTGTCTCAGGACCTTTTAACCAGGATCTGCTGTCTGGAAGCTCCCTGTTGACTTTGGGTTATATTGTTTTCATGTCTACTTGCCATTTTTGGCAACAGTTAGTGAGGGCCCAACAAAGCCACGCAGATCTCCTCCCTTATTCTGATGCTGTAGAGACCCCAGGCCTTTCCTTCCCCTCGCTCCATGGGGGTGCACTTAGTTGTAATTAAGTTTGGCCTCCTCCTTAAATGGGTTTCTTGTCTGTCGTCTTGCCAAAAATTGGACCATGTAAGATTGTCTGATGATGGTTATTTACAGTTTTCAAAAAGAGACATTTTAGATTAATGTTGGGTTTAAAACAATAATTTAGGAGTTGAGCATCAGAGCTGTTTAACAGCTTGCCCAGAACCTTAATTACGTATTAATATATATTATAGCACTTCAGTGTAGATATGAACAAACTAAGAAGTCAGGTAATTTTAGCAACTTCTAACCAATGGTTTGAAGTTAAAACGTGTAGCCTGCTAAAAATGTCCAGTTACAGCTAATATAAAATTAAACTTTTACAGTGAAATTGGAACTTGTCTAATGCTCAGTCTATAAATGATTCTGCATTATCTGGTCCCTTCTGTGTCATCTGTCTGTAGCCATCACATCATATAAATTATACTGGTTGGATGTGTTAATTTACCTATATTTGGAATTTTTCATGAGCTTGAGAACCCCTTTCGTGGTCCAGGGCACCATTTCTCTTAATATCTACTCCATGTGGTTTTATTTTTGGCATATTTCATCTGGCTCTGTGCATGGTGAATGTGCAGAATAGCTGCTTGGATGACAGTTAATCTACCAGGATGAATTTCTGATTGCTCACCATGAGGCTGTTCTTATCATTGATCACGGAAATTATAAACCTGGAAGTCAAAGGCAATGAAGAAAAATCATGCCCCCATCCATGAGCCTGTACCTTATTTTCTTTGCAGTGGTTAGAAAAGAAATCACTGTCTTAGCTTTAGGAATCTGGTGGTCCTCTCGGGGTCCTCAGGTCTCAGGACTGGGGTTATTTGTGTGTGGGCACTGGCACACTGCCTGCTCTGGCTTTTAGGAAGAGGGTGACTAGCTAACGCTCCATTCAGTGGTGCAGGGAAGGCAAATGGACAAGAGGTAGTTTAACAGCTTCCACCTTGTAATCAGAAAGAGCTGGGACAATCTGCAGACCAACCCCATGGGGGAAATGAGGCTGCGATCCACCCAGCAGACTGTTTCCTGTTTCCCTAAAGAGTGAGGCTGTACCTGAGATCTCCAGCTGGTAATTAGTGAAAATGATGAAATAGGATCGTAATTGAAAAGTTTGATTCCTAAGTACATGATGTATAATGTTAAAAAATTATACTAAATCAATTTTTTCACTGGATAAGCTGAGCCCAATAAGCTCTCTGTTGAAAGCTAGACCCAGGATAGGGGGAGGAACTTGGGTATTGCATTCTTAGTCCCCCTAGGTGAAACTGCTTAATAATTATTATAGTAATAATGGATGTTTCTAGCACACCCCCCCACCCCAAGTTGTAATTGTTCTGCCCCCATAGAAGATAAATAGGGAAGCTAAATTAGACTTTTATTTCATCGAATTCTGAACTTCATTGAGATTTTTGGTCAGAAGAAATTACTCGCTGATGAATTTTTATTTCCATGGAAAATGCAGTTATAGGAATGCTGAAGGTGATTGGACATCAAGCTGGTGCACCAGGCGTACAAGAGTATGAAAACATAATACTATCATTATTTGGATACATAATGTATTCAGAGCCCAGGGTGAAAGGATCAAGAAAATGTCTCATCCAGAGGAAAACTTTATAACCTTGGCTGAGCAGTTTCGTGTTCTCGTGTGTCCCTTTGGGAAAATATGCAGGAAATCAAAGAATGGGACCAAAACTGTTGATCCCTGACACTTCCCTTCCCATCCTTGCTTCTCTTTCCTTCTCCTCCCCTCCCTCTGCTCCCAATGGGAACCATTTGGGAAGACGATTTCATTATGTTGTGGCCTCTACTTTTTCAGGCAGCATGTCTCTGCGGGATTTCAAAGACGTAACTTGTTCCTGTACTTGAAGTTGAGGACTGCCGTGCCAGGGCCTCCTGCCAGGACGGGCTCTCTGGTTTCACTGGGCCGGTGCCAAGTGACAAGCGCAGCACGTGTTTCCTTGCACAGAAGTGGCCGGCTCACACTGAGGAATCCCGTGGAAACTCTGTAAGCCCAAGATGCAGGATGTTTAGAGATACTCATGGCTGACAGGGAGTCCAGGCAAGCTCTCTGCTATTTCTGGAATGAGGTTTAGTGGGACACTGTTGTCCCCTCAGGCTCGCCATGGTATGGGTGTCTCAGGTACTTCAAATCACATGTCCTCAGGAACATGGCTGTCAGAGGCAGGCTTGCTTACCTTAGGCCAGATGGTGCCTCTAGAATGCCCATATATCTCTGGGTACGGAGTCCTCAAACACTAGCACACCTTGGTCCATGTTGCAGATAGGTGGCTGCTTCCGCTTTTATTTAAGTTCCCACTATGCAAGGAAAGTATTCCTCTCCTCCATCTTCACTGCTGCTGAGCAATAAAGCTTTACCTCAAGGAAAAGTGATTCATGTTGAGTACAGGGCTTGTTTCTTTTTCCCATTTAACTCAGACCCTTCAGATGCGTCCACAGTATTGTCACTTTTATTTAAAAAATGCTATTTAGGGACAGAGTGAGAGTTTATTCAAATATGCATGATTAGATATTTGACTATTTTGGTTTCTGAGGTACGTTTGATCATTTTAAGTATTGTCCCAATGCTGTGGCAAAAATGTAGACACCTGCATTCCATCATATGTTTAGTAATTACAGTGGAACAACGTAGAAATTGAACAGGTTGTGTTTTCTAGAAGGGAATTCACAGAAATTTTTAAGCTTCCCATTTTGTTACAGTTTGGACAATGGTCGGCTGCACGCACCTGAAAATTCAATGTATGGCGGGTTAGCCAGCTTTAAGGCCCGTGTTTTTGTCATGTAGCAAGCTGTATGTTCAGAGCTGGTGGGATGCGGTGGGGGTGACCTTTGGGACTCAGGTTCCTTTCCTCTTTCCCCCGGCCATCCCTGGTGTGTGGCTTCGTCTTCATGCACTTAGGGGGCGCAAGAAGGCTGCTTCATGCCAGCAGACAGCCTGCATCCTGCAGGAAGAGGGAAGGGCAGCCCGCGCCAGCCAGTTCTCCTCTTGAAGAGCTTCCCAGTGCCTGCTGCTTACTTCCCGCTGGCCTGAAACCAGCAAGGGTTACCATGATGGCAAGGGAGGGGGAGATGGATATGGGGGTGGGGACGGAGATGGAAACATGGAGGGGAGATGGGCACATGGCTGCCCTGAGTCCAGTGGAGAGGGACAATGATTGGGTGGGGAGAAGGAGAGAAAGGATATTGAATAGACAACACCTGTGTCTGCTCCATGTTTCTGAACAATTCCCATTACCGACTTAGCTTTTGGATACTTCTTGTACCTACTTAATTTTCTTTCTTTATTCTGCCCTTAGAAAAACACGAAGGATGTGTGGCTATATTTATACATGTATATGTAATAGAGTGTTTTATACCAGCATACACGTGTGGAATAACAATGCGTTAGTCAGTGATGGACCACATATATGAAGGTGGTCCCACAAAATTATAATGGGGTTGAACAATTGCTGTCACCTAATGATCTTGTAGCCCTTGTAACAGCACAACGCATTACTCACGTGTTTTGCAGTGATGCTGGTGTCAACACCTGTGATGCCAATCCTACAAAAACACAGCACATAAATGACTACATTACTGGTTTATGTATTTACTGTACTGTGCTATTTATCGTTATTTTAGAGTGTACTCTTCGTGTAAAATACAAGTCTGCTGTGAAACAGTCTGCTGTGTTACACCAGTAGCAGCCCCACACATCTGTTTACCTTATCTCTCTGTTGCATTATTTTCTCTTGTACTTGGTTTCATCTCATGTTGTTTGTATAGTAACATACAGTACTGGCTTGTAGCTTGGTAGTAATAGGATATACCATATAGCCTAGGTGTGTAGGCTAGACCACCTACTTTGTATAAATGCAAAGTATACATGAACTCTATGATGTTCACACAATGACATCGCCTAGCTGTGCATTTCTCAGAATTTATCCCCATTGGGAAGTGGCACATGACTGTATTTTGATGTTTGTCTTTATTGGCAATTTAGGCTCTCTTCTCTTCTCTTAGCCCCCTACACTTTTAAATGTAATATTTATGGATTTTATTTTTCTATGTTATAGTCAAATTCTAATAACAGGTTAGGGACTAAATTGTGTTAGCAACTATTTTAACAAAGCTATATATATGAAACTGCGAATGTGTTTTGTGAATTAAGCAGATTGAAGAAACACTGTCTTATTTAGAATGTTGTTAATTTTCCCCCATAGTCTTTGTATAAGTTATTATGAGTATCAAGAAAATCAGTGTAAGAAAAGTTAGCCTCGCACAATGGCTATTAAATGTGTTAGTTTTTTTTTTCCCCCATAAAGGCAGGGTAGTTAGTTCTTTCACTAGGGGATGAATTAACAGCGCAGCTTCTGAAGATATTGATAAAAGATCCTTATGGAGTAAAGGCCCAGCGTATAAGCGATGTGTTGGCAAGCGCCAGAAAGGCAGGGAGAGACTCAAGAGGGAGCAAGTGTGCTTGGAACACCATCCAACATTTTCGTCTTTTGAAACAAACAGTGTGGACCGGGCCGGCCAGGCACACACCACCACCTGATGTTCTGTGGGTAGGGGTGCCAGAGTTAATGAGTATTTTAGTCTAAGTATATCCTAAATGTTGTGTGGGAATGATTATCATAAAAAGGTATCCCTTGCTATCTGAAATGCAATTTTAACGGCATCCTGGATTTTCTCTGGCGCCCTATCTTCAGGGCACCTCAGGGTGGACCGCTGGGCTCCGTCAGCCTGGATCACCTGGGTGCATCCCCAGGTGAAGGGGTGGCCTCTGGATCTGTCGGGAGAAAATGAGAGGTTTTGGTTGTTTAGCGAGGCACGCTTTGATTGAAAATGCACACACCGAGAGCTAGCATGATTAAAACCTTTGGAAGGTTTGGTGTTTTGCCAGACAGCTTTCCACATGTGTCTTGTGAGCAGTTTTTGTGTCATTTGGAAAGAAGATCGCTTCGGAGGCCTCCTGGGGAAGATGTCCGCCCCACCTTCACCATCAATATGTGGCGGATTTACAAATGATTGAGTCGGAACCGTGTGTTGCATTTAATGATAATGCATTATAATCACCCCAAATGGGTTGAGGATGAATCAAAACTTTATAAACTGGTGCTAAATTGACTTAGTGATTTGCATCTGGCTCTGTGTGGCCGGCCTGTTGACAATAACTTACTGGAAAAAAATGGCTTTGCAATTTCTGCTTAATTGCATGTGTTGTTCTGTAGGGTGATGCAGAAGATATTAAAATATGAGTAACAGATGGATGCTTGCTAATGGAGCTTCACATCCCATATATTTTCTCATTGTTTTCTATTTATTTATGTCTCTATTTCTGTAAAGTAAAACTTTTGCAAGATAGCACTAACTTTGATGGTCTTTTTTCTCTCCGTTTTCCTACACTTTATCTCGGTTTCTTCCCGTCACCGTGCTGTGGGTCAGAAGAATCTCTGCTTGGGAACCCACGTGGAGTTTGGTTTTTGTTATTAGAGGCTGCAAGTTCATGATACATAACCAGGTTGAAACCCTTTGAAGGTGATGTGTATTCATGTATTGATGGTGGTTTTGTTACCTATATGGTATGGCTGTAATTTACTTATCCTTATTTAAAATAACAGAAAAATGAGATACTAAAGAATCTAAGTGTCTATTTCTGGACCACTAGAAAAGATGTCAGATATTAAACTTCATGCATTTATATTAGCTTGTTGGTAGAGCCTACTGTGTGTAGGACATTGACTGATATTCAGAGGTATAGGAGGTGTTTGTCTTTTTTCAAATAGCTTGCAGTTTAACGGTGGGAGGAGAGAACATATATCCATATAATTTGACCAATGGGGCAGTCTTCATGTCCCAAAGGAGGCGCAGCTTCTTGGTGCCATTACTAACAGTGCAATTCCTGCGATTTGGTAGTGTATTCGTTACCAAATACACTCAGCATTTTTATCCATTCCTTGCCTTTATTTTGGACTTGATGACTTTTTAATATGGGAAAGTTGACTCAGGTGGGGAATGAAAGAGAATAAAGAAATGGCACTAAACTGTTTGACGTTTTCTCTTTAAATACTTTTTTTCCAAAGTACCCCATAAGAGTTTGTGAAGTTTTAAGAGTAGTAATGCTTTGATTCTTGTAAAAAGTCTCCTGAGGGGTGGGTGTGGGGTGAGGACAGTCAACCGTATTTATGACCAATTGCTCCAGGCTCCTCTGCTCCACCAGGTGGCACCAAAAAAGCACGAGCATCCTTCTGGTCCACGGGAGCGACTGGGACCTTCCTGGAGTAGAGTCACCCCCTCTTTTGTGTTGACTCATTTGGTTGGGACACGGTCATCATTGCGGCGGCATGCGTGCATTTTCATTGTGTTCCCCTTAGCTTGTGGTAACTAATATGTCTGTCTGCTAGAGTGAGTTCTGTAATGGTTAAAAAAAACAAATGCACCGAATAAATACAGAACAAAAACACATGCTCACCCTGCTAAACCCAACCCATCCCAAACCCTGGTAAACATTGCCTTTTACGTCCATGGTTTGAGTTATAACGGCCCCAGGCGGGACGTGTTTAACCGGGTCAGCGTTGGTTGCTGCAGCACTTGGGTGACATACCCATGGGAACCAAGCAGCTGCAGAGAAGTCATGCTGATGATTTTGTGATCTGAGGCGCATCTCCTGTTTCACACTGTGTCTCTCCCTGCTGCCATATGGTGGGCTGGGAAAGAGACCCGTGGGCCCCACATCTCCATGGTGGCTGTGCCTCAGTGGCAAAGCACCTTCCAGGTGAGACTCCACACAGTGTTCTGCGAGAACCCAAGAATAACCACAACGCTGTCTTTGTCCATTGTCATAACCTTCAGAAATTTGAATTAAGGTTTCCAAAATTTATTCCTGAACTAAAACAACATATGACACAGTTTGGCATAATTTTCTCAAACTAGCTGGGTGGGTGGTGAATGAAAGTCATTTCCTTCTTGGTGGCATTGTTATGTTTTAGACTATTTGTTTTTATTTATGATAATGATGCTCTGAAATTATTGTGACAATTATGTTGTTATTCCAGAAACTCTCCTTTGTACTGTAGGTAACAGATGCATCCTTGTGTGTTGGCCCAGAATCTGTACTCTGTGGGCAATGATTGCACCCAATTTCAGGAAATGGTTTCTCACTTCTAGACAAATGGATAAGATATTTCATCAGGGTTAATTGTGTATGAAGCCTTGTAAGATGTGCCGGTTGATAGCAGGGAATTTAAGAACACTTAATTCTATTTTGGAACATCTACCATCTGCCAGGTTGTGGAGGGAAATAAGAGTACAGAAACCAAGGCCAAGGGCAGGTACAGGAGCACCTTATTACCAGGTGGGCCTTTGCTCCGATCCTAATTTAACCTCCACTCTCCATTCCCCATACCCTCCATTTCCTCTCGTTCCACTCTGAACCCCTATCCAAAGCAAAGATAAATATTTGTTTCTTGATCAGGATCCCGATCCCAATCCAGGCCAAGCTTCCTTTCCTGCCCCCCCTCCCCCCATTTCCCTGCAAACCTCTGCCTGATTTTTGACCAGACCACTTCATTCGAGAGGAAAAGCCAGACTAGGGAAAAAGATAAACCAGCCCTCATAAAGGAAACAAAGATGGAACACAAAAGAGGACAAGCCAGCAGCTCCCCAAGCCCCGGACTTCTCTGGCTTAGGGTCTAACACCTGGCTTCTTAGGGACCTGAGCTCAGGCAGGCAGGCTGCAGCTCTGGGTCCTGAGACAGGGAGGGACAGGGGACCCTGCCCACTCAGAGCTGGTGGCCTGCATACCTCCTTCCCCATCTCCTTACTTCTCTGACCTAAAGACAAAGAAGCACTTTTCTAGAGCACAGTGCGGCCTCTATTCCTGGAACATACCTGTTTGAACACCTCTGAACTGGAGCATCCCCACAGACTAGGAGGGTGGCTGGGAGGAGCCAAGAGAGGGTCTGCAGCCTCCTTGCCTCCCCTGTGTCCCGTCTCTGTCCTTCCAGAGTGAGGCGTCAGGGCCCAGGGGTCCATGACAGCCCATGGCACATAGAAGGCGATCATGAATCTCTGATAACGGTAGGAAAATGAAAAATGGTTCTCCTGCTAACCTCCACATCGAGTATTTTAATAACAATAGAAAAACGTTTTTAGGCAAAGGAAACATATTAAAGGCACAGAAATAATTTTTAGTTAACTCAATAATTTAAAAATCAACTGTTACCTTTCAGCTGGAGAGTAAAGGGGCAATTCAATGAACATCACTGGCTACTTATTTGGAGTTTAAATGACTGACCATGACTGACAGGGTCAGGTGGACTGCAATAGGGGTATTACCCCTGGCCTCCATGCCGTTAACTTGGGATGTTGTCTTTGTATCCATGGCTGTACCCAGCTTTGCACACGTCGGACCCCCAGCACTGAACATATAATTTCACAACTTAGAATATAATGGCGAGCATCTGCCTGTGAGCGCTAGCCAAGGGTCAAACCACAGGCCACCACACGATGAGGGAAGCGGGACTAATGTCAGAAACTTGCAGCTTCAGTGAGAAATGAATGAAGGCCAAACAGCCCAATGGTTAAGAGCAGCGGCTTCGCAGAGAGAGGCTCAGGGCTGGATCACTGCTCATCACTTACTTCGTTTATGACCTTGAACAAGATACCGACTTCTGTCTCATATTCCTCTTCTGCAAAGTGAGGACAATAATAGCACTTTCTTATGGGGCTGTTTCGAAAATGAACTGCCGCCATCTGTAGCGTGCTTAGATGCCTGGGGTCTTGAAGGGCTGGCTAAATGTTAGCACACACAGTCTTCAGACATTTATTACCGGAGTTCTATGATCTCCCACCTTAATCCTCAGTTAGCGTGAGGTTTACCCAATTATTGAGATGCACTAGAAGACAATAATCTGATCTCTCCTGTCTCCTCCATCATTGCTGCTGCAGCAGTCTCTGTCCCCAGCTACCTGTGTCCAAACACTGTGGACTCTATATTTGAGGAAGTATCATGGGAAGGTAGCAAGCATAAAAAATATGCAGGGCTTTTTTTATTATTATTAAAATAAAAAGGTGCTTGAGGATAATGGTTTTGGAGGCAGTATGAAGAATGGTGATGTGTTTCTTGAGGAAGCACTGATGTTAAATATATGTAGGCCAGTTACCATTAGGAACTCGTTTTTCTCCATCAAATGTGAAAGCTGGTGGTCTCCAGTGGCTTCATTGTCTCCAGTGTTTTAGAGAAAAATATTTGCCCCTGTAACTCCCCAGTACACTAAGCTAACGGGGACAAAAAATTCGACCATACAATACTCTTTTTAACACGTTTTTGCATTTGGAAGACGATACCAGATTAACTTGTTTAGAAGACAAATATTGGAATCATATGCCAGGCTGTCTTAAGGCCTTTTTACTCATGCATATTAAAACACAAATGAACAGTGATTATCGCAAATGGGCTGTTCAGAATATTGTTCTTCCTGGTAGCGGGTTGCAGGGTGTACATGGTTTTATGGGCGTTGAAAATATTCTTATGGACTAATTGGTGAGTCATAAGAATGTATTTCTGAAAATAAAAACGGAAGAATCAAGACCATTCTAAAGATCCAGCCTTCTTTTAGGTAAGTTACCGAATACCCTGGGACCACGATTTTCTAGTAGGGATCCCATTATACTCCACGTGTGACCAAAGGTATGGCAGCCCCTGCCTTAGAAGGAACACAGATTTTTGTTTTGCTTAAAATAATGGCTGCCTCACAGGGAATGAAAAAAGAACTTAAACACTTTGAAAACATCCTACAACTTGCTTTTGTTTTGAAGTAGGTTCATGCACTTATGTACAAATATTGCTCTTTGCTGAAATTCCTAGCTTTCAACTTTAGAATGGATATTTTAATATATACAGTTTACAAAAATTTTTAAAGTGAAAAAATTCCAAAAAGGTGCATTTATCATTTCTTAGAAACTTGAACATTTTAACAAGATCCTTTGGGTAGCATAACTTTTTATATGTGGATAGATGTCACTAATATATGCCAGTCAATTGGACAGACTACTTTTTTTTTTTAAAATCTTGCATAATGTCTAAATTTAGCCTATGGTACACGTTATTTACTGGCTACAAACAGGGATATGTCATATAACCTGTGTTTTCTTTTCTAAAAAGATGACAATAATGATATGACAGGTAAAAATTAGGAGGATCGAGGGCATTTTGCAAACTCTAAAGTGCTATGTAAATATTAGATTGGTGCGGGGCATAGGAGGAAGCTGACTCATCTAAGACCTCAGAACTTCAGGGGCTGGGAGCAGTGTGGGTTAGAAAGCTGTCCAGGTGGATCTGAAGAACAGCCAGGTTGGAGAATGACTGGCAAGCACATCAACATGTTGCCTGCATAGATTTTGTTCAGATCAAGTGTCCAAATGTTATGGAAACTTACCTGGAAGCAGAAAGATGATATTCAGAAGACATAGACTTACTTCTTTCATTATAGACCTCGTCTATACTGCCTTGAATTCTGTTTCTTTGATCGTCTTGAGTTTGAGATTTAAAAAATTAACTTTGTTGTATCATCCCTCTCCCCTCCCCCTTTCTCTTTCTCTCTCTTCCTACCTCCTTCTCTCCATAAGTAACATCTTGAGGTCCAGGTCTATGTTTTTTTTTTTAAATTTAATTTAATTTATTGATTTTCAGAAAGAGAGAGAGAGAGAGAAACATTGATTTGTTCCACTTATTTATGCGTTCATTGGTTGCTTTTATATGCGCCCTGAACCAGGATTATACCAAAACCTTTGCGCTCAGGATTATGCTCTAAACATCTGGGCTACCCATTCAAGGCCAGGGACTGTGCCTTGAATTTCTTTTATTTATTGTTATTCTGAAAGCACCTGGCTAATTATGTAAAAGCAAAGAGCTCTGAGGATAGTTGCTGATTTAATTGGGTTTTATTAAAAAGGGGTAATTAAGCTCAGCCTTTATGAAGAACATTTGGAAGGACACAGATCCAGATAAGAACATGGCCCACTTATATTTGAAAACATGCATTTTCTTATATAATGAAAAATAGACACTATTTAGCACCTGCCAGAAATAGATAGTGCTTGTTAAGGGTATGGTAGCCCTACATCTGTTGTGTTGAACCCAGGAACCTTGAGAGATGAAAACAGATGATATGTTGGCTCACTGCTAGAAAATATTCTTTCAAAAAATTAAAAAACATCTTTATTGCTGAAAAGTATTGCATATGTCCCCCTTTTTCCCCATTGGCTCCTTTTAGCCCACCCCTGCCCCCCACCCCAGGCCCTCACCACCCTATTGTCTCTGTCCGTGGGTTATGCATATATGCATTCATGCATACCAGTTCTTTGGTTGATCTCTTCCCAACCCCCTAACCACCATCCCCTTCCCCCTGAGATTCACAAATTTTATTTTCAGAAAGGTCAGTTCTGAGCTGCTGGTGTGTGTGTGTGTCTGTATGTGTGTATGTGAGACGTCAGCAGGTGCTGGCATCATGCCAACATTGCATCAAAGCCATCATCTAGTTAGCATTTTTTATATGAGTGTCCTGGGTATCTCAGACAATATAGCATGGGAAAAATTTCTTGCAAGGACATAGCACACATTTCTAAGAGAAGAAAACACAATATCAACTTAATTTTGCATATTTGTACTCGGGAGGAAAATAACTTTAATCTCATATCAAGGGCTCTAAGGCCCTAATTAAATTTTTCTTTCTTCCTTCCCTGGCCTCGTGGTTTCAGTTAGTTCTGTTTTATAAATAGAGAGACTATATTGACATTCTCCCCATAGAAATAAATAAGTTAATAACTAGTTATTAATGTTACCAGGTCACGATTCTTGAGGAGTCTTGTAGTAATCAAGCTAGGCATTGGTGGGAAAGATAGAGGGAAGCCATTATTAAAAAAAATTAGGATTTGGTAACTTTTTGAATAAACATTAATATGTGGCGATGATGGTATGCTTTAAAACATACATTTAATATATATCATCCTATGTAATAAAAGGCTAATATGCAAATTGTTCCCTCGGGAGCTCGAGACTGGGAGTTCAATTGCTCGCTATGATGTGCACTGACCACCAGGGGGCAGCGTGGAACATGGTGGATGACCAGCAGCGGTGGCAGGGCGCTGAGGGAGCGAGGGAAGGAGGAGGCAGGGAGGCCGGGAGGAGGGAAACCTGATCGGCCCTGATTGCCAGGCCTAGTGACCCTTCCTGTGCACTATTTCGTGCACTGGGTCTTTAGTAATAAATATATTAATAATGAGATATAATGTGTAATTAAATACATATTAAATATATTATGTATATAAATTGATAGACTTATTTTTAGAGCAGTTTTAATTTTACAGAAAAATTGTGTGGAAAGTACAGAGATTTTTTGTTTTTTTTTTAAAAAAAATATATTTTTAATATATTTTATTGATTTTTTTACAAAGAGGAAGGGAGAGGAATAGAGAGTTAGAAACATCGATCAGCTGCCTCCTGCACACCCCCCACTGGGGCTGTACCTGCAACCAAGGTACATGCCCTTGACTGGAATCGAACCTGGGACCCTTCAGTCCACAGGCTGACGCTCCATCCACTGAGCAAAACGGTCAGGGCTAAAAAAAAAATATTTTTTTATTGATTTCAGAGATGAAGGGAGAAGGAGAGAGAAACATAAATGATGAGAAAGAATCATTGATCAACTGCCTCCTGTACATCTCCCACCAGAAGGGGGGCATATTCCTTACACAGATGCACCTAAATTGATGCATTGTCACCCCAAGTTCATAGTTGATTCGTATATTCTTGTATATTCTCTGGGCTTTGACAGATGTATAATGTTGTGAATCCCTCATTATAGTATCATGAAGAGTCGTTTCACTGACCTAAAAATCCTCTGTGCTCCACCTGTTCATCCTTCCCTCTCTTCTAACCCCTGCAAACCACTGATCTTTCTTTTTATTGCCAGAGTTTTACCATCTCAAGAGTCTCATATAGTTGGAATCATACAGTATGTAGCCTTTTATATTGGCTTCTTTCACTTAGTAACATGCTTTTAAGGTTCCTCTGAGTCTTTTTGGCTTGATAGCTCATTTCCTTTTAGCACTGAATAATATTCCATTGTCTGGATGTATCATTCACCTGCTGAGAGACATCTTTGTTACTTTCATGTTTTGGCAATATGAACAAGGAAGTATGCCTTTAGAGGAAGTCTCCTTTATACTGTTTTCTTCTATATAAAGATGTCTGTAAAAATGAAAACCAAATGAAATTAGAGTACTGCAGGTACCAAGGAGAATGGTGAGAAGGAGGCGCTTGGGTGTTGGGGAGGTTGAGGAGCACTGAGTGATCTGGTGTTCTGTTCCCATGTGTTAACTTCTTACCCAGCTTGCAGTGGGTGTAGGGCCTGGTTTCCCCATTCCAGTAGTTAATGAGGTCTCTTGTAGGATTGTAACACTTAGACACTCTCTGATGTTATGCAGATGTGCCTTAGAATCCTTGTGTCAGTACTTCCCATTCTGTGAATTTAAGTTTTTCTTCCTGAGTCTCAATTTTCTCCTCTAGAAAAGGTGTCAATA
Source organism: Plecotus auritus (assembly GCF_963455305.1). NCBI lineage: Eukaryota > Metazoa > Chordata > Mammalia > Chiroptera > Vespertilionidae > Plecotus > Plecotus auritus. The sequence goes on from NC_137774.1 coordinate 165,733,293, forward strand.
ATGGCTTCATGGTAATGTCTACACAAAGCCTGGCCCAGAAAAAGTGGTCAACAGGCGATTATTATTATTATTATTATTACCATCATCATCATCATCGACCTTATTTTCCTACTTACGATAACACTAGAGGCCCGGTGCATGACATTCGTGCATGGGGGGTAGGGGGTGTTAATCCCTCAGCCCAGCCTGCACCTTCTCCAATCTGGGACTCCTTGAGGGATGTTCGACTGCCCGTTTACAGGGATCGGGCCATGGGGGTGTGGCCAGCCTGGGTGAGGGGCTGAGGGCTATTTTCAGGCTGGCCACAGCCCCTTCAGGGTGGAGGTCCCCGCTGGGGTGCCTGGCCAGTCTGGGTGAGGGGCTGATGGCTGTTTGCAGGCTGGCCACACCCTCTGGTGACCCAAGCTCCCAGCCCCTCCTTTTTTTCTTTTTTTTTTTTTTTTCAGGGCCTCCTTGAGCGGAGGCCAGGGCCAGCTGGAAGCAGGTATCTGGGATTTATTTATCTTCTATAATTGAAACTTTGTAGCCTTGAGCAGAGGCCAGGGCTGGCCAGGGCGGGCGGGAAGCTTGGCTTCCTCCATCACTGGGGGCAACCCAAGCCTCCTGCTTGTTCCAGCTCCGTGGCTGCTGCCATCTTTGTTGGGTTAATTTGCATACTTGCTCCTGATTGGCTGGTGGGTGTAGTTGAGTGATGGTCAATTTGCATGTTTCTCTTTTTTTAGTGTAGATTTGCTTATTTTTTTAAAAATATATTTTATTGATTTTTCACAGAGAGAAAGGGAGAGGGATAGAGATCCAGAAACATCGATCAGCTGCCTCCTGCACACCCCCCACTTGGGAATGTGCCCGCAACCAAGGCACACACCCCCGACTGGAATCGAACCCGGGACCCTCCAGTCCGCAGGCCGACGCTCTATCCACTGAGCCAAACCGGTCAGGGCAAGATTTGCTTATTTTTATTTTTTTTCTTCTACACAAATATGAGCTGCATGAGAGCAGATATGTTTATCTGACTTGTTACTGGTGGATCCTCAGTATCTAGAGTAGTGTCTGACACACTTAATAAAAACCTGTTGAATGAACTTTCCAAATGAACTGATGGATTTTATAGAAGCTGCCACATTCCTTTTGTGTGTATTACAGGAAGACTGACTGCTGATTTACTATGGAAGAGCATGAATAGTAGCAAGTAGTGTTTGTCCATAAATTGAGGACCACTACTGGTGGCAAATTAATTTTATCTATGGTTTCCTCTTTCAATAAATATATTGAATAAGGTTCCTTACTCCTGGTTGTAGATATAAAACCAAATTGAATAGTTTTATAACCTTTTGATGGGTAAAATGGCAGTGGCAATAAAGAGTTTTTTCTTTTTCTTTGAAAATTATTTTTGTGCTTATTTTTATTTTTATATTTTAACATCATTTTTGCAGTGGCAATTTAAGGGTGATCTGATTAAGATAAAATATTAAAGTTGATGCTAGAAATCTGAACCCGACTTTCATCAGAGAATTTTCCAGTGCTCATTATCTGCTCATAAACTTTTACTTCCTTAGATGTTTTTCCTGCCTTTGCATCTATTCAAGTCTCGGAATTGCATGTACAGTCTAGGTATATAAATAAAAAGAACTTCATAGCTCCTGATGTACTGTAAGTTGATGGCTACTAGGAACAGAGAGCTGTGATGGCCAGACAGGCCCAGCTCTCATATTGGGGATACTGAGGCAAAGGGTTGTGTCAAACAAGTGTGGCTCCTTCTTTCCAATGCTGAACTGGGTGATGTCATGAGCTAAGTGCTGGTCATATTCGATGGACATGTGAGGAGGATCAGACTGCCCGGCACTGGTTTGGGACAGGAGATTCCTAGTTTCTCTCCAGTGGACCTTGCCACTAGGTTCTGACAACTCCGGTTTACAAGCCTCTCTGTGAGGATGAAAACCAATAGGCAAAGTTCATCTAGAGAAGACATAATGGGAAGGCAGGTGGTGTGCCACAGGGGGACAACTTGAGCTTGGTCGCTAGACCAACTGCCACTTGTCAGTCTGAGACAAGTTGAAGAAAAGAAGTCAGATTTAACATGAGGTTATCATCAAGGACATTGTCCCTTAGGTGGCGTAGCAGCCACAGGCCTGCTGAGATCTGAGTAGGTTCACCCCAAGGAGCAGCAGGAGAGTGGGGTACATTCTCCAGTGTGATGTGGGATTAGGCATTAGCGTCAGAGCTGCGCAGGCTGGATATTTTAGGAGCTACATGTTACCCTCTATGTGAGTACAGTAACTGGATACCGCCTGAAGGAGGAATACATTTATTTATTTATTATATGTCCACTTTAATGAATGCTTTTGAAATGAAATACTGATGGCCAAGGCATCATTTTACTGTAAAATTATTTTAATGATTTTTTTTTGATACAGAGAAATTAATGATGGATCACATAAAAGAAGAAAATGATCTTCTATTTTACTGTGTTACTCATTTTTAAAAATCTGAATTATGGTCTTCAAAAGCTGTAATGTAAGGATGGGTTTTTGCCAAACAAATCTTGTGTCAATTTAAGTAAGATGTATTATGCTTGTCTTTGGTTCTCTGCTGTGTGAGGACTTCAGTCAATTCAAATTGGGCCTTTTTAATGTTCTCAAACTGCAAATGTTGCTCTTAGTAAATGAGCAGACGGAAGTTGACAATCCTATTTGTTAAGTACATTTATTTTGAAGAAACTTGCTCAGACATTTTACATATATTTGATCATTTTACCTATGCATTCTCACCAAGGAATTCAGTTGTTTGGGGAGCAAATAGGAATCATTCCCCAAATTGTTCTATTTTCTATTTATAAATGTCTCATTTATTTTCAATAGTTTGCACTGATTGGGTAATTGTGTATCTTTTCCATGATCATATGGCAAGAAGAAAAACACCAGCCATGTCTTTGTGAGGGTGAAGTGATACTGACAAAAATGGAACATTCCAAAGCTAAAAATTAGAAATCCTGAGAGGTGCTTGAAGCCAGTGTATTTAGAGCAAATACTCACTTGGGTAACTTATTTGATAGCAATTTGCACTTTGAATCGCAATGGATGATGACGTTAGAAATAAGGCATCTCTCCATCAGGAGTTATAATAACCACGCGCCTCTCCTCTGAACTCTGCTTCAAGGACACTTTGGTTTCTTAAGTTTTAAATATCTACTTCACTGTTTAATTCTATTTGAGCTATTCTGACCATCCTATTTGGAGAGTGGTTTTTCTCAAAATTCTTCCCATTGGCTATTTCTCCATCATCTTACATTTTTCCCCTCACAGAGAGCTTGTCTCCTAAGAGGGGCTACAAAGGTATATGTTTTATGGAAAGACTGAAGTTTTGTTCCCTTTTGCACAATTTTAATTAGAATGAAAGAAAGTCTTTGTATTCTGGGCCAAGTACATTTAGTAAGCATCTGTAAACAAATTTTATGAAAAAGCTAACATTTTCTTCTTTCTTGACCAGGGTTTATTAGAACCAAAAGAACCCATTGTTGTTAGCTTAATTCGGCATTTAAACTTAGTTTTTTCTAGTTGGGCCAAAGCTGCTGAAAGGACACTTTTTGGATGTCATTGTATGTGTCACCTGCCTGTCTGGACCTCTGAAAAGCCCGGACCTCAGAAATGGTGTGTGAGCCTTGTCCGAGATTTCCGGTTGTTCAAAGAGAGAATAGTCATGAAAATGTTAAACAGTTTCTCTCTGGAGCTAAATGCAAAATAAATAACAAGCAGAAACCATACCAATAAACACCCCGATGAGGGAGCAGCTCAGACGATGCTTTGAGAACAAGGCTGTGTGGACTTAACATGCAAAAGAACACGGGAGGGTAGTTCATACTAAAATTTACTCAATTCAGGAGGACCTTCATAGATTCCTAACATTTTCCTTTCCACAATTTTTTAACCCAGTGGTGGATTTCAAATAAACCTAAACATCCCTCTGTTTCCAAAAAGGACTCCCAAATGGGTAACTTTTATTCTAGAATATACCAAGTAATTATAAGTAAACACTCGTGATCTGGGGGCATGCAGCGTTAGGATATACTAGTAGACGACATCAATTTAGGAATTGATTAACCTGAGGACAGCCTCTTATGTGGGTGTGTGGTGGGCATATGCCCCACACAGAGGCTGGTATTCAATAGCTACAGGGTTAAGATTAGTCACATCCATCAGGCAAGATGTAAAATGCCCAGTGATGTGGACCAGACATGTGGCTATTCTAACTTCAACTCAGTTCACATGCAGATGGAGATGCCCCTCTAGGCAGAGTTCTCCTAAGGAAGGAAGAAAGAGTGGGTGATCCCAGCCAAGGTGGGAATGGAGGAGCCACACAGGTGAGCATTTGCAGAGTGTTACCGTCACTACTGATGCAGAACCTAAACTACCATAGGCTCTAAGAGAAATGTGGGAAATAACCAGTTTCCTCCCATTAAAGGAGGGGAAGAACAAAAGGATGTTGGCTATCCAGTGCGATTTAATGCTGTACTTGAAATTTTATGTAGTGCAATCAGATAAAAGGGGAGATAAGAAAATATGAATGTTGAAATGGAAAATATAAAATTCCACATTTTGACCCCCAAAACACAAGATAATCAGTTCCATGTATTAGAAGAAATAAAAATTCAGTCAGGTTAAAGTTTCAAAATAAATATACAAAAGCCAACAATTTTCTATTTACTGGCAATGATTGTTTAATATCTATAATAATAAAAGCGTAATATGCTAATTAGACCAGATAGCCGAATGATCTTCCGGAAGTTATTCTGGACATCCTTCCAGATGAAGCCGCGGTGGTGGGGGCAAGGCAGAGGCGGTTAGGGGCCATCAGGCAGGCAGGTGAGCAATTAGGGGCAATCAGCACAGGTGAGTGGTTAGGGGCAATCAGGCAGGCAGGCAGAGTGGTTAAGGGCAATCAGGCAGGCAGGTAGGCAGAGATGGTTAGGGAGCAGGCAGGCGAGTGGTTAGGAGCCAGCAGTCCCGGATTTTGAGAGGGATGTCCGACTGCCAGTAAAGGCCCTATCCCGCCTTGTATAGGTCAGGTGCTTTCTTAATGCCAACTTCATAATTGTCTTAGTCTCTTCCGGCTACATAACAAAATACCACACACTGGGTGGCTTATAAACAATAGAAATTTATTTCTCACAGTTCTAGAGGCTGAAAGTCCAAGATCAAGGTGGCAGATCCCGGGTCTGGTAAAGGCCCGAGTTCTGGTTCATAGACAGAATCTATTCACTGTGTCCTCATTTGGTGGCAGGGGAAAGGGAGCTTTCTTGGGCTCTTATTATAAGGGCACTAATCCCAACCCTGAGGGGCTCCACCCATATGATCAAATGTCCTACCTCCTAACACCATCCCCTTAGCGCAGTGGTCAGCAAACCGCAGCTCGCGAGCCACATGCGGCTCTTTGGCCCCTTGAGTGTGGCTCTTCCACAAAATACCATGGCCTGGGCGAGTCTATTTTGAAGAAGTGGTGTTAGAAGAAGTTTAAGTTTAAAAAATTTGGCTCTCAAAAGAAATTTCAATCGTTGTACTGTTGATATTTGGCTCTGTTGACTAATGAGTTTGCCGACCAATGCCTTAGGGGGTTAGCCTTCAACATAGGACTTGGTTGTGGGGGAGAGGGCACACAAACATTTGGGCCATAGCAACAATTAAGTACATGAGTGATCCAAATAATAACTCTGGATGAATGAATTTCTAACAATAAATACACTGATATTAATGATAAAGAACGCTTCAAATGTGGTACCATAAAGTCTACTGAGTTATATCTAGTACTCTGCTTGAAATGTAAAATAGCTCTTCAGAGGTATTATCAAAACATGCTCTTTAATTACAGTTCTTCCGTGGCTCCATTTAGTATCATTAACTTCAAAGATGTTGAATGTTGACTGTGACAGCTAGCTAACTAGCTATTTGCATACAGCCTCCTGATGACAGGCTGAATAAGAACCACTGTGTTAAAACAAAGAGCTCGCATAAGGAATTTTTAGTATTTCCCTGTCTGTGGGAAGTCAATGAAATAATGTCAGTGACTAATTATTGTTGACATATTTGTGAAATGATTGTAAGAGCTATATAAACATAGCTTTCATTTTTATGTAACAGGATCATGCTTTGCCTTAATCTTTGGAAAGAAGTCTTTATAAAATTGCCAATGTTTTAATGATTTTGAGTTGGAAATCTGTTCCTTTTCCCTCTGAAAAGAATCTGTGGATGTCAACAATTCATTTTCTCCTTTCATTATTATTCTCAGGTGGTAGAATTTTGATTTGGTTCTTTCTGGGACCCTTGCTTGCATTGCAGAATGGTTCTGTGAACAGAGACTTAGCTCCCAGGAATGGTCACGTTCAGATTCGTATGACTTCCTATCTGTGTATGCACATGGTGGCCACACTGCCTGTGTCAGGCAGAAAGAAGTAACTGACCTTGACATTATCTCTATCTTTAATAGCTTTTTTGTTCTTTGTCTAATCCCTCACAGCTGCTTTTCCCCTCTCTCCTTTAAGTCTTCGAGTATTTATTATTTTAAAGTGCACTCCTTTTGTAACTTAAGCTTTTTAGTCTTTGGAGCTGATTTACTTTTTTCTTCTAAACCTTTTGATATATAAGAATGTACTCTGAGGGCTTGGTGAGTGCATAGCCGGGCGAGGGGAAACCAGAAAATAAAAGAGAAATAACACTCAGAATTTTTATGGCCGCATTTTTAGCTACCTTTAAGTGGTTAGTAATTTCTGTGTCTGTCCATTCTTTTGTCATGGTGTGCTTGGTTTCTGTACATATATTAACAGAGGGTAACATGCACGTTTTTATGCGCTCAGAGCTTTGTTCATGCTTTTGTCATGGGTGATGTTTTGCTGTGCTTCCATTCATTTACTGCTTCCCATTAGCTCTGCAGTCTGGCATGGCCCTCTTAAACATGATCGCCTGGGTTCCAAGGTATTTTACAAAGATTGGAGCCGAGCAGTGAAGGCTACGGCCAGCACATGGAATTTACACACTCCTCATGCACCTCTCTCTTCCCTGCGAGGTGGGTTAGTTATGAGTCTGCTGTTCTCAGGAGTGGGGCTGGCTTCCCTTCTCCGCAGGCTGGAGGGACCTCTTCCCGCTGAAAGGCACTAAGAGCAGATTTGCGATGAACTATTTTCCTGATTAATCGAAGAATACACATAGCTGAGTCATACTCACAGAAGCAGGGTTGCCACCAAATCGACTCTAATTGGCTAAATAAATAACCCTAAGGTTTTATTGCCTGCAGCCTGGATCCTTCTGCAGATTAGCAGCAGCTAATGACTGGTTTGCCTCAGGCAGTGACTATTCTATCCCTTATAAATATCCCCACAACTTATTTTCTAACTTATGGCTTATATTATTAGCTCAACTTTCAAAACAGCTTTGGATTCAGGAAGATAGCGACAATGAAGCGATTTTCAGCATTGTGATTTTTTAATAAAAACTAAATTTGTTTTCCTGTAACCTAAACCAAGGGTTCTTAACTGGTGGTGGTCTTGGCCTCTCAGGGGACATTTGGCAGTGTCTGTAGACAGTCACTGCTTTGGGGGTGGGTGTGCTGATAGTGTCCAGTGGGTACAGGACGGGATGCTCGGATGGACACTGGTAACACAAATATGAAGGAGACGTTTCTCTTGTTATAGAGTCGTGTCCAGTCTAACTTTTGTACCTATTGGCCAAATTAACCTCACTTTCTGTTTTTGGGTTCTTCCTTACTTTGTTGCTCTGGACAATTAGGTTAAAATAGAAATAGTCATTTGGTCCCGTGCAGGTGAATTATTTTTCTGCATATTTGTCAAAAATTTTTTTTGAATATTATGAAACATAAATATTTTTTATAAGCCATGTTTTCCCTCAAAACTTAATGTGTGTCACAACCTGAGATGATCACAGTGGAGAATGTATTCACAGAGCCTACTATGGGCTCCAGGTGTATATTGATGAGTAATAAGTATGTGGTCCTTTCTGTTTAAAGTATAGTTGAGGAAACAGGAAACAAATATGGAACAGACTTGAATGTCTCATGAAAATGGAGATGAGGGCTGTGGAGGAAATGGGCGTGGTGAAGATTTTGACAGGGCTGTGTACAAGACCCTCTCTGAGGTCATTTACAAGTAGACCTGAAGAATGAGAGAGGCAGAGGCAGTCATGCTGGATGAGGGGCGTGTTGCAGGATGTGAGAACAATGAGACAGGAGAAAGCTGGCCATATTTTAGTCTCCAGTGGCTCATGAGAGTTGGCCAGAATGAAGGCAGGACGGGTGGGCAGGGCTGGATGGCAGGAGGTAAATGGCCCTCCTTTCTGCTGTGTTACCTCTGTGCAGAGTGGATAGCCATTTCTCCCTGAAGGTGGGAATGATTCTGAGATGACAGGCAAGACTCGTACACTTAGAGGTAGAAGAAGATAAATTCCACTGCACATGGTAGGGATTCCTCTCCTAATTATTTAGCAAATAGATAATCTTTAAAACACAGATAGGCCCTTTAAGATGAAATATCAGAATGTCCTAAAAAAATTGGTGAGATGATTCTCAGATATGCCTGTTTACGCCTTGGTCTTTTTCAAGCCAAACTCCTGTTTCCTGGTGGGAGGTCTGTCCTTGCCTTTGATTGCTGTCTGTCACAGTTGGTATCCCTGTGTGTCTGGCTTCTCCCTCTGAATTCCTGTAAACTTGCCTTCAGGCTCAGCCTTACTTCACAGCCTTGTTCAAACTTGGCCTCAGCCAGGTGTGCAAGAGGTGATCTGACTCATTAGAAAGCCATTTCTGCCCACAGACGAATCTGGCCTTCAGGATTCACCCTGAGGGACTGAACTCCTCACCTTAGAGAGAGCTTCTTTCTCTCGCAGTCCACAGCTTCTATTAACAGGTCTCCACCATTTTTCTACTATTCAAACTTTTGCAAAATGCACCATAACACTGCTACCTACAAATAGATGTTTAAGGTTTTTTTTTTTGTTACTTTAAATTCTTTATATGACTGGCTGACTTTTATCATTCATGTTTATTATGGGAATAGACAAAAAATCCCCACGAACAACAACAAAAAATGAACAACTTAAAATATGGACCATGAGTAAGGAAATGATTTAATAAACAATTCTGCATAAAGTACACGAATATTTTTCAGTTGTTAAAAATCCTCTTTTTAAAGGATTTCACTTTATATGCATGGAAATGGATCTTATATAACATTCAATAAACACCAATTCTGTATAAATTTATGTTATATATACATATATGTAAATATTATATACATATAAATATAACATAAACATAAATATATCTTTTTCTAAAAATAATTCAGAGTAGATAAAAGCCCTTAAAGAAATGCACCAAAATGATAATGGCGATGACTTTTTTCCTTTATTTCATACTGTTATACGTTTCCTATAGTGGATATGTGCAGAATACACAACGAGGAAAGACCTCTGAAAACATTAGGAACATATCTGGAAGTGATAAAAAATTATGACGATGCAGTTTTTTGGGCTGCTTCCTCTCTTACCTCCCAACTCTCTTATCCGCCTCAGATCTGCTGTTTGAGACAATTCCTTTGGCTGCTGCCCTGGACTGAACTAAGGATTCTTTCTGTGCCCATAGAACAGTTCAGGGAAAAATAATGATACAACTCTGCTCTTTCAACACAGGGCAGGAACTCTTCATTTTATATCTTATTTGCACAGCACAGCATTGATTTTCTAAGCCACGCAATGTCATCAGGGGGTGCCATAAAAGAACAAAAATCAAAGAAAATAAAGGAAACTCTTCTAGAGTACTATATGATGTCTTTTTTTATGCTCAAAAGTGTCAAGAGGCAGATAGAAAGAAAACCAAACCAAACACTGCCAAGCTTTTAAAGAAAAAGTGGAAGAAAAATTTCCCAAAGGACAGAGCCTTAGAAGACATACCACTGGCTATATGTATTTTGAGAGACAAAAGCAATGAGTCCATAGCTTTTTTTATACATTAAAAAAAATAAATGGTGCTATTTTTAATATTCTGCATTATAGATCTTATGGTGTAAAGATCATCCCATCATTTTACAAAAGCAGGTTGTTACTTTTCTGCATTCTTCTTTCAAGTAAAATAGAAATAAAGATGTATCAGGGAGCATTTAATTCAGAGTAAATTCATTTGCTTGTAATTGTATCATTCAGCTAGGTATTTAAGTATTTAATGAATCTTATTACAGGAATACATACAGACTGGTTAGTTCAGAAAACTTATTCAACATAATGCACATGACTTAAGAACCTTAGTTTTGCTACACATTTTGGATATTTTTTTAAAAAAATCTTGCTTATTCTAATCAAACCCAAAACCAATTGCTTTGGCAACTGTCTCTGAATTTTCCAAAGTCATGGCTAGTTCGAAATCCGGCACCAAAGCATTTCCCGTCCTTCTGGTGGTATAGGTGGTGGGAAGAGGCCTTGACATTCTGTTCTTGCCTGACTCAGTCAGTGACACAGAAACCTCAGGGAGAGGGCTGTGCACGCTGGGCAGGAGCAGACCTGCTCTATCTGTGCAGTTTCACTACATCCTGGCAGACTTCTCTCCACTTGCCTCGCTGGGCAGTGCTGCTGGGAGACCCACAGGTAGGAACTGAGAAATCAGTCAGGTTGTTTTGTCTTTTTATTTATTGATGAGGGAGGGAGGGAGGAAGAGAGCAAGAGAGACATTGTTGTTCCACTTATTTATGCATTCCTTAGTTGATTCTTGAATGTGCTCCGATTAGGGATTGAACCCACAGCGTTGGTGTGTTGGGGAGACACCCTAACCAACTGAACTACCTGGCCAGGGCCCAGTTGTTTTTAGACTCCATCATGGGTTCATCCTTAGGGCACCCACTTCAGTTGGGGGTGTGATCTATGGATGGGAGGGAATTGGGTTCTCCTGGTTCTTTAACTCGTTCTCTCTGAGGCCCAGACCTTCTCCAGGGAAGAAAGCAGAGTCCTTCCCAAAGTTCTTGCCTCCAAATGCCCAGTGCTCTGGAAAAGCCTTTCTCTTAGGCCACCTCTTCTAATTGGGAAAGTCCCCATGATAGTAGTTATTAATTATTAATTATTACTGCTTTGATCAAAACCTAGGGTTTTCCTTCCAGCTCTACTGAACAAGACTGACAAATTACTCATAGTAATGACAGCATCCATCCAATGGGTCAGGTAATGTAACAGACAGCCCCCAAATCTCCGTCCTTGAAACAATGAATGTCTGGTTCTCATTCCTGCCCCCTCTGCATCTGGGGTTGGCAGAGACTCTGCTCTGCTTGATCCTTGCTAGAGTGGCAGGTTGCTTCCGGGGCTGCTGTCACCTGGAGCGCTGCTGTCACTGTGATAGGGATGAAGAGAACGTGGTAATACGTTCTCACTTATTTGCAAAGGCTTGGCTATGGCCTATGTGGGATTCTACCAGGAAGACAGGGGAACGGCATTCACGATGACTATAATACCTTAAATGGTTTTCTTGTTTTTTATGTGCCAGGCTTTGTCACCATAACCTGTGTTAGTGTACTGCTATCTCCTTTACTTTTCGCAGCAGGTAGGTTCTGTCGTGATCCTTACTTTACACACAAGCTCACAGAGGATGAATAAATGCCCAGTGTTGGACAAGAATGCTGGGCAGAGTTGGTTGTAGGAAAAATTTTTATCCTTTTCCCCAGAGATTGCACGAAATCTCTGCAGAATTTTGGGGGCAAACAGTGCAGGGACAGGGGATTCGGCACTCCTAGAACTGTTCTAATTGTGCCTGCCTGGGTAATGCAGCCCAGGAATTAACCCTGACATCATGTGGGTAGAGTTTACTGTGTGTGGAAGCTAGATTTCTTTCTATCTCCTCTGAGTCAAAAACCTATGCTACATCTTCATTGCCTTGTTGAAATAGTGCAAACTCTCCTAACACGTCCATCTTACTAGTTGTTGTTTCTTGAGGATATACCACATTCCAGACAATGGGATATCCCTCTGCATGTACTGTCTCCTTTAACTCATCTTCAATTCACAAAGGTGCCATGCCCAAAGTCAACACACACCTTAATTTGCAGAGTAAGGACTAAAATCTACAGTTGCTTGACTCAAAGCTTGCCCTTAGGGTTTCAATCAAATTACTACAAATTCCCAAGGTTCTTACAAAGTGCTCCTTCCATTCAAGCCCATTGGGAGTTCATTGCAGGCAGAAGACTGCTTTGAATCTAGGATTGAAAACGTTTCTTGAGAAAGAGGAGGGAAAATAGCTATGGACTATCAGCCATGGGCAAACTACGGCCCGCGGGCCGGATCCGGCCCGTTCGGCTGTTCTATCTGGCCCGCGGAGCCGAAAGAGCGGAGGGTTCTCTTGCTCTCCCCTCCGCTCCTTTACTTTGAATTTATATTAGTTCACACAAACTCTCCATCCATGCTTTTGTTCCGGCCCTTCGGTCCAGTTTAAGAACCCATTGTGGCCCTCGAGTCAAAAAGTTTGCCCACCCCTGGCTCCAAGGGCCTCTTACCCTTGGAGCTAGGGTCCCCAGGACTGGTTGGGTTCCCATTTATATTTCAGTGGGATGGAGCAGTTAGTCAAGGGCTGGCATCTTGGCTTCATGACTTACAAATAAGCTAGAGAATCTCTTTCAGCCTGGTTTTTCTCAGATGTAATATAGGGGCACCTTCCCTGCATGGACCTTATACATGGGTGTTTTCTTTAGTTGCTTATTGAATGGGAGTGGAGATGGAGAAAAGGTAGTTGCCGCGACCTTCACGGTGGGATCAGGATCTGAAGGAGGGGCCAACGCACAAATGAAAATACTATACAAGAAATATGAATTTAGAAGGCATTGGGGGTCAGGTGGAGACTCTTTCTTGAAGAGACACACTGAAACCTGACCTTATTTACGTTTTATTCAGTTTTAGATACACATCTTGCCTTCAGTAAAGCACGACAAACAGGTAGCAGACAGACTGCCTCTAAGGTCAGTAAAGATCAGTAAAGATTAGGAAGGTCCAGTAAACATTTACTTGGAGGCTATCAGATCAGGAAATTTCTTCGAGCCACCACTATCTCAGCACGAACAATTGGTGCTTAGCATCAGCCCTGCTAACACTCAAGGTCCATCGGCCTTCCGTGTTCCTTGATGCACTCTCATGATAGTATTGGAAAGCGGTGGCTTCCCGCAGTTAGTTTTCCCCATTCTCTGGCAACCTTCTCTAGCCATCCCAACAAGCTTTCTGTAAACATGGCTTTATGCCAAGTGCCCTTAGCCATAACTTGCAACCCAATGCCACTCTTAAGCCCCACCAGTAGAGAAAAGTTAACCTCTTAAAGCAGGTGACAGTGGAAATTGATACAGTCATGTGAACAATGGTAGCATATAAGAAAAGCTTTAAATATGTATGAACCTATTAATGTCATGATTTCTCTTCTACAAATTTGTCCTAAGCAAATAATTAGAAAGATTGATGAGAAATGTTTAGTGGTGTCATGGCAGCAGTAATTGGAAACCATCAAAATCTCTAGTAGTTGCGGACTGGCTCAATCCATGGTTCCAACCATTTGACGGATCACTTTGTAGCCATTTAAACCATATTTTTGAATATTCCAGGATTTAGGTAAAGATCAATGGAGCAATTCCAATTTTAAGAAATGAATTTACATGCATAAAAATGTACAGGTAGAACATACCCTCAAACGTTACCAGAAATCATAATCCAACACCAAGAGGTCATTTACTACTGTCACTTCCCTTTTCCTTTTTTATGTTTTCCAAAATTTATTAATAATAAATATATATTCAGAAAACTATTATAACTTATTTAAAGGGAGATAAAGAAAACACTACGGAAGTTTAGTACTCATAATAAGCTTTTAAGGTGGTGATGGGAAGCAATAGACTGTAGGGGCCACTGCAGCTGCCCTGTGGATGAGATTTGTTGAAATCCTACCATCTACGTTCCAGCGATGGCGGAGTCTGCCAGCATCTCAAGTCAGTTTTCTAATTTGGCAGAATTACTGTCATTTACTGTTATTAAAGCTACAACCAGAAACAATGTCTACTTCTTTTATTTTAAATAAAATCTATCACAAGTTCCCCTGAGTAATGACAGACTCCTAGCTGACCCTCCCTGCGTTTTAGTAGCTGCCTGAGTCAGCGGAGTAAGGAGCCACTATGGTTCCCAATTTGGACTTGGTCGCTACCCACATGTGAGTAACACTGATCTTCCCATAGCCCTGAGCAAAGCTTCTTACCTCTCTCTGTGCTCCATAAATAGGGCTAAGCATACTCATTTGCTTCCCAGCTCACCAGGGTGTTGTGAAGATTAGTTGGACTTTGTTAGGAAAAGGACTTTGAAGTTTTAGGGCCCCAAATGGTATTATTACTAAAAAACCTGTAAAACTTTCAGCTGCAGAGTTCCCTTATTTGTAGCATTTAGGAATTCCACACAAGGAACCAGCCTCCCACAGGCTTGACGCCAGACCCACGCTGGGCCAGGACGGGCTCTGGCCTGCCTAGACCGCTCCCCCATCCCGGCTCCTACCTCTGGGCATGGAGCTGTGCGACCTGCCTTGGCTTGATTTTGGCTTAGTGGCTCCTTAAGGGTTTATTATCCAAATTCTGTCAAGGTAGAAAGCCACCCATGCTCACGGCCTTCTAGTCTATGTCAGGAAACAAAGAAACTTTTTCCATGTATGCCCTCTTGCCTAGTTGTGGAGTTCTGCAATGCAGCATGGCCAGGCAGAGCTTAGGCATCTGTCAGCCAGTGCCCAGAAGCTCCCCAAAGTGCCAGAAGTCACCATCCAGGACTAATAAATGCTCATTGCTCTCAGAACAGTTCATGCACTCACGTTCCTGTTCTTGGTGTCTGGGTCTTTTTGTTGACATAGATGAACAGGGAGAATTGGTTTGGACAGTCAGTTATGAGGATGTCTTTGCTTGTTTGTGGTCTCTGGGTGCTCAGGAAGAAGGAAACTCACCTCTGCACTGGGGTTGCCAAGCCTCACTCTCCTCTCCCCCCACGTCTGCCCACTCCTGTGATGAGTCTGAGACACACCGATCTGAAAACACCTCTCCCCCTTGGCAGAGTGTCTTAGAAGAGTGTCTTAGAAATGCTCGTTGAGAGTGGATGCCAATTATTTAATGCTGAGTGGGAAGAGGAGGAATGAGTAAAACCAGCCAATGACCCAGGTGAAATGAATCCCAGGTCGTTAACTCTGAAATATTTATGATAAACGTTGAAAATAATAACTTTGTAGAAACATAAGAGCAGATTGCATTCATTTAATGACTCTTCAGTAATTGGATTTCCTTATCTTTGTCTGTAAATACATTACCTAGTTTCCTAAACTAGAAATCTCAGAATCACTCTAAATGATCTCCCTTCTTTCACAACCCTTCTCTAGTAGTCACCAAATTCTATCTCATAAATAACTGTCCCCCCTTAGTCCCCCCAATATTCTAGCCCTTCTTTTCTAATCTCTTCGACCACATTGACTGTTTGAGGCATAATTCATTTACTGGCCTCATGATTCCTCTAACTCCTACCAGTTTAATCTCTGCTTCCAGATGACCTCCACATTGATAACCAGATTACACCTGGTTAATGTAAAAACATTCAAACCTGTAAGTAATTTTTGTGAGTTTATTTGAGCCAAACTATCGACAATTGCCAGGAAGCAGAACCTCAATGGATTGGGATAATGCTCTGGAGAATGGTGGTTTTTCACCTTGTTTTATACCTTACATCAAAGGAGAAGACTTAAGTGGGTTACATGAAATCCCATTGGTGATAGATTAGGGAGGCAGGAGAAAGCAAAGGGGGGAGCGTGACTTCTGGGACTGGATAAAAAGTAAAAAGATAGACACATTATTTAGGTGGGTACAGGATAGTTAACAGTCAACAATTAACATGATAACAATAACAATGAAGGAATTTATGGTCTCTGTCCTGGCTCTCAGGCTCATTAGATTGTACCCCAGGGGTCTGGGGAAAAGGGAAAGTTACAAGTTACTGTGATATTTCATAGGTATGTTATCTTAGACGGAAAAAGACAATAGGCTCAGTTAAGGTAAAAATTGACCTTGTCAGGGAAAATACCAGCCTAGGACATGACTATCCACCATAACCGCTTTTATTTTAATTTTTAATTAATTTATTATTTTTAAAATCCTCACCTGAGGATATTTTTCCATTGATTTTTAGAGAGAGGGGAAGAGAGTGGTAAAGACAGAGAAGCAGCTTACTCTCCTCCAGAGGAGGTGCAGCAAAGACAGAGAAATATCGACGCGAGAGAAACACATCGAGAAAAACCACCATTATGCCTCCTGCATAAGCCCTTACTAAGGCCCGGCCTAGAAGGAGCCTGCCACCAAGGTACATGCCCTTGACCGGAATCAAACCCGGGACCCTTAGGTCCGCAGGCCAACGCTCTATCCACTGAGCCAAACCGGCTAGGACCATAACTGCTTTTAGTTAAAGTTTTAATTTCAGACCATCCTTTGTTGGTTACTTTAGGTCTTTAAGTTTGCAAGACTGCCATGCAGGCCTTCCCTGTGCTTGTCAAGTTAGCATGTGGCCCCTCCCCTCCCCTCCTCCTCAGTCCACACCTGTAAACGGCCACTCAGATCATTGCACCCCCAGCTGTCAGACATCATTGGTTTCCCATTGCCCTTGAGATAAAGTAAGAAACAGACTTTCCTTATATGCAGATTGCTTCAATAATGTTAAAGAAAGATCACCTTGGAGGAGTTAAACAGGTAAGGCGGACTTTATTCAAGACTATTTCAATAGCAGAGAGAGATTGGACTCAATTCCACTGAAACCATAAGCCAGAGTTTTAAGCAGTGGAGAGCTCATGGAAAGATTCTGGAGGATTTTCGGGGAAAGGGTGGTCAGTGTGGTGAGGGCATCTGTGTTTGCTGACTGGTGCTTACTGAAGTTAGGCTCCTTCCCCCCCACAGAGCTGGAGAGACAGGGCCCCTATCTCTCTCTCTTTTTTTTTTTTTTTTTTTTTATTTAAATATATTTTATTGATTTTTTACAGAGAGGAAGGGAGAGGGATAGAGAGCTAGAAACATCGATGAGAGAGAAACATCGATCAGCTGCCTCCTGCACACCCCCCACTGGGGATGTGCCCGCAACCAAGGTACATGCCCTTGACCGGAATCGAACCTGGGACCCTTCAGTCCGCAGGCCGACGCTCTATCCACTGAGCCAAACCGGTTTTGGCCTATCTCTCTTGATTTCGTTTCAAAAGGATGGCTCCCAGGTTCTGGAGAAAAACAGTCCTGGGTTGTAAAACTGGCAAGAGGCTGGGCCAAGATTTATATCTCAAAGGAGCAGAGAAAAGATTTGAAATGGTAAGTTTTCTAAAGTAAATGCTCTCAGAGAAAGGGAGATCAGGGGCCTAGAGTCTGGTCACTCGGAGGGGAAGGTCAATAGCCTGGACCATCAGTTTAACTTGTAACTTCATTTCTGAATTCCCCTCCAGGCCGCTCTCCCTTTAACTCACCCTGAACTTCTCACTGAAGTTCTGTTCTCACCTCCTCCACTTCCATGCCCTGGCCACTCTTCATACTTTTTGAACCTGTTCCACGTCACCTTGGCGCTCCAGGCAGGGACTAGTTCTTTTGCCCAGGGAAGCCCTGTAGAATGATTAAATATCTACATGGCCATCAGCCCAATGGACTATAATTGAGTATATTAAGCACATCTTGGCACATTGTGGGTAATTGAAATACTTTTTTTTTTTTTGATGAGTAAATCTCTCCCAACTGTTTCAGGATTGATCCGTGGGCTCTTTTGGGAACATCCTTAGGAAAGTCACTATATTTTACACTAGATTCTGATTTTAAACTGAAAATAAACTCCCAAATAAGCAATAAGTATCATAGGAATCACCCAGTCACTTGTTAAAACAGAGGCTCTGAGGCCCCATGCCTAGAGGTACTGGTTCAGTAAGTCTGTGAGGGACCTGAGACCTTACATTTTGCTGTTTCCTTAGTGATTCTGATGGGGAGTCAGGACCCAGAACTAAGTAAATGACCTCATGTCACACAGCCTCACAGTAAGTTCCAGATAATGGAACTGGGACTCCTGAAACTAACAAGGCAGTGAAAGGTCTTTGGGGGGGAATACAAGGAAACCTGTGCAATACTCCCTCACCCCTCCACCCCGCTACACTCCACACTGATGGGATTCGGGATTCGACAACCTCTGGTCACAAATGGCTGCAAACCAATGGGTAGGACTTGCCACCAGCCTTTGTTTTTCATGAGTCCTAATGGTCTCATTCAGGGCTAAGACTACCATGCAGCAAACTTTCATTTGTGGCCACTTGTGGCCCTTCCCATGTTTTCTCCTGATTTCACTCAGCACAGGCGACGACAGTGAGCAGGCTTCAATGCCAGGCCAACCGAGGAGGAGAGTCAGAGAGAGAGACATTGGTGTGACAGAAAAACATCGACCAGTTGCCTTCAGTACATGCCCCAACCAGGGATCCAACGTGGTACCCAGGCCTGTGTCCTGTTAAGGAATTGGACCGGCAACCTCTCAGTGCATGGGACGACAGTCAAGCAACTGAGCCACTCAGGCCGGGCTAGCATCACTAATTTGAAGAGACTTGGATGGATCTTGCCTTCAGAATCAGCAACATAAACGAGGGTCACAGAATATACACAGTGGAAACCCTTCAGGGTGAGGGCACTGCCTTTTCAAACAGAGCTGTGTGTGGACGTGTTCCCGCCTGGGCTTGAGTGTCCCATCTGCTGGTTTGGAACGACTTTGGTGGTCTCAGCATCTACTACCTGGATATTAAACCTACCTTGTCATTTCCTATCACGTCACTCCTGGAGGAGAGCAAGCTGCTTCGGGATAGAGGAAGGCGCACTGGCAGTGGGGCCATTGGCGGCTCCCAGCGCCTGCGGAACCTATAATTTCATAGGCAAAATGAGAGCATCCGTTTTTAGCCCCAGAGGGTTTTTTTTTTTTTTTTTTTTTATGGTTTATATTCTGGCTGCTTTATTTTTGTAGCGGCTCCACTGTTTACTTCATGCCTGGATAAAGAGTCCTTTCTTTTGAGAATGATTACAACTGACTAAGCTTAGAAAAAAGCAAATGAACTTGCTAGGAAAGTCATGCTTAATTATTAACAATATTGTCCTGACCTCCTGTCCTTCCCCACAACGGCTATAACAACCTTTACTATTTAGGCAGCACCAGGAGCTCGCGTGTGGTTTTGTTTCTTTCTGGATTTGAAGTAACTCTCAAATGCAGTTTATCACCAACCGGCTCTTGCCTTCTCCAGTTGTTTCAATGAACTTTTATTCATCAGAAGCCAGCTGCACACCTGTATTTCCCAAATAAAGTTTCTTGTTTAGCATAAGTTAATCTGCACCAAGGGAGAGTTTGTGAGAGCTCAGGAATAAGGTGCAGCATTATTTTCTGGAAGACTCACAAACGTTTAGTTCAGGCTTAGGGTGTCCATGCTGCTAGCAGCGGAGTGGGGGAAAAGTCTGGTGGTCAAATTGTTCCTAGCAGCCTTCGGTGCAACCATCATAACAAGGGAAATACCAGGTGTACCGGTTAATAATGCGGATTTGGCAATCAAAGAAAACACGTTGATTTCAAGAGAAACATCAAAAGTGCTTTATTCAAAGTAATGTCCATCACTAGCTACACATTTCCCCATCTTTCAGGTAATTTGTGGATACCGTCCCAACAGAACATTTCCTGTTTTGAGCCAAACCATTCAGAGACCCAATTTTCCACTTCTTATGTTTTGAAGTGCTGCTCAGAAAGTGCGTGTGCCATCGATCAGAACAAGTGGTAATCTGAAGGAACAAGGTCTGGTGAATACAGCGGGTGGGTTAATACTTCCCAGGCAAGATCTTTTAACATATCTTTAACTGGTTTTGAAGTGTGTGATAGTGTGTCATCATGAAGCAAAATTACTCTGCCGTGTCTTCTGGAACATTCTGGTCATTTCACAATCAAAGCTTGGTTCAAAATGATTATTTGTTGTCAGTAGCGATCAGTATTAATGGTTTCACCTGGTTTTAGAAGCTCATAATACACCACACCTTCCTGATCTAACCAAACGCAGAGCATTGTCTTCTTTCCGAAGCGATTTGGCCTTGCAGTTAATGTTGATGGTTGACCTGGATCAACCCAAGATTTTGTGCCTTTGGGATTCTCAAAATAAATCCACTTTTCATCGCCAGTCACAATTTGATGCAAAAAAGACTTTCTTTCATGCCTTTGAAGCAACATTTTTCTGATGATTTTTCGGTTTTTCATTTGTTTTTCGTTCAGTTGATGTGGCACCCATTTTCCTTCCTTTAACATCTTTCCCATTGCTTGTACATGATCGGAAATTGCTGAGCAACGTTTAATCTTTTTGCAAGTTGTTTTTGAGTTTGACACGCATCTTCATCCAATAATGCTTGTAATTGTTGATCTTCAAATTTTTTCGGTTGACCTGGATGTTCTTTGTCTTTCATATCGAAATCATCACTTTTAAAGCATTTAAACCAGCATTCACAAGTATCTTGACATGGAGCATGTCCACCATAAGCTTCCTGAAGTATTCAGCAGCACTTTTCTTCAAAATAAAGTAATGAATTACAACTTCCTGCAAATGCTCTTTTTTTGGGGCACGAAATTTGACATATTTAAGCGTAAAAATATCTATGATGTTAACACCTTCAGCAAATTTGACTTAGGATGTTTTGAAGCTTATTTTCAATACAACAAAATAGCATACATATCAAATTGCATATATATCAACATATGTGTAACTCCATCTATTGAAAAAAATCCGCATTATTAACCGGTACACCTAGTACAGAGAGAGGACTGATAAAAGACATTTGTGTTTTTTTAACTTTTGTGCTGTCGCAGTCCCAGTGTCTCTTGGGTGTTTGATTTCCTGACTAGAAAGGCTACTGTAGAGATGGGAGGATGGAGTGGAAGCCCCTTTCCTGGCACATAGAATGGAGAACGCCAAGCAATTGGAGATTGCCTGCATATGTGGGGGTGGGAGGTGGGAACATACCAGGCTGTTGAGACTGTACCTATCGTTTGCTAATCAAAAAGTGAAGGCTGCTTGCCTCTAACTTGGAGGTCTCTGAAGGTCTCTTCCACCACTGTGGCCCCATGTACAGCTGTGGAGTTAAGTATCTCTAGTTACACCGCCTTCTGAAGGTGCACATTGCAGGGAAGAGAGGTAGCAAGGTGTGTTAGGATGGTACTGCAGTGGTGCTTCTGAGCAGATATTCATGATCTAGGTTTGATTCTGCTGTAAAAACAGGTGACTCTGGACGTTTATTTGGAAAAGTGTAATTCTTCAGGCCTTTCTCCCATTGAATCCACTGTTATTCAGCAGCAAAGTATTGCTTTTTCAGTTTCCAAGGAAAGATCTTGCTCTACCTGGGCCATTGGTATAAAGGGGCTAAGCTGAGGTTTCCATGTACTAGTAGCTAGCCGACTGCTACTACTGTGGGCGTTTTCATTATCAAATGCAAGCTAGTCCTTAGTCATTACATTTGCTTTGTCCTAAGTTAGTGGTCGGCAAACTGCGGCTCGTGAGCCACATGCGGCTCTTTGGCCCCTTGAGTGTGGCTCTTCCACAAAATACTATGGCCTGGGCGAGTCTATTTTGAAGAAGTGGCGTTAGAAGAAGTTTAAGTTTAAAAAATTTGGCTCTCAAAAGGAAATTTCAATCGCTGTACTGTTGATATTTGGCTCTGTTGACTAATGAGTTTGCCGACCACTGTCCTAAGTAATAACTTTTCGTTTTCCATGCTTCTAGAACACTGGAAAATTTAGTGAGCTTTCTCTATATGAACCTTGAGGAGACTAAAACTCAGTCTGAAATAATATTGAGAATTTAGGCTTCCCACCACCATTTCAGCTCTTCTAGTTATGCCCAAATAACTCCCTACCTGGGTCTTCCATAAAAGCTTTGTTTTCTCCCCCTTATCGATTTTTAGAGAGGAAGGGAGAGGGGGAGAAAGAGAAACATTGATGTGAGAGGGAAACATTGATCTGCTCCCTCCTGCACGCCCCCTACTGGGGATCAAGCTTACAACCCCTGAACAAGTCAAATCTGGTAACCTTTTGGTGCATAGAATGCCCAATCAACTGAGCCACACTGCCCAGGGAGCATAAAAGCTTTTAATTACGGAATTCCTTGTTTCATTTCTGTTTTAGGAAATCTCTATGTGAAATGCATGGCTCTAGATGGGAGAAGTCCATGACTAAGAAATAAGCATTTCTACAACTAATGGAAGTTTCAGTGAGACTGCTTGTATTCAGTCTTCTTAGCCACCTTGAGAGTTGGGTCCAAAGAGAAGTTACATGCTTCTTGCTCAGTAAGATTTAGGGGGAGGTCTAAGGCAGCAAATAGAAGGAATAATTGTCTGCTTAATCTTTATAAGAATAGCAAAATAGACAATCGATTAACCAACCAAATTTAAGTCTTAAAGCAACAAATAAGCTAAGTTTTTCAAAACATAATGACAAAGGCTTATCAGTAGAGGAATATATGACTTTAATATGGTATTTATTTTCTTTTGATTGTATTGTACACTTTCAGTGACAAGAGAAGAACGAATTTTATGAAATAAGGAATTCCATAATTTCTAGGAGCTAGAAAATATAAACTTGGAACATTTGGTTCTGTTTCAAATTGCTAAACATGTCAAGATGAGGAAAACATATCCTCCTGTTTCCCCCTCCCAACCCCCCCAAATGAAGATATGATGGAAAACGTTTTGCTTTGAGTAAGCGGGAAAAGTTTTGTACTTGGATGTCTGGCACACTATATTTTATGTCACGAATTTTTAGGATCTTTAACAGAATACAGATGAAATAATTATTTAAACATACCCGTCATATTTACCTTATAAACTTAATTTAAAAAATACTTTGATACTTATTGCTATGGACTGAATGTGTCTCCCTCCCACCCCCAATTCATATGTTGAAGCCCTAACTCCTGATGTGATGATTTTTGGAGATGGGGCCTCTGGGAAGTAATTAGAGTTGGTTGAGGTCATAAGGGTAGGGCCCTCATGGTAGGATTAGTACTCTTATAAGAAGAGACACCAGAGATCTCTCCACCATTTGAAGACACTGCAAGAAGATAGCCACCTGCATTTTAGGAAGAGAACCCTTACCAGGAACGGAATCAGTTGACACTTTGATCTTAGAATTTTTACCTCCATAACTGTGAGAAGTACATTCCTTCTTCTGTTGGTTAAGTCACCCAGTCTCTGGTACTTTGTTATTCCAACACGAACTAATACACCGGTGTGGACCGTTTCATGTTGGGGAGTATATTTAATCTCTAGAATGTTTGAAATGGACAGTGAGATATTTGCTTTAATGTGAGCTTCTTTGTTCTGTGTAAAATTTAGAAGCCTACATTTATGATTTCATTAACATGTATTCCTGTAAATTCATGGACAATTGTTCTTACCCGTGAGCTGCTAACATAGCACAGTTTAGCAATAGCTTGCTCATGCCTATTCAAACAACCAAATCTTTCATTTATGCTCTTGCTAACTTCAAAATCAAAATTTCTTAACTCTGTTAAATGACTTGTTGGAATTTTGAAAATAAACACAGTATTTGATATGCCACTTTATAATTGAACTATTTGTGATTAGTAACCAGTGATCAAATGTTGATGTTTTGATCTTATTTAACTTTATTTCTCTTATTTGGTTAAGGCCTAGCTTCCTTTAGAACCACTTGCAGAGCAGTGATTGAAAATGAGAATCAGGGATCTACAATGCTTGATTTTGTGCAGTAGTTGAAATAAAATTATTAAATCAAACATATGTATATAACTGTAGTCTAAGACAGATAAATTCAGTTGAATAAATTATAATATAAAGTTTTTTTAAATAAAATTAGTTGTGTCACAACTTTAGTTTTAAGGATCTGCATCACTTACCTATTAATATGTAAAAATGGTACAACACATTGAGTTAAAAGAACACATATTTGTGATCTCATTGTTTCTGTGAGCTTTCGGCTGGGTTCTTAGCAATGTTGTGAATCAAGGGCAATTGACTGGGGTTGATGTCTCATTTGAAGGCTTGGCTGGGGAAGAATTTGCTTCCAGGTTCACTGTGTTGTTGACAAAATTTGTTTATGGTTGCAGGATTGAGGGCTTCATTTTCTTGCCGGAAACTTCCTTCAGCTCCTAGTGATTTCCCATACATAGCTTATTGTCAATCTGAGCTTCTCCAGTATGGCTGTTGGCTTTCTCCAAGCCAGTCAAGGATAAAGAAACTCCAGCCCTGGCCTGTGTGGCTGAGTTGGTTGAGCGGCATCCCATGCATGGAGAGGTTGCTGGTTCTGTCCCTAGTCAGGGCACAGGCCTGGGTTTCAGGCTCAATCCTCAGTAGGGAGGTTGCAGGAGGCAGCTGATTGGTGTTTCTCTCTCTCATTGATGTTTCACTCTCTCCCTCTCTCTTCCTCTCACTCTACAATCAATAAAAACATTAAAAAAAAAAAAAAAAGCAACTCCAGCAAGCTGGTCTGCAATTTAATATAATGTAGTCACATTGTCACTCATATCTGGTCACCTGCTGTGTTCTATTGGTAGAAGCAAGTCACAGATCCCATCTGCTCTCAGGGAGAGGGTCATGGAAGAACATGGACATGTGGAGGCAGGTATCTTGGGAGCCACTTTAAATTCCCTCTCAAGCATGGCTTTCCAGGAGACATTTTTAATTTTTAAAGAAAACAATGTAATTATGGACAAATTAAAAAAAGAATATTATATATTAGATATTAACTTCATGCATTATGTATAGTATAAAATAAGTACTGTTTATTTAGTTATTGCCACTGGCATTGATAACAATCTTCCTGGTCTATATTTTATCTTGTGAAAATAAATCAAATCAGGGGCTGAGTCTTTTAAGATTTTGGGAATCAATTTTCATTCAACATAGCTTTCCTTCTCGTAGCTGAAGGTGAAAGTAGTTTGAAAGCCTTTAAAGCAGCGATTTTCAACCAGTGTCCCTTGGCAGGCACCCCAGTGCGCCACAAGAGTTTTTGCAATACCTGACTATTGTGTCAGGGACACTGATCTCTTTTCCCTTAGATTGTCAAATAAAAAAATGACAATAGTGAACACAAAAATAGCTCTCTGGTAATCAAAATGATACCCGCCCCCCCTTTTATTTTTGTCAGTTTGGCAAAAAATAGTTTTTGGAATGCTGCAGAATTTTAGTAATTAGCTTATGTAGCCGTGAGATGAAGAAGGTTGAAAATCACTGCTCGAAAGGATGTCACTATTGATACAGATCTGATGGTAAAATGTGTACCTCTCCGGGACTCCCTGCCTGAGCTTCTCAGCTTCTTATACCTGCCTGTTACCTGTCATTGGGCCCTCAAATATTGAAGCGCACACAAGTTACACAGAGTTGACACTCATTCATGGCAGTGCAAGGCGTCCTGAGGTATATTTCACAGCCAACTTGGCTTTAAACTGGAGACCCAGCCCTTTGCAAAGGTTTTCCTTGTTAATCCCGGAGCTTCAGCTTGTGGACAGACAGGTCATGCAGCCCAGAGCAGTTTACAGCTGCCTTCCATGGTTTGATGGGCAGCCTGAATTTTCATGCTTGAATTTTCATGCTGGACCACATGTAGATGGGGGCCTGCCATCCTGGTCTCCTGGAGAGATTTATTATCGATGTGCGTACACAGTGCCATAGCTTAACATTGGAGCAAAGTGCCTCGTTGCCAAATGCTCATCTCAGTTCAGAGCAGATCCTTCAGGTTTAAATTTTCTACGTTGTCCTGAACCATCTGAGAAAGACTGGTCAGATTAATGTTTAGAAGGTAGAAAGCTTGACGATTTAGAACAAAACTGCTATCTCTAGGGAAAAAGGGCGACTCATTTGTCATCAACTTTTATACTTCATCACACATCAATGTTTTCCCCCATTCTCAAATAAAAGCAGAAATGCTGATTTTTAGAGAATACATATTCTTTTCCTTTGTAATTTATATAAAAACTTATGAGCCTTTTAAAATATGTGATCCTTGTATGCTCCAGAGGGAATCAAAGTGATGTGTCCCCCTCCTCCCCCCCCCCCCCCCCCCGGGAAAAGTAACTAGGAGGAATAAAATGTAATGCCAGGTATAGAATGAATTTTTGAAGTTGCAAAGTACAGGGAAAGAAACCAAATTCCCAGACCTAGGTTTTCAAGACCTGAAGCAGGCACTAAAGAAAATAACATAATGCACTGACTCTATGTTATAGATGAAGCAGCAAGGCCCAGAGAGGTGAAGTTACAGACTCCGGATTGTAGACTAGAACACAGTTTATTGTAATGAGAACAATATTGACATCAACTTTGAGCCGGAAATTTGGGTGCATAGTTTTGAAACCTCATTCCTTTCCTATAACCTGGTTGCTGACATTATCCCGCTTTTATAGCAGAAGAAACTCAGGAAGCTTTAAAACAAAACGCGTCCACGCTGCACTCCTAGAGAGGAGTGGCAGGGTTTGAACTTGGTCGCAGAGCCATTTCTACTCAGGGGAGCCTTTTCAGACGTTTTCTCAAAGAAGACAGAAAGCTTTGCAGCTTCACTGGGGCACCGCCATTCTGAAGGGATGAAACGTTCTTCTGTTTTCCACTGACTTAGGAAGTTCTGGGCCACAGTTTGTATTTTCAGGAATTAAACTTGGAAACAGCAGGCTTTTTGTACCAGCAGGGAGACCCATTATTTCACAAAAGCTCTGAAATAGGTACATCGTTGGGCTAATTTGCTAGGATTGATTTGGACATTTTAGGGGGTAACATTATTAAGACTCTAGAAACTTTCAGTGTCCCCAGGGCTTTGAGGCCTTTTCAGGGCTGAGGAAGTTTTCCTGGGGAGATAAAAGGCCCGTTTAGTCCTTTGAGGAACAGTCTGAGCAAGGACTTCTGAGGATTTCTCTGTTTGATCCCATTCTCTTTCAGAGGCCGGCCCCTCTGTTGTCATTTAAACACCTCATTGAGAAGCAGTTTCCAAATGGTTTTAAAAATGATGTCTGGTGAGGTCCAGTGCGGCTTGAAGTCCCCCCAGCGCTGGGTTTCCTCCTTGCTTTGAATCCGTGTTTATTTTTAAAAGCTTTCGTGGTTCGACCTCTCAGCTTTTGTTATTGCAGCTGCGCTGACTTAGCTCTCCCGCTCCTCCAGCCTTTGTGGTTTGGGGGAAGGTTCACCCACATTAGGACCGGGCTGTTAGGGACAGGAGACCAGTTCCAGGGACACATCTGCGTTTTGTTAGCTCCCACAGTCACAGGTGTCTGTCACTGTGTTGTCTGCTCGCCAGAATGGTCCTCTTTTCTCCTTCCTGGTCCGCTCACCTCTTCGTGTCCTCCTTGACTTCCCTTGGAAGTCACGGTCTTGAATTTTCTCGGTTTGTTATGTTTTGTTCTCTGCTTCCAAAGACCTCCTTCTCTTCCCCAGCCCAATCCTGATTCTCACCTGCGTGTGGTGCAGAAGCAATTCTTCGCAGCCAGTTGCAGAAGAGAGATTAAATGTCCAGGAAGGCAACAGTGTGACCGCGACACGTATTTCCCTCCCTGGCTGGGCCGTGGACAGGGCAGTTCTTTGTCATGTGCAGAAAGATGAAGGTGGTGAGTGGAAATTAATTAGAACTGTTGCCCCAATCGAAGTCCTGGAGCTGTGGGCTTTGCAGAAACAAGGAGCTGGCTCCTGTTGTCATTGGAAGGCAGCTGGTGCTCCCTATGAGCCCCTCCTCTGCGCTGGCTCAGACCTTCTGGTCACTGTCTCCCCTCAGTGCTGAAACTCCTGAGAGGGTGTCCCCTGCTGACCCTCTTCCTTCCCAGAAGGCTCTTCTGGAAGTTTTAGTCCAATATCAATCATTTCTCTACTTTTCGGTTTAAACTTTTTGTGGTGCTTAAGCCTTCCTTTCAAGTTGCCACCGGATCTCTTTAAAGCTCTGTGAAGTTATAGACACACATCCTTATTTTAGCATTGAGTATTCTGAGAGATCGGAGACTTTTTAGAGCCAGGTTTGGCTGAAAAGCGAGAAGGCATCGTCATTTATTTCTTTTAATTCACACAACTTCTTATTACAGGATTGCTTGATCCCAATTCGAAACCTTTTTCCTGTCCTGGCCCGTTCCTGTTGGCACACTGCCTCCCAGTCTTGAAGCTTTTTCTAGAGACAACTGACTGTATGCAAACTAACCAGGAAACTCCGGGAGAGGTGTGGTTCGTTTGCAATAATCATAGCCTCGGGGTATAGGCAAGAGGAAGCCCTGTCTGATGCTGGGGAAATAAAAACTCTGGTGCTTGACTCATACCCATGACACTTGAACTTGATTTATTGTTCTTATAGGCGTATTGTGCTTTTCTTGGTGAATATATTTGTGAAGCCTACCAACTTATCTTTTTGGGATCATGGTAGACACTGTTCTTCTTGAACTTGAGAAACAGTGCATTGCTTTATCGGTATGTTTTCTTAGCCTGAGGACACATGAACCGTTTCTGGGTTTTTTTCTCACTTTCCATGGACAACAAATGGTATAGAGGTGGAGATGGAGGAGGCTCAATGTTTTTATTTTTATTTTTATTATAAAAGAAGGCAAGTAGTTTAAAAGGAAGCCAATTCCATTCCCAAAGGTAGTAGTTATAGATCTTCAGATGAGAATCCAAGGGGAGAAGCTGCTGGCGGGGGGAGATGAGGCCACTAGAAAGCAAGGCAGTAAGAGCTTTGGACCTTCTTATTCTATGGCATCTGTGGATTGCTTTGCTTGTTTTGTGCTTTAATGTTCAATATCTCCATGTACTAAAAGTGACTCAAATTATAAACCTTTCCCTGACCAGACAAAATAGCACTCGCTGTTCTCTACCGGTTTAACTTCTCCTTTATATGCTGTGTAGCGAGAACACACTTTCCTATTCAACACATAACAGATGAGGATATGTCAGAGGGGCCATGTGTGACGTGTGTGGGTATTTGGAAGTTCAAGTTAATAGCCTGGGCTGTCAGGAATATATTATCTCAAGTGTAATGAGTTGCAATCAACTCTTTAGATGGTAATCATCCCTTAAATAGAGGGAGCAGGAATCATTGTCAGATGCAGAAGACGGGGGTCTGGTTCACATTATGTGAGCCAAAGAGTCTTGCCAGCCAAAGCCAGGGCGTGCCTCTGGGAATCGACCTTGCCTCTGGCCTGTCGCCCCTGATGCCCGCTCATTGTTCAGATTCCTGTTTTGGAGGGGTCTAATTTTCACTGTAGGATGACTTCAGAAAGGTCTCTCCCCTGATGTGGTTCATGCCAGACAGTCAGGCGCTGGGGCCCTGCAGCTTGCAGCAGCACCATGAGTTATGTGCTCCGCTGGAGCAAGAGGGCCCATATTTTGTGTTTCAGGAATGATCAGGCAACTTGTCACCATTTGAGTTTCTGTTGCCTGACTCCCAGTCTCCCTCCATCAAGGTGGTTACTCCTCTGAGCAATACCCACTCCATTCCTACAGTCTTGCAGGACACCCACCTTCACGCCAGTCAGCTTCTGAGGTTCCTGTGCAGAGCTGGGCCACTGCTGGGGTGTTTTTACTGTGGCTCAGGTCCTTCAGTATTTATAGGCTGCCCTCATGGTACCCATGCTGTCTCTATGTAGTCATTGCACACATTGTATGAGCTGGTACCGAACTATTGCTCCTAGGACACCTGGCAGGTTAAGCTCCTGAAGCCTCTGGGCACAACATCTTCATTAATGCATCCACAGAGGAGAACCTTGTTCTATGCATTTTTCTGTTTAAAGCATCTTATTTAATATATGCTTAATTCATTAGCTTTGAACTCACAGCCAACAGCACATTTTGGGGTTACAAATAAATTTTAGCAAATAGGCGGGTTTGCAACATGGAATTCATGAGTAATGAGGATCAACTGTATTTTCTTTTTCTTTCATGAATGTTAGTTACCACATGAAAGAGTCATGTCTGACGTTACTTGACCCCTTCTGTACTCTGAATCCCGTAGGTGCAAATAGATGTTTAAGCTTGTCCTTGGTGGTGGTAGCATCACGGGTGGACTTGTCATAGGCTCTGCAGCAGCTCACAGGACAGGCCTTCTTCCTAGTGATGAACTAGACCCCTGTGGCTGCAATCTAAGAGAAACTTTGGTTTGGTTTGGGTTAAAGTGTGTGGTCTTATTTGTGGGAGCCCGCCATAACTTCTTTTAACATGGCTGTGAAACTTCCCCCTAAAACACAGGGCCAGCCTCTGTGCCCCTGTGGGCACACTCAGGGGTGGGGTTGGAATAATCTGGGTGGGACGCAAGGGTGTGGATTGCCGAGTGCGACGAACGCTCGCTGACAGCAGTGTCTCCCCAGGCTGCTGTCCCTGTCTCAAGCCCGGGACGCCTGGGATTCCTGCACAGCAGCTCGCCTGCGGCTCCCTGACAGCCATCTGTCTGTCACAGCAAACCGGGATTGAGGAGAGGGGGTTCCCTCTGGTGATTTCAGCTTGAAGATGTCTTCTGAGCAGTGACAGTTTCTGGACTGAATGTCCTTCAGGGATGAAAGCACATTGTAACTTCTCTGCCCTTCCTTTCTCTGAAGGCCTGTCATAGGTCAGGTGCCTCAGAAGCACCCATGTTGAGCTGCAGGGCCAGCAAATGGACATAAAGTCGGTGGCGAAGGTGAAGGAAGCGTTTGAGGGAGAGCCTATTTCTACTGACAGTTTATCATTTGACACCAGATGGACTAGGTGTAGGGCTGAAACCATTTAATTATTCAGGTTTCCATCATGACTAGTATTTCCTTTATTTCTACTGGAGGTTCAGCTAGAACCATCATCGGTACTTGGTGTTCCCACCTTGTCAGGTGGATGTACCTTGTCTGTGAACAGATTTCTTATCTCCCGCCCTTGGCCAAGAGAAGAAAGAGGATGGGGAGGTTGACATCTCCTAAGGTTTGCAGCAAAGGGAAATCATGAAACCCAGGCCATTTCAGGATGCTATGATCAATGTGCATCTTTTTAGCTTTTGCTGAAAGACTCCTGTGTGCCCCGAATATGAAAATAGGAGAGACCCAATTTGAAGGGCATGAGTAGTTTATGAAAGAGCGGCTGTAAACATCATATTATAGCATCAAATTATGTTTTGGTGGTTTACCTTAGGAGTCTTTGTCAGCTGTCACCCACATTTCCTGCCGCTTTTCTGATGTACAGCTCTTTCATGGTATTTAGGAAGGGACCTGAGTTGAGAAACTGTCAGTAAGCAATGAGTAGCCATAAGCCTTGTTCCTCGTGTGATCCCAGCCACTGGAAGAAGGGAACAGCCAGCAGCGCAAGATATTTTGTTCCAAGTATAATAAAGGGCCTATCACCTCCCCCCATGAGGCTGTCAGCTCTGCACTTGAACGAGGGGTTTTGTTTATGGTTTAATTTCCCCAGAGTTCCGCAGTGACTGCTTCAGTGATGGTCCAGTCCATCATTAGATGATAGTTTCTCTGACTGGGTGTGTGAGGAGAGAGACAGATTTGGCATTAGCACTCTACTGAGCTGCAGGGGGTCTGCTGGTGTGAGAGAGGGGGCGTGGAGAAGCTGATTGTGACGACGCATCTTAATTTAACACTTGAGTCTATGGAGTTTGAGAAACAAATACCCAAGCCAGGGCAGGTCTGTGCCCTGTTGTCATTTGAATTATTTTCTGCGTCACTGTTCTGTCTTCCATACTTGAGTGATGCAGGCCTTTCTTAAGGCTGTGACTTTAATTATCAGGCTTTTTACTCTCACGAAGCAGCCTCATTTCTACAGACCTAAAAAGTGGTTGATGAGAATAACAAGTGGGAACTAACTGAAAAAAACCTAATCCTGTTGAGATTAAAATGCACATTTTGGAGTCAACCATAAAATACCTCCAAGAACATAATGCCTTTCTGGTGCTTAATTTTACTTAAAATGCTCCTAAGTTGTTAGTATGGTGAACCTCATCACAGTTTCTTGTTCATTTTGGCCAGGGCACACGCATGAGTTCTAAAGCCATATGAGAAATAGAAATAGACAAAGGAGCTCCTTTAAACATGTCTTTTCTCTGCAGTTAAAGGGGGAGAGGGACACAGGAGGGAGGAGGGAGGGGTGAGGTGATTAGGCAGCCAGCCCAGGGTCAAGTGCTCTTAGGATGCTGCAGATGTGAAGGTGCCTGAAACCCACGATTACAGAGAGAACAGAGAGTGGAAGCCCAGGAGGTTGCAGAATTGCTACAGGGCAACACTCCAGGTCTAGCAAACATCAGCAGGTCAGAAATTGGAGAGCTGATATCTATGAAGAGCTGGTTGACTAAGGGAATTATTAGTATAGATATGAGATTTACAAAGATAATGTTTCTATTTCTAAGGGATATGTCTTTTCATGACCAGTCACTGTTGACCGTTGGGTTGGCCTCGTTCTCCTGTCTTGACTCTGTCCACGAGAGCAGCCGTCTGTCCGTGGGGACATCTTTGAGCAGGTAGGGCGGATCTGGAATTTTTTTTTTTTTTGGGCGGGGGGGTGGCGCGGTGAATGCTGCTTCTCCAGAGAGCCTGTAGAGGGATCCTTGTATCTGCCAGTCAGCTTAATAAGCAAGAAGAGGTGAGACTGCTATGTTTGCCCAGCAGAGTCTGTGATAAGTTTGGATTTTATAAGAGTGTGAAGAAGATGTAAAGAAAGGGGGCCCAAACCTGTCTGAGTAGCATCAGAAGCTTCTTCTGAGACCTGAAAACCTTCTAAAGGATGTGGAAAGAAGATTTTATTTTGAGCAAGATGGGATCCAGGCGAGCCTAGAGCCTCTGGCCAGGGAATTGAGATTTTCTCTTCTCAGGACTTGCTGTCTGGGAATTGAGATTTTCTCTTCTCAGGACTTGCTGTCTGGCTCGGCACAGCCGTGATCCACCAGCTCCTGCCTGGGCACCTGCTGAGGGCCTGGCACATTCCAGACCCACAGGAGGTGGGGCAGCGTTCAGTGCCTCCAGGTGGAGTTTATTCTGTTTTTCTGGGTGATTTTGACTGATGTCAGATTAGGCACTGAAGCTGACTTTTGGGTTGTGCCCCGATCTGCTAACATTTATGCAGACCCTGAAGTCAAAGAAAGCAATCCTCATCCAGTCTTTCTTGAATGTGCATATTTACTTGGCCTGCCCTCAGCTATTCGTTCGGAGTTGAATATGATATGAAAACTGCTCTCGACAGGGAAGGCCAGCAAATTAACACCAGAGAAAACGAGAGGCGAGCCTTGGGGTCCTGGTCATGGAGGAGAGGTGACTACATCACAGGGGCACACGGAGGGTGCCTGTGGATTTCGGAGAGCCAGCAGGAATGCAGGAACCATCTTAGGATGAGCTGCTTGAGTGATGAGGTCAAGCCAGTAAAACAATGTAAAGGGCAAGAAATAAGAGTTCTGGATTCAGAGTCATAAATAAGCTTCATACAGCTTATAAAATCAAAGCAAGAAAACAAACCAATACACTTGGTCAGTTTAATACTGTTCATTCAACAGAGGGGAGGTTTGTCTTCCTGACAGTTTATAAAAAGAAAACATAAACCCAACCACACTATTTGGGGGTGGGGGGTAAAGGGGCAGGGTAGACACTCATTCTGGGATTACCACCTGTATCGTCCTGTGCAGTTTCCCTGAGTTATCACCTTTGCTGGCAAAGCTTGTCAGTGGAAAATAATGAAACACCATTTTGTAAAACATGGTGCATTCAAACTGGTCTTGCTTTCTTTCCAGTTAGTTCAAAGGAGCAGGATTTTGAATGTGGTAGTGAGCAGTGAACTGTGGCTCCTTTAATAATTGGTAAACTGACAAATTCCCTAAGATTATCCAGCACTCCTCTCCCAGGAGTGATGTTTTACGTCCATGGTGTCACTCATCAAGATTGGAGAGGAGGAACCAGGTAGTCTTAGGCACCTGGGCTGACATTTTGAAGGCTATGTGTAGCAAAGAAAACGAAAGAAGAATCTTTGGCTCATACAATGGAGAGTTCATTTCCCACAGCAGGTTTGCATCGGGGCACGCCCGGCCTTCTGGTTCCGTTTACGAGTCGGATTTGATCACATGACCCCTTGATGGAGGCTGCAGGATGGGCAGACTGGCTTCATGACTAATCCAAGGCAGCTGCCATGATTGCTTTTAAACATGAAGGAAGCTGTGCTGGTTCTTCTTGGGGAGGATGCTTCAGTACAGTCTGTGTCGAAGTGGATGAATGACTCATTGCCAATAAAAAAAAAAGAGAATCTTTTTATTCCCCCACGCTTGTAAATACTCTAAACACAGCAGTGTTTAGAGGTAGGTGATACACCAGCTGGTTCAATGTGTAGTAGCCTATTTCTTATTTTTATCACCAATTTATATTGAGAGGATGACAAATAGACAGAATTAGATTTCTGGTTCTGCCACACAGCCAGGCTTCTGTAGTCTCAGGAGCATGGCACAAATGCTTGGGGTAACGGCTCACTTACCTGCGTGCTGTAACGCAAAAACAGAATGTGTCTTCCTTCTTCAGGCCTCAGTGCCCACCTTGACAATGGAAGACCCAACAGGTCACTGGGACTGTGCTCAGGATTTTAAAGTCTTGTATTCTTCATCTCTTCAGAGAGATGAATGTTCTGACATGACTTCAGAGTATTTGCTGGGTTTAAGCCAAAAAATAAAAACAAAAACCACTGTAGTTTGTCTTCTAAGTCCAACACAATTTGCTTGGTCCAAATCACTGTACACCATGTCAGCCAGCAGCACTGGCATCTAGGCACATAGAATGAATGGAGTCCTGGAGAACCCAGATCTGACATAGCTCCACGTGGATACTGGCTTGGCTTGGGTGTTTGCACTAATCTGATTGGTCTTAATGAGTTAAAGGACATTATCTTTTCATTTCTCTGTATTGAGCTGGAGAGAGTATCTTTTGTAGCTATAAATTCCTAAAGTAATGTTACCTGTGCGTTTTTTTGGAAAATATTTTTATGAGTCATTTAACCCATTTTCATTTCATGAACAATTCATCATGAATTTCATAGTCAGCCATCTTTCCAGCAATCGGTAAGCTCCCTTTCTCCTTCATGATCTTGCAGCTGACCTTTGTCTTAGTTCAGCTTTATTCTGGGGAGGTTTTGGTGCCATTTGTAGATTTGATATGTGGCTGATATTCCCCCTCGCTTCCTATGTAATGACCAAGGGCTGATATATGAACATAGCCCTTCCTGTTTGCTTTAACAAAAGTGAAGTAACAATAGTAGTTACATAATTTTTTAGAGTTGAATCTTCATCTTAGAATCTTGAATTTAGATCTAGAGTTAAATCTTGAATCTCTTGTGTGGGCAAGCAAATGCTTACACGTCTTACCTAATGTGTTGTTCTGAATAAGTAGGAATTGAGAGACCACATTTTTCAAAAAGCCTAAGACACCCTTCTCTTTCTGGGTATTGAGAATGTCATCTACAAAGGATGGATCAATTTAGCTGTCAGAATGAAAGCTGAGGGCCCAATTGCCCATGCAAATTGGCCACTTGTACAAGCGCTTCAAAATTGCCTGCATGAAAAGTAAGCCTGCCCTTTGAAAACTGGAGGCAGGAATACGAAAGAAAGTAGTCACTCTTTGGAGACCTTGGTGTCCCCAGAGAGCTGATTTTAGAAATTGCTCATTTTGAGCAGTTGCTGTTTTCTTGGCAACTTGTTTGCTTTAATAAAGAAGTCATTTTGCCCCTCTCTTTCTTTCCCTCTTCTCCCATGCCTCTTAGCAGCACAGAACACATCTCATTGTCTGATGTGGGAGTAAAGGCCTGGGAAATATTTTACTCCAGCTTTATTCCAGTTACTGAGGCAATATATTGGTTCCAAGGTCAGCCATTCTGGCCAGCTTTTATATACTCAACAAGGGTGAGCTACACGAAGACTGAATGGAAAACAGTTGGGTTTCTCTCTTCCCAAATGCTGTTAGGATTAGTCGACACTTGGAGAAATAAAACCCCCAGTTCTCGTCTTTTCTGTAGGTCTCAGCTGTGTTTAATATTTTTAAGGCATTGCATTTCATAGTGACAATTAACCGAAGGAGAGAGGGGGGTCTTGGGTGGATCAGGGTGTGAAGGCTCAAAGCAAGACGAATATTTCTTTTCCTGGTGCATCTTCCCCTTTGGATACAACTTTCAGAAGTACCTGCTCTTCTGTTAAGGATATGCCTCTGCTGGTCTAAGAGCCCCAAGATTACATCATTAAATGACCCAAATGTGAGGTCTTGTGTTCCCATGTGAGGTCACACTGTCCATGAAACCTCAGCCATCACAGGAGATGGTCTCCATGTACTCCTCCTTGGGACCTAAGATAGCAAAGAAGGGAAGATTCAAAGAAGGAAAAGTGTGACATGTGGCACTTGTCATTTTTAAATGTACATAAGGTAATTATTAAAGAGATTCTTTATTAAATGATCTTGACCAATATGGGGCATTATTTGTACAGAAAATAACTAGCTGGTTACTAATTATTATACAGAGCCCTCCCATGTAACTATGGCATTATGCCATGCATCCTGTATTCAGATGCAGGAGAAAGTGTCTTATTGTCCATATATATTGATATGGAAAGTAAGGCAAAACATTTATTTACCTTTTGCGTTACAATATTATTGTATAGGTACAAGTCTTAGGAATTGATTTTAAGTGTATCTCCCTCTCACCCCGTACATTTGCACGCATGTTTCCTATGGAAACACTACTTGATTTAGATGCTGTTTGCAAATGTAGAATGTGGCATAGAATCCACAGGCTGGCCAGTGCAGGCAAACCTCGGGGGAAGGAATGCCTTTAAAACTGAAAACATCCAAATAGGTGGCCCCTGACAGCACATCCCTTTTTAACCCTGCTCTCAGCATTTACATACCATAATGTCAAACAAGGTTCAAAGTTCAGGTTGGAATATTGAACAAAGCAACAGATATATATTTAAAAAAACAAAACAAAACAAAAACACACACAGTTTCATAAAACAGATGGAAGAATACACTGTGTTCATGGATTGGTAGAATCAATATCATTAATATGTCTATACTACCCAAAGCAATCTATAGATTCAATGCAATCCCCATTAAAATACAAATGGCACATTTCACAGACCTAGAACGAACTCTCCAAAAATTCATCTGGAATAAAAAAAGACCTTGAATAGCTGCAGCAATCGTGAGAAAGAAGAACAAAGTAGGAGGGATATCAAGCTATATTACCAAGCCACTTTTCTCAAAACTGCCTGGTACTGGCACAAGAACAGACATACAGACCAATGAAATATAATAGAGAACCCAGAAATCGACCCAAACCACTATTCTCAATTAATATTTGACAGAGGAGGCAAGAGCATACATTGGAGTCAAGACAGTCTCTTCAATAAATGGTGCTGGGAAAATTGGACAGAAACTTGCAAAAAAAAAAAATGAAACTAGACCTCCAACTTACACCATACACAAAAAATAAACTCAAAATGGATAAAGGACTTAAACGTAAGACGGGAAACCATAAAAATCTTAGAGGAATCCACAGGCAGCAAAACCTCAGACATATGCCAAAGCAATATCATCACTGATATAGCTCCTAGGGCAATGGAAACTAAAGAGAAAATAAACAAATGGGACTACATCAAAATAAAAAGCTTCTGCACAGCAAAAGAAACCATCAACAAAATAACAAGAAAGCCCACTGCATGGGAGAACATTTGCCAATGTTATATCCGATAAGGGTTTAATTTCCAAAATTTATAGGGAACTCCTCATCTTAACAAAAGGAAGATAAACATTCAAATAAAAAAATGGGCAAAGGACCTAGAAAGATACTTTTTGAAAGAGGACATAAGGAAGGCCAAGAGACATATGAAAACATGCCCTAAGTCACTAATCATCTGAGAGGTGCAAATCAAAACATCAATAAGGTACCATCTCACACCTGTCAGAATGGCTATCATTAACAAAGGACAACTGCTGGTGAGGATGCGGAGAAAAAGGAACCCTCGTGCACTGCTGGTGGGAATGCAGACTGGTGCAGCCACTGTGGAAAACAGTATGGAGTTTCTTCCAAAAACTAAAAATGGAACTTCCCTTTGACCCAGTGATCCCACTTCTAGGAATATATCCCAAGAAACCAGAAACACAAATCAGAAAGGATATATGCACCCCTATGTCAATAGCAGCACAATTTACAATAGCTAAGATTTGGAAACAGCCTAAGTGCACATCAGCAGATGAGTGGATTAAAAAACTGTGGTATATCTACACAATGGAATACTGTAATGCTGTAAAAAGGAAGGATTCCTAACATTTGCAACAGCATGGATGGACCTGGAGAGCATTATGCTAAGTGAAATAAGCCAGGCAGAGAAAGATAAATATCACATGAGCTCACTCATTTGTGGAATATAATGAACAATATAAACTGATGAACAAAAATAGATCCAGAGTCAGAGAAGCATCAATCAGACTGTCAACCTCAGAGGGAAGGCAGGGTAGGGTGGGGGGAAGGAGGAAAGATCAACCAAAGGACTTGTGTGCATGCATATAAGCCTAACCAATGGACACAGACACTAGGGGGATGAGGGCATGAGCAGGGGGGTGGGGGGCAACGGGGGGATAGGACACATATGTAATACCTTAATAAAGAATAAAAAAAAAATCAATATCCCTCAAAAAAAAAAAGTTTCAACTTTGCATCTTGATCTGTCTTGGGTATAAAATGGTTAGCAATCTTATATTTTTGGGGATTGAAATGAACCTGCTCTGTGGGCCAGCCTCTGACCCCAGGGCATCGACTGGAGGAGTTGAGGGGCGGGGACAGGTGGCTGCTGCAATGACAGGACCAGGACTCACCTTTACATACACTTTCTTCATCACCTCCAGCTTTAAGCCCAGTTTGCTTTCCCTATTCACATTGTTTTCTTGAATGCTGACATTTTTCCTCAGGAATGTGGGGGCAGCTAGGAGCAGCGGCTCCCTCCTCTGCTTTCCCTGTCCCAATGTGCCTTCTTTGTTTATGTCCCTAACAGTTTGCACCTTTCCAGGCACCCAGGTATCTCTGCAGGCTGCTGCCTGTGTATTTCCCTCTCCTATCCCTCCTGCTCTGATGTGTCCTTCCTTCCTATTGTCCCCTCTCCTCTCCTCTCAGTTTCTCGTGATGTCTCTTTCTCTGTTCCTGTTGTCCGCATTTCCTTTTCTTGAATGGTGGAAGGCCGGGGGGAGAGGGGTGGTGTTTCTGACGACCACCAGCCCCCAGGAACCTGCCTTTCTTTCAGTCACCCTCTCTCTTTAACCTGACTGTCCACTGTGATTTTAGTGGGGACATGTATGTGAAAGGAACAATGGGACAGAGGTGACAACATAGGAAGAGCAAAGTTAGGGATAGGCTCAGAAAAGGGAGCAGTGTGTACACAGAGCATAAACAGATTGCCTGCACCCCACTCACCTCTGAGTGGTGGATTCTTCAGACAGTTCCTCCTCACTGAACCAGGGGCGTTGGACCAATGAGCAAACAACAATAATATCCTGTACTTATTTTGTATTTTAATTCCTAGTGAGGAAATTCTGATTCTTCTTATATCTAGTATTGTCTTAAGTTCAAAGACATTCATTCCTCATTTAGTATAGGCTCAGTTTCTAGACTGTTTCTATACAACTAATGCTTTGCAAATATGGGCTATGATTTATAGTCTTTTTTAAAAACATATTTTAAAATCTAAAGTTCTCCTGTGGAGCCTCAGTCCCCTGGTTTCGCCTCTCCTTGTTGTCCTCTGCAGAGCTGTCACATCGATTCTCCCAGATGCCACTCTGGCCGTCACTGAGCTGTCCATGGCTCCCCCTTTCTTTGTGGGGGGCGGGGGGGAAGTCTCACCTCTTTCTCATGTTCATGTTCTCTAATTATTTGCTTTGTCACTGAGCAGTTCCTTTGAGCCTGCCTCCCATTGGCCATGTGTTGGAGCCTGTGCCAGGCTGCCTTGCTGGTCCACTCACTCCAGCTGCTGCCCCTCCCTGCCCCTCAGCCTCCCACTGGGAACCCATTTTGTTTGCTTCCTCATTTTCCTCCGCAAACTTGAGCATCAGGCCAGCTTTCCACCCATGATTCCCTCTGCTCTCCAGTCCTGACTTGGCATTTTAGAAGAGTTGCTTTGCTTCACCTGTCCCAGTTCAGCCCCCACTCCTGCGAATTCCTATCCTCCCCAAGGTTGGAGTTTCTATTAATTCACCCTGCAAGGAGGGTGGTACAGAGGTTCACACTCCGACTCAGCATGGCTCTAGCGCCAGGGGTGGGCAAACTTTTTGACTCGAGGGCCACAATGGGTTCTTAAACTGGACCGGAGGGCCGGAACAAAAGCATGGATGGAGTGTTTGTGTGAACTAATATAAATTCAAAGTAAAGGAGCGGAGGGGAGAGCAAGAGAACTGGATAGAACAGCCGGATCCGGCCCGCGGGTCGTAGTTTGCCCACGGCTGCTAGCCAATATGCCTCTTCCTTCCATGTGAGGATTCTCAGGCCTGCCTGTTTGATCTACCATTTGCTTCACCTGTGTTGCACCCCACCCAGGTGGTCTTCATCAACTCCTACTATTTTACCCCTCCCACAAAGCCCTGATCACATTCCTCTTCTTCTAGAGAGGCTTTTCCTGACTCTTCCATCTGGAAGGAACCTCCTTTTCCTCCAGTTTCAGAGCTTTACTGAATCGTGTAGCACACGAATCAGACAGTGCCCGGTGTGAGCTACCAAGAACATAATCAGTCCCTGCTTTGTCTACTAGCCGCCTAGAATGGCCATGAGGGTGTGCTGTGCATGGTGCTTAAATGACCGCTTGACTGATGTGGATGAAAATGGGCCACATGCTAACCTGACAAGCTCAGGGGAGGCCTGTGTGGTGGCCTTACAAACTCAGAGACCTAAAGTAACCACATAGGATGGTCTGAAGTGAGAACTTTTTAATTAAAAGCAGTTTATGATGATTAGTTATATCCTAGGCTGGCATCTTCCCTGACAAAGGCCAGTCTTTACCCTAACTGAGCCTGTCTATTTTCTTTTTGCATCTATGATACTATAATGTTGGAATGTCAAAGTAATTTGTCTTTTCCTGGAACCCTCAAAGCATAGGCACCCCTCTGCAGAGACCACAAATCCCCTCATTGTCATTGAGTTGTTGACGATTAACTATCATATACCCCCCCACACACACTTTACATATTATGTTACTTTTTATCCAATCCCAGAGGTTTCCCCCTCTGCTTTCTCTTGACTCCCTAATTTATCACCAGTGGATTTCATGTAACCCACTTGCCTCTCCTCTTTTGGTTGTAATGTATAAAATAAGGTGCAAAACTGCCATCCTCAGGAGATTATCTCAGTCTCTTTAGATTTGGCTTCCCAGCAGTGGTAGACAATTTGACACAAATAAACCCACAAAAATTCCTCACAGGTTTGAATGTTTCTTACCTTGACACTGATGTTGAGATATCTCAAACTCTGTAGTCACTGGTGAAATTCTTGAAAGTTGGGAAACACTAGCCCAGCAGCTTATAGCTTTCTTGAGCCTATGCTGGTGGGATTTCTTCTACTCCTTCACTTAATGTCTTTATGATACCAGGTAGTCTGGTCCATTTTTATTTTATTTCTTGTGATTTTACTGTGGCTGGTTCAAAATTGAGCTCTTAAGACTGGCCTGAAATTTTAATTTCTCTCATGTACATGTAGGATAGTGGCCACCACTCAGCTGACCTTTGATCTCTAGGAGAATGTGTAAATCCAAATATTTTCTCATTCTGAGTACAATGGGCCGGGGCAGGTTGCATATTTTAGTGGAGGGGCATATGTTGAGGAGCACTCAAGTTGTAACTGATGCTTAAAATGTATTCATGCATTTCACTGTGGAAAGGTCTTTAAGAGCCTATGAAGGTGGCTGAAGGGTACTTCTGGGAATGGTTATCATTTGTAAATCACAACACCTTGCAGGGGGCTACTTCTGCACGGGTGTGTGTCTGGGACTGGCTTTTGTTGGGCGGGGCTGTAATTGAGAATTATGACACAGAGGACTTCTGAGGTCATTTCTACTAAAGATGATACTAAGCTAAAAGAGAAAAGAGTAAGAATAACATGGAATTGAGTCAAATGGGGACATTTTATATGTTAATAAAACATAAGTTTCTTATTTAATAGATAAATATCCACCTTAAAACATTTCACCCTTTAATCTGAGGCCAGCCTCTGGGGCTTTGCCATTTCTGTACCTACTCCGTTTTCTAGAATATGTGTCAGTGATTTATGGTTTATACATCAGCTAATGTCTGACCTCACTGGAGAGGATGGGCTAGCTCAGCCTTCAGACCTGAAGGGGCCGTTGTGATTTTAATTTACTTCCTATTCAAGGTCACTGCTTTGTGGCTGTGGTTTCTGCTTGTATATGTGCGTGTTGTATCGAGTGATATATGTGCCTCCTGAAGATGGAACTCTACCCGGGCAAGGGCTGACCTTAGGGAGCAAAAAGTCCTGATGCTGTTCACTGGCCTTCATGCCCCAGAATGGTAAAATCCTTGACATAAACAGTGGCATCGTAAAACCTTTCAGGGGGTATGGGCCCCAATCCTGCTTTTGGAACTGGTTTTTGGTTCAGAAATCAGATTCCAAAGGAAGTTATGTTGTCCCCCGAGCCACGTGAATTCTGAGCTGGGCATTCTGCCACTTGAATGTTGCCTTTTTACAAGGAAGGGGCCTGGATTCAGCAGGAATGTTCTCTTCCTGCAGTATCTGTTGTCTGGTTGCATCAAGGATTCTGAATTCTCAGTCCTCTTGGCCTCTGTCCCCTTTGCTGCTTAAGAGGATGCCGTCCTCTGCAGGCCTGACTCTTGGATGTCCTAGCCGAGGGGCCTCATGGGCTCATTTATGACCTCACTGGGGGACGCTAGGGAAACTCAGCCTCTACACCTAATTATCAGCCTCAGTTTTTAATTTAATTCTGATATGTGGGAGCCAGTAGAAATCTCCAGGTATTCATGGCAGCAACCAGTGGATCTGTCCAACTTTATTACTTAAGGTTTGGTTAAGTTACAAACAAATACAAGGAAATTTTAGTACTAAATTACAAAGCAGATTTTAGGGCTCCAGAAAGTTGATGTATTCAAATATGCTGTTTAATAAAGAAGTCTCATCTAACATATTTGTTGCCACACCCGAAGGAGATATTATTGGTGTTGTAAGAAAGAATTGGCCGCTCCTAGGAATTTTTCCTGGGCTGAGGATGCCTCCTTACCTTGGGGAGAGCTCCCTTACTCCTCTTTTGGCCTCAAGGATTTGCATCTGTGCCTTCCCCTTTCCAAAGGATGATGTCACAAACTTTAAAAGATTCTGCTGGGACCACATAGGGATCCGGGATTCTGCTGTGTGTCGGGGCACCTGGCCTGCGGGCGTCTTCTTGGGCAATCTGAATAAGTTGCTTTGGCTCACCCCCTCACTTCCCATGAACTAA
Organism: Plecotus auritus; assembly: GCF_963455305.1. Classification (NCBI taxonomy): domain Eukaryota; kingdom Metazoa; phylum Chordata; class Mammalia; order Chiroptera; family Vespertilionidae; genus Plecotus; species Plecotus auritus. The sequence goes on from NC_137774.1 coordinate 165,776,792, forward strand.
CCAAAGGCACCTCTCAGAGATGTGATGTTACCTAGTCACTGCCCTCTGACATCTGAACCTGGAGACTTCAAAATTGCTCTTTAGCAGATACAAAATTTTACAAATTTCCAGATGCTGTAATTCAGTTTATTTTCTGCAGGCAGATGGCTTTTTAGAAAATTACTGAAGGAGACAGTGTGGGAATTATTGCATAGAGGAATAGCCAGAATGTTCCAGAATATTCTGGGAAGTTCTTTCCTTGCCATCATTCTCAGCTGCTGCCTAAGTGAGTGTGTGATGGGATAGGCAACATCAGTGTGTTCCAGGTTTATGGCAGCCAAAAGCTGCAGAGCGTGGAGAGCAGGAAGAAGCTGTGTGAAGGACAACAGAGAAAGCATGAGCCCTGAGTGCAGAAGTGCAGTGTTTGAAGTCCCATGCATCCTTAAGGAACAAGGGCACGTTTCCTTTATGAATAAGAAGTGGGAAGTAACCTATTTGCTGGAACACAAGGTTCTAGGGGGGCTGGTGTTTTGTGGTAGACTTTCTGTCACATTACAACGTCAAGTTTGCAGGGTTTTTGTGTGTTAAATTGGATGGGGAGATTGGATGGCTTGGTTTTCGTAAAGTGAATCATTTTTATGCTTTATAATTTTTTCCTATAAGTCTCATATTGTGAACCAAATAAGTTGATATGTAAATAAAAATACAAACGCAGATTTTTGGTATTAGTTTATTCTAAAACTTCTGCCTTTAATCAACTATTTTTAAAATGTATTACTTAAGGCACTGTATTAAAAAAAGAAAGCATGAAAGGGCCATCCTACAATGCGTAAATTCACACAACCAATCTGACTCTGACCTTCAAACTGCTTAAAGTAATTCAGATGGATTTGAGATGATGGCCCTTTCCATTGTTTCCTGAAATTTGTTTTCATATGTTAACAGCATTTGAATTTTTATTTCTCCTTCTCTGAAACGAGAAATCCATAGGTGCATGGATATTTATTAAGCCAGGACTGTTCTACTTGTCATTTTTAAGCTATCCTGTGTCACTGTTTTAAGTCTCACATTGCTAAAGCAGCTTCATCTGGTTGTGCATGGCACTAATGGAACTTTCTAGAATTGATACACAATGACTACAACATCTTTCAAACTGGGTAAACAGGATCATTTTTTTCTTTTCTTTTTCGCAGTGTTGGAGTGTGAGAGTTGAGCTCCAGTGAGCAGATGGCTGTGGATCCTTAGTGTGATACATGATCCAAGCAACACTCCAGCCTTTTCCTCCTTGGTAAGTCAGACATCTAGGTGGGAAATGAAGGAACCAACAGTTTTATAGGTTCAGATACTGTGACAGCTGATGAGCTTCACTTACCTCTGCTGCTAAAATTGGCAGTGAATGGGCAAGCTTTCAGAGAGACAAGTCTCTTTATGGCAAAACTATTTTGGCCCAACCCCTCACTGAGGAAACCCAAAGCCCTGACAGGGTGCCATTGACACAGCATCCTCGGGCCCACCGTGTGCTTATTCACCTGGTTTCGGTTTTATTTTGCACCCCTAAACATACTGCTACTTATATATATATATACACATACTAGAGGCCCGGTGCACAAGATTCATGCACTGTTGGGGAGAGGGTCCCCTCAGCCCAGCCTGTGCCCTCTCACAGTCCGGGACCCTTTGGCGGACATCCTTAGCACTGCTGTGGTGGTGTGAGGTGTGAGAGGCTCCTGCCACCACCCCTGTGCTTGCCAGCTGTGAGCCCGGTGTGTGGCTGAGCTGTGCTCCTTCTGTGGGAGCTCACTGACCACCAGGGGGCAGCTCCTGAGTTGAGCATCTGCCCCCTGGTGGTCTGTGCGCATCATAGCAACTGGTCATTCCGCCGTTCAGTTGATTTGCATATTACCCTTTTATTATATAGGATTAGGACAAACATGCACTTATTTTGGGTTACCTGGTAATTATGTTGCACAAAAGTGTTCTGGTATCAAATCTCCCTCTTTTATTACAAGCAAAAGCAGATGTTTATTAAGAGTCAAGTTCTACAGGATTGGCATACTTAAATCATGGGATAATATGGGGATACCCTTTGCCACATACATCAAATAACGTGATTTTTAAAAACCTTTTTCTTAAAAGGGTACACTGACACTTTAAGGCCTATTTGATAGATTTTAATATAAAAAAATTGGCAAAGAAAAACCACTTAATTTGTGTTTATTTGAAGAGTTTAAGCAGGGAACTACTGTTTGTTATTAGTTCATTCATTCATTCATAGAAATAAATCATTGTAGCAAGCCCATGAGTCTAATGTAGCAGAACTTTTGGAGATCTTTTACAAGAGCCACTGGTCCCTACATACTTCATGAGTGATGGTAACGTTTTCTTCACTTTAATGGCAGTGATATAAAAAATAAAATTATGGTTATAAAAGTAATGAAAAACTATATGTGGTACCTAATTAACTGGAAAAAAGAAATTGCAGAATAATATTTAATATAATCCTATTAATCTTCAAAATATACAAACACAAATGTGCAAACATATAATATCTACCCACAAGTCATGTGTGTTATAAAGTCTACCAGAACATATATCAATATGTACCGAATTGTAAATACATTAACACTGCAGTTGAGAATGTTGGCACTTCATGAGCCTTATCTTCACTATCTAAAATTTCCAATGTTAAAGTTTGCAAGCTGAAAAAGAAATGAATTACAATAGTGAATGCTCATTATAGAACATACTAGAGGCCCGGTGCATGAAAATTCATGCACTGGAAGGGGGGGTCCCTCAGCCCGGCCTGCCACTTCTCACAGTCTGGGAGACCTCAGGGGTGGGAGGTGACTTGGCGATCAGGGGAAGGTGACACCCCATCACACCTCTGCTGCTGCCACTGCCAGCAGTGCAAGCCTCGGCTGGCCCTGGATATCTGACCCTCAGGTGGCCCTGGGCAGCTGGGCAGCCACCATCCGAGGCTTGCCTGCACCTCGGGCCAGCCCTGGGCGGCTGGGCAGCCAACATCTGAGGCTTGCCTGCGCCTCTGGCCATCCTTTGGTGGCTGGGGGGCTGAGGGGACTGGGGGACTCCAGAGGCAGGCGTGTAGAGCGGCTGGGCCCACCTGGGCTGAGGGGACTGGGCGCCGCCATCTTGTGGCTGTGGGCGCCGCCATCTTTGAGGGCATGGCAATCAATTAGCATATTCCTTCCTTATTGGCTGTGGGTACCGCCATCTTTGCGACTGCGTGAGGATCAATTAGCATATTCCATCTTTATTAGCTAGGATAGGGTGGAGCAAAAGTAGGCTTACAGTTGTGAGTATGTGAAATGGAGTTTATTCTTGTATTATTATTTATTATTATAATATTTTTCATACAAACAACAGTAAACCTAACTTTTGCCTCACCCTGTATGTAAAAGAAGGGCACAGTTCCCTCATAATCCCTTAGCCAAAGACAACTGCCTTTGACCGCAAGTTGGGCATGTGCCATGGCTGTCATTAAGCAGGACAACAACCAACCTAGTCACAACGTCCTAGGCCAGTGGTTGGCAAACTCATTAGTCAACAGAGCGGCAAACTGCGGCTTGCGAGCCGCATGTGGCTCGCGAGCTGCAGTTTGCCGACCACTGTCCTAGGCTGTAGTATGTTTTTGATTAGTAATTCATAGATTTGAATTAATACTGGGTATAAAAGTTTATATACCGCTCTTACACTTGTTATAACATATACTTGTATATTATACGTATATGATAATGCTAAATCATATAATTGGAAATTGTAAATGACCCTCATTTAATTGCATCATACTAGTCTATCATGCAAAGGCACTATAATGTAATTTACTGTCTTTTTTGGGAAGATATATATGTTATTTCCAGTTAAGAAAAATAATAGACTGTGCTGAAACAATCATGATAAGCACGTATGTCTTACACTTGTTTCCAATACTGCTTTCTAGCCTTTTGTCGGTCACACTATCTCCTGCCTTGTGAAAAGCAGAAATTTGGTGCATGAAATCGATATTTTATCAACAATAGCAGCTGCTACTGTAAAGCTTTCTTTTAGTTGAAGGTTAATTCATTGTGTTACAATAGCTGTAGCTGACTTATAAATTCAAAACCAAGGAGTTTTAATGAGGCTGCTAATTGGCTTTGGAAAGTGTTGTAGATATTTATATTATACCAATAATATGCCAGAGAGTTTGCTATGCTGAAACTTCACTGAGTATCATCATTGATTGTTTAGTCAATTTGTTAGTTTTCCTTCCTTTTTATATGTGTCATTGCTTACACATAATGATATTTGGCTGGTTTCTTTTTTTTTAAAATATGTATTTATTGATTTCAGAGAGAGGAAGGGAGAGGGAGAGAGGGATGGAAATATCAATGAGAGAATAATTGATTTGCTGCCTCCTGCATGCCCCCTACTGGGGATTGAGCCTGCAGCTAGGACATGTGCCCTGACCGGGAATCAAACCTTGACCTCCTGGTTCATGGGTTAATGCCCAACCACTGAGCCATATCTGCCGGGCTGGTTGATTTCTTATGTGATTTTTAGCCATTACTTTAAGAATATGTGTGTGTGTGTGTGTGTGTGTGTGTGTGTGTGTGTGTGTGTGAAAGAGAGAGAGAGAGAGAGAGGATGTGAGAGAATTGTTTGTTTTTATTTTATACTTTCTGAGCTACTGAGTTTCACAGTTTTTATTACAGATTTTAACAGACTTTAAGAATATTAATTCTTTGTTGTATTTTTTTCTCCACTTCATTTGCTTAACTTTATCTTCTTAAATTTAAAGTTTATTGTAGTGTTGCCAAATTTTTGCTTTATAATTATATCAACCAGTACTTAGGAAAATAATAATCTTTTAAAAGTTTCTTCTAATCTTATCAATATATTCAATGCTTTAATTCAGGAGAACAGTTCAGTTAGCTTTATAAAAATAGATCCTGAATTTTGTGATTTTTCTCACAGCTTTATTCTGCCTCCGTTCTTCCTCACTGATAAAAATCAATCCTTAGTTTTAATTTAATGAGGATATTCAAACAATTAAAATATTTGTATGGATGCACATTGTTTCATTCTACAAATAGAGACCATTTTAGAGTCAGACAACTAAAAATTTTTTTATTCTTTTATCTTTTGGTTAGGGAAAGAGAAAGGTTAACCTATTTTTTGAGATGTTCTACAGGCTTTACCTATATTTTTACCTATATATATGTATATACACTGAGTGGCCAGATTATTATGATCTCTGAACACATAATAATCTGGCCACTCAGTGTATATCCTATATAATAAAAGGCTAATATGCAAATTGTCCCCTCGACTGGGAGTTTGACCAGCAGGCAGGCCAGCCAACTGCCCATGTCCCCTCCCCCTGGCCAGACTGGCTGGACCCCATCCGTGCATGAATTCATGCAATGGGCCTCTAATGTATTTATATATATACTGAGTGGCCAGATTATTATGTGTTCAGAGATCATAATAATCTGGCCACTCAGTGTATATATGCTATATATAGGGTTGTTTTTTTTTTAATAAGAGATAATTTATTTAGGAAGTCAGAGAGGTAGAGCCATAGAAGAAAATCAGCTCAGGAAATAAGTTACAGAAGCAAACGAGGGCCCTTGGAGTTTATAGGAAAGAGAGAGAGGCAAGGAAAACCCACCTGGGGGAAAAGTGGTGGGGAAAGGTGTGGTTGTGCTCCTTAGAGAGAGCCGCCTAGTATATGTTATTTAATAGTTACTTTACCTGTTATGTTGACTGTTAACAAGTCATTGTCACCATGCTTTTCCTGTCATTTTATTTTTGTCCCTAATATTTGGTGTTGTTTGCTTTAAATGTTATGTGGTGGTGTGTCCCCAAGACCAAGGCAATACTGGTCAGCTATACCAGTGATGTGTAGGTTGATGTCCTTATTTGTTGAGTTGAGAGCACTCGCCTAGAATATTAATTGGTTATGGTGTTTCTGCAGTAACGGTTTCACAGTTTGTAAGTTCCAAGAGATAGAGAATTAGCTAGATTTCTCTTTCTGGGCTTGGATAGATTGAGCCACAACTCAGTTCTCCATCTATACTTTTCTTGGTTTTCTAGATTCATTGGCTATAAAACAAGGAAAGTGGAAGGACATCATTTGAGACTAGGAAAAGGCAATGAGAAACCAGACTGAGTTTCTGGAGACAGAATCTACATGTGAAAAGAATGTGCTTACTGATTTATTGGTGTTTAGTTGGTAACACTGCTGATAAGGAATTTCATTTTGTGGTATTTGCTGTTCATTTCTAAGAATATTATTGATATGGGTATATCACTTGCTTAAGCATGCTGTGTGGTTGTACTGTGAGATAAAGATTTAGCCTGTCATTCTTAATAATGTCAGAAATACTAAAGCGCCCTAACCGGTTTGGCTCAGTGGATAGAGCGTCAGCCTGCAGACTGAAAGGTCCCAGGTTCGATTCCGGTCAAGGGCATGTACCTTGGTTGCGGCCACATCCCCAGTGGGAGGTGTGCAGGAGGCAGCTGATCGATGTTTCTCTCTCATCGATGTTTCTAACTATCTCTCTCCCTTTCTCTCTGTAGAAAATCAATAAAATATATTTAAAAAAAATAAAGAAATACTAAAGCTATGGACTCCACTTCTTGTTCCTGCCCTATTGTCTAGTCAGCCGGATGGAAAATCTCTGTGAGATGATCTGAGCTGTGGTGTCACATGCATTTCACTTTTCATGAGCCAAGTTCATTGACAGGAGGATTGTCTGCACCCATTATCTGCATTAGGATGCCCTGGAATTCCCATTCCGGGAGGGAATTGCTCTCCTCCCTTCTTTTCTCTTTGGTATGGGATTTTGGCTCTTCCAACCCCCATTTGTTTTAGTGAGTGTCTGCAAAGTATGTTATTGTCCTGAAGGTTGTTGGCCCTATGAATACCATAAATATTTGTAAATCACAGATGTGTGGGCAAGTTCAGAATCCATTTTCTTTTCTTTGTGAAGTTAGGCTGGAAATGGCATATACGTCTGCTTATTGTCAGACACCCATTAGAGGGGGCGATGTGTGTGGGGTTAATTACTTGGAATTGAAGATTTATGTGTGCATGGGAGGAAATTGCCCCCTCGATTAAAACTGTGCATAACATCTTTTTTGGCAGAACTTTCTAAAGGGCAGAAATGACCTTGTGTTTGGATTTTTGGGTTTCAGGGGATTTGAGGTTTTCCCACGTGTCTTCAAATCAGAGCACTGGAGAGGCTTTTATAGCTGCAGGGCTACCAACCTAGGCAGTTCATGCTTCATCCACTGGGGCTTTCCTTGTGATTTTTGTGTGCATTTGTGTCTCTTTTAGCCACACAGGCCACAAAGGGATCAGAGTCATTTTGTTTCATTTGCTTTTGCTTAAAGTTTGGATAGTTGCCACTATTGGTTAAACACAAGCAGGAAAAGCAAAGGTTGGAAAGATGGTCCGGAGTTTCTGGGAAGTAAATGCCACCATATTTTCATATAACCGTATCTAAGAATAGCGAACAGATCTTACATTTCCAATGTGGAGGAATTAGGTGGGTGCATCTAAGTTATTTATCATAGCTCAGACTTCTTTGGGGCAGTGGTGGTGACTGTCCTGCTTACAGCTCAGAGTCATACACGTTTTGCGAACGCTTCCTCTTCCTTCCATAGCAAACTACCTCCTTGCTACAGTGATGGCTTGAAGATGAGGCACCTGCCCAAGTTGGCCAATCACACATTGCATCTGGTGCTAGCCTGATTAATTTTAGTAGAGGCCACAACTTCAGCTTGGACACCAATATCTCATTCTTTTTTATTTTTTTTTATTTTAAATAAATCTTTATTCAGATTATTACAATTATTTCTCCTTTTTCCCCCCATAGCTCCTCTCCACCCATTTCCCACCCCACCTTCTGCCCTTACCTCCCCCCAACTGTCCTCATCCATAGGTGTATGATTTTTGTCCATTCTCTTCATGAACCCCCCATACCTCTTTCCCCCTGAGAATTATCAGTCCACTCCCCTTTATGCCCCTGATTCTATTATATTCACCAGATTATTCTGTTCCTCAGGTTTTTAATTCACTTGATTTTTAGGTTCGCTTGTTGATAGATATGTATTTGTTGTTCATGATTTTTCTCTTTATGTTTTTCTTCTTCCTCTTCTTTAAGAATACCTTTCAGCATTTCATATAATACTGGTTTGGTGGTGATGAACTCCTTCAGCTTTTTCTTATCTGTGAAGCTCTTTATCTGCCCTTCAATTCTGAATGATAGCTTTGCTGGGTAGAGTAATCTTGGTTGTAGGTTCTTGCTATTCATCACATTGAAAATTTCTTGCCACTCCCGTCTGGCCTGCATAGTTTCTGTTGAGAAGTCAGCTGACAGTCGTATGGGTGCTCCCTTGTAGGTAATTAACTGTTTTTCTCTTGCTGCTTTTAATATTCTCTCTTTGTCTTTTGCTCTTGGCATTTTAATTATGATGTGTCTTGGTGTGGTCCTCTTTGGATTCCTTTTGTTTGGGGTTCTGTGGGCTTCCTGGACTTGTAAGTCTATTTCTTTCACCAGGTGGGGGAAGTTTTCGGTCATTATTTCTTCAAATAGGTTTTCAGTATCTTGCTCTCTCTCTTCTTCTGGCACCCCCATAATTCTGATGTTGGTACGCTTGAAGTTGTCCCAGAGTCTTCTTACATTATCTTCAACTTTTTGGATTTTTTCTTTTGCTTTTTGCTTTTTCAGTTGAGTGTTTTTTGCTTCTTTGTATTTCAATTCTTTGACTTGATTCTTGTGTTCCTCTATTCTGTTTTTGGGTCTCTGTATAATATTTTTTATTTCAGTCAGTGTATGTTTAATTTCTAGTTGGTCCTTTTTCATATCTTCGAGGGTCTCGTTATATTTATCGGCCTTTTCTAGGATATTCTTAAAAAGTCTTATAACGGTGGTTTTGAATTCTATATCCAGTCGTTTGTTTTCCTCCATTTCTTTCGTTTGTGATCTGATTCTTTGACCCCGCATTTTCACTGATTCCCTGAGTTGGTAAGGTAGATATTTGTGCTAGGTTTCCAATATGGCCCAGTGGGTCTGCTTCCCCAGTTAACCTGAGGTGGACACTCTTGGTGCACCCCTTTGTGGACTGTGTGTACAGCCTTGTTGTAATTAAGTCTTTATTGTTGTTGGTATCACTGGGAAGAATTGACCTCCGGGCCAGTTGGCTGTAAGGATCAGCTGTGTCTATGCTGGGAGAAGTTCGGTGCTGGAGACAGCCTTATAGGATTAGACTTGCCAAATTGCAATAGCCTCTGTGCTCAGCTTGGATGGGGTGGAGTCTCAGTCTTGGCGTCCTGTCAGCCTTGCCCTTGCGCGCATGTGCGCTTTCAGTCCTCCGCCTTCCCCAGTTCGAGTCTCCGCCTGAGAGTCCAGACTCCCCCCACAAGAGCGTGGGTCCCCAGGGGCTCGCCTGGAACTGGGGTTCACTGCAATCAGAACTGGGGCTCAGTGCAGTCAGGAGCCTCTGACTCCCTTCCACTAGGGAAAGCCTGTGGCAACCTCCGCAGCCTTTGTGCGCACTGGCACGCGCGTGTGCTTTCAGTCCTCCGCCTTCCCCGGCTCCCGAGTCTCCGCCCGAGAGTCCAGACTCTCCCCACAAGAGCGTGGGTCCCCAGGGGCTCGCCTGGAACTGGGGTTCACTGCAGTCAGTACTGGGGCTCAGTGCAGTCAGGATCCTCTGACTCCCTTCCACTAGGGAAAGCCTGTGGCAACCTCCGCAGCCTTTGTGCGCACTGGCCCGCGTGCGCCTTCAGACTTCTGCCTTTCCCAGCTCGAGTCTCCGCCCGAGAGTCCAGACTCCCCCCGTAAGAGCGTGGGTCCCCAGGGGTTTGCCCAGAACTGGGGTTCAGTGCAGTCAGAACTGGGGTTCAGTGCGGTCGGAGGCTTCCTTCCCCCTTCCGCCAGAGAAAGTCAGCCAGGCTCTCAGCCGCCCTTCCTCTCTGCGCGCACAAAGCCCCTTTGCCGTACCTCCAATTCTCTGTGAGCTTTTCTCTTTCCTTCTAGTTGTAGAATTTTCACTCAGCCAGCTTTCCTGTGGTTCTGGATGGTGTCCGTTCTGTCTTTTAGTTGTAGTTTTGAAATTGTTGTGCGAGGCAGCAGTTTAGGTGTTTACCTATGCCGCCATCTTGGTTTCTCCCCAATATCTCATTCTTAAACAATCCCCCCCCCCCGCCCCACTCCCCACATCATCATCGTTTGTTAGTTTCCCTTCTCTACTGGATCTTTCCAATAGGAAGGCAAACATCCACCATCTTAGTAAGATGACCCGTTGACCCTAATTTTCTCTCCATCTATGGTCCATTTCTCTCCTCTTCACAGAAAGACTCCATAACAGTGCTTGTTTATATTTGTTATCCTTAATTTCTGTTTCCTTTTTCTCTTGAACCCACTTTGACTGCTCAGTCTTTCTGTCAGTACTGCCTTGCAAGGTCACAGTCACCACCGTGTTACTAAACCCAGTGGTTGAAGCTCAGTCCCCATCGCATTTGACAGTGGATCTCTCCTACCTCCTTTGACACTTTCTCCAACTGGTTTCAGGACACCACATTTCTTTTCCCACAATTATCACTATTTGTATAATTTCTGCCCTCCCCCCAACATAGTCTCCATGACAGCAGGCATTTTTGCCTCTTTTGATCACTGCAGCATCTCCAGGCATAGAGAAAGGCCTAAGGCACAAAAAGCTGTCAATAATTATTTGTTTCATGGAAGGATTTGTGGAACATTGATGGATGGATGGGTCTTTGGGGATTTTCCAAACCCAGTGACAAAACTTTATTTCTAATTTGGACACAGAACTGGAAAATAATGAGATTGTCTACTGGAGGAAGGAATAGGATTATTCCCGTCTACCCCCCACCCAGAGTTTAGTGTATTTCGTATGATTTTTTTTTTCTATATTGTCCAATGGGTGAATAGTTGCTTGTTCACCAATTCTCAGCTCACATGTCACCTTCTCTATGGACCTTTCTCTTCCCTGTCAAAGACCAGGCCAAGTTAAGTTGCATCTTGTCTGTGTCTCCATACTCCCATGCATGTTTCTTCAGGGGTGATTTACGGTTGGATTTCTTGTAGAATTTCTTGTGTACACTTAGACTTTCCTCTTCATATAGTGAGGTCCTTGATTTGATTGAGTTCATCTTCCCACACTCTGCCACACAACGCCTATACCTATGCGTTATTTAATAAAGTGATTCCAACTGGAATTTTGTAAAACATAACTTCTTTACTGTCCACTAACAGGTGATAAAAATGTGCTCCTCTAGCCTTCTGATCGTGCTACATTTGATTTAAGATGTTTATTTCGTGATTTTTGTTTAGTAATTTAATAATTAGATTTGCTGTTGCTATCATAGACTGTCACCATATTGTCCACCTGAGGCCACTCACTCTACAGCTTTCCTGAATAGCCTTTGTTGTTTTCCATATGAGTGAACATTATTCATAGGGCTTCAAAAACAAGAGAGAGTGTAAGATCCTTCCACAGTCTCTTTCTCCGAGCTGATTGTCTTTGAGTTGTACAGAGACCTGAAAAGGAAGGCAGGAGTAATCATGTCATGTAGACCAAAATCTTGGGCCTCTCTCCTACACTGTGGAGTCAGATGTCAGCTCCTTCCTGGCATTTAACATTTCTTAAATTGAGCATTTGGACCTATTCTCAGTGTTACCATTGAATTTTGCAGTATCATCTTTAAGGAGTACAACATGACTGTCAGGGCTTGGAGCTGAGCCAAGCTTAGAATGCTGAAGTCATATTTCCTATAAATTAGTTTTATGGTATGTACATGTTTAATATTGATGTGTTTTTAAGGAGCAGGGAGCACATTTCTGCATCAATTGAATAAATAGATAAATAGATATAGATTTATAGACATAGATATCAATGTAGACATAAATAGATAGATATAGATATACAGATGTATATATATAGATAGGTATGTTTATAGAGATAGATATATACGATACAGACATAGGCATAGATATAGATATAAACAGGATTATAATGGGGACTCATGGCAGTCACTAGGGCTGGCTTACTATCAATGAAATAAATGTCTAAAACAGTGTACTAAAGTCCAGCCTTGCGGCTTAATTATAAATTTCTGGTAAATTAACTGCTAGCTGCTGAAGGATCCACTGAATAGGAGAAGATCTGAGCTCTGCAGCATCTTTAAAGTAAATGGTCTTTCACTAACTTGGTGCTACAAGCACATGTGAGCTTGCATGCATGCGTGCATACCACATTCGCGCTCTCTCTCTCTTTCACACACACACACACACACACACACACACACACACACACACACGTTTTTCATCAAACAGTATGAATAGTTAGCCATCTTTCTTCTTCTTCTTCTTATTTTGTTTTGTTAATCCTCACCTGAGAATAGTTTTCTCCATTGATTTTTTTTTTAGAGAGAGTGTAAGGGAGGGGGAGAGATAGAGAGAAACATCAATGTGAGAGAGATACACCGATTGGTTGCCTCCAACACTGGGGATTGAGACTTGAGCCAGCAACTGAGGTACGTGTCCTTGGCCAGAATCGGACCCATTACCTTTCAGTCCACAGGCCGATGTTCTAACCACTGGCAAACTGGCTAGTGCTCAGCCACTTTTCTTTTCAGCCAACTCTGAACGCATATCTGTGTCGCGCTGACACCTGTGTTCATGGCTGTGAGCAGCAGGTAGGGGCATCCACAGGGCATACAATAGGTGCCAAAGTAGCAGGAACACCCTCAGTGAGGCATGCACAAGACCACACATTCCCAGATTAGAGCTCATTCTAAAATACCGTCACTGAACCAAGCATCTTTTTAGTAGGCAGGTCTAATTCTTTCTCCCAAGTAACTATGGCTTTTCTCTATTTCTCTGGAATTCTTAACTTCTTCCTAACTCATTTTGATCATAGTTATATGCTAACTTTATCATTCTACTGTCATATTTCTATGGAGCACATTACATTTCTTTTCATAACTTTCTATTTAATTTACCGTGTTATGGTTTTCTAAGGTTATTTTATAAGCCAGGTATAAAAAAGGCCTGTATGATAATTGGAGGGGGGGGTATTGAGGGGAATGGGGGATATCTGTAATACTGTCAACAATAAAAATAAATAAATTAACTAATTAAAAAAAACAGTCTGTGTAAAGGTCTTGAAGTTTCTTAAATTGAGCAATTGGAATGTCATAATAATAGCAATAATTAAAAAGTAAGTTTTGATGGTCAAATGTTGTTTTGTCTTTTTCTAACCTTGACTTATTTTCTCGTTCAAGTTCTGTCTTAATGGAAGAACATTTACAAAGCAACTTTGGTTTTCTTAAGCAAATCCTCAATGGTCAGATACACTTACAACTAATATTTCTAACCACAGTTGCATGGTTTTTGAAGACTTTATTGATTTGGATTCGCTTCTTATTTTTTTGAACCAAGGCCAATTCCCCAAGTGTGGAGTGTAAATCTTACTGAGTTGCCTCTACCTGTCTGTAGTAGTCATCCTTGTTTGGATCTGAAAGAGGACTGGTAGAAGTTTTATTTTATTTTATTTTTTATTTATTTATTTATTTTTTAAAAATATATTTTATTGATTTTTTACAGAGAGGAAGGAAGAGGGATAGAGAGTTAGAAACATCGATGAGAGAGAAACATCGATCAGCTGCCTCTTGCACACCTCCTACCGGGGATGTGCCTGCAACCAAGTTACGTGCCCTTGACCGGAATCGAACCTGGGACCTTTCAGTCCGCAGGCTGACGCTCTATCCACTGAGCCAAACCGGTTTTGGCAACTGGTAGAAGTTTTAATGCCCTTGCATGTAGCAGTGACAATAGAAATTTAATAATGATTCTCCAACATTTTACAATATAAAACATTTTATAAACCACTGGTAGTAGCCTAGTAATACTTTATAGTAAAGGCTCAAATGATTTGAGTACTTCCTGCATCCCAGGCACTGGTATAACTGCTTAACTCCCATCATTTCATCTTCTCAGCGCCATATAAAGCAAGTTCTAATCTTATTCTCAGTTTAGAGATGAGTATACTGAGGCATGGAAAGGTTAAGGAACTTGCCAAGGTGTCTCAGAGGTGAACTGGGTGGCTGAGCCTAGTGGATAATATATTATCCAGTATGTATTTCAGTCCCCCTTTTTTCTAAAGCTCACCAAGGGAGCCCCTATGGTGGAATATTATTGAAAAGAACGATAAAGCAATAGAACCCACCTATTTAGATGTTATTGCAAAATAATGCAGCTATAGGTTTCTGCAAATAGTGTCTTGGTTTTAGTTCACTGAGCTAGCAGATATTCTGAGGGTTGGAACCCACACTCACTGTGTAATTTCCTTGCCCAAAACACATGATTGGTGGTTCATCTCAACAAAAATTCCTCACAGACAAGCAACTGTGTAAACAAATGGTGCCTCTGCAGCATCTCTTCCTGTACATGGGGTCACCAGGGACTAGCGGGCATCCCAATTAATGTCCGATTGGGAACTGTGTTTCTATTATTGACATAACACACTGACCACTTTTCTTGAAAATTGCAAAGAATGTGACATGGATTAATAACGTGTAGCCCCTACTTCCTTTAAATAGATATTTATTGAGCACCTACAGTGTGTGAGGTTTTTAGGCATTGGCAAACTACTGGCAAACAAGACAGGTTCCCACTTCCCAGGGAGCACGTATTTTAGTTGGGAAAGTAAGATTGTAATAATTTTGTCACAATACATAAGAAAAGTAGCATGTAGAAGTAAGTGCTAAATGGTAAGCGGTAAGGGATTCAGAGAGGTCGTGTGATAGAGCGTGAATAGGGTCAACTTTGGATTGGCCCGTGTGTGGTGGGGAAGGGGAGAGCGGTGTGAACTGAGACCACAGTGGTAGGCAAGCATTAGATTGTGTAGTGCTTTATTAAGCAGGACTCAAAATTTGAATGCTCATCCTGGGTGTTGGGAAGCCTTAGGGAGAAGCACTGGGGAACAGGATTTGTTTGCATTTTTAAATTGTCACTCCAGTTGTCATGGTTACCAGTGGGGAAATGGATTGTTGGGTAGCAAGAAGGGAGGCAGGAAGGTCAATCAGGAGTTCCTTGCAGGTGACTGGACAAAGCATGATGTTGCTGGAGATGGAGAAAACTCGATGGACCACATACTGATACAGAAGTCCTGGGAGATGCAGGTTTTGGAGGGGAAAGCCAGAATTCTAGGGCCATGTCAACTTTTGAGTTGACAGTTTCCATTTCTCACCCAGTTGGAGAGAGTAGACAGTTATATATGTGAGTCTGGACTGTTTGGGAATGATTGGAACCAGAGGGAGATTTTTGACTGTAGGAAGGAAAAGCGTACCTCAGACAGAACTGTGGGTGTGGGAATGTTGAAAGAAGGTGTTGGGGCAGTCTTCATAATATTTTACTTGATATGACAGTGCTTTGATACTTCAGAAGTGATCTTAAAGTGACAAGAAGTCCCAGAGGTAATCCTCTTCTTGAGAGATTTCATTCAACATCTTAGCAGCAAAAATCCCTACGGTTGTAACATAACATGCCATTCTGGTTATAAGGAACAAGGTCAGATTCTTCCAATGAAGTATATGATGGGAGCCCTTTGTAGGCTTTATTTTGCTCGTTTCTTCCCCTCAGCAGTTCAGTCTTCTATTGTTCTCCAAAGCAGGCTCTTAGCAGGCTCTTAATTGAGTCTTGGGAGGCACTAGGCAGGGCAAGACAAGTTTTCCTTGTTACCAAAACGCTACTTTATGACATTAATATTTGCCCCACTGTTTTCTCATCCTGCTCTGTGCTCTTTTAATTATTATAATTATATACTTTTTCAGGAACCTTGGACCAGTGACAGTTGAGTATTTGAGAGGCCTGCCGAATGTTTTTGTTAATGTATTTCACGTTCTCAGTGTCGGTTCTGGCGGCAGTCAGCGCACTTGTTGACTAAATGAATCTGTGCACATTTGCAATGTGCTGGGGAAGAGCCTCTGACACCGTGTTAATAATAATCCAGCAGACAGCGGTGCAGGCCGGAGAGCCACTCAATGTATGATGCCCTGCAAGGGTTTCGGTTAACACCACTTGCATTGTTAACACCTTTTGTAGGAGGATCAAAGCTATGAAGCTCAGGATGTCACCAGAGTTTTATCAGTGGCTTAGAACATTGATTTTCCATAAAAGAGAAATGCATTTGGCCTACTAATGTAAAGGCAAAGGCTTACGTTTATCATGGTTAGTTAAAATATGATTTGGCACTGGCCATTAAGATTTCCTGAGGCAGGTGCATTTTACTGTAAACCAGGCTGTGGGACTGGATATTGAGAAATCATGGGTTTGACCACCCAGAATCCACAGAGAGATCTTTGTGAAGGGCACATGCATAATTAAAAAACATTTTTTTTCCTTAAAAATTTTAATTGATTGATTTTTTTAGAAAGAGAGAGAGAGAGAGAGACATCAATTTGTTGTTCCACTTCTTTATGCATTCATTGGTTCATTCTTGGATGTGCCCTGACCAGAGATCAAACCCACAACCTTGGCATATCGGGACAATGTTCTAACCAAGTGAGCTATTCAGCCATAATTTTTAAGGCACACTGATCAAGCACTTGTTAAAAGAGATGAACTGAACTAAATAATAAGTATCTTATCTAGTGGATCATTTCATTTGTCAAATGCCAATATAGAAACTAGTTGGTAAATAATCTGAAAGCCTCATTAAAAACACACACAACACTTTACTTAGGTATGAGTGACATATAAAAAGCTATATATATTTGATGTATAGCTCTGCATGTGTTTGGGGGTAAGAAAATACCTATGAAACTATCAATGCCACCATTAAGGCCAAAAAATATACAATACCACCCAAAGTTTCCTCTGTTCTTTATTATTATTATTATTATTATTATTATTATTATTATTTTAGTACTGGTAAGAATATTTAACCTAAGATCTGATCTCTTAGCTTAAGTATAAAATACAATACTCTTATTAACTATGGGAGCTAAGGTGTATAGTAAATAAAATTTTTAAAATTTGTGTTAATACTAGAGATTGAGAATCACCTCTCATCAATGCCATTTGGAACAAGTCTATTAGGGTCAGAAGTCAACATTCAGCACCCTAAATCACAATTGTCCTGAATTTAAATGTTATATGATCTCCCTTCTCTGCTGGAGGTGGAGTTCAGATTTCAGGTAACACATGTAGTGCCGGTGTCTCTTTTGAAATGAATAAAGTGCAGTGCACTGAGGGCAGTAAAATATAAAGATGCGATTTGCTGCAACTGACGGGGCTTTTAATAATTGTGTGCAAGTTGTCTGTGAGACCCAGAGGACATATCTCCTGTGATTATCATATGATTTGACAGTAGATCCATGCTTTCAGATGGGTCAGGGAGGTCAAAGGGGATTCCTGATGGATATGGGAATTTTTTATATTTTGGGAAAGCAGTCTAATAATCCCTACTGAAAATATGCAAACCCTTTCACTACTTCTGGGAATATAAATTATAAAAACAAAAACACCACATACATATATGGTATGTGTATTGGGTGTTTATAGTGGCATTGTTTTCATTGCTTCCCCCTCCACAACACTAAAAAAAAAACTACCTTGCATGTTGAGTATGTATCAATAGCTTATAGATTATATATCAACTAGAGGCCCGGTACACAAAATTTGTGCACCGGGGGGGGGGGGGGGGAGAGGGTGTCCCTCAGCCCAGCCTGTGCCCTCTCCAGTCTGGGACCCCTTGAGGGATTGGGCCTATACGGGCAGTCGGACATTCCTCTCACAATCCAGGACTGCTGGCTCCCAACCGCTCGCCTGCCTGCCTGCCTGCCTGATTGCCCCTAACCGCTTCTGCCTGCCAGCCTGATCACCCCCTAAACACTCCCCTGCCAGCCTGATCAATGCCTAACTGCTCCCCTGCCAACCTGATTGCCCCTAAATGCCCTCCCCTGCTGGCCTGGTCACCCTTATATGCCCTCCCCTGCCAGCCTGGTCGCCCATAACTGCCCTCCCCTGCAGGCCTGGTCACCCCCAACTGCCCTCCCCTGCAGGCCTGGTCCCCCCAACTGTCTTCCCCTGCAGGCCTGGTTTCCCCCAACTGCCCTCTCCTGTAGGCCTGGTTGCCCCCAACTGCCCTCCCCTGCAGGCCTGGTCCCCCCACTGCCCTTCCCTGCAGGCCTGGGTTCCCCCCCCAACTGTCCTGCCCTGCAGGCCTGGTCCCTCCCAACTGCCCTCCCCTGCTGGCCTGGTCTCCCCCAACTGCCCTCCTCTGCCAGCCTGGTCACCCCCAACTGCCCTCCTCTGCCAGCCCTGACCCTCCCATGCTGGCCTGATTGACTACAACTGCCCTCCCCTGCAGGCCTGTTCCCCCTCAGCTGCCCTCCCTTGCAGGCCTGATCACCCCTAACTGCCCTCCCCTGCAGGCCTGGTCCCCCCCAACTGCCCTCCCCTGTAGGCCTGATCACCCCCAATTGCCCTCCCTTGCAGGCCTGGTCCCTCCCAACTGCCCTCCCCTGCTTGCCATCTTGTGGCGGCCATCTTGTGTTCACATGGGGGCAACCATCTTTGACCACATGGGGGTGGCCATCTTGTGTGTTGGAGTGACAGTCAATTTGCATATTACTCTTTTATTAGATAGGATTAGAGTATGAAAATGCCTAAAACATGATGCAGGCATTTAAAGAGCAGTTCATACCTGGCTACTGTGGAGAGATTTTCATACTATCCAGTGATCCCATTTTATAAAAATAGATCCCATTTTATAAAGCGGAAACACCCTTGTCCCCCGAGTCTGTATACACATGTTTTTACGTGATCCCATGGACATGGGAAAGGAACTAGAGGGGGGCCCACTAGAGTGGTAACAGTGCTTATGTGGGTAGGAGGAGAAGCTGTTCCTAAGAAATGGCCCTGCTATGGGCATTGGGCTGGCAAAAGTATGAAGATTTGGTCATCAGAGAACCATGAACTCTGACCTTGCTGTTCTGGACACAGCAGAGTTATGGTTACAAGTAAGATGGTCAGAGAACCTTTTCATTTCTTTAAAGGGCAAAAGTAACTCCTAGGAGTATGAGCTCTTCCCCAGCCCCCAACTTCATGTCAGGGGTTCTTTGTGTCTGTCTTCTGATACCATTCATTCTCCTTTCAAATGTTCCGGTTTTAGAAATAAGCATTCGCCAGCAGTAGATTGGAAATCCTAAATCTGCCCTTAGGTATGTGATGTAAGATATTAAACGTTTCTCCTTCTCTCCAGCCCATGAGTAACCCTGGGCATGTCAAAAAAATGCTTCCCCTGTCTCCCTTTCCTTTTCTATGTGTGCAAATACCATAATTCTCGTGTGTATTATGGGTAGTGACAGATACTATAATTAAGGTAAATTATAATGGTAAGTGCCTAACTTTTTATTCAAGAGATGTTGTCTAAACAGAAAGATTGCATGTAATACAGCCCCTCAGTACCACTGTGTTAGCAAACGCTGCTGCTATTGCTTAAAAGGGGGAAGCTGGCTTGGGGGTTGGGGGAGAAACATAAATAACTTGCATGGGGACATCACAGGAGTCAGTGACAAAGATGGGGGTTTTCACGAGTGTTGGCAGACTCTCTGACCAATTGTTTGAAGAGCTCCAGTGCATTGCCCATGGTTCAGGATGGAGTGTCTCGTGTGCATGTGGACCTCCCATCCACCCAGGAGAAGTGGAGGCTGGGCTGGGGATCAGACGCCTTCCTGCTACTTGAACAGCATCTAACAGGGGTGGGCAAACTTTTTGACTCGAGGGCCACAATGGGTTCTTAAACTGGACCGGAGGGCCGGAACAAAAGCATGGATGGAGTGTTTGTGTGAACTAATATAAATTCAAAGTAAAGGAGCAGAGGGGAGAGCAAGAGAACCCTCCGCTCTTTCGGCTCCGCGGGCCGGATAGAACAGCCAAACGGGCCGGATCCAGCCCGCGGGCTGTAGTTTGCCCACGGCTGATCTAGAACCAATATGGTGGCCTAGGGCCCTGCTGGAGCGCATCCTGAAGCCAGTGGTGTGGCTGCAGATGTCCTAATAGGCGTTGGGATGCACATCAGAAAGAGAAGTTGTTCTTAATTAGCCTTTCTGAAACTTGATTTGTTTTTGCTGGTTGTGGGTTTGACTTAGAGGAACTTTTCCATATCTTCTCATACACTGATTCAGGAGGAAAATGAAATGCTCCCTGATGAATAAACAGAAGTCACTGGGGTGTCATTGATATGCATTTCAGTGTACCATGCACTTGTGCATGCATGCAGGCCCCAGGAAGGAGAAGGAGCCTCCCATTCTATCCCTGCCCTCAGGACCCTGCCAGCATCAGGAGAGGTTGCCCCATGTACTCTGGAGACAGGGCCGCTAGCTAGGGAGACTGTCTCCAAGTTGGACTGTCATCACCGTGGCCCTTTTAATCGTCAGCTCAGAAATGCACTTTTTCTTCACTGAGTGTGACTGTGAAATGATTTGGCATCACCCGTCCTATGCCTCTGCCCTTTCTTCCTAAGGGAGGCACGTAGCCTGGCCACCACATGTTCTAGCTGACCTTCACTTTGTCCTAAATGGTTAAGATGCTTGTTACTCACCTGAGCCCCTCTTAGCACGCACAGGTGTCTGGCACTTTCTACCCCATTACTTGTCCTCATCAATATCAGAAGCATATGTACTGCACGTTTATGACTCTGGTGTATAAACGCATAGATATCAGAGCTCCCATTCTTAAGGAGCTCATGTTTTAGTGTGCCCTCAGTATCTGCATCTGTGGAGGGCAGTTGTCACCTCCCAAGGATAAAGAACACTTCTGTTGTGTGGCAGGAGTTGTGAGCAAATGGCAAATTGATTGCGATCATGGAAGGGCTCCGATAACTATATGCTAAAACCAAATACTGCTGCTAATGAGTCCATGGAAAATGGAGTGTGTGCCCTTAATTTGCTCCTTCCTGCACATCAGAGGTGTTATACACTGATTGCTTCGGCCCCTAAACTTCCCATTTTGAATTTCTAACCCCCATTGTGATGGGGTTAGGAAGTGGAACTTTTGGGAAGTGATGAGGTCATGAGGGTGGATCCCTCCTGAAAGGGAGAGACATTAGAGAAGTATCTCCCCTCCCCTCCCCTCCTCTTTTCTCCCCTCCCCTCCCCTCCCCTCCCCTGTCCTCCAGCTCTCCCCAGACATCAAATCTACTAGCACCTTTGACTTCCAAGCCTACAGAAATGTGAAAATAAATGTTTGTTGATTAAGCCACCTGGGCTATAGTAATTTGTTACAGCAGTCCACACTAAGGCAGTAGGGATTTAATAAAGATTAAAGTGAAGTTATCAGTCAGAATGGCTGATAGGCAAGGGATGCTGGGATCTGAGGATCCATGATAATACAGATATGGTAGAGAAGTGAAGGAAATGTCTTGAGATAAGAGTGTGGTTAAGGAATCAGGTATATTAAGCCTTCATTATCAGTCTTGTCCCCTTAACTTTGAAACTAAAAGAAGTAAGAGTCAGTTCCTACCTTGCAAATTATAGGCAGTGCTGAGGAATACCTGGGATCAAATAATATGGGACACTGAAGAAAAAAAAAATGCACAAACTAGCATCCTATTTAAGGCTTAAATAATTGTAGGTTTGTGTGAGAAATTAAAAAAATGTTTTAGCAAAGCAGATGATGTGCATAAGTAGAAATGGTAAATATATTCTGCATGTACAAGCCAGTGGGATAGCATATTTAATTTGAAGTTGCAAATGATAATGTTAAAAAATACTCCAAAAAACAATTATCTGTGAATTGTGTTCAACTGGTTTTATTTATTCTAGTGGAACTTCTTATGGGTAAAATGTCAAAGCAGTAGCATCTTAAAATAATACAGCAGAAAGTTGAATGCTTGTTATAAATGACCTCTCACTTTTCATGTGGCAGAATAAAGAGAATCTGTATGGGTTATCAGAGAAAATTAGAAAGTTGTCCCATGACTGTACCAGGCTTCCTATTTTAGTAACTGAGAAAAGTTTCACTGATAGGGAGCCTACAGCTTAGGGTACTTTCAGTTTTTATGAATAGTTCTATGGAAGACAATTATCACACCCAGATGATAAAGAACATTCCTGTTGGGAGGCAGGAATTGTGGACAAATGGCCAGGCTTTCATTAGAATCATGGGGACGGGTCTGGTCATTACTTCTGCTTGGTCTTACCAATTCCTTTCCTCCTTACAGGGCATAATGCTACTTAAATTGCACCTCTGAAGCAGAGTTCCTCATCATCAGCACTATTGACACTGGGGGTTAGATAATTTCTTCTTGAGGAGCTTCCTGGACATTTCAAGTATTTATCAGCATTTCCCAGTCTTTCCTCACTAGCATCATGCCCCAACCAAAATGTCTACAGACATTGCCAAATGTTACCAGGCAGAGGGAGTCAGAGCATCCTCGGTTTTGAGCTATTGGTGACGGTGAGGTCTTGGATGTGATGCACTGCAGTTTGCATGTTATCTTTGTCAGTATTCTGACCTTATGCCAGTAGCTTCCATCAGTACATGGGCGAGGTACCTGGGGTGGAAGTGAGGCAGGACCCAGCAGTGACTTCTGCCCTCCCTTCCCTAGAGGCTGTGGGAGGCTCCCCTCCACCAGGATTTAATTGATGGGGAGTATCCTCTCTGACCTCCCATGGTTCCAATTCACAATGCTTTATCTCATTTATGTACTCATAGATTTTAGAATGAAAGAGTGGAATAAATAAAATCCAATCTCCCTAATGAAGGTTGAAGAAATTAAGGCTACATTATTCTAAGACAAGAGCTTTGAGAGTTAATTTATAATCTGATGACCTACTGCCATAATTTCATTTGCCTCTCTTTTTTTTTTTTTCACTGACCACTCCCAAAACTATCAAGATGTAGAGTAAAATGAATACTTTTTGGTCTTATCCTTTAAACCCACAGAGTTTGTTGAGCTGAGTGAGTGCAGGTTAAAGCTGCCTTTGAAAGAGTGTAATTTAAGACATTTTTATTATTATTTTTGCTGCTCAACTTTCCCAACTGTATTCCAAGGAAGGAAGTTGTCTAACAATGGAAGATTTCACAGCCTGTATATTTGAACTAAATCAGAGATCTGATGGCAAGTCTAATACTGCACAACATTATGTGAATTTGGGGAACTTTTGAAACAGAGTGAGGCCATAAACCAGTGAATGGAATTATAATGATGCAGACAGTAGTCATTTTGATTTGATAGGTGTTCAGCAGGGCTTTTAGTACATATATTTTCCATTTTATTTAAAGGGAAATTCCTCCCAATTTGCTTAGACCAACCATCTGGAAGTACTTTTCCCCTTTATTGCCTTTTGATACCTTGCCAACTGAATGAAAAATAATAGATGATGAAAAAATTACTGGTACAAAAATCCTGTTTTTAATGCAATTTAAAGAAAATGCTAATTTTTCACCTTTCAACACATGCATTCAGTTAAATGAAGTTCCTCTAAGTTTTCTTTGGTACTTATTTGTCGCCTGGTATGCGTGACAAATGTTCAGATTCCTATTCTTCCTCCTACTCTCATTTTACACCTAAAGGCCCAACGTCTCCCAGATGTCTGTGTTCAGTCATCATCACTGAGGTAGGAGAACTCCATCCTACATCTGTGCAACCCTGGACATGACTGTCCCGTTCTGATGGTTGGTGCAGCTTCCTCTCTGCAGGCCAAAGCTTGTTTCCCCATTCTGTAATGAAATTTTGCTTAAAGAAAGCAGTTTTCTGAAAGATGCATCTTAAAAGTAACCACTCATTGGAAGCACTTAGTGGATAAATCAAGTAGTGGTGGACTTAACATTTGAAAAATACAAGTCTCTGATTTCATCTCAAATGCCTACCTGCTTAAGGAACCATCCTGTCTCTCAGTGACCGGGTCTTTGCCTGTCTTTGTATCAAGTGGACTGAGCTTTGGGTGGCAGTGATTCACACAATGGAGACCCAGTTATGAAACGGTGTCATATTTATCCAACAGTCATCTCTGAAAGGGTGTCATGTCTATAGCAGACATGCTGTGTGCCAGGCACTGTCACAGGGGCTTTTTGACTGTTATGTCAGCCATGACAGAAACCCTGCGAGGTAAGGGGTTTTATTCCCTTCAAATTGATAAAGCCAAGACACAGACACCACGTAACTTTCCCAAGGTAGAATCAGAAAGCTGGGTTCATTTCACAGTCTGCTAGCTCAGAAGGCCGTGCCCTGATACTGGGGAAAATTCTCTTTCTCTCTTAGTTGTGAATGATATTTATGGTTGATGTTTTTGTCTAATGAATGTATCAGATAGGTTTTTGGATGAGTTTGTTGTTGCATTTGTGTGAAGATTTCTAGTAAATAATGTTACTAGTATTTTTATATTATGATTATGAGGCAGTAAAAGCATCAATTGAGCCAATGACTTATGAACATTTTAAAAGGGGCATATTTCCATCTTAATATTTATGCAGGATCCATGATCTTTAAAACACTGAATGTAGATCTCTGCTATAAAATATCATCAGAGGGACATTTTTAAAAATTTTATGCTCATTTAGAGAGCATATATTGGCTAGGCATTGGCAGAAAGAGCTAGAGGAAAACTATCATCTTAGATGAAAGTAATTTTTTC
The DNA here is from genome assembly GCF_963455305.1 of Plecotus auritus. Lineage (NCBI taxonomy): Eukaryota > Metazoa > Chordata > Mammalia > Chiroptera > Vespertilionidae > Plecotus > Plecotus auritus. The sequence continues at coordinate 165,801,447 of NC_137774.1, forward strand.
CTATTCATAGGGAATTGCTGGATCTTGAACACAGCTGAGTAGTGTTTTCCATATCTTATGCTTCACTTATTGCAAATGAAATTAATTTTTTGATGGTAGCCTTTAAAGGCTCAAATATTATTATAATGAAATATGATGATTGTAATATCTATTTATGCATGTAATATGTGTTTCCCTAAAATAATTACATAATAAATTTTTATTTCACAGTGACAAAAGAGTTGGGTATCTGTTTAGCTCTCATCCAGTTAAGAAAGGCAGTAGGTGATAATTTTGAATCAGATCCTACTAGATAGAAAAAAAAATTAGGAAATGTTTTCTCCTAATTTCTTGAGATGAGTTTTACTTACTTTATAAAAATGTTACATACCTATTTTGGTACATACCTTGCTTGGGTTCAGTGAACTTTATTTAAAGGAGAAGTAGTAAACTTTGTAAATGCTTTGTTGCTGGGGCTACTCAAGAGTATAGGAATGTTTCAGAAACATAAATGATTATGGCTATTTAACTTGACTTTTATTCAGCCTATGAGCTTCTGCTGTCCATGTATGACAAAAACATTGGCATACTATCTGCTGTCATGTGCCTTTCCTGTACCATATGGATGTATATTCAACAGGGTGAAAATACTTAGGGATTTCGAGCATTTGTTCTTTTTTTTTTTTTGTCCTTCAACAAGATTTAATATTTTTCTTCACATAGGTCTCATACATTTTTTTTAAGTGACCGAAAAAGACAGTGTAAAATGAATTGCTTTGCTACAAATCTTTTTTTGGAAGATGGGGAATACATATATTTTAAATTTCTCTTTATTGTTGAAAGTATTACAGATGTCCCCTCCCCCCCATCCCCCTGCATTGACCCCTTTTAGGGCCTCCCTGCCCCCTCCCCACACTCCTCTGGCCAAAGCCTTTACTACACTATGGTCTGTGTCCATATATGCATGTAAGTTCTTTGGTTAATCTCTTCCCACCCCTAAGCATTTTTTCTTACCCTTTCTTCCAACATCCCCTCTTCTGTCCCCCTTCAGCCACACTCTCCAGCATACCTTATCACTCTTTCCAGTTCATACTATTTTAAGGCTTACCCTTCTCCCTTTACGAAGCCCTACTAAATCTACTGGGAGGTTTTTGCCTTAATATATCAACTTCCACCAACCTATTTATGTGAGTTCTAGCTTGGCCAATATGATGGGTGTGCCATTTAAGCCTTGTATTCTCTGCCTAAAATTTCTAAATTTTGTTTAAGGCTTCAGAAACCAGTTGAGTTTCTTTTTATTATTCTCAGCCCAGCTTTCTTATTTCTACTTAGCTCCATCTATATCTGGTGTATACTATTACATTTACTATCACGTGTATAAATGATGCCCCTTTTCCTTCCATGGAGTACTACCCTGATGATTTGGGAAAAGTTTCTGCCCTCTTACCATTGTATAATTTTACTTCCCATTCTCCTGGGGATGTGCCCTTCATTCCTACAGTTGCCTTCACTCTGACTTCTAGGAGCCCAGTACTTGGCCACCTGACCTTGTGACCCCTAGTTGGGAATGAAGATTCTGCTTACCTCCTGCTAACAATCATTCTACACATTTCTTTTAGTGTGTTATGTGGAATGGTAGACGTTCTGGATGAAACAGCAGACATTGCTGATGGATGCAGATATGAATGCCATGTTTTGAAATTCTAAAGACTATTGTTAGTCAATCAAGATAGTTATTCCAAAGATAAGTCCTTGAGGTATAAGGTAATCTAGGAAGTGGTAGGCTATATTGTGTTTTTAAGAAATAATTCTCTAAGGCTTAGTTAGAACAAGCAGAAAAATGGTGGGGTAAAGGCAAGGGCACCTGGAATCCATGACAAGACTGATTTTCTACCCACCATTTACTGGGACAGGACACTGCCTTCTTGAGAGGGACAGTCTTTCATCCCAGGGACCATCTTGCATGGATTCTGTTAAGACACTCTGTCTTATTCTAAAAGAAAGATCTAGCACTGACATTCATAATATTAGTTGCCTTAATTTATCTTTCTGTAAGTTGTGACTCACGATCCCACATTTAATGTTTTTCCTTTTGCTGAACACAAGATTATCTTTATTTCCTCCTTCTTCTATTCTTCCTTGTGAGTAAGTCACCAGCACAGTTCAGTTCTTTGGGCTGGGGAATGAGCCATTGTTCTGGCAGTGGGTGAAGCATGGTACTGATGTGACTTGACTATCAGTTTATGGCGACTTAAGAGAAGTGCCTCCCCTGTGACTCAGGTGTCCCTGTATCAGTTATCTGCTTCCAGGTGATGCTGCTTGGACATGGGCTAGAGCTGCATGACCTCTGCAGTGGCTGAACGGAGAGGACACCCACAGTACAAAGAAGGCACCGAGTACACATGCACAATAGACTCCTCTCTTCCTGGTCTGCTTTAGCCCAGTGGTTGAGCTAAGTGTCCAATTAAGAAGATTTATTAAGCTCGGGAGCCCCACAGGATAGTCAGCAGCATAGCAGAGCACAGGCTGGAGACATGCCATTTTCTTTCTTTCTGTTCATTGTGCCGCCACCTGACCCTGTTTCTTCTGCCTGGGCTGGAGCAGCTAGCATAATGTGCACGCAGGTTGGGAATAATTTTTGGAATGGTGCTGTAAGCTATTTTATTTACGGTTACGCAGTGTACATAGTCTTTCACGTTATCACAGAATGAAATGAGAAATGACTTTGTGAGAAAAAAAAGTCCAGATGGAAATTGTCATTTGCTATAACTCAAGAATAAATATCATAACTAGGAACCGAATGCTCTGTGGTGGAAATGTAGGCAGTGTGTATGCCTTTTTTCTTTACTTGCAGATTGTTTTATTTACTTATAATATGTAGGAAGGATAGGCTGGATGCGTTGCAAGATTAAAGACCAATGAAATGGAAATCCCAATCCTGGGGAAATTGACTGCTGACCGTCCAGGGAAATCAGATATTAAAACAGCCCCTGGAGAATGGAATGGAATGCTTTGAAAAGGTGGACAAAGGAAGGCCCTCCCTCTTTGGAGCCCATGTAATGTCAAAAATTTTTGTCATTTGCACAACCCATATTTTTACTAAGATCTTAGTGTTTATCTGCAGTGCCTTATTAATATTAATTTTTTACTTTCTTAATAGGTAGTTAAGATTTCTTTTGTCCTAATATGGGTATAGGTGCATGCTTATATGTTATTTACACAATTTCTGTTGTTTAATAAAACCAAATCTAAGATACTGGAAAATAAAACTAATGTTTAATTAACAGTTTCTAAAAAAGAAAAATTCTCACAGTAAAACAAAAGCAAAATGAGTTTTTTCTTATCTAACTATTTTCATCAGGAGATACTTAACAGTTTTTATTAAGATTAAAAAAAATGCTCGGATATAGAGATAAATAAAACACCCTAAATAAAGGATATAGTATTACAATTCATATGAGTATGAAACTGGAGAGCACTGGGGGGTCTTATTCATTGGTTAAAGCTGAGGTTTTTTCTGAAGCCTTTTTCTCCACGTGGAGACTTTGGTTTGAGTGGCTGCCTGAATGATCACCAGGAACCGTCGGGTAATGACATAGCTGCCCCATCGTGTGCACTTTGGAGGCACTTTCACTAGGAGGCCAGGTGCATTTCATCATTTCTCAACACCCCCTCAGGGAGGGAAGTATACTTTTCCACAGGGAGAAACTTAGTCATGGAAAGGTTTAAGATGTGAAGGTCTGAATGTCAACCCCCAAATTAGCCACGGAGCTGCCACCAAGAAGCCACGGTGTCTTCTCCTCGCAGGTAAAGGCCCCTTCCCAGGTGTGGGCCAGGAGGGAGAGCCTGGGTCAGGGGCATGACTGGACACAGATGGACAGAGAGACAGATGGACATGGGGTTTTAGCTCTTGCTCAGCCATAAGCTCAGATCACTAAAGGGTTTGTTTTACAGTTTCTCCCTGACTAGCTGTACGTTGGCTGCTCTGGTTTAGCTGGAAAAGGCTTTGGACTTTATAGATGAGAGATAGACTGAATCCCTAATTTCACACAAGGATATTTGACCCTGAAGAGATGGTCATGTTGGGCTGAATGGTTATCTTTTGGCTTTCCTGGTGAGTCATTTTCATGTGTTTTCAGGCATGTTTGTAAACTGATGGATATTAACCTGTATTTTCCATGGAATGCTTATTTGGCGATTAGCCAGTGTATTGGCATCAGAACTCCTGGGTTCTACTTTCAGCTCTGCTATCCATAGTAATTCTTGGGCAAATTACTTCCCCTCTTGGGGACTCAGTTTCCATGTCTGTGAAAAGAGAAGGTTGAAGTGAAACTACTGGTTTTTAAACTGTTTATAATGGCCCAGGTTTTCCACAAAGTGCTCTGAGAGGAAAGGGAGGCCGAGGTCATGGCTTTGGAAAATAGTGGTCTGTTCTTAGAAAAGGTTGAAAAGACCAAGTGTTGCTGGGTCTCTGTATGACTCTATGAGGTTTATTTAAACTATAACTTAAACATAAAATTTGCCTTGAAGTGTTTGCAGTATTGAGTAGCCACAGCGTGGAGTGGTTCAGAGGTCTTGAGAGGCTGCAGCCAGGTTCAGATCTTAGCTCTGTCATTTATTATGACCATGGGCATGGTTTTTAGTATCCCCGTGCCTCATTTCCTCATCTGTGAACATAGGATCATAACTTGAGGTGATAATGATACAGGTTCATTAGTTGTACTACTCTGGGGGGAGGATGTTGATAATGGGGGAGGCTATGCTTGTGTGGGAGCTGGGAGTATATGGAGATCCCTGTACCTTTTCATCAATATTGCTGTGAACCTAAAGATGTTATAAAAAGTAAAGTCTGTTAATAAACAAAAGTTTCATAATAGTAACTCATTGGGTTACTGTAATGGCAGTAGAGTTAATATAAAATATTTTGAACCTGGTACCTATTAAGCCCTGTGTAAATGGATGCTCACCCATTGGAAAGCTTGTTTTGCAACTTGGAGAGAATTTCTGCAATTTATGAGCAATTTCAGTATTTTCTGCATGTTCAATGAGTTTCAGATTGACATACTAAGTTGATAAACTAAGTATTTGTGTAGAATGGATGTCACAGGCCAATAAAATAATTTGAGCAAGTTATGGAAACATAGAAGTTCCAGAAGTGGCAATGTCTAGTGTAGATAAGAAGTTTGTGCTGGTAAAGTTTGTTGGGCGTTTACGTCTAAGTTGGGGTGGGACTGTGCTGGAGTCCAATACAGAATTGCAGAATTCATTGTTGTAGAGGTGAGACTTTCAGCTGGTGGTGGGGTGATGATGGTGGTGGTGGTGGTGGTGGTGGTGGTGGTGGTGGTGGTGATTATGATGATGGTGGTGATGGTTGTGGAGGTTGAGGTAGTGATGGAGGTGTGGTGGTGGAGGAGGTGATAACGTTGGCAGTGGAGGTTATTGTGCTGTTGTTGGTGGAGTGATGATAATGATGGTGGTGGTTATGGTAATGATGGAGGTGGTTGTGATAGTTGAAGCAAGACAGGAGTCTGTTTTCTTTACCTCAAAGAAGTAGTGTGCAGTCTCCCTCCAGAATGTAAAGGCACTTGGCACACTGCTGTGCCATTTGATAAGAAAAAGCTCAGTTCACTCTCAGAACTGAAGGAGGGAAGCCCCTGAGCAGCATGCGGAGGACAGAAGTGGGGGTAGGTGGGGACTGAGGTGCTTTCCTTCCTTCTGTTCTCCAGATTGACCCCTGTGAAGGTCAAATAGCCTCTTCCTCAGGTGCACACTTGGCTTGCAGTTTTATTACCATCTGCAAAGCAAAACAAAAGCAGTCAGATAGCTGGGGATCAAAGTACACTCCCAGGGAACATTCGGGCTTCCTGTTCAGGTTTTTGAAATGGATTAGGTGAAGGCGTTGCTTATAAATTTCAACAATGTTCATTTCATTTACCAAACTCTGCTGTCCTTGTGACTGCCTTTGTAGAACTGATTTGTGAGACCCCCATTTCTGTGGTTGAAACTGTGTGTTGTAGCAATTCAGAAACAGTTTTGGAGTATGTGCAGTACTTTCTAGTTACTGGATCACTTTGGCATAGTAAGTAGGCAACAAAATTGAAGTATGAAAAAGGAGATCAGAACATGCCCTTGTTAGGTATAGTCCTTTTGTTATGTCATGACTCAACAATTGCTTTGAGATTTTAACTTTGTATATAAGAGTGATTCTCAGTGGGGGAGGGTGATTTGCCCATCCTTTTCCCTGCCCCAGGACTGTTGTCAATATCTAGCGACATTTTGATTGTCAAGACTTCTGTCTTATCTCCTGAGTTCTCACAAGTATAGGCCAGCAATGTTGCTAAATACCACCCAGTGCTTAGACAGCTCCCTACAACAAAGGCGTATGCCTTCTAAAATGCCAGTAGAGATTAAGAAACTCTGGCATATAGTGTTCATCCTATCAGAAATTTAAGGGAATATATTCGTCATTGTCGAATTTCTTTCTTTCCATTTTCCAAATTTCATAACAATAACTGTCTTATCATTTACCTAAAGACCTATTTGAAATCTGTGTAGAAAAGAAACCTACTTGTATTGGTCGAATTTTATTTCTTTTCTGTACATTTCCAATTTAAGTGGTAATCCTAGAGATATCCTATGCTTTCCCCACGATGTTTGTATCAGTCTTACAAGTCAACTGATATATATGTGTCTTCTCCTAAATTTGGTTTTAAGTGCCTGAATACAGTGTAAAATTTCTTTGAATTATTTTTTGAATGTAGTTAGTGCAATATGTGCTTTACATGGCCAATACATATTAATGTTAAAATTTGATACTTGATTCATTTACATAAATCAAAATATTATTTTTTTCATATCCATTATTCCTTCATTGAAAAGAAAAACCAGTGCCCCCCAAATAAAACAGAAATACATTCAGATCTCACTGAATTTTAATACTGACATGAGAGAAGTTTGTTTCATGTTTGAGAAATTATTCCTAGCTTTCTACATTTCTAGGCTTTAATTATTATATTTATTTTAAAAATAAATCTAAGGTAGAGTCTTTATGAGAATATTCCAACTTTTAAACACTTGTGTCATGCTCTCTATTTATGATATTATAAATAGATATCCATGACTTTGCTAAACTTAGCAGGGTGTCAGCCATTGCCATTAGGAAAATGTTTTCTGTTTGGACAAATCCTGCTATTGCCCATGTGGATCGCTTTGAGATAGAGCTAATTTGCTGCTGACATTTCAACTGTGTTCTGTTTATTTGATTTCTAACCAGCACTTTCTTCCATGTCCCTTTCTCTGGTTAGGTAAGGCACCAAACATGTATTGGCATCATCATAGGGAATTAGAAAACCAATGTCCTTTTCTTCCTGGTAGATAAAGGGAGGTCCCTGATATTCATCATTTTTGGTCATTTCTTCTGGCCTCTGGGTCACTTTCTCTGTCTAGCCCTCCCTGGGAGTGCCTGCTCACAGTGACTGAGTTGGTGCCTGAAAGGGCGGGGAGAGACCGACTCCATGTTCCTTTTGTTCCATGTCCTCCACCTCCTGGAGTCAGGTTCCCACCCTAGAACCTCTCCAAGAGCCCAACCCACACTTTTGAATTAGCCAATAGAAATGCAAGAGGAAAGTAAGCTGTGCCCTGACCCGACCAATCAGCGGAGGCCACACTACCTCACCCCTCCTACCTCTCCCAGGCCCCCTATAAATCATCGCGTTTGGGTTCTGGGGCTCTCTCTCTCTCCACCTCGCTGCTGCGCCGGTGTGTGTGTGTGTGTGTGTGTGTGGGACTGAGTTCGAGCTAGCTCGATTAAAATGGCTCTTTGCTTTTGCATCAGACTCGGCTCCCTGGTGGTCTTTGGGGATCACGAAATCTGGGCATAACAGTGCCCTCTCTTACAGATATTGTTGACCCAAACACATCTTCCATGTGGTCACTTCCATCATAAGGACTATTAAGTGATAGGGAAGAGAATTTAAGATGTTTGAAGTTCCCTTTTTAAAAGGTCATGCAAGCTAATTCATGAATATTGACCATCAGCAGGGCTCCAGCACCTTGCTGACCTTGTTGGTGGTACTATTAGCTCCTTGCAATCACCCCGAGAGGTGGGGTGTTATTGTACCGACAGAGAAACCACCACAGAACTGAAGCAACTCGGCCAAGGTTTTCCTTTCTGTGTTTGACTCGGGTCTGCCCAGCTCCAAATATGGTATTCTTTTCACTCTGTCTGCACACCAAGTCTCATTGGCCTTTATTATAAATTACTAAGCTCAATGAGGGTGAAGGGAGGTGACCCAGCCTCGGAAGGAGCGCTTCAGAAACTTGATTTTCAATGTTGCTTAAAAGTAAGAAGGTGCTGGCATCTGCATGGAAAGTTTGACAAGCCCCGAGGTGGAGAGAATTCAGGCCAGTGGATGGCAGGGGAGGTTTTCACAAGAGCCTGCAGGACAGTCCCCAGCGTGGATTCCTGCGGAATTCTGCGTCTCTGGGGAGGCTGCTCTTCTGTGAAGCCATTTCTGAGTGTTACCCAGATTCTCAGGAGGGACAGAAATGCTGTAACAAGCAGGGCGTTTTCAACACCCTGTTTTGTTTCCTGACGTGTATAAACACGGTCTCAGAGGGCATTCCTGGAACTGGCTGCTTGGGCCTGTTGTTTCATGGTGGGATAAAATAATGACTATCTTGCTTAACGTTCTGTAACTCTAGAAGTTGCTTCCAAACCACATGGCTCCTTATTAAACTGGGTGAGAGAACATGCTCGAGGAGCTGGTTACCTTATGTTCACCCTTTCTTTGGGTCGCTGGATAATCCGTTCCAGAATCTAGTACCTGTTCAAAAGGAGGGAGACGACGAAACAGCTCATCACTTGTTGGTTTATGGTCATCATGCTAGTGTCCTCCTTCCATGAGTTAACTTTTGGAGGCCACCTGAGACAGTTCACCTGGAAGGTCTTAGTGTTTGTTCATTCATTTCTGGCTGTTTTCTTCTTGTGAGCTCAAGAACTCGCTATTAGAAGTTAGTCTAGTTATGATTTCTGCTCCGATCAAGGGGAAAGTATTTGTCTTCAAATTAGGTGCCAATGGGACACTGGAAGGATCCGCTGTAAGGGAACCCTTCTAATCACTCATCATTGCAAATTTCAAAATAATTTGAAATTTTAATAAGTGATGTAGCACTATGGACTTTGAACTGTTACCAAGTCTTATAAATGATTTAGCTGTGGCTTAAGGATTTATTGCTGGTTTTAGAAAGTTATGGGCACCCAGGCTGTAATTTGAGTCCTGTTTTTCTCTTACACACACACACACACACACACACACACACACACACACACACACACAGTGGAGAGTGCTAATTGAAGCCATTTGACATTATGACTTTGATTAGAAAAAAAATCATTGATGTATTTTGCTTAGTTTAACCTCATGGCAGGCAGTTAATGAAAGCATGTATTGCCATGGTTTGTGGAAATAAGACAGCCCTGGATTTTATAGATGGGAGAATTAACATAGGAATCATATGTGCATCTTCTAAAGATGATTCACAGTAGGATGCTGAGCATGGCAGGAGAGGAGAGCTGTGTGTGTCTAGTCTGTTTCTTTTCTTTCTCATTCTCTTTTCCTATTTTATTAAGTTTTTTGTTTCTAACACTTTAGCCTCTGAGCACTGACAAGGAATGCTCAGAAAAGAGGATTGGCACATTTTTCAACAGAGTATGAGATGGCTTAAAATTAGGGGTTGTGATTTTTATTACAATGTGACAGCAGGTATGTGTTAGTCATTTCCTGCTAGTCAGTGTGAGATGATGCATGTAAAGACTTTAATATTATAATCTTCACAGCCATGTTTGGGGAATGTACAATTAATATCCTTGTTTCACAATGAGACAGTTGAGCCTCAGAGAGGTTAAGTAAGTTGCCCAGAGTCACCCAGCCAGCAAGTCTGGGAGCCCAGTGGAGGAGCTGGGCTTCTTAACACTTCCTGTCCTTGCCTATTTGTCTCACAAACATTGTCTTAAGGTCTAAGTTCTCCATTATGGTAAAAAAGTGCAGTAACTAATAAGAGTGTCTCTGCCCCTGGGCTTGTGTTATATTAGAGAATTAAGTTTATAAATCATTACATCACTTTGTAAGTGGAACAGTAAAGTTTATATACAATGGGTCTGGAGTACAAGGTTGAAGGAAGAATTGGTTCTCATGGAGAATGAGAGTGGGATAAGAATACAGCTTTCCCAGATGCATTGGAGGCAGGCCTTCATAGAAAGGAGGAATGGATGGAAAATTCTACTTTGGAGAAGGAATTCTGAACACAAAGAGCAAAAAGATGTGTAGGCATGAATGTGCTGGCATCTCAAGAACACTGAATCACATGCATGGTTCCTGGTGGGAGATGAAGCAGGAGTTTGGAGTGAGATTGTAGTTGCATCTTGTTGGCCATGCTAGGGAACAGTCCACAAGATCAAGTGCGGAGGGTCAGAGCAGAGTTGTTTAAGCCTTGTTGAGGATAGCTGAAAGAAAAACAGAATAGAGCCAGGGATGATTCAACTAGGACACTTGCTGAGGCAGGAAGAGAAGGCCATTCAACAGGAACCATTTAGTGGCCACTTAATGCATGCCTGGTGATGTTTTGAGAGCATTAAAAGCATGAGCTTATGTGGTCCTCACAAAAATCTTGACGGGTAGGTGTGGTACTAGTACTTTAGATGAGAAAAGACAGTTGGCAGAGGTTAATAAACTCTCCCAAAGTCACCAATTTAGAAGGCAGCAGCACTCAAACTCACATCTGTTCGATTCCAGAAATTGCTCGAAGGACTTGTGAAATAGTTTCATTTACATGGTACAATTGGATATAAAGTCATAGCATCTCTTTAAAAAGTGAGGGTGAGGTGGACACATGCCACTTCTAAAAAGTCTAGAGAAGTGTTGATAGATTGAGATAAGTCCTTTTGAGCTCCGTGGTTGAATATTTACAGTGGATTTGTTATTTCTAGTCCATGGCCATGAGCAAAATCACCTCATTTATTAATTGTACAAATACGTGGATGTTTTGAGGATCATTATGGGCTGATATGAAGTGAAAATGTGGACCAACAGAATAGGGTTTAGACATCTGAGTCCAGTGTGTTTGTGTGTAGATTTGATCATTTTAAGCATGTGGTTATAGCAAATGAGGACACAGTTCTTCATGCTGTAGGTAAGTGACAAGTGCAGATGACTGCCTAATGATTCATATGTGGGGTCCACTCGGACTGGGATAGACTTGCATTTGATTTATTAGAGTGTGCTGAAGATAGAGTTCTGGCCTGCTCGGAGACAGTGGTATGGAGGGAATGGTGACAGTCAGGAGAAGAGGCAGCTGTTTGTTAGGACTGTGTTGTGCTTAGCTATTTACCCTGGGGCAATTTTCATCCTTCAAATTCCTTAGGAAAACTCCATGCTATGAGTCGATTGCCTAGAAAATCCCCATAGGATGAGACTCTTGCTCAGTGGTCAAGGAATTAATTTGCAAAGAGATGCTAGCTAAAGATTTATAGGATTGCAGTGTTTGGAGAAAACATTACTATTTCATGATCTGAAATGCTAAGTTGACAGTTCATAACACACTATGACCTCTGGCTGTGGGAACTGTGGAGGAAGGGGCGATACTGATATTTAAGAGCTGAGAAGAGGACCACGAGGGACTGCTGATTCCAAGTCAATTACACAAGTGTTGCATGATGGAGGCTTCCCATTAGGAGGTGGAACCTGTGGTCCTTGGGATAGTTCTGAGATTCCAGAAACATTCTCTCAGGCTGCCATATGGCACTAGATCCTTAGTCTTGTAAGACCTCAACGCTCTGAGCAAGCAGAACATTTGTCATTTACACAGTTGAAGTAATACGTCCCCATACTTGGACACCGCTGTTATAGATACTGCCCATCTGCCTTCGTGTCCACTGGTTCCTCTATTTGCTCTTCTTTTTGGAGAATGAGCAACATTACAAAAGATTTCCTTTAGCTATCTGCCTTAATTGCTTTAACAGTGGGCAAAAATACTGGGAAAAGAATGGAAATTTCTATTAAGTGGGTGAAGAACTGTATATACATGGTCTCCAGGGACTGTCAAAGGGTGTGTGTGGTGTGCATGTTGGAGATGACAGTTCTTGGGCTTGTAGCCAGGTCTCCGTCTCCACCAACACAATTATTAAGTAATAGAACATAAGTAATATGATCAATTGATAATATAATATAAAAGAATATAAACTGGGCTAATTTTTGATGATAGATAATATATACTAGAAAGAAATTATAAATAGTGAAAGGTATTTTAAATTATTTAACTCCTGGGGATGCTACTTTCTAGATTGACGATAACCTAGAGCTAGAAGGTTGACTTCTCTGGATCATAGTTTCTTGTCCAGATTAAACTCAAGTCTGTGTTTCTCAAGTTGCCATATATTTTTCCACAATTTTTTGTGCCATTGCATGCAGAAAATGGTAACATTCACATGGATAACTTTGGTAAATGGGGGAGACTTCTCACCTGGAGGCTGCAGGGGTTGGAACCTGGTACATCTGAGCTAGAGTTCTTCAGTATCCTAACCATGCCGGCTGCTCCTCTCCTCTCCTGTGACTCTCTTCTGTTAGGAAATCATTTTCTCAATGTGCCTGCACTCTTGCCCCTTCCTGTAACCTCTCTCCTTGTAATCTGTGAGAATCACCATTAACACTGGAGAAAAATATTAGACAATAAAGTAAAGCTTCTGAAAGGTTATGATCTCATTGTATTTTATCTTTAGTGTGGTGTGTGGAGGAAACTTACAAGATAAATGAAGAACCCATTGATGGTGCTTTTGAACTTTAGCTCTGGCTTCCATTTAGGAAGTTATGGATGACCACCACCCACGCCTTTTATTGGATCCGGCATTTGAAGCCATGCCATTGTCGGATTTTTTTTTTTTTTTTTTTTTTTTTTTTTAGGCTTCTGAACATCATATTGTTTTTCTTGATACTTTGTTCTGCGCTTGCTTCAGTCAGTAGCTCTCTGGTCAATGTGCAGCTTAGGTATATAAAAAAAACAATTATACATTCGAGTTTGCTACTGTGAGTAAAATCTTTGGCCATGTGGAATTCCCTCTAGAGAAGTTGGGTTTATTATCTTGTTCTATTTTATTTTTATTTTCATTTGGAGATTATTGCTCTCCTTTCAGAATAGGACCACTCAGATGCTCTTGAGTAAGGTACATGCCTTTTAGATGATGACCTAGCTCTGAGGAGATAAAAAGATACCTTTTCCTGCAGGGCATCTTCATGCATGACCCTAACCAATGTGCCCAAACTGGACTTATTAGATGTGGCTGCTTCTATCCTGTGGTGATGGAAATGAGTCAGTGAGGGAAATAAGTCCCCAACTCATTTGGATTCTTCTCTGTAGTATTTCTTAAAAATTTTGCCTGATATAATCACATATGCTTATTTGAAGTTAACTTGCAAAAACAACTCCCAAAAGTATTAAAAATATGTAGACCTGCATATCTCAGAACATCCTAATGATTGGGTACATTTTCCTCAGATGTTAATTGTAACAGTGAAGATCCCCATTGTCATGTCTAACAATTGTGAGCATTGCAGTGGGCCCACATTGTTCTAAATGTTTAGCATGGATTAAGTCATTCAATCCTCGGAACCTTGTAAGAAAGGCACAAAGGTTATCTGCACCTGAAGATGAAAATAGAGGACATATAACCAGTAAGAGGCCGAGCTAGGATTTGCATCCAGTGTAGAGTCAGACTTATAGCCCAGGATCCCAATGTTTGTATATTTATATTTCAATATGAGAATGTGGGTGTGTGTATGTGTGTGAGCGCACCTTTGTGGGTGTGTGCCTGTGTGTGTGCATTTATTTATAGGCCACACACAGTTTCGTTTCCTGTGGATACACTTAATATTATATCTTGAGCATTTCTCATGTCCTTGAAATTTCTCTTAAAAATACTCTCCTAGAGATCAACCAAAGGGCTTGTATGCATGCATATAAGCATTACCAATGGACACAGACATTAGCGGGGTGGGAGTGGCTAGGAAGAGGTCAATGTGGGTGGGGGGGATAAGACATAACTAATATTTTAAACAACAAAGAATTAAAAAAATACCCTCCTATGATTCTGGCTGGTTTAGCTAAATGGTTAGAGCACTGGCCTGAGGACCGAAGGGTAGTGGGTTCGATTCCTGGTCAAGGGCACATACTTCGGTTGCAGGTTCCATCCCTGGTCCTGGTCTTGGTGCATGTGGGAGGCAATCAATGGATGTGTCTCCCTCACATTGATGGATGTTTCTCTCTTCCTCCTCCTTCCCTCCCTCTGTAAGAAAAATCAATGGTGCCGAAACCGGTTTGGCTCAGTGGGTAGAGCATCGGCCTGCGGACTAAAGGGTCCCGGGTTCGATTCCGGTCAAGGGCATATACATTGGTTGCGGGCACATCCCCAGTGGGAGGTGTGCAGGAGGCAGCTGATCGATGTTTCTCTCGCATCGATGTTTCTAGCTCTCTATCCCTCTCCCTTCCTCTCTGTAAAATATCAATTATTTATATATATATATATATATATATATATATACATACATATATATATATATATATATATATATATATATATATATATGAAAAATCAATGGAAAAAATATTCTCGGGTGAGGATAAAAAAACAGTCTCTCCTGTCTTCCTTATATACTTAATTTGTATAGAACCACTTCCATCCCCCTAAATAGAAGCTTCCAAATCCTGATTGGATCAATGTAATAATTCACCTAGAGGAGAACATTTCAGTGTAAATCTTTGTTGACATCTTTGATGAGTTCCTTCAGAGAATGTTGTAGAGATAAAACCACAATGCAAAGTGTATAAATACTTTAAAACTCCTTAAAATGTGTGTGTGGGTGAGAAATAAAAACAAACACCTGTTTTGTTATACAGCCATACCCATCATCCACAGCCTCATGTTTGCATTTCAAAAACGGCAGTCAGTAACGCAGCAGCAAGTTCTACAGGTGGAAACACATTTTCCCCCGGACTTCTCAAATAGGTAGCTTTACTTGCCAACTCCTGTGATCCGTTAGATTAGTTATTGCACTGGGTAGATCTGTTTGTGGTTCACATGGCATGTTGTGATACATCGGCTTTTCCAGACTGAGCTGTTTGTGAGTTAGCGCACAGCCCCATCACCTCCAATCTCATCTCCGTGGTTAATGAGCTGCTTCTTGTGCTACTGTGGTTGTAAACAGCGAACTGCAGGAATTTTCCAGAACAGCGAGATTAAGCATAACATTTTGCCTCTTATATATGATCTTAGAGAAGGTGCATCACTTTCATCTGTGCACTCAGCCGGAAACGCAATTATTGCTTATCGACAAAACAAACAGGTGTGCTAGCTTTCCTAGGATGATTTCACAGGGATGTTCTATTTACCAAGCTAAAGTGGCAGCTTTGAGGACAAAAACGCAGCATTGCCATGGAGGATGGAAAGTGTCTGTCGATGCTGTGTGCCTGTGCATTCCTCCTCAGTAGAAGCAGAGAGCTTTGCATCGTACAGTTTATCTGTCAAGGCCCATGAAACCAATTTCCTTTCTGTAGGTTAGAGTGAAGATTATTTTCCCTGGCTAAAAGGCATTATTTATTTATTTATTTTTAAAAATATATTTTATTGATTTCTTACAGAGAGGAAAGGGAGAGGATAGATAGTTAGAAACATCGATGAGAGAGAAACATCGATCAGCTGCCTCCTGCACACCTCCCACTGGGGATGTGCCTGCAACCTAGGTACATGCCCTTGACCAGAATCGAAGCCGGGACTCTTCAGTCCGCAGGCCGACGCTCTATCCACTGAGCCAAACCAGTCAGGGCTAAAAGGCATTTAGTCAGGAAAGGAGGGGAGATTCCAGTTTCAGAAATGTCCATCATTAACTCAGTTTACACGTGTATGTTCTGTATTCTCATCCCAACTATTCTTCACAGACTGTAAAGGAGACTAATGGGAATTTCTTGTTCTGCTTGGAGACTACTTATGGGAAGTTCTTGATCCCAGTTTGTACCTTCTAATCATCCCTTCTTTAGACCTGCCCTGCTTTCTGTTCTGCCCTGCACTAGCTGTTCCTCCATTATTTCTGACCGCCTGATACCCAGTAAGTCAAACCTGACTGAATCTAAATCTGTACCTTAGGGCACCAGTCTCATTAGTTAATCCATAAAGCTAATCTCACCACACTCGTTTATTCTAAACCTCAGTATTTTTACTCACTTTAAATTGCAATAAATAAATGCTTGTTGAAAATTCAAACAACGTAGAAGAAGATAAAATATCCCCTCTGCTTAGGAATAATCACAGTTCTTTTTCTCTTGCATACATATAAACATTGAAATCATTTGGTTTATTTTAGTCAAATATTGGATCTTTTTCTTTATCTCTGTAGATAGATAAATGTTTACACTCCCCTCCCCCCCAACATCATTATTGGATTTTTATGTCAGTGTGTAGTCTTACTACATTGTTTTACAAGCTGCCTGATATTTTATCGTAGGCATGTGCCATCATTTATTTGATTTCATCACTTGCAACTTTGTTCCTTTCACTTCTGACAGGTAAATGCATTTGCTACCCCCATTCTTAGTAATTTCTACCCTACAACTTTATTCCATTTTTCTGCCAAAAGAGTGTTCTTTTAATTTCCAGTCCATTTACATGATTCCCACTTTTCCAAAACTCACCTTCCCCAGCCTTTTCCTATATTAAGCTGGTGCTTCTTTGCATTATTTGTTAGTGGTTGGTTGATCCATTCATTCAGTAAGTCTAGGAAAATTAGGTGCTTCCCATGTGCAAGAAACTGGTGGGCTGTGAGGGGCTACAGTGACAAGTGGGGCTCAGGTTCTCCTCTGTGGCCCTGCACAGATGCCAGGTCTCAAGGTAGAAGAAGTCAGACTTTGACAGAGTCTGGGGCCACAGAGATAAATTGCATCCTCAGGTGGCCAGGTGGAGGGGTCCTTTCTGCTCGCTGGGGAAATGGTCCCAGGAATGGAGGAGCTAGCTGTTGTTAGATCTGGACCTCAGAGAGTGCAAAGGCTCTAATATAGAAGTGGGGGATGTGTTCTGGACAAGGGTGAGTGTGGGTAAGTGTGGGGCTTGAGGAGGATTAGTGAATTGTTTAACTCTACCTTTACCTTGGAGGTTTGGCTAAGGGAAGTTGATGAAGTAGAGAATTACCCCTGTTGTTTATTCAACACTCATGCATTTTCAGGTCACTATTGTGACGTTTCTCTTTACATTTCCTTGCCTTTTTTTAAAAAAAAAAATGTTAACATAGCTTTAACAAATGGAAAGTATTGTTTAGTTTTGTTTCTTTTTTATTTTCAGGAAATATTGATTTATTTTGTTATATATTATTCTTGATTTTTCTGCCAACATTATATTTCTCATATTTATTTATGTTGCATGTAGGTGGAGTCCATTCATATTCACTGTGATATAATATTGCATACAAATTTCTATTCTTTCAGAGGACACCAGTGTTATTTCTAGTTTTTGTTTTTTGCTATTATGAACAAGGCTGCTGTGAATGCTCTTTTACATATCTCCTGGGCAGATGTGGAGGCTGGATAGCCCACCATCGTAGCTCATTGTCTAGGGAACTGATTTTATCCTTTCTTTCTAGGAAGACACTAATTTGGTTGCTAGAAATTTTTTTCCTGTAAGATTTAGAAAAACATTTTAAGAATAGTCCTTATTTGATTATATTTATTAAAACTCTTTTTAGGGCTTCCTCATTGCTAGGGAGTACTCTCCATCCTTTCAAATTACTCAGATAATTTTAAGTCATGGTTTTTATCTCCAAATTACAGATGATGGAATCTCAGGCATAAGGTTAATAAGGTTGGAGCTAAAACTGGGAGGCAGGCAATCTGGGTTCAGAGTCTGTGTTCTTAACATCTCCGCACTGCTGCCTCCTCTAAGCTAGTGTTGCTGCACAGGAGGACCACTGGGCTGAAGACTGAGGAGCACCATTAGATAGTTCCTAACCTTTTGCGTAGCAAAGACAGGCAGGCAGACATCCTGGGGCAGTGTTTAACTGCTAAGAGAACAACTTGCCAAATTGATGCAATCTGACCTTCCTTTTTCTGGACTTATATTTAGGAATCATGCCTTTTGTCTGTTCATTATGGAAATTAAAGCATTTGGGATTACATTTCAGCCATGATGACCTTTATTGTGATGTCCTGAATGACCTTTACACTCTCAGGCTAATGAGCTGAAGAATAAAATACCATATGTTCACAGCATGTCTGCATTTCCCTGCATCACATTTCGAGCTAATCATTCGATGCTTATGTGGCAGCTAATTCAAGGTTTTTATTGACTTGTTCTCTTGAAATCTCACGTAAAAGACTGATGCCTTGTGAATTAACTTGTAGTTTTCCATAGAAATTATCCTAAATCTTGGGGTAAGCACTATTTAGCAGCACTGGCAGAAAGTATCTAGATCTTCACAATGATTTTTTCATTGTTTGGACAAACTACCTTGGTTTCTATCTCCTCTAGTGACTAGCCAGTCAATCGATTATTATATGTGTGATACTCTGTTCTGGGTCCTGGGATGTCGAGTGAACAAAACCAAGGCTCAGTACTCCAGTTAGTTGCTTATTTCCTAGTTGGCTATAAACAAATACACCCATTGAGAAATTTTAAGTAGTTCTAAGTGACATGAACTATTTCAAGTAGTTTTATGTGACAACTGCTTAGTGCTGTAGGAGGTCTTGTGGGTGACATTTGAGGGTAATTTGAACAATGAGGAGTCACCTTGAAAGGATCTAAAGTGAGAGAAAGGATCTCTGGACCTGTGGGCCAGCAAGTCTGTCTGAAAGGTGATGAGCTCAGTGGTCAAAAACATCAGAGAGGTGTGTGTGTGTGTGTGTGTGTGTGTGTATGTGTCAGGGGTGGAGGGGAGAGCATGCACGCTTGCATGCACAGGTATGTGACCTAGTAAATACAAGACCTAGTGTAAGCAAGCCATCACCACCCGAGGGAAAAGTTAATGGGTGAAAATAATGCAAACCCACATACACATCTCTATTAAAAGCAAGAATAAGAAACAATATTTATGCTTCCATTAAAATGCTATTCATGTTACCTTTTCTTCAGTTCTGCTACTCACTGTCACAGATATTTTATTTCTCTATTAAAATTTTCTTAACAGAAGAATTGGGGTTGCTGGGAAAGGTGCAGAAGTGGGTGGGGCCAGACACAGCAGTTCTTCTCGATTGGGATCAGGGATTTGCATTTTTGGAAAGTTGCAAAGGGAGCACGTGCAAGGTTTTAAACAGAGGAAAAAATACCCTAATCTGATTAACTATTTTTTCCCTCTTTATATAGGAAAGGAAAGTGCAGCTACATACATATTTTTTAAAATATTCAAATATTCTATTATACTTTTTCCACCTTTATCTATAATAATAAAAGGGTAATATGTTAATTATACCGGACATCATTCCAGACATCCTTCCTGACTAAGTTGGGGCTGGAGGGAAGCCAGCCTGGGTCCCGGGTGCCTGCAGGCAGCTGGAGGAGGGAAGTCTGGGTCTGGGGTGCTGGAAGGAAGCTGGTGCTGGCAGCCGGGGGAAGGAAGGCCTACTCTTGCACGAATTTTCGTGTATTGGGCCTCTAGTTGAAGTATAATTTGCAAATAAAAATTGTTCATATTTACCTTGTACAACGTGATGTTTTGATACCTGCGTATGTGTGAAATGATTACCACAATCAAGCTAATTAACACATTACCTTATGTAGTTAGTTACCTTTTTGCATGTGATTGAGAACATTTAAGATCTTCTGTCTTAGCACATTTCGAGTATATAACACAGTGTAATTAACTGCTACCATTGTGTGCTTTCACATGTTGGCAAAGACATTACACTCCAAGTCCTCCTCTTACATGTAGTTAACATGCTGAACGTTAGATTTCCAGAACTTATTCATCCTGTGTACCCCTTCCTCAACATCTCCCTATTTCCACCAGCCCCAGCCCCTAGCAACCACCATTCTAGTCTATGCTTCTGTGAGTTTCACTGTTTTAGATTCTTTACAAAGATTGCTCTGATTGCAACATAGAGGATGGACTCCTGGGGGACAAGCATGGAAAGCCCCAAGACAACTCAAGCGGCTTCTGCTAAGTATGGGTGAGATATGGAGTGGCTTCACCTGGGATTGCAGGAGTAGAGGTGAGGGAAGGGGGCAGGCATGTGACCCACATGTTAGGGTTTATTGATGGTTTAGAGTGTCCTGTAGAGGAGTTAGAGAAATAAAAATGACTACCTGTGATGGGGAGACTTAGGCAGGAAGTGGATTCGAGGAGGGGGAATTGGTGGTTTTCTAGGTCCATGTTTGATGGGAGGTGATTCTTTGTTCAGTGGAAGAGAAAAGTGATGGAAGTGGCAGTTTCAGGGGCAGGTTGGAGCTGGGATATAAATTTATATTCACCATTATGAAACTGCTATTCATCATCATGGGCCTTCAAGGAGGGTGCTAGATGGCGGGCAGAGGATGTCACAAGACATGGAGAAGGCTATCCATAGTTGTGTGGGGGCTGGTTCTCTTTCATTATTGGCTGAATGAAATCTTGGTCAATTAGGTTTCTGGCTCTAGGACCAGTGAATGATGCTGTGGCTGGTTACTTAGTGAAATTTCTCTCCCTGAGGACACATGTTCAGGCCCAACACGAGGTCAATTTTAGAAATAGAGCATCTGCTTATTTCTTAAGCCCAATGATTCATGTGTCTAGCAGGGCTCCCAATCCCTGGTTAGTATGGTCATTGCAGAAATTAAGTATAAACAAGAATAGGGTGTTCAGCATAGCAAGATGGCCAGGGTCTTGACTGTCAAAATCACTAGTTCTTCCATTTATCTGTGGGGCCTCCTTGTGTCTTGTCTCCATGTCTGTCTGTCAAACAGGAAGGAATGAAAATACTTACTTGTATAGGTTTATTTCAGGAAAATAAGAGATATATTAATATTGTTCAGAACCACATAATCTTCTTTGCAGTTTCTTAAGTTTTCTGTTAACTAGAATCTTTGATTTTGATATGATACGTCTCAGTAATATTTTCTTGTGATCAGAACTTTTAAGATTCCTTCTTCTTAGCAACTTTCAAATATCCAAAACAATATTATTAACTATAGTTAATTTTCTGTTTTAATGAGGATTTCTTATTCTTGCTTTTAATAAACTGAGTCAAAAGTAATAAGTAAGTGTACTGCCCTTGAGATCTGACCGAAGATTATGACAGATTTAAGTGGACTCAAATATACTGACTTGGCCATGTCTGGTCCATTGGGCCTAATAAGTATCATCAGATATCATACCCGAGGGTGGTTGCCAACTAAAATCTGAAAATAGCAATTCAGGGCCTTTTCATTAAATATTCTAGTTTTCCCAGTATATTAACAGTCTATTATGTGTGAATTCACTGGATAATATTTCAAGGTATTTGCATTTTCATCTTAGAATAATGAATATGATGAGTGTATTTCTGTTATGAATTGTAACATCCTCCTTTTTTTGTCCTTTGACTTTCATGTATTCCAACAGAGGATGGTGTGCCAGAGTAACGTATCCGAACCTCTCAGGGTTAACATGCCATGGTGGTATCTTCCATGAGCTTTCAGTTTCCAAGCCCAGGAGACTTCCTCTTTTTAGCTGGGCTGCCTATAGTAATCCCCTCATCCCTTTGACTATTAATTGGAAAATTATGACATTTAGAAAGGACATTTCTCAAAACCATGGGAATCCTTGTATTTGGACCAGATGTTAAGAGAATTTTTAACAGAGGAATAAAACATCTGTGACAATGAATAGCAGAATTGAAGAAAAAGGAACATGAGTAGCATTTTAATGGAAGCATAAATATTGTTAAGAAGGTAGAGATGTGTATGTGGATTTGCATTATTTTCACCCATTAACTTTTTCCTCAGGTGGTGATGGCTTGCCTATACTATGTCTTGTATTGTCCAGAGGTGGAGATTTTCACAGCCTTATTTAAGAATAGGGCAGATACCCAGGTATTTGTAGTCAGGGTGGTAAAGGCTGTATAGAAATGAGTATTGATGTACGGTGGGGCCAGGTGGGGATGGGGGCAAAGTGGAAAAAATCAGAGAGGGCTACTCAGAGATTGGGGCTAACGATTGAGTCTAGAGGCAGGGAAACCCATAAAAAACAGCTGACACTGCAGAAGTGAGAAATAGATGGGTTGGTCAGGGTGGGGAAGTGGGCATGATTCTAGGTATGGGTGAGGGAAGGGTTGACAGAACATAGTGACCAACTGGAAGATGAACTTCAGGCAGATGAAGGAAAGGGAGGTGAGGGGTGGGTCCTCATATTCTGAGTTGGATGTCTGAGTAAACGGTGTGGCTGGATATGAGAGCAAACAGGCAAGAAGAGAGCTGGTGAAGACAGGTATTGAAGTCACCTTTAAATGAGGCATCTCTGGGTTATTTATGTGAAGATATCTAGTTTGATTTATGAGTTTGGATCACGTACAGAGGTTTTGAAGAGAGTTATAGATTTGGAAGTCACCAGTTTTTAGAACATTTGTAATATTATATGAGTTTTAATAAAAGGCCATTGAGAATGTGTAGACTGAGAAGCGATGAACCTTCAAGAGAGATTGGGGTGCACCATCATGTAGCAGGAGGACTGAGTAATAAGAGTTTTAGATGCAGGTGGAGCACAGGGAGATTCAAGTGTTATTGAAACCAGGGAACAGAGGATTTGGGAGATATTCAAGAGGAAAGGTCAGTGGGCACATGTGCCATGGAGACTTCCAGTTGCATAGGCTCACAGGGTTTGACAATCAGGAGGTGACCAGTGATGTTGACCAGAACAGTGAAGATGGAAGGGTGAATCCTTTTCTTCCTGTTACCATTGTGTGCTTTCCCATGTTGGCAAAGACATTGCACTCCAAGTTCTGCTTATCTTAACTAAAAACAAATGGAAGCTATGAATAATAATTTCAACACCATGAGAATCATTTATAACTCGATTATCTTATTATGTCCAAAACCCTTCAGAAATTGTCCATTGTTGCCTTGAAAACCCATTATTTAAATTTTCATTTTTAGAAAAGACTCAATTGTTGGTTTAGCTAACACAGAAGTAGATTCAATGAACTTTCACTTTGTTTTAAAACCTGCTGACAGATAAAATTAATATTACCTTTGTGTAAATAATAATTTTATCTAATGGATTTCATTTATTTTTATGGATCCTTCAGGCGATCTGGAGCTAAAGTAGGGGAAAAAGGCAAAAATGCAATAACAATTCCCTTTGAAGAGAGATATAAAATAAGGTCATTGGAGCTGAACTATTACTGAAATGTATAAAATAGTTTAATGTTTGCTTTTCCCCATTTTATACCATGAGGTCATTTTATATAACCATAAAATTCCATCTCATCTCCATTCAGATATGATGAAAATCTAGGAGTAAGAAAGCCAGATTTTTATTCAGTTACCTGGCAGCGAGTGATGCTTCTCTTCTTAAGGCAGTCACTGTTTTCATTAACATGTTCCTAAAAATGTTTCACTAATTCATTGATGCTAAACCTCTTTTGGCTGAAACTTGGCAGTCGAGACACATGGGTTAAAATAATATAAAAAGGATCTAATTTTTACAAAAAGGTATGTAAATATGGAAGATTCAGTATGTCTGGTGAGCATCCTGATTCCCCCTAGAGACTCAACGTCATAAGAAGAAACCTGTAATTTCACCTCATTTTCCAAATAATAAAATGTTCAGTTATTATTTTTGAAAAAGATTAGAAGAATCTATTTTCTTGCACACTGTTCATTAAGTTTATTGTTTTATTGATTCTTCAATTAATCCCATTTACTGCTCAGTACCTAAAATATCTGAACTATTGCAAGAAAAGAACATAGGTTCATTCAATACATTGATTCCAGCCTTGAAAACATCAGATTGATTTTCCTGGATCATTTCTTCCTGCTGCTTTAAACACTCTTAACTTGAACTCCTTCAGAAGCCATCACTTCTGCCTTCTTCCATTTAGAGGGAATTCCTTTGTCTTCTGGGTTTCCTAAGTCTTTACTTCTATTTCTATTTGATAATTATCGAAAGGTAGATTTTTAGTTGCTTGACTACTCTTAACTGTGACCTTGAAGGGCCCCCATTGTGTCCTCTTCATCTTTGCCCCTGTGTTGGAGTGCTGTCTCTTGCCCATAGGTGACATCCTTCAATATGGCTGGTTGGTTAATGATTCCCCCTATGACTCCTCTTGTTTCTGTACCAAGGACTTATTCCTTATTATGAAATTTGGGGATACATTACTGGAGTTGATTCAGATCATCTGATCTCGTGGCCCTTAATAAGTGTGTGGTTCTGCCAGCATGAGTGGGAAGACTGAGCAAGCCTTGCAAAGAGCCAGGGGGTAGTAGCCTCACCTATTTGGTGTGGCTACCACAACACACTTGATCTTTCAGCAATAACCTATGAGCTGCCTTTAACCCAAGTCTTCATATCTCAGACACAGAGTGAAGAGAGAGATCGGATGATTTCAACCTCCCCTTTCATCTCTCGAATTCACAGAATCATTGACAAGTCCTGTCTCATATGTGCCAAGGGAATGAATAAACCACCTCACCATGATGTTTGCTCAATGGCAAGGGATGGGTGAATTCTAAATGCTCAATAGATCATTGGCTATTTGATTTCTGATTCACTGAGACTGCCTATTCAACATGTTGGAATGCATAAAACTTGGGACTATAATGTTTAATCTGTAGGTGGTTTATAATAAAAAGGAGAAATCAAAATGTAGGAATATGAAAGGTTGTATGCCTATACATGCATCCTTTGATGAGGAAGCAGGCCTTAATTGCTACATTGGGGTTCCTGGAAAAAAAGCTGCCACTGTGGGCTGGAGTGGGTGGCCTTGTGTATGCAGAAGTGGAGGCCAGCCTGAACCAAGCCCAGTGGGAAGACTTGGGCAGGTGTGGGGCTCATGGCATCAGCAACGTGCAGATGAGTGTGCAAGGCTGACTGAGGATCCTGACTAGGCCAGCGGGGCTGGAGGGATGCCTTTTCAGTGGGAGTAGTGGAGGTGGAATTGGAGGAGATGGTTGTTGGTGAAGGGGCAGAGTGTTTTCTTTGGAATGCAGTGGAGGAACCCTGAGAGTTTTGAAAGGCCTGGGCTGTTTACCTGGCAGCAGCTGACGATTGTGCAACAGGTGCCGTATTTAGCTGTGCCAGGGTGTGTGGGGATGAGACCATATGGTTTGTTCGGATGGTAGAATGATTCTTCAACTGTTCTACTGCTTTCAGTTTAATCTGGGACTTAATTCTGGGGGAGCGGTTGGTTCATCGGACCCCATGGAATAGGGCGAAGAGATGGGAAGGGGGAATGCAAATATACACATTTCAGAAGAGCTGTCCATCCGACATTACAACATGCTGCACTTTGTATTATTAAGAGGCAGATGTACAACAGTCTCCTCAACTTTGCCTTCAGCCCTTTGATACTAAAGGCTCTGCAGTGGGCAGGTGTGGGGCACGGCTTCCTGAGCCCTGTCCCAGTCAGCTCACCTGACTTCATTGTCTTCTCCCCAGTGGAAGTCCTGGCTTTATGGACTCTCTGAGATGTGCCAAAGGATCAGGCCACTTCCAACCTTACAGTAGACCTCAGGCTCAGTAGAAACCCAGCCACTTCTGAACAGAAGCACACTAAGCTTATTTTGGATCTGTGTTTATTAATAACTATTTAGACTTTGTTTCCTAAGCAAAGTTCTTGTGTAAGCGCTCATTCTTTTGATTTCTTTTTTTTTTTTTAATCTGACAGCATTTTTTAAACTAAGAGGAACAGTTATTTCTGTTCCCTAAAGCCTATTCATTTGTGGTGTGGGTGTGAATGGGAAATGTTATTTATTGCACACACACTTATACTCAGAGTTTTGCTTATTTAGATGGAGCTTGTAGAGAGATCCTCCCACATCAGGAAACTAAAAGGAAGGCCTCAGGGGTTTTGAAATAGATGCAACAAAAATGCTTCTATTTTGTAGCCCAAATTAGCCTGCTGTAATAAATCTTCCTATTTGCAAAATTGTTTGTTTAGTATTAACTCACCTAATATGTTTTTAATTTTTCAGAGGGAGTGGGATGAAATTAGAACATTTACTTAAAGTGACCTTTTGAAAATTTCTTCATAATATATTTCCCAACGTAACAAATAGTTATAATTAACATGACTTTTATTCTTAGTGAAATTTTGCTGATGTGACTCTATACATATTTATGTGTATATATCTATACTAATAAAAGGGCAATATGCTAATTAGATCGGGAGACCTTCCAGGAGACCTTCCAGATGTCCTTCCAGACAAAGCCATGGTGGCAGGACCGAGGCAGAGGCGGTTAGGGGTGATAAGGCCAGGAGGGAGGGCAGTTGGGGGCAAGCAGGCCAGCAGGGGGGGCAGTTTGGGGTGATCAGACCGGCAAGGGGGGGCAGTTGGGGGTGAGAAGGCCAGCAAGGGGGCGGGGAGGAAGTTAGGGGTGAGCAGGCAGAGTGGTTAGGGTGATCAGGCAGGCAGGCAGGTGAGCGGTTAGGAGCCAGTGGTCCCAGATTGCGAGAGGGATATCCAACTGCCGGTTGAGGCCCAATCCTACAGGCCTAAACCGGCACTTGGACATCCCCTGAGGGGTCCCAGATTAGAGAGGGTGCAGGCTGGGCTGAGGGACACCCCCTGCCCCGTGCACAAATTTCATGCACCGGGCCACTAGTATTTAATCTTTCAAGTGATGATAGCTTATTTAATTTCTAAAGAGGGAAAGGTGCACACAAATTGGAGGTTCTCAACCAGGGGTGACTGGCAGTGTCTGGAGACAATTTGGGTTGGCACAGATGGGGTGGAGGTGCTACTGGAATCTAGCCAGGGATGTTGTTAAATGCGCTGCACATTTCCCAGAATAAAGAATGATCTGGCTCTAAATGTCACAGTGCTGAGATCGAGCACTAAAATCCCTGGTATAATTATGTGCCTCCCCACCTCTGTCACTGAGAGGCCAGAGCTCTGTGACTCAGTGGAAGATGGAATTACGTAGTCTAGGATGGAGCCTCCTTAGAGTAAAGGCATTCAGGGAGTTAGTCATGCATGGCAGGCTGCTCAGAAAAGCCCACTCTGTAAATGAAGATGGTGAATACCCTGCCCTGGCATCTTACCACGAGGATTGTTTATAGTCCCTTTATTTTAAGAAAAAAGGTAACATGCTATGTAGTCTGGAAATTATAAACTTCTAAAAATCACCTGTTCTCATTAAAAGTGCTTCACTTAGTTTTTCATGGCAAACATGTAATTTCATCTCATCATTGTGTGCCTACAAGTCCCATTTTAGCTGCTCTGCTCTTGACGTGGCATCTCCTCCTTCTCTAATGGTCCCTTTCCACATCCAGGCACTTGTGCTATTTTTCTCCACCTTTCCTTCAGGAGGCAAAGATGCTGGCACTGAGGTGAGAAGGTCATGGCTGTTGACGTTAGACAGTTTCAATGGACAGTTGTTCAGTGGAACTCATTTCATAGGTAGCACAGGGGAGTCTGTGTTGGTGTGGGCCTGACACATTGAAAAATCATGTGCAAGAGAAAAATTTGCTCGTAGTCTCTAGTTGACTTGAACTCAGGCTGGGAGGTCAGGCTGAGGCAGTGGCCCATCCATCTCCGATGGAGTGTTGCCCAGTGAGAGAGAATGTGTCAGAGGTACTGCTCTGGGTGCCCGTTGGGTGCCAGGCACAGTGTGAATGTGTGGTGTCATGCCTGCCACAGAGCTAGCACTTTCTGAGGGTTTACTGGTACTTTCACTAGCCTTCCTGCATTATTTTATCATTGCTGATTTGTTTTGACATGATCAGTGATAATCTATCTTCAGGGGCCTAGTGAGGGTGCTTCAAATGCCCTTGCTCTGAACAGAACAAAATTACATCTGAAGCCACTCTAACAAGTGTTACTCTATGTTATGTCATCTGATGAATTTTCCTGTGTTAAGTCTCAGGTCAGAAGAATAAGAAAAGGAGGGCTATTTCATGTGGTTACCTCTAGACTGGCATTCTGAGCCTTGCCCAGTTTTTCAGACTATGATATCTTTTCTAAGAGTGAAATTAATCATCTTTTAATTTTATAACCCAGGAAAAAAAAATAACTCCTGTGCCTTCATTGTCCAATAGGGCGCACCGTGTCTAGGCAGGGGTGGTGGCCCCGTTGGACAGGTGCCCCACCCTCACCCCCCAGCTCCCAATTTTCCTCTGCATTCCTTCATCCACCTTCATGCTCAGGGTCCCTGACTCCTACAGAAGCCATACTGTAGCTTAGTCATGATTTATAGTCCCTCCACCGTCTTCTGCTCAATGTGTACATTTTCATCAATGGGAGCATTGAGTCAATGAGAATCAAAATATAGAGACTGAGAAATTTGATGCCCCCTAAAATTTATGTCTTATTTGTGAAATCTCACCATATATTCAGGGGACACTCCATTAGAGGATGAGGCCTCTTTTCTTCATTCATAACCACGTCCGTTACAAGGACCCTAATAGCTTCCCACTTTTGCATTTTTGGGGTCTTCTATTTGATATCTCCTCTCCCTCTTAAATCTACAGTCTCTTCCCACTCACCACTTCTCAGAAGCCACAGTTCATGATGTTTTCTTTACACTAAACCTTTCCTAACATTGACTGTTTAGTGCTTCTCTGGTTTCATTGAATGTTCTTTGCTTACCTGGCATTCAAGTTAGCCATCCATGTTCTAGCCCACTTTTTCTCCCTCCAGTCCTTTTTGGTTCTTTGACATATGGATTTTGTCTCTTGTTTTACTGAAACTGTTCCCCCAATTTTTAAAAAATATTTTTTATTGATTCCAGAGAGGAAGGGAAAGGGAAACATCAATGATGAGAAGGAATCATTGGTCAACTGCCCCCTGCACATGCCCCTCTCCTCCCCACCCCCTACTGGGGATTGAGCCTGCAACCTGAGTAAGTGCCCTGACTGGAAATCAAGCCCTGACCTCCTGGTTCATAGGTCCATGCTCAACCACTGAGCCATGCTGGTCGGGCTGTCCCCCCAAATTGATTATTGACTGCCTTTTCACTAAAGCGTTGGCCTGACTTATTGGGATGCAGTTGACCAGGTCTCTTTTTAAAAAGTGTTATATTTTTTAATCTAACTTGATCTCCATTTTCTCTTGGTGAGCTATCTCTGATTTTCTTCTCATCTTTGTGTTATGACTGTTTAATTAGCAGCTTCTAAACAAACACAAAACTTTAGCTCCTCCTTTTCCCTCCTCATGCTTTCCCCTGGTGAATTTAACCACTCCCATGATTTTAAACCCTTCCAAACATTGTATGCAGTCTCTGACTTCTTTTTATATGAGCACCCAGCCTGGATTTTCAAGTCTGCTCTTTTCCTTAAGTATTCTCTCAGCATCTTAAACTCAACTTGCACAAAACTAAATGATCATATTCTCCTCTAAACAAAATTCTTCTATTGATTATCATATTAAACACAGTGGTACTACCATCTTCACAGTCTCTTATATTCTCTGTCTTGAGTCCATCCATGCCTCTTTACTCTCTGTTTCCCTAAATTTTGCAGATTAGAACAATGATCATTTTATTTCATTTCACACTTGGCAGGTTAGGAATTTGGACAGGGCTCACCTGGGTGATTCCTTTGCTCTCATCCTTACTGAAGTCATCAGTGGCTTCCACATTTACTCACATGTCAGGTGCCTTGGTGGGAGGGCTGGGAGACTGGGCTCTGAGGGAAATATCACTAGAGCTCCTCTAGGTGTCTCTCTAGCATGGTAGGCTCAGGGTAGCTGGACTTCTTACCTGGGGTCTCAGTGCCCAAACAGCATGTGCTAAGAGATAGGAAGTAGAGACTGGCAGTATTAGGGGCTGGGCTTGGAACCTAGCATACCATCACTTCTGTTGTATCTGGTTGAGCCATATGGTCACATTGACAACCCAGATTCAAGAGAGGGGTCAGAGCCTGACCTTAACAGGTGGAATTTCAAATAATCTGTAGCCTTCTTTAATTTGCCATACTTTTGCTAACCCGTCACTTTGAATGTTTGCCTGAATTTTTATTCACATTGACACCATTAGAAGTTGCAGCTTCATTTATTTCTCTTCTGAGCAATTGCAGTGTCCTCAAATGAACTTCTCCTTTCTACCCAATTTCCCAACTACACTGTTGTAAGAATAATTTTATTAACATTTCATCTAATGTAATATTAATATACTATGGTAGCTTGTTGCCTAAATATAGAGACCTTGGACATTAGTATAGTTTGCCTTCCAAACCTTAACCCAACCTACTCTGTAAGCTGCTTCCCACTATATCTCCCTTTATATCCCCTGGTGTTTGGGTCAAGTATAGCACACTGTTCCCAAAGCACATTGCCTACTCCTTCCTCTTGCCTCTTCAGGGCATCCTTTCATCCTCTTCCTTTGGCATGGAATGCACTTACAGAAATCTCCATCTGTTGAAATCCTCTTTATCCTCCAAAATGAAACTCAAACGTGAGCCCCTCTGTGGATACACCCTTCATCTGTCTAAATAGCACGAGGACTCTCAACTCCCACCGCATTCCTGCTTCTTTTTATGGCTTTTTAACAACTTGGATTATAGTTATTTTTACAAGCCTATCTTATTTTAAAGCTTATTCATCTTTTAAATTATTCATAGGCTTTCAAGTATCAGCACTCCCAGTATAGTAATTTCATCTCACCCAGTAGGTGCTCAATATAGATTTCATTGGATTTATATTTGGTCCCTAGCCAGAGACTTTGCAGGTCATCTGTACATTTCAAAGGATAAATTCACTAAATATGGGCAGTTTTTAAGAGTCGGGTAGCACATTAATAACCAGCTTATAAGTCAGTGACAATGGTTATGGCCTTATTAAATAGGGTCTTTTGAATATTAAGAAGGAAGGGCAGGGTTCTCAGGGTTTCCACAGATACGTCTGTGTTTGCATGTTCCAAGGGAAAACCAATTGATGATCACAGCCCTTAAACTGCATTCCATGGAAAGTGACCGTGATGTTTCCGTGGAGCTTAAACTTGAACACTTCTCCTTTTATAAAAAATGGGTTCTCTCATAAAATTATCGAGGGAAAAAGGTCCTTAAATGAGGCACACACACACTCACATGTATCTGACATATAAGCCAGAAAAACGTCTGCTTGTCTAAGCTCTCAGCTCTTTTTTCTTTTCTTTCCTTTAAGGTAGTGGTAACAGGGCATTACCAAAAGGCCACCACCAGACCCCCTGAGCTCGGTGTTCCATCCAGGTGTTCTCCTTTGTGTTTCAGGCACTTTTCCCACATGACGGGAGGACGAGCTTCTGGTTAAAGACAAGCACAGAGCCCGAGCCCTCCTTCCCACCATGAAGGGCCCCTGTGTCATTGCATGGCTGTTCTCCAGCCTGGGCTGGTGGAGGCTGGCCCAGCCCGCGACAGACGCTTCTCAGTGCCAGAGAGCGGAGCACCCGGTCATTTCCTATAAAGGTAAGGGACAGGCATGTCTGAGTGCCACGGCACTTTCCACACTCAGTGACAGAGGATAGCAGTTGCTCCATTACCCTTATTTTAGACATTGTTCAAAATAGGAGCAAAAATATGAAATCCTTCATCGCCAGAATTTCATGTCCAGAAACGGATCACTAACTCAAGAATTTTCACAGAAGCCCCTGTGTTGAGACCACTGTTAAAAGGTGCTGGAAGCATCCTGGGCCTTTGAACCAGGGGATAAGAATGTGACCCACAGACATAACACCAAAGTCAAGGAAAACAAACAAACAAACAAACAAAATCTCAGCTCAGCATTTCCCAACAAAACCTTAGTCTTGCCATAAAACATGTGATTTGTGTTCCTAACTGGCATTGCATGGCAGACAGAATTGGTTTAATTGTCTCTGTTCCTCTATGGATCCATGGGATTAATGAATTGTTATGCGTATCCACTCATGTGTTTTTTTTTCATTAATGATAATTTATTTAGGGTTCTTTTCACCCCGGACACTCAGCATGCAGGAAGAAAATGAAATGTCTTTATCCCTGTCCTCAACGAACTCACAGTTATATTATCAAGTGAACCATACTTATTCAGTCATTGTATTGTAATAATCCATCCAATAGCTTTATGTTTTATTACTTTTTAAACTTTGTATCATAACAATTTCAAATAGACAAAAATAGAAAAAATAGTTTAAGAAATACCCAAATCCTGTATTTATTAATTCATGGCCCACATGTTGTTTTTTTAAAATAAATCCTCACTTGTAGTTCATGCCACACCTACCAAATTATTTTGAAGCAAACTGAATAAATCATATAATTGTATCTTTAATATTTCAGTTTGACTGTCAAAATAGAGAACTTAAAATACCATTATCATATCAAACAGACAAAAACAATAACAAAAAAATAATTCTGTAATGTCACCAGACATTTGGTGAGTATTGTGAGATCCCGGAGAGTCTCATGGATGCTTATGCATTTTTGTAACAGTGGGATTAAATCAAGATCTAAATGAAGTTTACATATTGCAATTGGTGGTGCATCTTTTGAGTCCTTTTAATCGTTTACTGTTTGTTGTTGTTGCTCCCCTTGCAAATTAATTATTTAAAAAAACTCCCAAGTTCTTAGTAGTATAGAATTTCCCACCTTGTGGATTTTGCCAAATGCATCCCATTGGTGTTGTTCAAATGTCCTTCTGACTTACATATGTCTGTAAATTTGTAGCAGTATCAAGGCTGCTTAGATTCAAGTTCAGATCTTTCTGTCTCCACTCTGTCATGGATGGTGCTGTGTACTTCCATTGGAGGCAGATAATGACTGGGTATGAAGTTAGCAGTCATTGATGATCACTGCCTAAATTTACTGATTTATTCATGGGTACAAACCTGGAATTTCCTCATCTTGTCATTCTTCTTCATTTAATGGCAAGAATATTTCTATACAAAACACCTTTTCTTCGCCATCTTATTTGATTATCCTGAGGGTACCCCTTATATAGGAATGGCTGAATCAGTTTCTTTAAGACTAGGGAGTTGTTTTTTTAGCATTACCCAAAGAGGACAAATAAGGTGTAATGTTTGCTTTTTGTTTATTTTTCTTATTTTGATGATTATGGTGATTTTAATTCTCACCAGAGGATACATTTTTTAATTGACGAAAGAGAGAGAGAGAGAGAGAGAGAGAGAGAGAGAGAGAGAGAGAGAGAGAGGGGGGGGGGGGAGGGAGGGAGAGAAAGAGAGAGAGAGAAACATGGGTCATTTGCCTCTGATACATCTGTCGACCGAAGCATCAAACTCACAACCTGGGTATGTGCCCTGAGCAGGAATCAAACCCGAGACCCTTTGGTGCATGAGATGATGCTACAACCAATGGAGCCACACCAGCCAGGGCTGATTATTAGAGTTATTATTAATACATGGTTGTAATATTTGATATATTATTTGAAGCAGTTACAGTTTTTGTTCTTATAGATGGTGAAATCACATCTCAAGCCCCTGGGAGCCTCTTGAATTTGGCTCCTGAGTTCTTTTGACACAACCCATGTTGCTTCTGACAGCATGCTGACTCTCTGGGACAACAAGATGTTGCTGACTCCTCTTAGTCATTTCCTTCCGTAGACCCAACAACCTGCCATTTTTGGCTGATGTTGCATGGAGGTGCTCCGTTAGGTGTTTTGACCTGAGGAAAACATTTTTAAAAAATGCACCATATATATATTCTAGACAGTTAGTTTCAAGTCACCTCTGGACTGTCCGGTATTCCTAAACCTCTTCTGTCTTCTGTCTACATCTTTCTCTCCCGTGCACAGAATCCTGAGTCTCTGCAGCCAATATAATTATTCCTTTGCCTTTTCCTGAATAGATACTCAGCTGTTTCGGAATAACAGTTTCATGCAACTGGAATCATTTTTGACTACTGAAAACCCTGTACGATGATTTTCTTCTTTTCGTTGTTAGCGTATACATTTCATTGGGAGATTAAAGCAGAATTACTGCCTTGAAATCACTTGAAATAATTTCCTCTTGTATGGTTATGCCAACTCAAAATGCAACTAGTTTTGTTGAATTTTGCTTTTGTTTTTTAGAGATTTTTAAAATTTACATCTCATTATTATGTGTTGCTTCAAAGTCAAATCCATCAAACAAGGATGTTCAAGGAAACTAGCTTTTCTTCCTCTTTTCCTCAACCTGTTTAGTCTCTGCTTTTAGCTAACATTTTACTTAGTGTTTAAAGTTCATGCTTCTTTTTTAATACAAACATATATGTATACACACACATATTCTTGCCCTCCTTTCTTAGATAAAAGCTTGCATACATACAAACTTTTCTCTATGTAGCATTTTTTGACATAATGATATATCCTGGAGGCCACTCACTAGTAGTATAGATTTATGTAATTTCTTTTTGTAGCCACGTAGCTCTTACTATGTGATGAACATAGGTTATTTTCTGTCATTTGTGATCATGGACTATTAAAATGGGTGATTAAAATAGTCCATTTAATGGGTTGTTAAAATGAGTAGCACCTCCTGCAGTCAACTTTTAATATTTTTGCAATAGTACCATTGGGAGACATTCCTAGAATTGGGATTGCTGTGTCAAAAGGTAAATGCACATGTGGTTTGCTAGATATTGCCCAATTTCCATTAATGAAGGTTGTGCCATTTTGCATTCTCTTTGCTCTGGATATGAGTATCTGTTTACGACCAGCTTTTCCCGCAAAGTATACTATTAGACTTCTGGATTTGAGCCAATCTTATAGCTCATAAGTGGCATCTCAGCTTATTTTAATTTGCACATTCTTAATTAGGAGTGAATGTACAACAGACATTTAATTGGTACCTATTATGTAAGAGAGTCTGTGCTAAATATTGAGGAGCTAGAGGCAAAAAACATAGTCTGTGTTAAGATATTAGAATACCTTTAGGAATATAAACTAAAAGTACCATTGTGTTATATCCTATTAAGGGACCTATTGGGTATCATTGCTGGGGCCTATGGGAGCCTAGCAGAGGGGCATCTGACCTAGACAGCCCGTCTGAAGGAGTGTGATTAAGGAAGCTTCCTAGCATGAGGTGATGCCAGAACTCAGTCACAGACGATGGTAAGCAGGTGTGTGTGAATCTCACGAAGGGGGAGATGTTCCAGGGAGAGAACAAGTGCATTGGTCCTGAAGTAAGGGAGGGGAGAATAGTGTCCTGCAAAAGGCATGTACAGGGAGTCACGAAATCTTAGTCTGAGTTTTAGAGAGGATGTAAAGGGAGGTGAGGCTAAAGTGGTTAGTGGGGCTTTATAATGCAAGGTGTTGGAAGACATCTTAAGAAGTCTCCCAGCTATCTGGACAGACTCAGCTTGGAGGGTGGCAACATGATGGCAGGGACAGCCCATTCTGAGACTGCTGCTCCGATCAGAGGGAGCAGTAATGTAAGTCTGGGCTGAGGGAGCGGTAGTAGAAATGGGAAGAAGTGGGTGGATTCTAGGAGTTTGCAGGGGATTTTGTTGATGATTTAATTGGTGTATGAGGGAGAAGGAAGCACTTAATATGATCCCCAAGTTCTTGGCTGTTTATCCCATATGGAAGAAAGAATGGGAAACAGATTTGAGGAATGTGATGATTTTAGATGGAGAAAGCTGAATTTTTACCTGCCATCAGAAGGAATTATCTAGTTGAGAACAAGGCATCATGAGATCCAAGTACAGGGGACTTTTCAAGAGGGAGGTGGCCATCATAGTATTCAGTGATGCAGAGAGTTAAGGAAGATGTGGGCCAGAGGGTAGAGTGAGAAACTCACCCTGGTTTGCCAGGGACTTTCCTAGGTTAGCACTGAAAATCCTGTGTTCCAAGAAAAGCAATGGTATATTAGTTTCTTAGTGCTGCTGTACCAAAACACTATAAACTGGATGGCTTAAAGGAACAGAGATCTCTTCTTGTACAGTTCTGCAGGCTAGAAGTCTGAAATCAGGTGTCGGGAGGTCCATGTTCTCTCTGAAGGCTCCAGGGAAGAATCCTTGTTTTCCTCGTTGTAGCTTCTGAGGGTTGTTAGCAATCGTTGACCTTCCTTGACATGTAGACTCATCACTCCAGTCTCTGAGTCTGTAGCCACATGGCCTTCTCTCTGTGTGTCTTTTTGTCCTCTCCTCTTCTTATAATGACACCAATCATATTGCATCTAGGGCTCATCCTAACCCAGCATGACTTCAATGCAACTGATTACTTCTGCAGAGGCTCTATTTCTAAATAAGGCCACATTCACAGGTATCCAAGATTAGGATTTCAATAAGTCTTTTGGGAGGACCCCATTCAACCAAAAACAAGTAGCATTTATCAGAGAAGGTTTAGGGCAGTGCAGGAGGAAAAACTTAGATGGCGATGAGCAGAGGGATAAATGTGGGATGAAGAAATCAATATAAAAAGAGAGAATTATTGTCTCAGCCAGCAGGGACACGAGGACAGGGGATGGCTATTAAGAGAGCATTATTTAAGCATCCCTAAATGACTATGGGAAGAAGCCAGGTGATGCAAGAGGCTGAAGAGAGAAGAGAGAGGGGGAGATAATTGATTAGGCAAAGTCCAGGGCTGTAGGAGGAGTAGGATGCGGGGGATTAGCTTACAGGAAGAGACTCCACCTCCAGTGAGGCTGGAGGGAAAGTGGCCAAGGCACCCAGGATGCAGGAAAGTTAGTGGGTGGGGGTGGCTGGAAGGGGAGGGAGTTCCTGAGAACCTCCATGTTAGCTGAGAAGGAGTAGGCAGGGCAAGGGCCAAGAGTACGGGGGTTTTAGGAAGGAAGTGCTTCTCTGAACAAGGGATAAGACTTGACCAAAGATTCCCTGTCTGTCCTTGAAATGGCTCAAGTTACAGCTGAACAGGTGGCCACTGATCACCTACATGGCCGCTTTTCTGTAACACACGACTCCACAAGAGGGTTTGAGAAAGTAGGATGAAATACTGATAAGGGAGAAATACAAGAAGGACTGGACCATCTTGACTTTCAAGATCTTGATTTCCATGTACATTTAGAATATCATGAGTTAGTGTGGTAACCCTGGAGGCACTCTGCACAGAGGCTATTGGTGAAGTGAACCAGATGCTATAGCAACGTCTTAATTAGGCTAAGCACATTTAAAAAAATTTTTTTTAAAAAAATATGTGTTTTTATTTATTTCAGAGAGGAAGGGAGAGGGAGAGAGAGAGAGAGAGATAGAAGCACCTATGATGAGACAAAATCATTGGTCGGCTGACTCCTGCATGCCCCACACCAGGAATTGAACTGCAACCTCCTGGTTCATAGGTCAATGCTCAAACACTGAGCCATGCTGGCCAGGCATAAGCACATCTTATTGAAGTCTTTTTTAAACATTTTATTTATTTCAATTTTAAAAATTTAATTAAATCTATTGTGATAACATTGGTTAATAACATTATATAAATACTAGTGATCTGGTGCACGAAATTCGCGCACATTAAAAGGGGATTAATTAGAGGAAATAATTTAATTTTGCTATTTGCCCTTTTTCTATAATAGAAGTATCAGAGATGAAAGAAAATTAGTAAAATGTATATGAAAACCTTCCTCCTGTCAGAGTCTGGGGCTCACCACGGGATCCAGAGTCAAGTCCCCGCCCACCCACATACACCTCAAAATCGCATGAGACCCACACCTGGCCGGCCCCCCACATTGGACTAGATCCAGACCCAGCCAGTCCCACCCTTGTCAAGCCCTGTTGGGCAGGGGGTGTAGCCTCAGGTCCCCTGGCCTGGCCAGGATGTGGGGAGTGGCCTGAGGTCCCCCAGCCCAGACCCAGGCGGGGGGCATGCCTTGAGGTCCTCCGTCAAGCCCCACCAGGTGGGGGACATGGCCTGAGATACCCTGTCAAGCCCCACCTGGTGGGGGGCGTGGCCTAAGGTCCCCTGTCAAGGCCTGCCAGGTGGGGGGCATGGCCTGAAGTCCCCTGTCAAGCGCCAAGGGGGTGGGGGAGGGTGCTTGTCCCTGATGATTGCTCGTTAAGGCTCCTTATGGGAACTTGGCCTCAGCTGTGGGTGCAGCCATCTTTGTGATGGAGTGATGGTCAATTAGCATATTCCCTCTTTATTAGATAGGGTGTCCAATTCTCTAATACAGCATCTGTACATTGCATTGTGAGCTCATCACCCAGAGCCTAGTCACCATGTATTTGAACCCTTTTATCCTCTTCATCCTGCCCAAACCCTTCCCTTCATGGGAGTCTTGATCCGACATACCTGGCCAGGCAGAAGATGTGGCAGGACTATTTTCCCCAGCCTCTGCGGGCTTCTCTTGTCTGCCAGAGTTCATTGCTCAACACGCTCTAACAGCTGGCTGGGTTTGCAAGGTTGCTCCCTGGCTGCATGTTCTGGCATATGTATCCCTGAGTGTGCAGGGGCTGCTGAAACACCCTGCCCATTACAGACAACCATTCACACTTATGTCCTTGTCATTTGCTTAAAAGTCTATTCCAGTAAGGAGGGGAAAAATATAGGGACCGTTCAAGACAGCATGTTTCTCAGCATGCTTACTGAGTCTCATAACCATCTCTGAAATGAGTTTTAAATGTTTAATGCTTGCTGAGGCGACCATGCCATATTCTGCTTTTGTTTGTTTATTGATTAAAGTTTAACCCAGCTATTTCGAGAGCAGGCTGCAGTTACAGGAATTGGTTTATGGGGAGCAATTTTACGTTAAGCACGGAGGAAGGCCACTGATGGGGTGAGTCATGTCACACTCAGGCTTTCTTTGTGTTGGAGCCTTAATATCGTGACTAATTTGGAGCCTTTTCTTCAGTGGCTTAGCTGGTGGCAATTGGTATGAATGCCTAAAATCACTCCTGCCTGCAGAATCAGGCAGGGCATGATTAAGATTAATTCCAGTTTTAGGCCCCTGAGATCTTTATCTCTGATTCCTTGGTGTTCTTGTTGAGTGTCTTCCTACATAGGGATCATTGATTGGCCTGAGAATCATTTTTGGAACTTAATTAAGACAGCTATATGGACACTTGATAAAGGATTAGCAACAGTTGACCCCAGATCTTAGGAAGGGCATCTGAAGGGATCAAAATGTGTATGCTAGCTTGGGCCGTCACTGGGCAGGACTAGGCTAGGGCACTTGTCCCTTGAATTTGAACAGTTGCCTTTATCCCCACATGGAGTCAAAAGTTATTGAAAGAATCATGACTGAAAGGGTCCTGCACAGAATCTTAAACTTGGGGTTCTAGTCTGATTCCACAGGATTAATGATTATTTTTTATGGATCTTCTATTTTTCTTTTGAATGACGTAATTATATTTCACAGTGTTCATGTCTGTGGTAAAAGCATTTATTTGTTAATGTTGACAATAAAAATATATGACATGTTTTGTACCT
Organism: Plecotus auritus; assembly: GCF_963455305.1. Lineage (NCBI taxonomy): Eukaryota > Metazoa > Chordata > Mammalia > Chiroptera > Vespertilionidae > Plecotus > Plecotus auritus. Next base: position 165,840,892 of record NC_137774.1, read on the forward strand.
CTCCGTTGACTCTTTTGCGAATTAACTTCTGGGGACCCCCAGCCTCTCCCACCTCTGAGAGGCTGTCTTCTACCTGTTTGCAAAGTAGCCACATACCCATTTCCTTTTGCTCTGCTAACTGCCAACCTGCCCTTTGCCCTGCCTCTTCCTATTTTCTCTTGTCTTGCTCACAGTCCCTGGAGCACTGGCATTGCTTGGCCTACTACCTGCTGCACTTTGGACTATACAGGGTGTAACTTGGGCAACATCAGTTACCCTTGGAGGCACAGTGAACTAACCTTTTATTTGAATTTTTAAAATGCATTTCTTTTTTTAAAAATATATATATATTTTTTTATTGATTTCAGAGAGGAAAAGAGAGGGGGAGAGAGAGAGAGAGAAACATCAATGATGAGAGAGAATCATTGATCGGCTGCCTTCTGCATACACCCTAGTGGGGATCGAGCTCACAACCTGGGCATGTCCCCTTGACTGGAATTGAACCCAGGACTCTTCAGTCTGCAGGCCGATGCTCTATCCACTGAGCCAAATCAGCTAGGGCAACTAACCTTTTAGAAAACAAGGATGGAGATGCTGGAAGCAGACCCAAGGAACCATTTCTGTGCCATGGCCCCATACATGTCCCATGGCCCCATGCAAGCCCCATGGCTCCATACCTGTCCTATGGCTCCATATATGTCCTGTGGCCCATGAATGTCCCACAGTTAACATGTACGTCCCATGGTACTGCATTTTCTTCCGAGTTTTGGCTGTCTGGTGTCTAATGCCCCAGACAGTCATGTGATGTCTGGCTCTGGTTGGATTTCTCCTCTTCTCTGGTTTCTGGGACCCTCATCATTACAACAGGAGCTGTAGTAGTTGATTTCTTGAGTCCCTGTAAGAGTTCAGTCTTCCAGTATGGAAGTTCAGTCTTCCAGTATGGATTAAAATTGTTTCTAGTGTTTCTCCCTGTTCACCTGTTCTCAGAGCTGCCACTCAACTTTTGTAAATCACACATGGACATGACTGAATGACAGTGGCCTACTTTCTCCAAGGAAGAATTAGGAAATTTATTTTAATTAAAAATAGACGGCATGAAATTGATTTTACTATTTCACTTTAATATTTTCATATGAATCTGTATGTTTAACAAGTTTAACAAGTCAATACCAATTGTAGAAAACTCTCTTGAACTCAATGCTTTTCTCTGTAAAAACTAAAATTTACGTAAACCAAGTGTGATTCTCCTTAATTTCATTAACAGGAGATGTGTTCTTTTCCTGTGAGTTTACTTGTGGAAGAAAGTGTTATTTGGATCCCTAAAAAGTCCATTGTTCCATAAATATTTTTGTTATGCATACATGAATATTTCATATACTGTAAAGTAATGTCAAAATCATATTGGGCAAAATATTCGAACCAGTTTGCAAGTGAAGCAACTAAAGTACAAGCACACTGCCTGCCTTTGACACTGAAAATGGCAGTTGGGAATACATTTTTTATTTTTAAGTCTGTTGCTAGTTTGCTCTCTGAGAAAAAATGGAATATTAAAAAAGATACCACTTTCCAATTCTATAATGTAGGTATATCATGATTATTTAAAAATGCATAGAGGTGTTAGTGGTTCTACACTGCATTTTCTTCTAACATCTCTATGAGTGATTCATTAAATAAACTGGTTCCAATACCTGCATTGTAGTTTGTTGATGTTATTGATCTTTTGACTGATGAGACCCTGAGATGGTCCCTGTTGTATGTTTTTTTTATAAATAATGATTAGGTTCTGAAAGTGATTTATTTAGTTTTGAGAATTAACAATAAATTTTGTATTACTTTTGTGTTCTAGTGCCACTAGTGAAATAATTTATGAGTGAACATCTATATTTTATCCTAAGATAAAATTTTTGTGTTTTGATTGATTTGTCTTGGGAAATAGTTTTTATTATTTTAAGAGTACAAATGGAATACTTTATAAGCGAAGTAGTTCAATGCGATTGCCTTAAAACTGGGAATACGATTTTGCAAAGTTAGTGTCAGAATTCTGATTTAAAACCTTCATTTCATTTGGCCTCAAGTAGTATGTTACTGTGTTTTATTCATCTTTAAGCATATCATAGCCTTTCTAAGCATTAAATGACTAATTTATCTGTTTGTCACACTGAAGGTAGATAAAAATCTTGTCCTTTATGCATGAATGAAGAGTTGAGATTAAATGTATGGAGTGTAAAGTTTTAGTTATGCAGTATTTTTCTTGGACTTATAACCTCTTGTGTTCTAGTATGAAGGCAAGATAAGCAGCCATGGCTACATCTGAGAGACAAAACATTAGGCCAACTCTAGCAGACAACAGTGCTGAAATGTTTCTGTCATCATTGTGACAAAGAAAAGAATCCAGTGAGGTTCTTAAATCTAATCTAGTTTGTCTACAAATATAATCAATACCTTAACTTTTAATTTTCTGGGAGGTCTTTTATTACTGAGTGAAGAAGGGCTCTCAGAGCAGTTATGTCTGATTTCTCTTTGCTTTCCCATTTCCCTCATGTGGCTCAGGGGTGGACTTCAGAAAGCCTGAGCACATATGTCTTGCATGAGGCAGGAGGCGTACTCATTCATAATCAAGAGCTCATGGATGTTGTGTGCTAACTGCCAAAATGAACAGATCCCTCCAATCCACCGTGTGACAAGTTGCAGTAAAACAAGGTGACCATTCCCACCTCAGTAGCACCCTGGGCACATGTGAGGTAGACTACACATTCTATTGACTGAAATCTATGAGACCAGATCCTGACGCCAGGAATGGCTAGCAACCTGCTTCTCGTAGCTCTCAGAAGGTAACTGAAAATTGTCATTCTCATTTGCATTTTTGAGTTTTGTGCCAGATAAGACATTCCAAAATATAAAACTACAGACCAGTAAATCTCATACATATATACACAAAACATCTTAATAAAATTTTATCAGTTGAATTCAGCAATTTTTAAAAAAGGATAATATATTGTGTCCAACTGATCTTTATTCCCAAAATGCAACATTGCATGGGATTTCAAAGGTTTAACATTTAAAAATCAATTAATGTAAATGAATGTATTAACTATACTTTAAAAATATTTATTTACATATAGTAAAAATACTTTTTTACTTAGAGTAAAAAAGTCATTTGATAAATTTCAGCACATATTCAGGATGAAAACTAGGAGTTAAATGTATTGCCACAACATGACAATAGTCATCTTAATAAATCTAAATCTAACATGATACTTAACCAATGAGTGATTTTAATTATCATTGTGCTAGCCACTCTGAAATGTAATAATAGATAAATAATTTTTAATATTTATTTTATTAAAAGTAATAAAATATATTTATATATTTTAATAAAAGTAATATGATAAACAAATAGATGGCATACAGATTGGAAAGGAAGAATTGCAACTTTTCTTGGCAAATGAGATTATCTATATGGGACATTCTAATTAAATTTTTTAAAAGAAGTATCAAAGCTAACAAGTGAATTTCTCATGATTTCAACATATGTAGTGAATATAAAATATTGTTGCATTATGATATATTATCAACTAATAATTAGAAATTGAAATTAAATTGTATCCTTTACAGTAGTATTATAGATATGAAATAAGTATATATTTAACAAGTTATGTGTAGCTGAACATTGAAAACTGCAAAACATTACTAAGAAAATTAAAATGACCTAAACAAACGACAAATATTTATAAGTCAGAAGATTCAGTCTTAAGATATCAATTTGTACCATATGTATTGCAGCTATAACACATGAATTGCAATCTATAGATTTGTAACAAATCCAACCAAAATTTTACTGTTCTTCTATTATATAAATTGAAAAGCTGTTTTTAAAACTTATATGGAAATGCAAAATATTTAGAAAAACTGAAAATATTTTAAGATGATCAAGCTTAGAATACTTTCGAGCACCTGACTTCAAGATAATGTGGTGTTTCCATAAGAATAAATATATAAATCAATGGAACAGAAATCAGAGACCAGAACTGGAACCCCCACAAATATTGTCGGTTAATTTTAAACAAAGTGGCCATGGTAATTCATTGAGGAAATGATAGCTCTTTCAACAAACAGTACTGGAGAAATTGGACACTTCTATGGCAAAATTAACTGAAATGGATCATAGACCTAAAGAACTAAATTTATAAAACCTCTAGAAGAAAATCTGTGAAAAATTTTTCTGTGACCTTAGATTAGGCAAAGACACAAAAAGCACATAAAAGAAAATCTGAAATTTGACCACAGCAAAATTAAAAACCTTTGCTATTCAAAGACGCCATTGAATACCTGGAAATGCAAGCCAGATGCTATGTGAAAATATTTACAAGACCTGTGTCTACTAAAGGTCGTATGTCTACATCCTATCTAATAAAAGAGTAATATGCAAATTGACCGTACCTCTGCTACACCCACAAGCCATGGCCACAAGCCACGCCCACTAGCCAATCAGGAGCAAATATGCAAATAAACCCAACCAAATGGCTGCGGCCACAGAGAGCAGTAGGGAGGCTTGGGTTTCCCCAGCAATGGAGGAAGCCAAGCTTTCCGCCTGCCCTTACCAGCCTAGGCCTCCACTCCAGGCTACAAAGTTTCAATTATAGAAGATAAATAAATCCCAACAGAAATGGCGGCAGCCACGGAGCTGGAGAGAGCAGGAGGCTAGGGTTGCCCCTGGCGATGGAGGAAGCCAAGCTTCTGCAGCCCTGGCCTGCTTTGGCCTCTGCTTAAGGCTACAAAGTTTCAATTATAGAAGATACATAAATCCCAACAGAAATGGCTGCCGCTACGGAGAGAGTAGAAGACTTGGCTCCACTCCAGGCTACAAAGTTTCAATTGTAGAAGATAAATAAATCCCAGATACCAGGGCCTCCTCTTGGGTCGCCGGGGGGCGTGTCTGGCCTGCAAACCACCATAGGCCCCTCGACCAGGCCGCCCCACGCCCCAAGGGAACCCCCACCCTGATCCAGGACACTCTTCAGGACAAACCAGCTGGCCCCCACCCGTGCACCAGACCTCTATCCTATCTAATAAAAGAGTAATATGCAGATTGACCATTACTCTAGCACACAAGATGGCTGCCCCCATGTGGTCAAAGATCCTGCCCCCATGTGGACACAAGATGGCCGCCACAAGATGGCCAGCAGGGGAGGGCAGTTGGGAGGGACCAGGTCTGCAAGGGAGGGCAGTTGGGGGCAATCAAGCCTGCAGAGGAGGGCAGTTAGGGGTAACCAGGCCGGCAGAGGAGGGAAGTTGGGGGTGACCGGGCCTGCAGTGAAGGGCAGTTGGGGAGGACCCAGGCCTGCAGGGGAGAGCAGTTGGGGGGTACCAGGCCTGCAGGGGAGGGCAGTTAGGGGTGACCAGGCCTGCAGGGGAGGGGAGTTAGGGGCAAACAGGCTGGCAGGGGAGCAGTTAGGCATCAATCAGGCTGGCAGGGGAGTGGTTAGGTGGTGATCAGGCTGGCAGGCAGTAGCGGTTAGGGGCAATCAGGAAGGCAGGCAGGCGAGCAGTTGGGAGCCAGCAGTCCTGGATTGTGAGAGGGATGTCCGACTGCCCTGTGGGATCGGGCCTAAATGGGCAGCTGGACATCCCTCGAGGGGTCCCAGATTGGAGAGGGTGCAGGCTGGGCTGAGGGACCACCCCCCCACCCCCCAACCTCACCCCCTACCCCCTACCCTCCGGTTCATGAATTTCGTGCACCGGGCCTCTAGTATATAAATAAATTCTTACAACTTAAGAAAATAAGTAATCCAAATTTTAAAAAAATGGACTAGAAATTTATAGTTTACAAAATACAATTGACAACCATAGTGAGATACCTCTATACATGCAGCAGAGTGACTGAAATTAAAAAGACTGATAATACTAAGCATTGGCGAGAGGGTAGAGGGACTGGACCTCATGCTTTGCTGTTATTAATTTATGATGGTGCAGCCACTTTCAAAAACATAGTTTCATCAGAAGTTACACATACACTTACCCTAAATACCTGCAAACCCACTCATAGGTATTTGCTCAAGGATAATGAAATGTTAAATAGGGTCTACAGAAAGATTTGTGCTCAAAAGTTTACAGCAGTTTTATTTATACCAACCAATATGGAAAATTCAAAGATCCATCAATGGGAGTGGACAAATTAATTATGTAAAATGGAAAATACAATAAAAAAACCCAACCTGGATGAATCTTCAAAATATTATGCTAAGTGGAAAATTTTAGATACAAGAGACTACATATTATGTATTATTATCTTATGTGAAATTTTATAGAAGAAAAAACTAAAGCAACAGAATACCTATCAATGGTTTCCTGGTTACAGGGTAATAGAAAAATTTCACTGCAAAGGTTTGTGAGAGAACATATAAGTTAATACAAATTTTTATGTCATCATTGAGGAGGTGGTGACAGGGTTTATACATTTGTTAAAAGTTGTTGAATTTACATTGGTAAATGTTATTGTGTCTAAATTAACCTAATTTTAAAAATTGTATAAGTTCCAACTGTAGAGGAGAAGCAGTGACTTGCCAAGAATGTAAGATCCGGTAATCAGATTGCTTTCGAAGCAGCCCGAGTTTGTCAAAACGCTGTGCCGTTTCCTTAGCACTGAGGCCAAGCATAATGTGACAGCTTTACAATGGGAAAGTTAATTATGAACAACATGTTATGCAACATTTAATAAAATGTGTAACTCTGTGTGTGTCAGAAAGGCTACCTAAAATTCAAAATATTCAGGTCTAGGATGGAAACCCACCACATAAACTATTTAATCAGTAAAGTTTTCCCCCAAAGTTGTTTTAAAAGATAAAAAAAACCTAATAATTTAGGATAACGATGTTATTAGAGAGATAATTTATATAGAAAGTTTCTTCTTTAAACATTGTCCTGGCCCATGGGTAATCTTTGGAGGAAAATATTTCTGACTTATATGTGCTTTGAGACATGTCATCACATCCGAGCATTGCTGATTTGTAGGTTACTTGGAAGGAGACTTGACTCGGGGTGGTGAATACACGTTACAATATACCGATGATGTATTATAGAATTGTACTCCTGAAACCTATATAATTTTATTAACCAGTGTTACCCCAATATATTCCATAAAAATACATTTTATGAAAGAGGTAACAGTAAGCATAGGGAGGAAATGGGAGGGGCATTCATTTAGCCACAGTACCTTTGGTTGTAATGTGTACAACTCTCCTTTTTTCCTTTCAGGGCTGATTTTCTGCAGGTGGTCTTTTACCTCTTCTCACTCCTGCAATTAGAAATGGGGCAGTAAGAGGACCTACTGGTACAAAGCAGTCTAATAGAACTTCCTGTGATGATGGAAATGCTCAAACTCTCTGCTGGCAAATATGGTCGTGTTAGCATGTGCAGCTGCTGAGCACTTAAATGTTGCTAGTGCAACTGAAGTAATGAATTTTCAATTTGCCTTAATTAAAATTAAATAGTCATCTATTATTGTTGGTGACTATCATTTTGAAAGCTCAGGTATGGACTTTTGGCTTCTAGCATTATATATAAAAATATTGGCCTAGGCTGCTGTGTGTGTGTGTGTGTGTGTGTGTGTGTGTGTGTGTGTGTGCGCGCGCGCGCGCGCCTGTGCGAAGGCTGTTATATCCTGGCGTGATATTGGAGTCTTCTTTTGGAAACCATCATGGTTCATGTTTTAAGAAAACTGGCCTTGGAAAAGAAAAATTTTTCCTAGAAGTGATTTTTATACTTCTGCTATTAATTACCTCACTGATGTAAAGAAAATCTCTTATTGTTTTTCTGGTTGGTTTCAATTTCCTTAAGTGAAAAATAGGCATAATTGGGTTTTTATATGAAAGGTTTTACCACAGTGATCATTCTATTGCTCTTTAAACTAGGCTAATAAGGTAGCCTATGAGGCATTTGGGATATTCTTTATCTCTTAGAGAAAACTCCCTTCTCTCTTTAACCCTTAGACAATAACACAGTCAGATTCTGTATTAAAGAACAAAATAGAAATTGAGATGGTATTGACATTGTTGACATTGACAACATTTGTATCACAAATGTTTATTTAATAGGAAAATTAATAGTTTTATGAAGAATGGTTTGATTTTTCATTTTCATACATTTCCATAGTTAACTAACATATAAAGAGTTTAGAATCATATTCTACTTTAGATTTAGCACTTTTTCTTGCTATCTAGAAGGAAACAATTCGGAGATGAAATATTAAGATCTATTTTAAGTTATCAATGCAGTGGGATTTAGAAACTTACTCTGAAAGCTGCCTGACTATTAGGCTTAAAATATCAATTAGAAATATCTGGGCTTCAAGTAACAGATAACTGACGTTTAGTGGCTTAAGTCATAAGGAGACTTACTGTTCTCTAACTAGAAGTAAAGTCTCTCCAGGGCTGGATCAGAAGTGTCAGCAAGGCCCCAGCTCCCTCATTTTGCTCGATCATCCTCATGGAACTGGCTTTTGCTTTCTGTGTTTATTTCACATTGGGATGGCTGCTGGCAGCATTGAAAGGCAGGCAGCAGAGGAGGTTGGAGGATACCCAACTTCTCTACTCGTCTGTTTTATGTCAGAAATCAACAACATAGGAGAATCTTTCATGTGCACAGTTGTTTATACGTGCACGTAGCCAGCCCTGTGTCACGTGACTGACTCTAGGTACAGGGGGAAAGGAAGTGTCTGCCAAATGGGAATGGAGAAAATCATAACTGAACCCCTGAGTCCAGTCGGCCGGGAACTAGGGTGAGGCGAGGACCCAATTTTCAGTGCAATATTTAGGAGGCACCCAAAAATTTAGTGATAAAAATAAATAACATATTAATGCAATATTAAAAAAGTCAATATTCATGACAAAAAAAATCATACTGAACAAACTATCTGGGTTTTAAATCAGGATCCGATCAGTGCAGTCTCCTGTCAAGCCCTATTGGATTTCTAATGTCTTTATTAAAAATGTGGGTAGTTTGTTCATTAGGGATTTTATAAGTCATAAATGTAGACTTTTAAAAACATTGCATTAAGGTATTTGGATAGGTAAGGTTTTTGGGAGGTGCACCCTCTTAAATTTGACACTCAAGGTGAGGACCTCACTCACCTTAGTCTTGTCCTAGTGCTGCTGTTTAACAAAATCAGGTTCCGTTGGCAAAGAAGACTGGTGGGCAGCAAAGCTTGTCTCCACAGCTGTGTAATTGGTTCTGGTGTATGTGCCCCATGAATATTCATAAATCTGTTTCTGTTTCCTATCTGCTCCATGGAATATGTCTGTCCTCTGTCATTCCAAAACTCTGGTTGATAAACAATGTCTACTCTATCTTGTGTCTCTTTCTAAATAATGAATATTCAAAAATACTCTTTTTAATTGAAACGCTGAGTCGATCCTCTGTTGGTAAGAAACAGGAAACTTACCCTAGCACTGTGATTTTCAACTGGTGTGCTGCAAGAATTTTTAAAACATGCGATACCTGATTGTCACATTAAAAAAACAGCCAATACAACAATAGCCATTGGTGTAAATAATCAAAATTATACCCATTTTTTGTAAAATGGGCAGAAAGTATGATAATTTCATGGTTTTCCACAGAATGTTAGTAGTTTATGTGTGCCATGAGATGAAAAGGTTGAGAATCGCTGCCCTAGCAGATTTTGTATTCCCAAACAAATCTGAGATACAATAAAGAAGTGCAAGAATTTCTCGTTTCTGCATTTTCTCATTAATTTTTTTTTTTTAATGACTTGAAATTTGAAAGACGATCCATGAAAAAGTTGAGAGAATAGAAAGATCTGCTGGGACCTTTTTGTGTGTCCTGATATGGGCAATGGGAATTTGATGGTCTTTGAAGATGGTTGAGTATGTTCCCATTTTAAGGAACTCATGCCATAAAATTGTAGAAGTCATAATTATGCAATATGAAAGCTGGCATAAAAGAATCCACTCTTCATTTTAATCTCATTTTATCTTTGGTCTGATTAACTACTAGTGGTTGATGTTGATAAACTATTTGAAATCTCTTAAGCTTTCCTTCCCCTCAAGGGGCATGATAAAGACAAGCTATCTCTCAATGGAGAAGCTTTAAAATTCTATCAGGATGCTTTTGTGACTATAAGTAACTTGCCTCCAATGAAAATTTTATATGAAAAAAATTTATGTAGACCCGTGAAACCTGACTAATATAGATATGTAGTAGGAATTTCATGCAAGGCTATAAAATACATTTGTATTAAGGGCCCAATGTTGTATTCACAGCATTTATAAGATACAAATTCTTCAATCTCAAAGGTGGGTCTGCACAAAATTGCTCAATGTTTTCTCTGATTTAATTCAGCTTTTGAAAATTCTTGAGGCCAATGATTAGAATTTGGGGGCGGGGAAGGGAAGAACATATGGAAATAATAAATTGACAGGATTGGTTGTTAAAGATGGCTGCTATGAGAAAATTTAATGTTTGCAGCAGTGAGAGTAAAAATGGAAAGATTACAGTGAACTTTGCATGTGTTTATCATTACCATTCTTATTTAGGACTTCACTTTCCCCTGAGCCAAACCTGAGCACCCAGGATTTTTTTTAGCTATCTTCTTCTTTAAGCAACCAATGAAATATTATGTTTTTCTTTGCTATATCTTGTTGCCTCATGCCCGGTCTACTTCCATATACCCCATTTTCTTCCTGGCCACTTGAGATGCCTTTTTGTTTTATTTTATTTTTTGATTCAGTCACCTCATTGCATGAATTAACAGTTGCTTTTGTTGCAACTGAGCAAGGGATTCTTTGCAGATCTGTATCTCCTAGCCAGAACCATGTAACTGTTGCTGGGCAGGGGCTGGGGTGTATAGTTGCAGAATATTCTGTCTGCTCTGCGGTTCATTTTGTAATTCTCAAACACTCTGGGATTCCTCTGCCTCCATACCTGTGTGATGCTTCCATTGATATCGCCAAGAATTTCACACTCCTACAGAGAGAAAGATAGCTCCCAAGGGATGTGTAATTTTGTTATGCAGCAACAACTCTAAGACTTCAAGCCAAGCAAAAACATGTGCTAGTGCTGGAGCTACTTTTCAGCCAGTGCAACCATGTGAGCTTCTAGATCTTCTCTCATTGCAGCAGTTTGCTTTTGACCTCTTCCTGCCCTGCCATATAACTGTGCCCTCCCTCTTCTGCTGCGGTAGGTGGAAGAGCAGCCGTGCTGTTTTTCAGAGCAGATCCAGCACACGGCCACATCTGCCTCTGTGCTCAGTTGTTTTTTAGCATCTGTGGGACATTAACGGACCAGTGTGTGTTTTCAGATGGAGCAAAACAGAAAAGATTGTATCAGCACTTTGCAATGATTTCCTGTGTGCTATAATTGTTCATGGTAGGTTAGAAGGACTTATGCCTTTTATAGTCCGAGACCAGCTCCTTGACTGCATAACCACACAATGCACTATTAGAAGAAGCAAACACAACTGTAAGAGCTCATGAAAAATTCTGCTCTGATGAAATGGACGATAGAGCTCTGGAATCTTTAATTAGTGGGGGTTTTATAACCATATTAAAAGAAACAAAAAATGCAAAACAAAAAAAAGCCACATCTCAAATATCATGCCTAGATATCTTGCTGAGGAGTTCCCTCCCGCACCCCCCCCCCCACTTTGTGGGGGTGGGGGTGCGGGGGGCAGGTGATATACTGAATGGCTTTTGGGCAGGTCATCATTTCTCCTCTAATCATTTTCATATGGTTTTGCATATAAAAATTAAGATTTGAGTTGGAGACTAAAGAGTTTTTGCTTTAACCTCAGTTACTAACACTAAAATCATCTCACATTTGGTATTTCTCTAGCACGGGGCCTAGTATATAGAGATTAGCATGTGTGTGGGCTGAATCCCGAAACCATGGGGCAAGCAGATTAACTGTGTTTACTTGGTTTTTATGTTCTCTTTTTTTGGATATAATTAGCAGTTAAATTAGATTTACTTTAGTAGTTTAAAAGGCAGATGTAAAATTGAAAGTAGGGACTAAAAATTACATACCTCTTCCCTAAATATTTAAAATGTTAATATTTGTCAATGTGAAAATGTTGGGAGAGCATTCAACAAATTTTCTCTGTTCATTTGTAGTAGTTTTCCTAGTTACTGAGAAACTGATGTGAAAGCATAATGAAGACAGTTCTTATAAAAGATTTCCAGCAAAAGAGCGGACTGAGCTTATGGGAGAAATCCCTTACCCTCATTAATGGCATTAAAAAATATGGAGCTGCCCCAAAAGCAAGAAAGGGGAAGTCCCAAGGACAGATATTAAAAAGAGGAATCAAGAGGAATCACATTGAAGGGCCTTAGGGGCTAGGGTTTTCAAACATGCTTAGAAATAGGAGCAATCGGTGGTACGGGGTCCTGGTGGGAAGGAAGAGCAGGAACTCAGCTTCCCGTAGAAAGCTACAAACCACAATGGGCTGTCCTACCTGAGAAGTGGAAGTCCAGAAGAACCGCATATCACCCCCATGGAAGAGGGAGTGCAGCTGGCTGTGGGTGGAAACAGACCCATGAAGGAGAAATTGGAATACCAAGCCTGCTCTATAGGATCCCGTGGGGGACCCAAACATGTACTTTCCTTACCAGGGAGTAGCCCCAGGTCAAGAAATAGAAACTTGACATCTACACACCAAATCTTTGACTCTAAGAGGGACCTTTGGTCTTCCACTCTCTAACAATGCTCCAGAATAGTTCCTGGATTGTGGGCTCTTGTGGGAATTACTCTTACTGAAGATGAGCACAGAGTTAAAGAATAAACCTCAATGGGACAATCAATACAGAAATTATGTCCCCTGGTCCATATAACAGACAAACAGCCAACAGATTTTAAAGTGTGTAAGAGACACACAAGTAGAACCAGAATGGCCAGAGCAAGGGGCCATGATATAGAAGTGACAGAGAACAGATGTAGTAAAGAAGATGAGTTGGAAAAAAATTCTGTTGAAAGCTGTGTGAATGTAGTAGTTAGGAATAAATCAAGCCATATTTGAATTCAAAGTAAATAGTTCATTTAAGTGAATTTATCTACAACTCATAACATGTAAGAAACACATGAGTCAGTGTTTTATTACAGAAAAAAGAGGTCATGATGGCCTAATTTTAATCACTTGTCTGCCTTTCTCTCAAAAAACAGCCATGTATTCTACTCTTATTTTCAATGAGAAAAGTACATGATTCTGCATAGACTTGAGTTTTTGGATGGCAAGTTTTGTTTATTGTTGTACCCCAAGCAAGGACTTCATAGAGGAGAGGATGACTTCATACTTAGTTTCCTGCTTCCCAAGAACATAGTCTCTCCAATAGTATGGAGACAATAAAAAATTAGACATTTAAAAGGTAAGTCATAGACTGAGAGAGGAATTATAAAATTAAAAGCATTCATCATTTGCGTTTCTTGTTCTTCTTTGCCTTTTAGTTCTTTGACTTCTAGTTTTCTTTCATGAATCACGTGAATAATAACATCTTCCTGCAAAGTTTTTCCAAAGATTTGGGAATGTACATGTAAAATAACCACGGGGTTGCTTTGCTTAGTTCTTAGAATATTTATGAAACCAATATCTATCAATACTGGTGTTATTATTTTCATTTCAGGTTTATTATTTTCACCATATTATCTGAAGTAAAATTCCTCAAGGTCATGTACTAAAGTTTCATTACTTTTGTTGATAGCTATTATCTTGTTATCAAAAAGTAAGGTATAATACAAATTTCTTTTGGAGAATACTATTGAAATAGGTCATCTTGCCTGGGTCTCTATCTCTTAATCTAACCTCTCTTTATTGATGGCTTTACTTTCTCAGTATATATATATTTTGAAAAACACAGTTACTGACCTTTAGACTATTAGAATCTTGTCTCTTTTTGAAATATACTCAATCTGACAAATTTCTTAATATCTTGCACTCTGTATTCTATCTGGGTTTGCTAATAGAATCAAAATCCCATTCCTATATGTTATCGCCAAATGTGTGTGCCCATATTTGATGCTGACTTCTGATTCACCTCCACACAGTACAGATGAGATATGTGAAGACCCACTGCTGAGATGAATGGTGATTCATAGGGTGACTAGTTCCTTGAACTGGCCAAAGGGCTCAAAAGCCATTGCTGACAGATGATGTCACCGACAAAATTCTTGTTTATCTTGAATTTAGAAACTAAACAAAAACAACCTCTCATTATCTTTTTATAAAATGAGGACAACAACAATCCCAAAATCGATTACCATGACCTTAGGAGAATCCACCATGAAATGCTGTCAAAGAGATAATTTTCAGAACATTGCAGTCTTGGATTCCAGGTTGTTCTGCCTCCCCTGTTCTATGGTTCTTATGAAACTGGGTGGACTCTTTGATCCTCAAAGAGTAACTCTTCTCATGGTTTATTTTTTCCCCCCACACTCAAGGAAATGGTTGAGTTATGCTAATGTGAATATTTCTCTGTTGAATAAGCCTACAGGATGTGGTGCCAAACGTAAGACAGAATAAGTTGGATTGATGAAAGTTTAAATTTTTTAAAGAAAAGAACAAAATTTGGTATAGAGAAATAATTACTATAGGCATAAAAGAAAGTTGTATTGTTTTCTTCATGCAAGAAAGGACTCATTTAGATTCCAGGGATCTCAAACTTGTTACTGATTCAGTTTCCACCTAACGTGGCCACTCCATTACTCTGACCTCTGAGTTACAAAGGGAATCTACTGGATGGAAATAACTTGTCAGGTTGTGAAAAAATATAACAGTCTGAAATTCCAGCAGTGCCTCACAATATAAAATCATAACCCAGCAGCAGATATTTACTGAGTCTCTTATGAATGGCATGTCTTTTAGTGTTTATAAAAGTCTATAGAGTGGCTATGTCTCTACCCTATTATACAGCACCAGAAATAGACTAGGAGACATGCAGTGACTAGACCACAGGCCGAGGTGTCTTTGGAGCACAGCAGGGATGAGAATCTTGGCCTTCAGACAGCAGTGGCAGGACTCTAAAGTTCTACAGCCCTTAGCTGTGATGGGGAGGAGCTTGTTTGTATCATGCTGTTTCTACCTTGTGTGTGTGTGTGTGTGTGTGTGTGTAGGGGGAGGGTTCGGGGGGGGGGGGATGAGCCTGAGGGAGGGGGGTTTGGTGCTGTGCTGAGGAGCTGGAGCCCTGGTTGGGAGGGGAAGCATGCGATGCCCAGATCAACATATCTGGGCTCCCTCTCCTCAGGTTCACAGCAGGTTCCATAGCCCTGCTGGCTGCCGCATTTACAAGGGGGCCCTGAGTCAGTGCTTTCTTTGAACCTTGAACCAAAAAGTTTTAAGGTAAATATATCTCATTGTCTACCTCATTGCCCCAAAAGAGAGGCTCTGTTCTAGAGTCCAGGGGTGCTTATTGCACTACAGAGGCACAGAGCACCCCAGACATAGTCCAAAGCACGCGTCTAAATTCATCGCTTTTTCTTGTTTCCCAGTTTCATAGCTTTCATCATCGCATGGGCACCTAAGGACTAAAGTTCATTCATTCACTTTTGTGTTCAAAGTTTATTCACTTAGTTACTTATTGAACTAGCATTCATTCATTTACTAAGTACATTTTCATTGAATGAGTGCCTCCTTTATGTCAATTTTGCATCAGGCACTGGGAATATAGGAAGTGGGAAGATAGATGTGTAAATAGGGTCATGAGGCCTCATTGGGCAAAGCTTGTGCATTATACGCACCTGGGAGGGGTCCTTCATCTTGTCTAAGAGACTTAGGGAGGCTTCCTGGAGGAGCTGTCATTGTAGCTGGCTTCTAAAGGGTAGGCAACGGGTGAGAAAAGGAGGTAAGGGAAGCTCTGGAGAGTCCTGGACCAACAGTCCTTGATACAGTCAGAGCCCAAAGTGCACGTTTGATGGCAGGAAGATTGGGGTTAGAGCTAACAGGGAGCTAGATCAGTATGGTTTGTTGAGGTTTCATCTAAGGATGCTGATGTGGAGTCGGAGGCAGGGGACGCTGGATGGCCAAGGCACTGCTGAGAGAGTGACTGTTGGCATAGCTGGAGAGCAGTGGTACAGACGCGAGAGAGTGGTGGCCAAATCAAAGTCATAGCAGAAGGGACAGAGGGAAGCATGGTCAAGAAGAGGAAGTAATAGGGTTCTGTGACTGAATGGGGCAGGTGTCACTGCAGTGTGCTCCAGGATGATCCACTATCTTCATTTGAGTTAACGGAATCCCAACAGTCCCCTCTGTTTTAGTTGAATTTCGGAACCAAAAAAAGGCATTCTCATAATTTCTGTCCGAATGTGAATTACAAAGGGAATCTACTGGATGAATCTACTGTGAGTTAAACAACTTTACTGAAAAAAAAAATGAGATTAGAAATTTATCTGTAAATATTCATCCTATATGCTATATGATGCAGAGAGAAATAATTTGCCTTATATATTTTAAGAGGTGAAAGATTCAAATCCTCCTCTCATCTTTGAACTGGGCACCCGCCCGGCTAGGGCTGTGTGTCTCCTTTAGTAGGAGCTACTCCCACAGTCAGGAGAGTGCCCGCCCTGGGGCTTTTACCCTGACATCAATTAAATGACAGCTTCTTCCGGGACAGTTCTTCCTACTCTCTCTTGTCACCCTAATCCTTTTGACAGACTCAGCTTTGAAAAGAGGTTTATATTTAGTCCAGACTTCATAAAGATATTGCCAGGCTCTCCCTTCCCAGCCATCTTTAATGTAATAGTGTTTATGTTTAGGGAAGAACAAAAATAGAAATGTTTATACCTGTTGATGTGGAAAAAGAACTAATGCAGGTTGGCACCATCAGCTTGGTGGATCCTATTTGTGCAAATAATTCTCGTTAATTATAACCCTTCTAAACGGACAGCTTTATTATACTGACCATATGTAATGAACTTGACTTGTCTTTCTCTAGGTTTGAAAATAGAACGCATTGCCGTTCCCCCTTTACTTATTCTCAAGCAAGGACTGCATATCCTTTAGTGGACACAGTCTAGCATTCATATTTTTTTCTTTAGAAGTTCTGAAATCACTGTATGGCATTAAATTTAATAGGCCTAGTATATCAAAAATAGAATTATAATTATGAAAAGTCAGTTAAAAGGAGGGTGAACGGTAAAATGAAATGAGATTTTTAATGGCTTGTCGACAGTTATAATTAATGAGATGGAGCTTGGGCCATGATGTGACCTTCAGGTAGGCATGGGACGAAGCCCTGTGTAAGTGGGCCCCGGAAGGAGAATGATTTTTCAGAAGATAATTCCTCTCTACATCTTGCCAGCTTCTGCCTTCCCCTCGTTCAGGACTTTTTCTTGAAGTTGGGCTCCTATGTGTGGTCAGGAAGCTGTGGTCACATCATTGGGTGCATGAGAGCATCCCTGCAGGAGGCAAAGCAGCCCGGCGTACAGGCCCGGGAAGAAGGCAGAGCCGCAGCTAGACAGAGACTCCTAGATTTGAGAAGCCACTTGTTATCTTGCTCAAGTAGGAAACTGCTTTTCATGACAATGTTAATTCACAGGTTGATCCACTTCAGTTTATGCTTTACACAGTGATTTTCTTTGAACACTAGTTGCAAACAAAGAGAGAATGAGACAAAGGCATGCTGGCTTCAGTGCCTGATACCATCCAACTGCACAACCTCCTCGCACACCAAGTGGGTTCCTGAGGCTATAAGAATTGTTTTTGTCTGATAAACACAAGTCCCTTTGAACTCCGTGGGGGTTCTTTTCCACTGGCACTTTCTTATAACTATATGCAAAGTCTTTTTTTTGTTTGTCTGATTTGGAATCCAAAGAGTCTACACATGAGCCTACCCCACCTCCTTCATCCTTTTGTTAAAGCATAAAATATTGTAGTTACTGTAACATCTGTTATGTTTCATACCCTGAGGCACAGGCAGGCAGAGCTAAATTTCTCCGCACATGCACACATGTTAGCCTCTTTTCCTGCTTGTGCACATAAAATGGGTTGACTGGAAGGCTGAAAAAATCAGAACAAATATCTAGCAACTGGTTCACAAAGGCTGTTAGTTACCCATCTGATGACTACCAATAGCAGTTTGTCTTTCAGGGGAGTCCACGGAAAGGGAGTTCATCCTCAGTGAGTCTGGGACCTACCTGAGATTATAAAATGTCACTTCTGGGGAAAGAATTGGGGTGAGAGGGGAGGTTCGAATTTATATTTATGGCACTAGAAATAGTATCCTCTTGGGAGACACCTAAAAAGCAAATGTAGATAAATGGCTTATTGTCTCAGGAATGCGGTTAAACAGTCAAATTAATTCTAAGATCAATACCATCATGGCTGTTAGCTCTACGATTCTACAGTGACCTATAAGAGTTGTAGGAGATTGGAGAGGAGTAACATGCCCCCGCTCAGGAAGAAGGTGGAATTCTTTCCTTCTTTCTTGCATGCATTTATTGTTCCTTTGCTCATATTCCACCAATGTCTAGTAACCCTTCAGTGTGGGGTCCCATTTTCTTCCTGTTCGCACCTGCTTCCTTTAATATCCCAATCAGAACTGTATTCACTGTCATCTATGTGTTGATGGCTATCACATTTTTATCTGCAGTTTAACCACATCTGAACCACAGAACCACCTGCACTTACCTACTCATCTCTCCATTGGGATTTCCAGTGGGGATCTCCTCTCAGGCACCCATAAAAGAACTTGGGTTGTTTCCAAACCCCAAACCTGTTTTTCCTCCAATCTGTCCTATCTCAGAAATGCCCTCAGAGGTTGAGCTGCTCTAGTAGAAAGTTTGGGTGTTATCCCTAATTCATCACACTCCTTATTTCCCCAATCAATTAGTTCAAAACATCTCCTCAATATGCCCTTCCCTCCTTCTCCTTGGACTGCATTCTATGTCCCCTGTGGTCCATCCTCCACACAATGGCCATAGGAGCTTTTTAAAACACAAAGTGCCCTGACTAGGTGGCTCAGTTTGATGTCTCTCTCTCTCTCTCTCTCTCTTTTTCTCTCTCCTCCTTTTCATCTGTCTCTCAAATCAATACACATATTCTCAGGTGAGGATAAAAAACAAAACAAAGGAGCTCATACTCCCCCATTTCCTCCCCCATCGCCCCCATACACCTTGGCTTCCTTGTGCCATAGAACAGGGTTTGTGAGAACAAGAGCCCATCTCCATTTACTGTGAATATTTTCTTGGAGCCCAGCACAGCCACTCCTTTACATTTGCTGCAGTGATAGCAGCAGAGTGGAGTAGCTGTGACAGAGGCCATACGACCTGCAAATCCTAAAATACTATCACTACCTTTACAGCAAGAGTTTTCTAATTGCTCCTACTGAAGAAGCTCTACACTTTGCACCTTGACCTGCAAGACCCTACCTGAACTGTTTCAGCCTCCCCCTCGGCTCCTGGCCTCACCTCTCACACGCCCCTGCCTTGTTTCTCTTGCTCAGTTATCTTGATTCATCCCCACCTCAGGGCCTCTCCCCTG
This sequence comes from Plecotus auritus, assembly GCF_963455305.1. Lineage (NCBI taxonomy): Eukaryota > Metazoa > Chordata > Mammalia > Chiroptera > Vespertilionidae > Plecotus > Plecotus auritus. The sequence goes on from NC_137774.1 coordinate 165,860,348, forward strand.
GAATGCCCTTCTCCCAGGTGGCTTTTTCCTGTCACTCAGGTCTCAGCTTAATGTCTCCTCAGCAGTTCCTTGGAAACTGCATAACGTCGCTCTGAGCCTCAGTCTAAAAATCGTCCTGTGTTATTTACACCATGGCACTTACTACTTCTTTTATTGATTCTGTCCTTGTCACTAGAATATCCACCTAATGAGACGAAGAACCTTCTCTCTTTTCTTTCCTATAGTGCCGCTAGTTCCAAGCAAGGGCAGACACAGCATCGTTACATGTGTTCGCTGAAGGAAGGCTGTCATGCCTCTGGCGGTGGATGGCCCAGTGAGGGAACATTAATGGGATCAAACAAGTGATTAGAGTTGACCATGATGAATGCCATGAAATTGAGCACAGAGCAGCAAGGGTCTCTGAAGTCTTCTGGGGACACATTAGGAAATGAGTACATGCACTTGTCAAGAGAAATTGAAAACAAGATTAGAAATGTGACTGTGACACTGAATTCACAATTCTCTGCAAGGAATTCACGAATACAGCTCCTGCTCTGTGTGCACGGTGGCTTGTTGCATGCTGGGAACCAGAGTAGCTATTAGACAACCAGGTGCTGATATCTGGAAATGAGAACAACCACAGCTTCACCAAAATAAACCAAAGGGGGCAAACAAAAGAAAAAACAGCATTTATTTCCCCTATGTCCTCTGACCGTACATCACCTGTCAACCTGTCCTTGTCGAGGTTGGTGATCTGAAGGTGTGAGTGCAGAGTTCTCTTGGGCATGCTGGGCCAACACAGAAAGTCACCTCTGCTGGCAAGAATAACCCTTGTGTCAGCTTGTGTTTCACATTTAAAACATATGCTTTTAACATCTTGAGTGTTTGACTTGGGGCTATTGGTACCTAAGTAGGCCTGCGAGTGAGGCGTGTAAATTTTATGAAACCACAGATAACATCAACTAATAGGCCATGCTAGGAGTTCCAGAAGGTTTGCTTTTTCTCTGGGAGGAAATGGAAGTATAGTAATTAGCAGGGGTTTCAAGATGTTTTTGTGTGACTGTGTATAGAACACTCAACGTTTGTCCATGAGTTGGGTAATTATTTCCTGTGTGCCTTTCTTGTTTTAGTGGAAAGAAGCTCAGGCCATATAAAACTAATGGAATGAAACATTCTGGAAATGCTATTACATATTGATGCCATGTGATGTGTTGTAAATCATGTACTGTAAAGGACGGGGGTTCGGTCTAGACTTGACTACATCAATGTCTGCCTGGGTGAATGTCAGTAAATCCCCCTGCTCTTATGGACTCCAAATTTCTTTCTTTTTTAATTTAAATTCTTTGTTGTTTAAAGTGTTATATAAGTCTCCTTTTTCCTCCATTAACCTCTCCCCGGCCACCTCCACCCCCCAGCAGATGCCCTCACCTCCCCACTCCCCTCCGCCTGTGTCCATTGGTTATGCTCATATGCATGCATACAAATCCTTTGGTTGATTGCTTACCCCTTCACCCCCTGCCTTTTCTCATAGGTTGGACAGTCTATTCCATACGACTCTGGTTCTATTTTTGTTCATCAGTTTATGTCATTTCATTATATTCCACAAATGAGTGAGATCATGTGATATTTATCTTTCTCTGAATGGCTTATTTCACTTAACATAATGCTCTCCATCTCCATCCATGCTGTCGCCAATGGTGAGAATTTCTTCTTTTTTATAGCAACGTAGTATTCCATTGTGTAGCTGTACCACAGCTTTCTAATCCACTCATCTGCTGATGGGCACTTAGGCTGGTTTCCAAATCTTTGCTATTGTAAATTGTGCTGCTATGAACATAGGGGTGCATATATCCTTTCTGATTTCTTGGGATATATTCCTAGAAGTGGAATTACTGGGTCAAATGGAAGTTCCATCTTTAATTTTTTGAGGAAACGTCATACTGTTTTCCAGAGTGGCTGTACCAAATTTCTTTTTTTAAAAAAATATTTTTATTGATTTCAGAGAGGAAGGGAGAGGGAGAGAGAGAGGAACATCAACAATGTGAGAGAATCATTGGCTGTCTCCTGCATGCCCCACACTGGGGATTGAGCCCGCAACCCGGGCATGTGCCCTGATCGGGAATGGAACCTTGACCTCCTGGTTCATAGGTTGACACTCAACCACTGAGCCATGCTGGTCAGGCTCCAAATTTCTCATTGATAAAATGAGGCATCTGAGTGAATGTGTTCAGAGGTTTCTTCTTACTTTAAGATTGTGTATTATTTTTGTTTCTGTTACTAAAGGATTATACTTGGTATGTTTGATGACCTGTAATACATACTTATTGAGCTCTTACTCTGTGATAGTCTAGAGCAGAGGTTGGCACACTTTTTTTTTTTTTTTTTTTTTTTTTTTTTTTTTTTTTTTTGCTACGAAGGACCAGAGGGTAAATCTAGACCTTGGAAAGCAAATTATCTATATTAGACTATGCCAGTGTAACACAAATGCAGCCACAGAGCATACCTAAACAAATGGTCAGGGCTGTGCACCATAAAAATGTATTTACAAAAAACAGGTGATGGGCAAGATTTGGCCTATGGACCATCATTTGCCAATCCTTGTTCTAGAATCTAGACTGACAGTTATACTCTCTAAATATTACAGATGGCTTTAAAAAATAAATTTACATTACTTGGATATAAACTCTTTCACATGTAAACCACTTAGAAACGTGATAGAATATAGTTTATAAGTGCTACTTTAAAGTAATCACCAATCAATAAATGTAATAGACAGGCATTGTCTGGTTGAAAAGAAGGGATGGAGAATGGTGCGTGAGGTCATTAAGGAAGGATACAAGTGGATTCTAGGATTGCATTGTGCCTTGAAGTTTTCAACATTATATTCATTCAAGGCCTGTTGCACTACATATTAGAACAGAGATATTAACAAAAGTACACCATGCTTTTCAGTGGCTTCCTACCTGTTATGTTTGTTAGAGAGCAGGAGGGAAGATCATTCAGAAAGGAATGATCATTCATGTTAGTGATGTGGGGAGGTGAGAGAGTGAGGAGCTGCTTGTGGAGTGACTAGGGGTCTGAGTTGGGGAAAAACAGAAGAGAAGTGAAGAGCAGGTGAGTTTGAGAGGCACTGACAGCCAGGCCCAGGCAGTTTGACAGCCCGTGGAACCTTGCAAGCAGAGAAAGGCAGTGTAAGCTGAGCACAGCTTTGCCTTCCAAAGGCTGAGTCCATGTGTCTGGAATTTCATAGGACACCATAAGCTAATGCGCCTCCATCTGTGTGTGCAAATTTCATGAGAACTGGGGCGCTCATGATGCTGAATCTGACTTTTCTCCTTTCCAGTCTTCCTAAAAGATTTATCCAAAGCAGATTTCATTTTGCCTTTCTTCATTGAATATTGCTGTTAATTATTCACTAGAACAATGTGGGATGCCTGCCACTTTTGTTAATCTTTAGGCATCTTGTTGGTTTCTGTGGAAGAATACAAGGTAAACATTCTTAAGTAGAGAATTTTTTTATAGTGGTTTAGAAAAAAAATGAGGTTGCTGTGGGCTGTAAAATATGTGAGGAAAGAACACAATGAAATGTACTGAATGTATTATGAATGATATTTATCTGTTTTCCAGCCATATGTCTGTTTCAACTCATATAAAGAATCTGGCGAGTTTGATTCTATGAAGAATTGCCCCTTTGGAAAAGCTTTAGACTGGCCCCCTGGGAGATTCTGATGTTATCCTAGGAAACTGAGATCTCTTCTCAGATAAGCAGGTTAAATAATCCCCTGATAAAGTGAGAGAGTGATTCTGTGTCTTTCTGACTCATGCAGACCAAGGTATCTGTATTTGAATAGCTTCCAAGAAAATGTACATGGGTTTTATTATTATACTGATTATCATCACAAGAGGAATGACCTCCCAGTTGGGGGTTCCCAAAACCACCCTCGGGTTCAGTGATTTCAGTAGAAATGTTGTTATACTCATAGTTACGGTTAATTACAGGAAAAGGATACATAATGAAAATTAGAAAAGTGCATAGAGCAAAGTCTGGGAGAGTCCAGGTGTAAGCTTCTATTTGTCCTCTCCTGGTTGAATCACCTGCACAGTGCTCAATTCTCTTCGCAATGATATGTGACAATATGTATGGAATAGTGCCAACCAGAGAATCTCACTTGAGCCTCAGTGTCCAGGGTTTGTTTGTTTTTTCTCCTGAGTCAATAGCCATGGAATGCACATGCGACTACCTTAGTTAATTCAGTCTCTAGCCTTTATAGAGGTCAAACTGACACAACATCATCAAAGTCCCCAGCATGAGCCACATTGCTAGCATAGAGGATCTGGCATGGCCCAAGGCCCCCAAGTATACTAGGGCACATTTATCCGGCAGGGTATTCCAAGGTCTTAGAAATGATCTCCCAGTTGACAGTGAGGGGTCACACTTTTCTTGGAAATATGCAAGGATTGAGCACCTCAGACCTATGTAACCTCTCACTTAATTGATAGAGTTCTGCCAAAGAGTGGTACCTTTTCAGTTCATTTTGAATGGTTGGTCATGGCTTTCTTCCTTTGGCAGGGCTTTCACACCCTTAGCAGGTAGACTGTGATTTACATGAAATTGTATGTAAGAGGAGATTAAAACTAATGATAGATCTTCTGCCTGGTACTCAGGGTATTGTCAAAAGATACAGTTGGTCATCCTCATGGTACAACTGTGAGATAGGTGGAAATCCCCCTTCGCTGCCTAGAGTGGTAAGGGTGGGAACTTGAGACCCTCCCATGCCTTAGGTACTCTGCTGAATGCTTCATGGGAATTGATTTACATGTTCTTCTCAACATCAACTATTGTTTTCTTATTTCCCCTATATTTTATAGTTTGTTAAGAATCAAGTGAGGCAACTGGTGGTGGCCTCAAAGTCCCACAGATCAAGATTTAACCCAAGTGTGTCAAACTCTGAGGACCATGTTACTTTCACTAATGATTGGGCGAATGGAGGGCAGGTTGGTTGGAATTAGTCTGATTTATTTGCAGTGTAAATGGCAGTTGGTTCTGAGAAGACCCAGAAATCATTTGTTTTTCAATAATGGATATAATAGAACAATGTCCCTATTCTTTTTTTTAAAATATATTTTATTGATTTTTTTACAGAGAGGAAGGGAGAGGGACAGAGAGCTAGAAACATCGATGAGAGAGAAACATCTATCAGCTGCCTCTTGCACACCCCCTACTGGGGATGTGCCCGCAACCAGGGTACATGCCCTTGACCAGAATCGAACCTGGGACCTCAAGTCTGCAGGCCGACGCTCCATCCACTGAGCCAAACCGGCTAGGGCGGTGTCCCTATTCTTAATAGCTAGATGTGCACTGTCCAGTAGAGTAGCTGCTAGCCATGATTGGCTGCTGAGGACTTGAAATGTTGATAGTCCAAATTGAGATGAGCAGTAGCATAAAATCCACACTGGATCCTCGAGGACTTACAACATACACATGAGATGAAGATGCCTCAATTTTTATTTTATTGACAATATGTTGAAATGATATCTTGGATATACTGGGTTAAACAAATTAATTGTGCCTGCTTCTTAGCATTTTTTAATGTAGATATTGGAAAATTCAACATTACATGTGTAGGCCATATTATTACCTTTTATTGGACAGCATGCCTCAGAGCGTTTATCATCACACTTTCCTTGGGACCAGCTAGCATTTCTATTCTTCAGTTTACCTCTCTTGTGTGTATGTCACATCTTTTTAGCTAAATGATATATACCTCAAAGGCAAATGTGTGTCTTCCATTGCATCCTAGCCACTACCTACCATGGGTAGGATGTAGCGGGTACTCAAAAAACGTTTGCTGACTACAGAAATAAATTACAGTGCTGCTCCACCATTCTCGATGTGTATGACTCTAATGCTTATCCCTAACGTTCCTAGAAAAATCTGGGTCTGTCTTGGAAAACATTTTATTTTTGATGTATAGATAAAGTCAGTACTTCTGCAAAAAGACCACCTTGGGACTCAGTGGAATGGCTTTGGTATGAAAACTTTTTTGCACAATCTGGGCTTGTCTCTTGAGTTCTTGCAGCTTGCTCCTTCCCTTGAACCCTGAGATCTGCAGAGGTTGTAGCTTAGATGAGAAGATACAGATTTTCCACTATCAAACAGAGAGAGAAGAAACTGATAGTCCAAACTGAGTATGGATTGCGAGAAAGAGGTATTAGCTCCAGGAAATGATTTATTTTCTTAAAGCCGAGGTCTGGCAGTTCCTGAATACATGGCAGAACTAAGTGTAGGAATATTTTAAGCCAAGTGCCCTAAGGTTCTAAGAGATGCCTGGAATGATCTTGTGCAGTCCCAGTAGTTCCCCAGGGGACAAATGGTCAGCAGCTCTTCCACAGCAAGCACATGGCCACTCCTGGAATAATCCTATTGCCTGTCGAATAGAAATGGTTCATTTTTATATTTTTAGTCATATTAACACCATTTGTAATTCTAAAGTTATAAATCTAAAGGAAATTACTTTTTAATGTCCTCTGGCACAACATTAAGATTTTGCAATTAGATTTTATAGCCTACAGTCATAAGCTGCAGGTCACAAGGCAAAATTAAGACTCCTGTGCACCAGGAAAGTTTCCTGTGGGTGGTGCAGGGTACTTATAAGCCACACAGAGTTTAAGGCAGGGCAGCCCTGGCACCACCTTCATAGCCTGGAGTACAAAGCTGGTCATAGTTCAGGAGTTTGAGGTTCTTGGCTTGTGAATTTGTATGATCTTTTATTTTATTTATTTTATTATTTTTTTTTTATATATATTTTATTGCTTTTTTACAGAGAGGAAGAGAGAGTGATAGAGAGTTAGAAACATCGATGAGAGAGAAACATCGATCAGCTGCCTCCTGCACACCTCCTACTGGGGATGTGCCTGCAACCAAGGTACATGCCCTTGACCGGAATCGAACCTGGGACCCTTCAGTCTGCAGGCCGACGCTCTATCCACTGAGCCAAACCGGTTTCGGCTTGTATGATCTTTTAAAGAAAGTCTGTCTTGGTGGGTGGATAAGTAGAAATTGCTTCTTGTGTGAGTTATCCAGCAATAAATACCTGCCACTGATTAGTCTGGTTCTTATCCTGCAGTTACTCGGAATAATTGCTCCATGTAGTCTAATGAAATAGGAGGTTTCCGTGATCTTAAACGTTAGACAAAGGGGAGGCAGCGCCAGCTGGCCAGGAGGAGCTGGAACCTAGCTTATTGGCATCCTAGAAGCGTCTTTTACCCCTTGCCAGTTGTGTCCAGGTAATCTTGCACAACTCAGAATTTCTTGGGCTGCAGTAGCCTGGACCCCCACCTAATGTTGATATTGAGTTCCTGAGATTGAACAAGTATGTCTGCTTTGGCAGGAAATTCACACAAGCAAGCGAGAGCTTGGGGAAACAGTGGGAATCATGAATTCCACTCGATTCAGAATGGGAGTACATTTCAACTGGTCACGGTGGTAGTTGATTCCAGTGAAATTTTGCTTCCTAAATTTCTCTTATAGTACATGTTCAGGAAAAATATCAAACACACTTGTTTAGTACTATATTATCCTTCAACAACCTAACTTTGAACAAATATGTCTGAAAGAAATCCCTTCGATGAGTGCAGCGTGCCCTCAGCCTGCCCCCAGCCAGCCTTTTTCTAACCCTGCCTCCCCGTGCTGGCTTGCCTCTCCTGCCCTTTCTGGAATAGTGTATGCATTCTTTCCTATAATTTAGCAGGTTTGTGGCTATTATTTAGTGCTTACTTACATTGTGAACATATAGTATACCATGCTTTCCAGGCTGTAAGACATAGCTTAAAATGAGACTTGTGGTTTTCAAATTAGGTTTGAGTTAAGAAGACCCAGATCAGGAATGCTTCAAGTGAAGTGAACGATCACAGCTTTTGGTTTCTTAGAAATCCAGCAGGCAGGCTGTGCAAGATGAAGCAGTGAACTTCAGAAGAACCCATTTCCAGAGTACAGATATTTTATAAACTTGCAGCTCCTGGGTTTTTCCATGTGAAGAATGGATTAAGTGTGTTACATGTCTTTGCAAAGAAAACGTGACAGAACCCCGACTCACATGGAGCAGAGATGGAACTGACAGAACCCCTGACTCACATGGAAAAGAGATGCAACTAAAAGCAAAGATGATGTGAGACAGCACTGTTCGCAAGTTAAAACAGTGCTTTAATGTGTCATGCTTACAAATAAAAATGTCAAGGAGAGATGCTTTATGCATTCTTGATATGTTGGATTTTTTTGCTTTTACTGATATAAGATGTTTAGTGTATATTTTATATATACAAAGTATATATATGTAATATCTCAGGACACTTATTAAAATACACATGTATATAAGCAAATATACACTGAGTGACTAGATTATTATGATCTCTGAATGCATAATAATCTGGCCACTCAGTGTATATCCTATATAATAAAAGGCTAATATGCAAATTGTCCCCTCAACCAGGAGTTCGGCCAGCAGGCAGGCCGGCCAACCGCCCATGTCCCCTCCCCCTGGCCAGGTTGGCCGGACCCCACCCATGCACAAATTCATGCACCAGACCTCTAATATATATATACACTGAGTGGCCAGATTATTATGCGTTCAGAGATCGTAATAATCTGGCCACTCAGTGTATATTAGAGGCCTGGTGCATGAATTCGTGCATGGGTGGGGTCTGGCCAGCCTGGCCTGGGGGAGGGGACATGGGTGGTTGGCCAGTCTGCCTGCTGGTATGGGCAGTTGGCCGGCCTGCCTGCTGGTCGAACTCCTGGTCGAGGGGACAATTTGCATATTAACCTTTTATTATATAGGATATACACTGAGTGGTTAGATTATTATGCATTCAGAGATCATAATCTGGCCACTCATTGTATGTAAATGAACATATTGATGACTGTATCTAGACATAACTATGTATAAATATATATATATATACATATATCTGTATCTAGATATAAATATGTGTAAATATATACTTATATATACTTACCCATTTATATATCTATGCATTGTATATGTGTATAAACATGTATATACCTACATTCATACACATATACATGAATACATTATACATAAATATAGATGCAGTTATTTTAGTCCTTTAAAATACTATATTTGAAGAGTTGTATGTGTTCTGACAAAGACTAATCCATGGTCTTCCCTCTTGGTTATTCTGCTAGTGCTGGGCTGGGGAAGATAGAGATTGGTAAAGAAGTCACAGGACTAGATTGTCCCCTTTGCCACTCATTGGCATGTGGCTTTGGGAGGTCATGTAACTTCTTTGCCCTTTGCTTTATCAACTGTCAAGTTCAGGGGTCGATTGCAGGATAGCCAGTGTCATGTCCTGCTGGAATGACTTTGGTTCTACTAAGTCCCACATAGGAGTTATAGTGAAAATAATTGAGCTTGAACATTTGGAGGAACAAGATTGGCTTGCTATTTTTCAACCTTTCTACAAAGCTAAAGTTAGGCAGAGTGTGTTTGCCTATTTCTAAGTGAACTGATCTAACCAGGCGCTGTCTTAGAAAAAACATGATGAAGGAGAGTAACTTTCCACTGTTGGGTTCTTACGCTGCATGCCTTGTTGTGTGTGGTGACCCTGGTTTCTGTCTGCTTTGCTCTGTGGGACCTTCCTTTTTCCAGTTGTGCCCTGCCCACTGGGCAAATTGAGGCATTCTTTCCTGTCTCCATCTGAAAAACCCCACCAATTTCCTGCTTTCCAATTTAGCTCTTTTGGTGGGTGGCAACTGCTGTTTTCAATAAATTATTCCATGCTGCTCTATTACTAGGTGCTAAGGATTAATGTATTTTATACATTCCTTGGAAAATTGGTTTTAAATTTGGATGTTATGGGAACATTTCTGTCGTCCTATTTTGGTTTAAATTCCAGCTTATCTGCTTACCACTTATGTTACGTTTGGCAAGATATATAACTTGTCAAAATCCCAGGGTTTTTAACTTTTTACTTTTTATTTCTACAAGAAAGATTATAGATCTGGCTTTACAGGATTATGAACATTAAACAAAAGAAATTGTTAACATGTAAAAATACCTAATCAGTTCCTAAAACCAAGTAAATACTGAAAATATAGACAGTAAGAAAAAAGTGTAAATAAGACATATCGGTTATTCTGATTTATTTTTTTCATGAGCATCATTGTTTGTGAATTTGCATATTTTCTCTCTGATAAGGTGTTTTGCCTTGGCCTGCCACTCAACAAACACATGAGGCTTTGGGACCGCTGACTTAAGAATGTCAACAACTGTAGAAAATTTTTATTTATTTATTTATTTTTAAAGTATATTTTTATTGATTTTTTACAGAGAGGAAGGGAGAGGGATAGAGAGTTAGAAACATAAATGAGAGAGAAACATCGATCAGCTGCCTCCTGCACACCTCCTACTGGGGATGTGCCTGCAACCAAAGTACATGCCCTTGACCGGAATCGAACCTGGGATCTTTCAGTCCACAGGACAATGCTCTATCCACTGAGCCAAACCGGTTAGGGCTGTAGAAAATTTTTTTTTTTTTTTTTTTTATTTTATATATATTTTATTGATTTTTTACAGAGAGGAAGGAAGAGGGATAGATAGTCAGAAACATCGATGAGAGAGAAACATCGATCAGCTGCCTCCTGCACACCTCCTACTGGGGATGTGCCCGCAACCAAGTTACATGCCCTTGACCGGAATCGAACCCGGGACCTTTCAGTCCGCAGGCTGACGCTCTATCCACTGAGCCAAACCGGTTTTGGCAAGTAGAAAATTTTTATAAGATTTTACTTGAGCCAAAATCACAACAGTTGCCAGGGAGCAAGATCTCAAGTGCTCAGGAAAATAACAGTTTTGCAGTTTCTTTCTTGCATTTGAAATTAAGGAGGGAATTTAAGGAAGATTAATGAAGGTGGGAGAAAGCAAGGCGGGGATTGGATAACAGGAGAGTTAACCAGATTATATGCCCCCTTGAGGGTGGGTACACTTATTTCCATGGTGTGTTAACCTAGATGCACAGAAACAATGGATAGGGCTTGCTTAAGGCAAAGAGAAACCTTTTACTAACAAATTATATGCCTGGGGTGTGACTACCCACCTGACCTATCCAGTTAGGAATTTATGATCAGATCGCCCTGCGGAGTTACTTTCCCTAGAACCCCTTTTTTTCTCCACAAGACTGAAATCTATTGTCATCACAGAATTTCGGATAGGACTTGGGTAGCTGAAAGCCTGATGTATCTTATTTTAGGGGTGAAACATGGTATGTGGGTGCTGCCCACCCACTGTGGGAAGTGCACGTGACTTGCTGTGAGTGACTGTGGGTGGGTCAGGCCTGGAAAAGCAGACAGGAAAGGAGGAGGGAGGAACATGGTAGCAGTCTGGTCGCAGTTATCTAACCTGGCACAGTCCTGCCATGCGTTTCTTCTTCTTATGTCTTTTGAAAATTCCACTTCTTTGTTTTCCAATCATATTTTTAGCTCAGAGTGCATTGGTCAGATGGATTATGTAATGCACTGAAGCTGAAAATGAAGTCCCTAGAAGGGAGATGCAGGCCAACTCTATAGAATAATAGTTATCTTTGCAATAGGACGGTTACTTTCACCACCTGGGGAAAAGGCAGGCAAGGAGAATTTCCAGAATGCCCAGCCAAGAGTACACAGTGCTTTGCTCCCCCTGCCCTACTGGGCCCCCCGACAGAAGGGCCCTTCTGCAGGAGGTGAGAACCCAGCTTGTGCATTTTCAGAACAGTGTCCTGTCCCCCCATATCACAGTTGAATGCTTAGACTGCTTAGAAATTCAGCCATTGCTCCTTCCCCTTTTCATTCCAGAATGTTCTTCATTCCAATAAAGCCAATCAGTGATGGTATTGAAATTTTCTTCCCCTTTAAGGATCATAAAACCTTAGGAATGAAGATGGTGAAAGTGTTTTCTCATAGGGCTTAACTGACTTGTAGATTATGGTTATTAATAACTGGAAGCCCGGTGCACGAAATTCGTGCACGGGTGTGTGTGTCCCTCAGCCCAGCCTGCACCCTCTCCAATCTGGGACCCCTCGAGAAATGTCCGACTGCCCATCTTGTGGTGGCCATCTTGTGTCCACATGGGGGAAGCCATCTTTGACCGGGGGCAGTCGGACATCCATCTCACAATTCAGGACTGCTGGCTCCCAACTGCTCGCCTGCTTGCCTTCCTGATTGCCCCTAACTGCTTCTGCCTGCCAGCCTGATCACCCCCTAACCACTCCCCTGCCAGCCTGATTGATGCCTAACTGCTCCCCTGCCAGCCTGATTGCCCCAAACTGCCTTCCCCTGCAGGTCTGGGTCCCCCGCAACTGCTCTCCCCTGCAGGCCTGGGTCCCCCCCCCCCCAACTGCCCTTCCCTGCAGGCCCAGTCACCCCCAACTTCCCTTCTTTGCTGGCCTGGTAACCCCTAACTGCCCTCCCCTTGCTGGCCTGATCACCCACAACTGCCCTTTCTTGCAGGCCTGGTCCCTCTCATCTGCCCTCCCCTGCTGGCCATCTTGTGGCGGCTATCTTGTGTCCACATGGGGGCAGCCATCTTGTGTGTTGGAGTGATGGTCAATTTGCATATTACTCTTTTATTAGATAGGATCACAGCAGTAAAGACAATAAATGTTGTATTGATCGGTTGACATAGTAACTGGCTTTGGGAGAGTCCACCTTTTGCAACTGTATCTCACTTTTCTCTATTTAGCGAAAATAAACTCACTTTCCAACTGAAGAGGCCATGTGTTTTTCTTTCTTCCTCGTACGTTTAAAATGTGTCACATAGGAAGGTACAGTTTTGATTTACGGCAGTTTAGGAGTATAGTGTAGTGGCTACAAACACCACCTCCCAAATCAGGAGCTGAATCATACTAGCTGTGGACCTTGGCAAGACTTGGTTTCCTCACCTACAATAGGGTGGGTGTGAGAAATCAGGAATTGAAATGTGTCAGGTACATAGCACCTAGCAGATGGCATGCACTGTTTAAATGTTAGCTATTTTTGTTAGCCGCTTTACCAATAATCATGTCGTCAGCTTTATTATTATCTCCATGTGTGGTGTTAGATATTGATTGAATAAAAATATAATTTCATGAGAATTAGGAAGAGTAAGTCTTGATTTGAAATTTTTATTTTAAAAAATCTTTATTATTAAAAGTATTACAGATGTCCCCTTTTCCCCCCATTGAGCCCTTCTAGCCTGTACCTGCTCCCACCCCCTCCCCAGGCCTTCACCACCCTATTGTCTGTGTCCATGGGTTAAGCTTATATGCATACAAGTTCTTTGGTTAATCTCTTCCCACCCACCCACACACCCCCACCTTCCCTTGGAGACTTGACAGTCTGTTCCCTGCTTCTATGTCTCTGGATCTGTTTTGTTCATCAATTTATTTTGATCTTTAGATTCCACATATGAGTGAGATCATGTGATATTTTGTTGCCACCTGTGCTTCTGTGCTTCCCCACCCTCCTTTGGCCCCTTCTAGTTGAACCTGTGACTCAGTTTCCAATATGGATTTCAAGTTTGCCAAAGAAGTTTTGCTGCCGTACTTACTTGATTCCTTAATTGACTAGAATTTGAAGGAGAAAACAGTGAAACTCAGGCCACTCAGAGCCGATCTTATTCCACCAGAGAAGTTTCCATTCAGTGTTTGCCCGCAATCTGCTGGGTCTCAGGTGATCAGTGCTGCCGCCCAGCCAGGCAGAGCCATCCATCTGGTTTTTGGAAGGACTGTCAGGTTTTGGACAGGTGCTGTTCTTCATCAGCACAATCTCCTGTGATCCTTACTTATCAAGCACTAAAAGGTTTTCTTGGCTTATAGCCATCATTACCTTGGATATTTAGAGTGCTTTTTAAAAAAGCAACTTTTACTTCTTTTACTTTCATTTTTTTTTGTGGGGGAGATGACTAACTTGAATCTATGAAGCTAGTCTCTAGTTTATATATGCCAGTTATTTGGACCACATTTATTAATACTGGGTATCCTATCTAATAAAAGAGTAATATGCAAATTGACTGTCACTCCAAGACACAAGATGGCTGCCCCCATATGGTCAAAGATGGCTGCCCCCATGTGGACACAAGATGGCCACCACAAGATGGCCTGCAGGGGAGGGCAGTTGTGGGCAGTTAGGGGTGACCAGGCTGGCAGAGGAGGGCAGTTGGGAGAGATCAGGCCAGCAAGGGAGGGCAGTTGGGGGGAACCCAGGCCTGCAGGGGAAAGCAGTTGTGTGCGATCAGGCAAGCAGGGAGGGCAGTTGGGGGGGATCAGTCCTACAGGGGAGGGCAGTTGTGGGTGATCAGGCCAGTAGGGAGGGCAGTTAGGGGTGACCGTGCCAGCAGAGGAGGGCAGTTGGGGGAGACCAGGCCAGCAGGGGAGGGCAGTTGCGGGGGGACCAGGCCTGCAGGGGAGGGCAGTTGGGGGAGCAGGCCTGCAGGGAGGGCAGTTAGGGGTGACCAGGCCACCAGGGGAGGGCAGTTGGGGGGGATCAGTCCTACAGGGGAGGGCAGTTGTGGGTGATCAGGCCAGTAGGGAGGGCAGTTAGGGGTGACCATGCCAGCAGAAATTGGGCTGGCCGGGGAGCAGTTAGGCGTTGATCAGGCTGGCAGGGGAGTGGTTAGGGGTGATCAGGCTGGCAGGCAGAAGCGGTTAGGGGCAATCAGGCAGAGGCAGGTGAGCGGTTGGGAGCCAGCAGTCCTGGATTGTGAGAGGGATGTCCAACCGCCCGTTTAGGCCCGATCCCAGGCCCGAATTTCGTGCACTGGGCCTCTAGTATATTTATAAAAGCAATTTTTCTTAAAGCTGTGACATTAGGTTCTTTAAAAAATGGAATCAATACACTTTTGGTAGATGTTACTAAGCAATTATGTTGGTGCTTAAATAGTAGTAAGAAAAGGCAACATGAATCATTGCAGCTCATTTTGCAATAGAAAATCAATGCCAGAGGCCATATTTCTTTCTTTTTTTCTTTTCTTAAACATGTATTTATACGTGTGTTTATTTGAGAGAGAGGAAGAAAGAGGGAGAGAGTGGAACTTCAATTGGTTGCCTCCCATATACACCCTAACTGGGGGTCGAACTCACCAGCCAGGGCTGCCAGAGGCCATATTTTAACAATCATGTTTGTGCAATGAATGAATTAGCTAGGATGATCACTATTAAATATTAAAAACTATAAAGTATTCAATTAAAATGTACAGATTTTATGTTACTATTTAATTTCCACACCGGTCATATTGCCTTTCATATTTAAGTTCCATTTCATCATATGGTTCTTTCAGCAAGATCACATTCAGTAAGATCAGAAGAGAGGGTCAGGAGGAAAAGGTGAATGCATTACTTGGGGAAAATGAGCATGTATTAAGAAAGGAAATGTTATTGAAAGTTATACCTCCCTCACTCACCACCTGCTGTGTCCCATCCCCAGATAACCTCACTCTCCCTGGCCTTTCTTTGGCCTCTGATGAGCTTACTCACCACCACCTGCCCTGGTCCTCTCTCCTGTCCTGACTCTGTACTCTCCTAGTTCTTCTTTTGAGCCCCTAACTGTTCATTTTCTGATTCCTTAGAAAGCAAGATCAATAAATCTTCATGTTACTATTGAATTCTGTTATTGTGTTGGTGAATTCTATGGATAGATTTTCTGATGTTAAGGTTTTCTGAGCCATCCTTGTTTTTCTGAATTAAACCTATCCCATATGAAAAAGTGTGTGTGTGTGTGTGTTTGTGTGTGTGTGTGTGTGTGTGTGTGTGTATGATATGCTAATATTTAGCTGTGTTCTTAAATGATGGCCCATAATTTTTCTTCCTCATAATGCCCTTGTCTAGCCTTAGTATCAAGATTGTCAAGATCATAATAGCCTCAAAACCGCAGAAATAAGAGCTTTGACTAATCTCTGAAATAATTTATATAAAATTGGAATTATATGTTTCTTCAGGAGTTGGTAATACTTAAATGTAAAACTGAACCTGTAGCCCTTTTTGACATACTGTACTTGGGAGTTTATTATGTATTTTGTTTGGGTGTTTGAAACTCTAATAACAAAAGAGTGTGATGAAAAGTATTTTATATGTATTTTAATGAGGGGACTATGCATAATATTCTTTTAGGCTGAAGGAAAGGGGCATTATAACAGGGGAGGCTAATCAAAGGATACAAGAGGTAATTTAGGGTTGGGATCAAAGACCAGGGAAAAGAACGGATTGAAACCAAGTTGCAGGGACTGATCATCCAAAAGAGGACAGAGCATGATGATTCTGATCCTACAGGAGAAGTTGAGGCGATAGGTATTGGTGCAGGTATATTTTCAGTTAGACAGATGGGTGGGTAGGAACTTTGTCTGAAGGTCCTCCTGGGATCCAGTGAGATAGAAGGTCCTGTGATGTGCAAAGTTGAGCTAGACAGACCTTGTGGAAGAATGCACATGAAAATAAAAAAAGGAGCAAATATGCAGATTACCCAACTTGGATATAGCGTTAACCATAAAAATATACAGTTTTAATGGGGAAGCTAGTTAGCAATTTAAATAAGGAAAATTGAACAATATTGACAGAACTATATGCTGGTAACTCATTTTCCCCTCTTCACATGACTTCTTTTATTATTTTAATATTTCAGGAAGTAGTGTAACCATTGCACAGTATAGGATTTAAAACCTGAAATATGTGTCTCTATCCTTTTTATTTTTTGTCACTCTCATTCAATTCTTTTAAATGAAAATAAAGATAACTGCATGGGAAAGGATTTAACTCAAATCTTTCCTTTCCTTTTACCTAAGCCCCAAATCATCTCTCCTTTCTATGTATAAATACTTCCTGTAACGCTATAACCTCCTGCATTTATAGATACCGTGTTTAAGGGACATTTTAGCGCTAGTTCCCTAACTGAATTAATAAACTCCTAGAAGGACTGTTTATTAATAACTTTTTATAGTTCCAGTGCCTTTTTCATACTTTGCTATAAATAAGTATTTTGTTTCAATTGACTTTCTTATAAGATGAGAAATTTATATAAAGTACTAAGAAAAAAATCACCATATATATATGAAATTTTCAAAAAACACATACCAGTCTCTACTTAACTCAACCTTGGTTTCTTTTAACAGAATAGAACTTCCAGTTGATCACTTTCCCCCTTAATAACTGATAACAGAGAAATACCATATTTGTTACATAAAGCTAATACTTGAAAATAATCCATCTCATTTGCATCAACAAAGGCATTTTTACAGGACATGTTATAGGACATGCGTATATTCCTATATTAGATCTGTTTTTAGCATCTGCTTTTGCTGAAAGAGATTTTTCCTGTGCTGCACATTTTTTCCTTGAACCAGTAATTTTGTTGATTGGACAGTAACTATGTGCCTATTTAGTCAGTGTGATACCACTCAAAATGTTTAATCCAAGAAAAAGGGACAATCAGATGACATGGCTAATTGTCAGGGATGATGATAAGGTATGGCACAAATGGCAGGTGAATCAATGCATATTTTTTCAGTGTCAGAAATGAGCTAATGAAATTTACTAAAATGGCTCATGAAACACCATTGTAGCCCTTTTCAAATACTGTCATTTTATAAGAATAGGACTCTGGGCTGGAGGCCATTTCATAAGATTTAACAGTGCTTATAAAACACACACACACAACAAAACAAACACTGTCTCGAGAGAGAAGCTGTTTCCTGATTTCCCTTAGAAAAAAGATGCAGATGAGGCCTGGAAGTAACTGGGGACCTCTCATGTTGGAAGGACAAGTCTAATCATGGGGCCAAAGTAGAAACCCAAGGGAAGGGATCTGGAACGTCTACTTTGAAATAAGGCAAATGGTGCTCCAAATGGTATTTGTCCTTGTTCCTATGCAGGCTTTGGTGATTTTTCCAAGTCTTCCGCTCTTTCCTGTCAAGTTGCAGAGGAAATGGTCTTTCTGTGAATGCTATGTTATTTTCTGCCCAGCCCAGAGCCAGTGGGAAAATGCACATCTGGCTTGTAAATCACAGCCATGCGTTGATGCCTCGCTCGCTCTTTATTGGGTGGCTGTCCTCTGCGCTTTACACACTCTCAGTGTGGATTGTGTGACCTCCTGATGGAAACCTCCAGTGGCCCCTCCAGGGTCACGTTGGGGGACCTTTACATCCTCTCTGAAATGTAATGTTTGCTACCTGAAGTGCACTCTCTGTGGTCCCCAAAAGAAAAATCATTCATTTTTACCTTTTCATTTATTTATTTTTCCTGTTTAGAAATTGGCCCCTGGTTACGGGAGTTCAGAGCGAAGAATGCTGTGGATTTCTCGCAGTTAACATTTGACCCAGGACAGAAAGAACTTGTTGTAGGAGCAAGGTGAGAGATCTAACCTTTTGCCACCACACATATTTCCGGACTTCATTTTACATCTGTGCTAGTAACACGTGAGCTGCTCTGCCAGAGGTGACGAGTGCTAAGTAATAAATTCTTCTACGGATGAAATGCAGTGTGAGTGTCATAAAGCAGTCTACTGAGAGTAGGATCACTCCTGCTTTTTACAGCAAGTGTTCATTGGGTGCTCCCCATGTGCCAGGAACTGTTCTAACATGAATTCATTCACTTTTTCCTCCCATGAATCCAGAGAGGTAGGTATTGTAAGTATGGTCCACATCATATTTTAGAAATGAGGAAATTGAGGTAGGAAGTGGATAAATACGTTGCCCGGGGCATGTTTATTGTGTCTAATAATAGATGGACCCAGGTTTTAGACCCAGGCAGTTAGGCTCCAGAAACTGTATTCTCAACTTCTCACTAGATTCCTCAGTAAAACTGTAGAGATCAAGAGACCATAATGTCCACTCTGGCCCATGTTACCTTTTTTGTGACCATGATGAGGCCATTTACCAGCCAACTGGGAATTCAAGGAAGTTGTTAGTCTTTATATCTCTTAAGGTGCACAAGTTCCTATATTTAGGTCAAAATTTGACATTCCAGTTTGACATCAAGGCCACTAGAACACAGACAGTCAGCACAGATCTTAAGTTTTCCCCTCAAACTTAGCATGATTTCCTTAGAAAACAGACATAATCCTAGCATTCAAGTCATCTATTCTTGTCAGTGTATTTTGAGGATGATGTATTTAAAAAACACTGTAAGCATCTTTTAGGAAAAATGACATTGAGCTTGAAGAAAGAGGTAATTTGTAGATTTGAACTCTTTTGGAATCTAAGCAAAGTACTTTGGACAATGAAGTGCTCATCTTTTTAGCCCAAATTTACAAGATTATGAAACATACCTTTCACAGCGAGAGAGGTTGTTCAGTTCCCACATAGACCTGAGTGAAGCTATATCTGACTTAAGTTCTGGGCACTATAGACAAACATTGAACATATGGCATTGTTGTTTTTGCTGTCAGCTCTTAAGGTACCCTTGTGCATCCACCCAATACTTGAAGACATTAAGATGTATGGCTCTAACTTTAAAGTAATAGACAGAAGGGGGTTTAATTCCTGACACTGAACATGTCACCTGAATTTCTTTATGTTTGTACATAGACAGTGAATATGGACTGGATGGGCTCACTTGGTGTGCTTTTGCTTACTCCAGCCCATTGCTAATACTTGGTGGATTTCTGATGCTGATTTCCATGGAATTCCATCACTGGAAGCCTGAGCTCTTTATTGCAGAGATTTTTAACTGGTTTGCTGGCCTCCAGATTTTCTCTCCTTTCTACATAGCATGGCCAATGTCATCTTTTTAAATATCTGCTTACAGTAGCTCCCATGGGATAAACCTTGGCTTTTTCATGTGGTGCACCAGACTCTCTGCCTTGCGGTCCCAAATCACTTTTTTTTTCATTCTCTTCTAGTGCAGGCATGTTAATTATTTATGTTACCCAAAAAGTAAAAAGTTCTCTTTCTTGCCTCTGGGATTTGGTTACTTTTCTGGAATATTAGCTGCCCGTCCAACCCACCACAAGTTATCTACTTGGTGAACTTTTAGTAAGGATCTGGCTCAAGGCTTCTTCATCTGGCCTGACCTGTTACATTCCTAGCTCTGTATGGTCTTATTAGAATTCCTATTAGATGACATCTGTCATCTGCCTTCATTAGTTCACTTAATGCATTATTTCTTGTCCAGTGTCCTCCACCCCTTATGATCAGACCGTGACTTAACAATGGAAAGAGGATGTGTCTGTCTCGTGTTTCTCTAGAATGCAGCAATTTCTCATCTTGGTAAAAACTCAGAGATGTCTGTTGTTTCAATGTATATATTTCCAGGATTTGATTTGTATGTCACTCCTCTGCACCTGGAGGAAACGTAAGGGAAAAGGGGTATGGGTTGAAGCAGATTCATTCTAGATACCTACATTTTGGCAAGGACACAAGCGAGTGGCAGCCCCGAAGCCTCAAAACTAACCGTATGGAAGATGAGCTCTTTCCCTTAGCCACGAGGCAAACAGGCCCCCTTCTGGGACAGTGGGTGCAAATATGACCTCAGCTGGGGTAGCTGGCTCAAAATCCCTCATGCAACTCCAAAGAACTTTAGAAAAGGTTTTCTTGTGAGCTTGACTCAAAAGACACTCCATCAATTCTGGAGATTGAACAGGTTGCACCACACGTATGCATATACTTTTCCAGTGGCTGGCATTTGGTCAATGGCACATAATGTCCTAATGAATGTGAGAAGCCACTGAGCAAAATGGAACTTACAACAGAAATCTCATAGTCCCTCTAGGCTAGAAACAGTTCCTGGGAAATATCTTCCTCTTAGTGCCCTGAGGAATATCCATGCTAGTGTTCCTGGAAGTCTTTATCTACCTCTTCTCACCACAGCCACAGCCCAGCCACACCAGGGGGGACTGGACTAGTCATTGAGTCAACCTAGTATGCAGTATGGCATGGTGACCAGCAGCAATAGGATGTCCAGACTTAGCACATAAAAGTCCAGGATATGCAGTTAAATGTGAATGTCAGATAAGCAATCCTAGGACATGGGCTGTATTTTCTATTCTAGTACAGTGCATGGCACATTGTAGACACTCCATAAAGAAAGGGTAGCCTGGACTTGCTTAGCTGTGTGACCTTGAGTCCATTTCAGAGTCTAATTTTCTCATCTTTAAAATTGATATAATTATTTCTATTCCTTTCAGCTGTTGTGAGGATTAAATGAAATAACCCAGGAAAAGTGATTGTCACAGTAACAGGCACCCAGTAAGCACGCAGCGGTGGGGAGCTCTGTGGCTATCTATGGGGTTTGGCATACATGTGCATATATATTTTGGCCGATATCACTGAGTAAGAATAGGACTTTTACCTAGAAGACTTGGTGGGATTAGGTTCAGAATGTTTGGGAAGGAGAGTGAGCCAATTTTAAAACTAAAAATAATCCAGCCCTCAGATTCCTGTTTGGGAGGGCTTTAACCTAACAAAAAAAGTTTAGGTAGCAGGTGTATATTGTAGAAATCTGTAATGATTTAAATATATGATGGATAGAAAAATGCCATGAGAGTTTTTGTTTTTTATTTATTAGCACTAGGCATTGTAAAATTGTTTATTGGATGGCTTCATTTTATACCAGTCACACTTTATCTTTCTGAAATTAAACTCAGTTCAAGATTCTGTGTGCTCTTTGCCAAAAGAATTTCATTGTGCAGCAAAACAAAAACTTTTCCTTAGGCGATTTGGGTAATGACAGAAGGTCCTTGCATTTGAACTCATACATTTCTGGAAGGATCTCTAACTCTACCATTTTCAAGGAGCACATTATCTTTCATAATATTTGAAAAGCATTGACATCCATAGCCTACTTACCCAAGCCTTTTAAAAAATTAATAATGGTGTTTTAAATTATATGACTCAGGCATTTTTATTGTAGAAAATATGGAAAATACAGTAAAGCATAAAGAAAAAATAAGTTCAGAAATAATCACAGTTAATCTTTTTAGTTATTGCCCTGCTGTATTTGATTCTAGTGGTTTATATTATGGGGTAATATTTTCTGACTGATTTTTATATATTTTGTCCAAAAATCTACTAAAAGCAGCTCCCATGATATGTAGATAAAACAAACAGAATGAAATTCCAGAATGAAAGAATATGTTGTGGTTTAGAGATATTTGAATAGATAATTAAGGAAATAATCATAGTACTAATAGATCCCAAAGTTGACACAAATGTAAGTTTCCTGCATTTAGAATTGTAACACCAAATGTATGGGAGGGTGATTCAGTTCTCCAAATGAATCTGATGATCTTTAGTGTTTCAGGTTCATTGTAAAGATGGCAGGAGATCCTGTGCTGAATTTAAATATTATTCCAAAAGGTGACTAGCTTAGGATGCACACAGTGCAGGGAGTTCACAAATCATCCATATTTTAATAAAGCATAAAGCCATACAGCAGTAAGGAAAAGAGATTCTCATCAAAGATAATAGGGGTTGAAAAAAAAAAAAAGATAATAGGGGTTGATTTCATCTTTTCTTGTTTGTGTTTTGAGTTACTTTGTTCCTATTACTTTATTTCTGGGTATCTGCATTATCTCTGACAAGGTCAGTGTCAGATAAAATATAAATTGAAGGGCATAGAAAGGCTTGCACTCACCTGTAAGCTCTCACACAGTCCCCTGGGAGTCCAGGAGACCCAACCACTTGCTTATGATTAAAGTGGTGGAATGGAAGCCCGTGCACCCAAAACTTGGGTCAGGTAATCATCATAATTGATGACAAATATAATGATTTTATTAAAATTGCATCACAAAACGGGAGCATTATCAGGATATCAATGCACACCTGACCTGAGTGAGTTCCAGCCCACAGTGCATCTCGCATAGAACTTACTTAATGATCAGTGGATTATTTCCATGTATTGAAAGGTATGTCTGTATATATGTTGGTACAAATAGTATAGATTTATAAGAAGCATGTTGATTACCTAAAACTAAAACAAAAAACTGAGTGCTTCCGAGCTTGGTATTCCTTAAATTGTCACAACAAAGTGGTTTTGAAAAAACATTTTTTTTGGTATTAATTCGAACCATTTGTTTTGCTCATGGTTTGAATCTACCAAAGTAAAGATAAAAAGGAAAGATAAATTACTTCTGTTGTGCTGGGGCTGCATTTGCTTTAAGTATTCAAAGCATCTATTCCCATAAGATGACATGGAATGAATGGGCAGGCTTCTATTTAATTCGAACGAGTTCCTTCTTTCAAGATGGCTTTGTCACTAGTTCTAAACAAAGGACTCTATATTTTAGATTCATAGAGAAGTCATTTTTTTTTTTAAAAAATTGACTAATGTAATTCTCTCTTTTTGGTGGTTATAATTCTTCTTTTCATCTTAAAGTTTTAGCTTAGGACTAATTGGTTGGAAGCAGCAGGTAATTAAAAGGAAACTGGAGATTTTTATGAGATTTCTGCCTCTAGTAGCCACAACTTCTATTTCCCAAGGGCTATATTTTAGTAAAGTGTGTACATTAAAGGAAACTCCTGCTGAATAGAATGAAATCAGCAATTAGGAGTGAATCCAAAAAGCAGCAGAACACCATCGTGCAAAGAAATCCCAGGTAACGGTGATATTTATGTTGTATTTACATTAATTACAACTTAGGAAAAGCAGCTGGTGATGAAAAGAAGGGCGGTGCTTTTCATTCTTGGCCTGCATTTTCACCCCTGCCCACCTGGAATTGCTTTAAACCTACACTTTATGGTTTAAATATTTTCTCTCTGTCCTTTCCTTCTCCGTGTTGGCACTTGATTCATTGGTGTGTGTTTTTCTCTTAAGATTCTCTCTACTTATCTTTCTCCTCCTCCCATGGTTCTCCCCTTTCTTCCAATAGGCCCATTTGATTAATCTGTATTCAAAAGCCCACTCTTTTTCTTCTGGCTTTGTTAAATTTTGTGCAATATTTGTTAAACAGTGTACCTAAGTATCATCAGGGGCGTTCATTCAAAATTCAGCTTTCTCTGCTTCCTAGTCCCATCCCCTCTGATTCAGTGCTGGAAGGGGGTCCTGGAGTGAGAGCTTCTAACAAACAGGTGGTCTATAGACACTCTTGTGGGAAAGACTTCTAACCATGTTCCTTTTGCTATTGTGAAAAACAAAATAATCTCAGCCCTTCCTTCCCTGCTGGAGCTAGAGAGCTGATAAGCCCAGCTCTAGTCATTTATGTAGTTAAATCGATAGCCTTCCATTTTCCAAATTACATGAATGAGCAACACAAGAGTATGATCAAAATAAATCTGACTCTTTACTTTGAGTGTTGTATGCGAGATACAATATTTGAGTTGAGAGCTTTTCTCCTCGTGGGTCCCACGTGGCATCCTTCAGAATTTAATAGTTCATTTGTTCTTCTTTCACGACTCTTCATTCGTCAAATGTTTATTGAGCTTTCTTTATGTCAGAAAGTATCTTAGGAATTAGGAAAACAAAGGTGAAGACTTGATAGCTTGGCACAAGGGTTGGCAAGCTAAGGCCCAAGTTGGCCTCCTGTCTTTATAAATAAAATTTTATTGGAACACAGCCACACCTATTTATTTGTATCTTAACCTATGGCTGCTTTAGCTGCAGAGATGAGTACTTGCCAGTGAGACCACAAAGGTGAAATCTTTGCTCTCAGATCCTTAAAGAAAAATTTGCTGACTCCTGGACTAGTGGGTGGGTCAACACAAACAATTAAATTCTCCCAGGGAGGCCTGAGTTCAGGGCCCTGGAAACATCAAGAGTGAAGGAGCATGATGGAACCTTGTGGGTGAAAAGGGTGCACTGAGAAAGGCTCTACCCATTGGGCCTTGGAGATATGTAAGGAGTCTGCCGGGTGGGATAGTCTTCCTTCCAGAAGGACCACACCACAGGGAGAATCCCAGATCATGATGAAGTGTGACTGACCTGTTGGTGCCTGAGGAGGAACTTACTGTAGGTGAGGCCAGAGCTTTAGGTGAGATCACATTATGGAGGAGCTTGGACTTAATCCTCTAGAACCATGGTTGCAATTCCAGCCATCGTGAGAGTTCTGAGAGGCCTTTCAAGAAAGCAGATGCCCAGGCCTCTCTTCAGTTCATTCAAATTAGACTTTCCTGAAGTAACGTTGGAATCTCCTGTTCAACCAGTTCGTGATGATCTGCTAGCCTGGCAAATTTGAGAAACTCTTCCAGAGCCATTAGTTGCTCAGGAGATATTCTATGTCTATCTGTTTACAAGCTCAGATATGCATTGGGGAGATACTTTTGCCATACTGTATGCAGAATGTGCTAGAATTTGGAGAATTTTGGAGGTAGGGATAGCAGTTGGGGGCGGTGGATCTGGTGACAGTAGAGAGAAATTAAACTTAGTGATAGTGGAAATGGAGAGAAGTCAGATTTGAGACCTGTTTCAGAGGTTTCACTGGGTTTGACAGTGATTGATGGTGAATATAATGGGGTGGCTGAGGGCAAGAGCCAAAGGTGAGATTTGGGAGTGTGGCTTGTGATGGCATCAGCTGGGCTTGAGCAAATGGGGAATGAGTTGTAAATCTTTGATTATTTGAAGAAACATAAAAAAAAAAAACAACCCTCAGATTTTGCTAATTCTGAAGATAACCCAGAAAAATAATTATATATAGAGATAATTTGTGCAGTG
Source organism: Plecotus auritus (assembly GCF_963455305.1). Lineage (NCBI taxonomy): Eukaryota > Metazoa > Chordata > Mammalia > Chiroptera > Vespertilionidae > Plecotus > Plecotus auritus. The sequence continues at coordinate 165,885,929 of NC_137774.1, forward strand.
ACTATTTCTAGGAAAACAGAAGTTAAAAGAATCATAGGATAATTCACTTGATGTTTTTTTTTAAGTGAAAAATGATCTCTATTAACTGAAAAATGGAAAGGAACTAATCAAATACCCAGTGGACATACACAAAGCAAAAGTCACTGGTTAAATTTAGATAGCAACTCATCATAAGTCATCATCTGTAATCCTCAAAGCACTTAGAGATTTGCAAGTAACATTTAAAGCATATAAAATTTAAACTATCAGTGTGATTAACAATATTCATTAATAGCTATATCACCAAATTTGCTTAAGGGAAAATGTTTTTCTGATTTTATATCTCTGAAATTTGCTAGAAGCATTGGTCTTAATTGTAGCATGCCACTAAAAATCCATCTTTGTTTTTCATTCTATGTGTCAAATACCAAGAGGCTATCCATGTACTTCTGTGACTTTTAATCTTGGTATTGAAATATACCAGAGTGCTATTAAGACTGTTTGATCTTGGTTTTGATGTATTCTTTGAAACTTATTTCTAATAACCAGGACTTAAAAAGGATTTGAAATAGGCGTTTAGGGAATGAAATAAAGAATGAACTAAGCCAATAAAATTCTGGGAAAGTGATTACTGAACACATATGGTAACAACAACGATAATAAAATCAAAATTGTTTTTAAAATTTTATAGCCCAAAGTACACATATTTATTATTTTTCAGGAGGGTAGGAAAAAGTTGGATCGAGGAGGTAGCTCATAACATATGACCATATTATACATTTGTTTCCATATTAAAAGGAAAAAAATTCAGCATTCAAAGCCATGATCTAAATGGGATCCAACTATTTAAATATTGTGCTATATATATGGAATAGTTTGCCAATTTTAAAGTTTAATCAAGCTCCCCCAAACTTGTGGAAAATGTATGTGAAAGAGATAATTTTGGAAATGTTATAACCACAGAAAAGATAAAAGCTTCTGGAAGTTGTTTCTTGGAGTCAACCGGCATAATGAAAGTCTTAGGAATAGAAATTATAAATAGGTGGGCGAACTAGGGAAGATGGTTACATGGTGGAATTGAATCTTTATGTATTTTAAAGCTATGGATATAATTGACATAATAAATATTTGCATTTTAACAATTTTTATAAAAACACTTTAGTGTTTTAAAGGATATAGTCACTATTTTTCTGTAGCTGCAAAGTCACAGACTTATATTTTAATGCACAGCCTGTCAGTGCTATTGAAAATTTGGGTGTCATGTGGGTGCTTTAAGCTCTCTGCCTGTTGGCTATTGGTGCCAGTGAGAATGGAATCTAGAAATAAAAAGAAATCATGGCGGCGGGGGCGGGGGGGGGGGGGCGGGGAGATGAAGCTGGCACAGGTCACAGGTACAGGTGAGGCTAGCTTTTCAGTAGCCGTCAGCTCTCAGAGTTACCCCCGTGGTTACAGGTTTTATACAGTGTGTGTTTTGTCTTCAGATTATTTCATGATCAACGAGGTCTAAACCTTGACATGTTTTTATCATCATTGTTTAAAACATTTTCTTAAAGATTTACTTGCTGTTTATCTCCATTTTCTCTTTGTGCAAAATGCATGACTGTCTTTAGTACTTGGTATTCTGCTCCTTTTCCTTAAGAAAGCCTCTCACCTACCTGTTCCATAGGAACTTGGAACTTTTCCTTTGATTTTATAGCTGTATTCATCAGAGACCAATTGAGTTATTCTAAGAGAATGTCATTTTAAAACACCTGTGTCTTTCATAATTAATGGAGGTCAGAGTTAAGTTTTATGGTGTCTCTAGATAAAATGAGTCATTTAGTTAATATGCTCATGATGGCTCAACCTTTTCTTTAATGCCAGCTGAATTTTATTACTTTACACGAGGACACAGATGAACTTCGCCTATTAAGGCCCATACTGCTCCCTCAGAGAATATATTGTTGTGCTTAGTGATTTGTTGCTATAGGCCCCTGGGGGAAGTGACGGGACACAGGAATGAGTTATTCAGTCCTGCAGTCAATAAGAAATAAACCCCAGTGATGAGGGAGGCAATGCACTCAGATGTCTAGTGAGTAAGGGATGAACAGGCTTCAAAACTGTCAGCCAGCATCTGCCAAATTGAATGGCTTTGTGATTTGAATTATTCAGTCTATTGGATCTGTTTATTACCCCTATATTAGCACTCCTAATAGTAATATTTATTACATTGGAATGGGCAGTGTCAAATGTTATTCCAGAACATTGAAAAAAAGTAGGTCCCTACCAAGGGGAGAAAAGCTCATACTTTTGTTTACCACAGCCATTAAAGTGGACCTTTGTAGCTTGGTAAACCCTTGCTTTGCACTTCCATAATGAGAGGGGGTGGGGAGGGGATGGAAATGGAGAGCAGCTCCCCTAAGCTGTACAGCTAATACACTCTGAGAATCTAATCTCCTAACCTTGTGCACCACCACCTTTCTCCTTAAAGAATGCTAATATTCCTCCTCACTACCTATTTAAATCTAAGGGTGTTATGAAGATTAATGAGACCACTTAAATGCTTTGGGTTGCTCAAAGCATTGCCCTGCAAGAGAAACTGACCCTGTGTGAAACATTTGGTTAGCGTTCCCTGTTGGCGGGGAGCCAGAGCATTACTCCTTCATGTTGGAAAGGTTGGTAGCCTTTCTCGTGAACCTCACATATGTGGTTTTGCCTCCTCCCTGAGCTCACAATAGCAAGATAAAGAGGTTGCCTCTTTGGTAATGCCCTGGAGAATAGCCACTTGCAGAGTACTGTAGATCTTCCTTTAGTGTGTGAGTGGCCCCACATCTGGGAATATCCATTTTTTATTCCCTTTAGAAGATTTTCTTTCTTTTTGTAACCTTAAACTTTGTAGGTTGTTGACCTAAACTCTAACAGATCAAGCCGTCTGGGGAGATTTTGGGTCCCTCATCTTGCTAGCTGGATTGGAATTTTTCCAACAGCAAAAATGCACTCGGACCTGGAGCCAAATAGTTTGAGCAAAGAGGTTTGAGAATAGTAGAATCCACCCTGGTGTTTTGTCAGATTCTTGAGTCCAGGGAGACTAGGGAGTTCCACAAATGTTTCACTTTTATTTCATCTTTTAGAATATTTTTTGAAATCACTGAAAATTATGATGGATAAAGTGAATACTGAAATGTGTAATATTACATATTTCTAATATGGAAAGGTCCAGCAAGGCATTAAATTGCTTCCTTGGGGTTTGTGTAGAGCATAGTCATGTATTAAAAAGTATTTGAAAACATTTACCAATTCTTTTTATTTTCATCTACCAATTCTTTGTCTACAAAATTAAACAAATAAAAAAGTGCGACAAAAATGTAACCAACCAACCGACATAAAAATAGACCTTAAATACATGTTGAGGCTCTGCAAGCTTACAGATCTATTAATTCCACTTTCAAAACTTTCCAGTCAGTATAATCAACTGACTTTATGATTAACAAATGTTATAGGTAACTACTTATTGAATACATTTTTACTAGTAAAGAATTACCTTTAATATTTATATGCTGAGATTTTATTTAAGATTATGTTGAAACACAGTCCTCATTTGCAAATGATAAAACACTTGAAAAGCATTTCCCAGGAATTTATCAAAACATACCATGATAAGTCTTTTGAAGTCTTTCGTTAGATGGCCATATGGTCATCCAACTCTAATGGTCATTTCACACATCTGAAAATGGTCATGGGATTGTAGGACTTTGTGTTATTTAAATATTGCATAGTCTTTCATTTCATAAATGAAGAAACTTGGGCACTCTTTAAATAAGTATGGGTAGGCAGTGTCAGGAAGAATTGATGAGAAATAAGAGGATGAAAGGAAGCACCATCTAGTCAACCAGACCAGCAGGATTTACATTCTCTTAATGAGCAGACACATACGTCACAGTGAGATCACAGTCCCAGACGTGAGAATCAATGACCTAGAGCAGTGGTTGGCAAACTCATTAGTCAACAGAGCCAAATATCAACAGTACAACGATTGAAATTTCTTTTGAGAGCCAAATTTTTTAAACTTAACTTCTTTTAATGTCACTTCTTCAAAATAGACTCGCCCAGGCCGTGGTATTTTGTGGAAGAGCCACACTCAAGGGGCCAAAGAGCCGCATGTGGCTCGCGAGCCGCAGTTTGCTGACCACTGACCTAGAGAATCAAAAGCTTGTCATTAGCAAGCAGTGCTAAACCTTGAATCATCTCAAAATTATTTGTAAATGTATAGGTGACTGAACAATGACAGCACGGAATAATTGTACTATAAGAACAATTACTGTGTGTGTGTGTGTGTATTTAGTGCCAGTGAAATTAGGAAGGGAACATTGGATGACTAGTGAGGCCACATAGCACAATGGGACAAGGGACATTGGGGTGTGTGTCTTATTTCTAACCCTAGGATTTTCTCTAAGTCCTAATAATCTTGGATAAATCATACTGCACATCTTAATTTGAAGAAGTTTCTCCATCTACAAATGAAGGGTATATTCTCTCTAATGACAACTCAGCTCTGAAATTCTTGGATTTTATGGTTTTTATTAGGTTAAAAAAATAATTGAGGAAGACTTAAAAAATTACCAATTTGAATCTTATAATCCAGAAGATACCAAAGAAAAAGTTCAAATCTTTGGTGCTTTTCTTCATTGAGATGGTGGTGGTGTTGCTGGCAGTGATAGTATCTCATTATTACTGTGATATTTTTCCTAATAAGCACACTCCTCCTCTCTGCCCCTTCCATTTACCTATTAAATGCCTCTGCCATCCTGATTTATTACAGATGAGATGATTGTGAGGGCACCATAGTTCCCAGCTGTTTAGTGAATGCAGAGTAAATAGTTAAAATCACTGGTAAAGGCTGGGGGTGGAGGGTGGTACTTTTGTAGACAGTCGGGACCTGAGGGGCAGAAAAGGGATGGTCAGCAGAGTGAGGTTCACTTGGGAGCTGTAGACTGAGATGTTGCATGATTGTCATCATAAATCAGTGTCTTCCTGTCTTAGTCCCTTCGAGCTACTGTAACAAAATACCACAGACCGGGTAGCTTATAAACAACAGAAATTCACTTCTCATACATCTGGAGGCTGAAAGTCCCAGATCAGGGTAGCAGCATGGGGGGCTCTGGTGAGGGCCTGTTTCTGGGTGGCAGATGGCCAGCATCTAGCTTTGAGTCCTCACATGGTGGACAGGGCTTGGGATGTCTTTGGAGCCTCTTTTGTGGGGGTAATAATGCATCTCTCAAAGGCCCTGCATCCTAATACCATCACCTTTGGGGGTTAGGATATTTAACATGAATTTTGGGAAGACTCAAATATTAAGAGTATAGCGCTTCTCCTATGGAAAACACCTGAGAAGTGGACCCAGGGGTTTCGGAGAATGATCTCTATACCTTCTCCAATCCTCTCTCCAAGTAGAGAAGACTTTGAATGCTTCTCTCCAGCTGGCCTGCCCAGAGCTCTGCAGAACATCAGGGACACTACCGTCCTCTTTCCTCATGACATCAAGGGACTTTTTGCTCTTCCTTTGGGTAGGAGAGCTGCCTTTCTCAAAAGTTTCCAGGCAGGGGTGGGCAAACTTTTTGACTCGAGGGCCACAGTGGGTTCTTAAACTAGACCGGAGGGCCGGAACAAAAGCATGGATGGAGTGTTTGTGTGAACTAATATAAATTCAAAGTAAAGGAGCGGAGGGGAGAGCAAGAGAACCGGATAGAACAGCCGGATCCGGCCCACGGGCCGTAGTTTGCCCAAGGCTGTACTATAGTGTGGGCATGTATGTGTGTATGTGTGTGTGTGTGTGTGTGTGTGTGTGTGTGTGTGTGTGTGTGTGTGAGAGAGAGAGAGAGAGAGAGAGAGAGAGAGAGAGAGAGAGGTGTGGATAGCCTTGTAATATCATCAAAGCCCTCAGGTAATTCATTGACTGAAAATATGAATGGTTTCTTTTACAGGGAATATTAACAGAGACAATGAGTTGGAAAGAGTGTGATGACTGACAAGATAAACAATGTCTTTTTTTTCTTCCTTAAAAAATTCAGCCATGAAGAATATGCTGAGAATTTCATTGTGCCTGGAAATTTTGATATATTTATAAGCTGTCTAGGAGTATCTATATCAATTGCATTTTTACCATGTGTCAGACACCATTCTAAGTGTTTTCATTGGATTTAAACCTCACAACCACACCAGGGGCCAGCTTTGAGTATTGGCTCCATTCTACAGATGAGAAGACTGAGGCACACAGTGCTGCAGCTTCCTTCCTGAGGTTGGATGGTGGTAGAGCTTTGGCTTTTGCACAAATATTCTCAACCGCTAGGCAATGTTGTCTCCTGTAACAGAGGGACAGTGACCACTGTCTGCTTCCTACATCCAGGAAGCCACTAAAGAAAACCAGCCTGGGGGTCAGGGTCAGGTGCCCTGGTACTGCCTGATGGCCAGTGATTGCCTCTGGTGCCACTTGTATACTCAGCACTTGAAAGACTTTTCTCTCTCTGTGTACAGATTTCTAATGTTTCTTACAGGAGTCCCGCTGGTCTCTTACTTCCCATCAGTGAGCTCTTGGCAGCTCTTCAAATGCAAGCTGGCCTCCAGGGGTGCCTACCGGGCAGCTGGTCTGCAATCTTCCACGTGTGCGCTGAGTTCACCATCCTGCCCCCGCAGGGAGGCGTTTCTGATGGAAGCCTTGCCTCTGCATGGTGCCTGACTAAATAAAAATAGACTTTGCCTTAGCTGGTTTAGCTCAGCGGATAGAGCGTTGGCCTGTGGACTGCAGCGTCCCAGGTTCGATTCCCATCAAGAGCACATGCCCGGGTTGTGGGCTCTATCCCCAGTTGGAGCGTGCAGGAGGCAGCCGATTGATGATTCTCTCTCATCATTGATGTTTCTCTCTCTCCCTCTCTGAAATCAATAAAAATAAATAAATAAATAAATAGGCAGGCTCTGACGCAGTAATCTGTTCTTCATAGTGGGCTAGGAGTCAACTGTAAGAAAGCGAGGGGACGTTTTCCCAGATGGCTTTGTGGCATGTGCCAGCAATGTGCCTGGGGCTATTTTCAGAGGTTAAGTTGGTGGGACACAAAGAATGTGGCAAAGAGGCCATTGTAGTGGTTGGAGGAGGCAATTTTCAGTGAGTGCAGGATAGCAGTGTCCCCATGGCGGGGGACAAATTGTGAAAATCTGAGTGCCCAGGGGTCGATCCCTGGGATGTGTGAGACCACCTTGCAAGGGATTTTAGTCCTGTTTCTTCCCCAAGCAGTGTGTGCATTCATGCTATTGGATGTCAGCTTCCCTACTGCATTGTCCGCCCCATCTGTAGCCACACCGTAGGCACCTCATTTGGTCCTGTAGGCTTTGCCTTTGGCCTAACTCGGCTGTCACTTCTTATTTCTACTGGGACGGCATGTCTGCTTCTAACATCTACCTATCTCCCCATATAGTTAAAGTAATCTACAATTCTTTCTTACTGGTGTTGGAAAAATTTGATTATTTTTTTATATGTAACCTTGGACCAACCCATTATAACTTAACCTCAGTTTCACTGGGACTCCTCCCCACCATCCTGCATTCTTGGGGCCTGCTTTCCATTACTATATGCCAATTCTCCCGGCTTTATTGTCTGCACCTGGGCGGACTTTCTCCTCCATTCATCCCTGGAGTGCCGTTCCTGCACTCCAGCTTCTCATCTGCATGCAGTTTCTTCACAATTTGAATTAGAGGCTGAGACATCTCACAGGGAGGTCCACCCGTTCTTTCTAAAAGCTACAGCACTAGAGTCCAAAGCCTAATGCAAAGCCTAATATGACCCAACCAACCCCTCCCCCCCCCACCCCAAACCCCCGTCTCATGCTCTGCTGGGCTCAATTGCATATTTATTTCACTGTTCTCTCCCTTCACTGTTGAAAGCTGATAGTGTCCTTCTCTCTGATTTCCTGTTTCACACTTGGGAAGATAGGGCTGACTCTTTCAAGCCCTTGATGCTGGACAAAGTTTCTGCTTCTAAACTTATGATGCACTAACTACATGTAACAAGACAGATCACTCTAATACTCAGAGCATTGCTGAATTCAAAATATGGACACATTTTAATGATAAAACCCGTGAATGTAGGTGACCTCTAAGAATGAAGACTCATGAAGAATGGTTTTCTATCATCTTCAGTTTCAGAATCCAGTGCCCATGTCCTTTTGTCCATTTCACATAGATCAAGAGATCCAATAGTAATGTAGACTTAGCTGAGTCTCACACACGCACACAGATGCACCGTGTGCCTTAACTTTCTCACCTATCTTAAATGTGTGTTTGTCGCATTACTGAATTCCATTTTGAACTCTGAGGTCCAAGGAAAACTATGCTACACGCATTCTTAGCAGGAGGATGCTTTGGAAGCCAAAATTCATGTTTTCTTTTATTTCTTTGTTCTTATGATTTTTATGTTACTTTTTTTGGACTTATAAAAAATAAAGCTCTCTTTTTATATTTTGCAGAAACTACCTCTTCAGGTTACAGCTTGACGATTTGTCTCTGATCCAGGTAGGTGCAATTTATTTTCCTCAAGCTTTTCTTTTTCCATCCCAATTAGCTTACTGTCCGAGGGCGTGAAGACAGATGTGTGTAAAGGTATTAATCAGGGCCATGCAGGGATGCATTGCATCTGGAGGTCAGGCCACAGGGCTCTCGGCTGCCCTGCTTGATATGAGTCACCACCTGCTTTGATTCACAGTTGGCCCCTTTCTCCCGCTATGAACTCCTCTTCCTTTCAGGGGCACCATCTGACTGTCTCTTCTTCAAATGACAGATAATTCAAAGGACACTTCCTCAGTGTCTGAGGATGGCCTGTTCTGCCTCAGTTGGAATAATCATTGATTATTTAGTTAGATGCTTTCAGACATCATATTCTCATAAAAATCCACCCTCTTAAAAAAAATCATTGTTTCCTCTTTATAATGAAATAACTATGAACATATGTGTTGAAAACTACATATCGCAAAGAATTAGATAAGTGATGATACATAAAATTACAATTTACCTACATCTGTGTTCATGGTTTAAAGAAGGAGCATGTGACTCTTATGTCTGAATGGAGTATTTATTTTATTGTCGGAGCTGAACCACCAAGACCCAGTTCCCCTCCTGTCTTTTAGACATGTCTGATGACCAGGATCTCCTTGGAGGGCAGAGGGTTAGGGCACAGATGTCACCTTCAACAAGGTTCTAGAACTCCCTGTGGACATGCCAGAATTCTGGGACTGTGTAATTTGGAATCGGTTCCTCAACCAGTTTTAATGAAACTCTCATGTGCTGGAGTTCTACGAAGTTATTGGAAAGAAGTTTATATCATTTCCTTTTCTTTGTGATGCTGGTGTTAATGGACATGCAGGAAACTTTAATTATCAGTGCTAAAATAAGCCAGCCCCACAAGCAAAGCTAATATTGGTAAAACACAAGGGCTTTGAAGGTGGTAAACTTGTTGGTCCATGACGCCCAGCACTGTGGGTGGGTTTCCTCATCTGTGAAATGGCCACAAAAGACTCCCTCCCCCATACTGTCACTGCCAAGATTAAATGAAGTAAAACATGCACAAAAGATAAGGCACAGTGATTTTTGAACAAATGTTAATTGCTTATATTTTTTTAAATGGAATAATAATAAACAATATATTATTATCCTAATTGTTTCATTGCACTGGGCAATGAATTGTCTTTCCATTGCAATTTAGTATATAACTAAAGTCTTTAAATGAGTGTATTGGTTGGTAAAATTATAAGGTATTAATAATGACTCAGAATAGTCAGCAGTTAAACCAAAATACTGTTTTAAAGTTCTGATTTTTAAATAACCTTTTATTAAAAAATGTAGACTTTTCAGTAGGTAGGAACTGCATATTATGCTCATTGTGATCCTCATGGTATAGTATATTATCTGGCATATTGAGTGTTTAAGTAGGATGTGCAGCCTGGCTAGTGTGGCTCAGTGATTGAGCATCAACCTATGAACTTGGAAGTCACGGTTTGATTCCCGGACAGGGCATGTGCTTGGTTTGTGGGCTCGATTCCCAGTGAGGGGTGTGCAGGAGGCAGCTGATCAATGATTCTCTCATCATTGATGTTTCTCTCTCTCTGTCTCTCTCTTCCTCTCTGAAATAAATAAAAATATATATTTTTTAAAAGTAGGTTGGGCAAATATGTGTGTGTACTAGCGTATTCATGGATTTCCTAATTTCCTAGCTCTCTTGGTTTAGAGCAGTGGTTCTCAACCTTTCTAATGCCGCGACCCTTTAACACAGTTCCTCATGTTGTGGTGACCCGCAACCATAAAATTATTTTCGTTGCTACTTCATAACTGTAATTTTGCTACTGTTAATGAATCGTAATGTAAATATCTGGTTCCAGGAAGAACAAGCAATGGGCAAAATTGGAGAGCATCAGAACTGAGAATCAGTGACAGCCCTTTTTTAACACCAGACAAGCTTTGTTTGATCCTGACCCTCTCTGCCCAGCATGGCAGTGTTCTTGCCTGTCCCTGTCACCTGCACCACCATGGAACACTTTCAACTTGTCTCGATGCTGCTTATAACTTCCCAAACTACAAGATATTTTCCAACTTTAAGAATTTGCTCTTGCAGTCCTCTCTCCTGGAAACATGTTGACCCTACCCTCTTCTCAATCTAGAAAAAGATGGCACATCCCGAGTCTCATGTTAGCTGTTCCCTCTTTGTAACCCATCCTGAGTCTCTTTTGGCTGATGACCCTTGGATGCCTTTTATGGGCTCTGAGCCCTTACTTCTGACTAGCCTACTGCCTCCCATTGACGTTCACAATGTGTGCTGTGAGGGGCATTGTGCTTCTCCGTCTCCTCCGTATTAGATTAGAGCAGACCACTAGGTTAGGTTACCTGGCAGGTAGTAGACTCAAAACAAATGTCTGTGAAAGTTTTCATCCCTTGATATTTAGCAACATGTTCACTCTTTCTTTATCTTTTTTAACTTACCATTAGTGGAGTGCAGGTAAATTACATATTTTTGTCCCTAAAATGAAGAGAAGGGAAGTTGTACAGCCAAGATACTAGAGCAATGAGAAATACGTGCTGAAATAGGCACCCTAAAACACAGCTGTGCACATTCTCACCCCACAGGACAGTTCTTGAACAATCTAGGCAGTTCAAGACTCTGAATCACTCTTTTTTTTTTTTTTTTTTACATCCCTGTCTGCTCAATACTGTAAAACACTTTCCCTCTTCCTTAAAGTCTTCCCCCAACTTGACATTGTTTTAAGATTAGTGCCAGGAAAGCAGATGTTGAATAATGTTGTTGTTTTTTTTTCCAAAACTCAATGTAGTGATTTTCACAGAATGCTAGAGACCCTCCTCACTGTCGGTGTCCCAAGCTCAGCGAGCTGCTTTATGTGGAGCAGCCAGCACGGGCTGGGGCACAGCGGGAGCATGCCCAGTACCCCTCAGTGCTTCTTTTCTCTCTCCACTTCTTTAGGTCAAGGTGGTCCCCACATGACGATTTGGTGACCCCCAAATCTGTTGTTTAGGGAGAGCAGAAGAGGGCGTTTCAGCTCTCATTTCTGCCAGAGTGGTGAGGGGAGGATGGGAAGTGAGCTGCTGGTGGGATAGTAGGAGTCGGAGCACAGCGTCTTTACAAAAATGGTCGTGCCTGTGGCTCAGCCTGGGGAACAGTGCTGAAATGCACTGTTGAGAAAAACGGGCTTTTGTCGGGGCGGGAGGAGGGGTGGGGCTGCAGAATGGGAAAGCTCGCTGCAAGCCTGATGTGGTCAACAGTCTGGAACTGGAGTCCACAGAACCCAAGTTGGAAGTCTTGGGACAGGGTATCGGGGAATAAATGGTGCTGGAAAAATAAATAAAAGAATATAAAGAAGAAAGAAAAAGAAGGCTTGTTGCTTTTCCCTCCCTAGTAGGGTGAGATATCAACAGTAGAGTTTCTAAAGCAGTAAAGATTTGAGCAAGGGTTGGGTTAGGTAGGACACAATTACTCTACTACCCTGAGTTAACATTATCTGAGTTAGATCTCTTGGTGTCACCACAGAAATATTCCCAAATAAATAAACCACGAGGTAACAATGGCTATATTTGGAATATGTACTATGCTTTTTGTTTTAGCAACAGCCTAATGTATTAAAGTGGAAGACTAAGAGTCACTTTTTTAAATTTATTTTTTATTGTTTAAAGTATTACAAATAGTAGTACATATGTCTCCTTTTTTTCCCCCATTGACCTCTCCCTGGCCTCCCCTACCCCCCACTCCCATACATGTCCTCACTCCTCCACCCCCGTGTCTTGTGTCCATTAGTTATGCTTATATGCATGCATACAAGTCCTTTGGTTGGTCTCTGACTATTCCCCTCCTCCCCCCGCCAATCCACCCCTGCCTTCCCGCTGCAGTTTGACAGTCTGTCCGATGCTTCTTTGCCTCTGTATCTATTTTTGTTCATCAGTTTATAATGTTCTTTATATTCCACAAATGAGTGAGATCATGTGGTATTTATCTTTCACTGACTGGCTTATTTCACTTAGCATAATTTTCTCCAGTCCCATCCATGCTGTTGCAAATGGTAAGAATTCCTTCTTTTTTATAGCAGCGTAGTATTCCATTGTGTAGATGTACCACAGTTTTCTAATCCACTTCTCTGCTGATGGGCATTTAGGTTGTTTCCAAATCTTACCTATTATAAATTGTGCTGCTATGAATATAGGGGTGCATATATCCTTTCTGATTAGTGTTTCTGTTTTCTTGGGATATATTCCTACAAGTGGTAATTCTGGGTCAAATGGCAGTTCCATTTTTAATATTTTGAGGAAACACCATGCTGTTTTTTTAAAAAAATATATATTGATTTTTTAAAGAGAAGAAGGGAGAGGGATAGAGAGTCAGAAACATCGATGAGAGAGAAACATCGATCAGCTGCCTCCTGCACACCTCCTACTAGGGATGTGCCCACAACCAAGGTCCATGCCCTTGACCAGAATTGAACCTGGGACCCTTGAGTCCGCAGGCCGACGCTCTATCCACTGAGCCAAACCAGTTAGGGCAGTGGTTGGCAAACAACGGCTTGTGAGCCACATGCGGCTCTTTGGCCCCTTGAGTGTGGCTCTTATACCACGGCCTAGACGAGTCTATTTTGAAGAAGTGGCATTAGAAGAAGTTTAAGTTTAAAAAATTTGGCTCTCAAAAGAAATTTCAGTTGTTGTACTGTTGATATTTGGCTCTGTTGACTAATGAGTTTGCCTATCACTGGGTTAGGGCAACCATACTGTTTTCCACAGTGGCTACACCAATCTGCATTCCCACCAGCAGTGAAGGAGGGTTCCTTTTTCTCTGCATCCTCTCCAGCATTTGTTGTTCATTGATTTGTTGATGATAGCCATTCTGGCAGGTGTGAGATGGTAACCTCATTGTTGAAAAAAGAGATAGAGGAAGATGTAAACAGATGGAAGAACATAACATGTTCATGGATTGGTAGAATCAACATCATTAAAATGACCATACTACCCAAAGCAATCTATAAATTCAATGAAGTCCCCATTAAAATATCAATGGCATACTTCAAAGACCTAGACAAACTCTCCAAAAATTCATCTGGAATAATAAAAAGACCCTGAATAGCTGCAGAAATCTTGAGAAAGAACAATGTTGGAAGGATCACAATACCAGATATCAAGCTATACTACAAAGCCACTGTTCTCAAAACTGCCTGGTACTGGCACAAGAACAGACATATAGACCAGTGGAACAGAACAGAGAACCCAGAAATCAACACAAGCCATTATGCTCAATTAATATTTGACAAAGGAGGCAAAAGCATACAATGGAGTCAAGACAGTCTCTTCAGTAAATGGTGTTGGGGAAATTGGACAGATACTTGCAAAAAAATGAAACTAGACCACCAAGTTATAACATACACAAAAATAAACTTAAAATGGATGAAGGACTTAAACGTAAGATGGGTAACCATAAAAATCTTAGAAGAAGCCATAGACACCAAAATAGCAGACATTTGTCGTAGCAATATCTTTACCAATACAGCTCTGAGGGCAATGGAAACTAAGGAGAAAATTAACAAATGGGACTTTATAAAAATAAAAAGCTTCTGCACAGTGAAAGAAACCATCGACAAAACAACAAGAAAGCCCATTGCATGCGAGAATATATTTGCCAATGTTATCTCCAATAAGGGTTTAATCTCCTAAATTTACAGGGAACACATACAATTTAACCAAAGGAAGATAAACAATCCAATCAAAAAATGGGCAAAGGACCTAAATAGACACTATTCGAAAGAGGACATGCAGAAAGCCAAGAGACATATGAAAACATGCTCAAAGTCACTAATCATCTGAGAGATGCAAATCAAAACAACAGTGAGGTACCATCTAAGAGTCACTTTTAATTTCAAGAAATAAAACCTGGTTTTCATCAACCAATAGGAGGGAATTAAATATTAATGTGATATCATTTATGAAGGAAATTCCCTTGCAGCTCGCCTCGTGCTGAATTGGAGCCATCACATCTTGGAAACCAATCATTTTCAGGCATCTGATAGAAGACGTGGCAGTTTACCGTTATGTGTCTCCCCTCCTTGTCATAATAACAGATTCAACTCTTCAGTATCACTTTTCTTCTTGCCTTGGTCACAGTAGTTATTTTGCAAGAACAAAGCTTTTTGAAAAATATAAAAATGCAGCTGGTCTCCAGATTGATTCCCATTTGCCCATCTGGGATTGTACCCTTTATGGCCCCATGTATATACTCCTTGCACAGCCTCCTGAGAATACAGAGGGACTGCAGCTCATTTAACCTCGCTCTCTTCCAAAAGTTCTTCAGGGAAATAGCTCAAAATCCATTTCTATATTGTTTTGTTACTGAGAGAAAAGAAATTCACAGCCTGTTTCTCACTTACAACTGCAGGAGTAAGCAGAAAAATGGAAATCTGTGTTTCAATTTGCCACCTGTCTCTCTGGCTTCTAAATTGAAAACTGTTAAATCTCTACCTGGTCAATATCGGTAGAGAGGTCTCTGGAAAGTTGACATAGGTGTTAACTTTGTTTCCTATATATTTGGGCTTGGGGAACTGAGTTTCAATTTCTAAACCAGTGTTTCTCAACTAGGAGCTATTTAACCCATTGGAAACATCTGGTTGTCACCCCAGGTAGGGGAGGCTGCCACTGGCGCTTAGTGGGTAGAAAACTGGGGGTGGAGGACACTGCCAAAAACCCTGTCATGCCCAGGGAAGCCCCTCTGTGTTCAACTAGAAATGTCCTGGCTCTGCATACGAGTGGTGTCAAGGTTCACACACCCCGGGTAAGGCGATAGCAGCCTCAGTTTCCACATGTTTTGAAGCAGACACTCTTCCACTTGGTGGTGTTACTGTCACTTGATTAAATTTATAAGATTCGTTTTGGGCTTAAGAAATTTTCCTCTTTAGATTTCTTCATATCTTTAACCAAACACATGTATGAATCCTTAGTGGCCATTTCTAAAGAAGCTGCTGGGAACCTTGAGTTTAAATTGATTTCTTTTATTAATATGAAATTGAATTTTAAATAAATTGAATCAATTTATAATACCAATACTCTCTCTAATAGGTCAGAACAATATGAAATAACTCCCCTCTGTTGCAATTCATCTGTATAGTTTCAAGAATGATATATTAATTAATAATTTAGAATAATGGTTCAAATGAGATAATCACATTAATTCATTTTTAAAATCAAGTTTTATATTCATATTGAACAAGAGGAGACTTGTCTCCCCTGTAGTCCTCAAAAATCATGATTCTAAATTTTATTTAATTTCTACTTTCTTTATTAAATATATTCTTAAAATTATCATGTTGTAGAAGTAGAAGGGATCTTAGAGATAATCTTTATTAAAACTTTTAGGGGTCTGCAAATGAAGCCTGCATCTCAGTTAATTTTTTACTGGAATACAGCCACTCCTTTCTTTGCATATAGCCCACTGGAGATCATCATATTAGTAAAGTTTATTGGAACATAGACATACCATTCCTTTCTATGTTGTCTGTGGCTGCTACATTAGTGGGGCTGACCAGTTGTAACAGAGACTGTCTGACCCACACAGCCTAAAATATCTACTATTTGACCCTTTAAGGAAAAGTTTGTCACCTGTTATGGTATCTAGTACACTGTAAGTTTTCAATGAGTATTTCCTGAATGGACAATGAACACAACATAATGCAGTGTAACTCTTTGTTTTTGCTTTTTTTATTTTTTTATTCTTTTAACATTTTATTTTTAAATTTTTTTTTATTGATTAAGGTATTACATATGTGTCCTTATTCCCCCATTACCCCCACCTCCCATTCATGCCCCCACCCCCCTGTTGTCTGTGTCCATTGATTAGGCTTACATGCATGCATATAAAGTCCTTTGGTTGGTCTCTCCCCCTTACCCCCACCCTCCCCTACCTTCCCTGAGGTTTGACATTCTGATTGATGTTTCTCTGTCTCTGGATCTATTTTTGTTCATCAGTTTATGTTGTTCATTATATTCCACAAATGAGTGAGATCATGTGATATTTATCTTTCTCTGCCTGGCTTATTTCACTTAGCATAATGCTCTCCATCTCCATCCATGTTGTTGCAAATGGTAAGTACTCCTTCTTTTTTACCACAGTGTAGTATTCCATTGTGTAGATATACCACAGTTTTTTAATCCACTCATCTGCTGATGGGCACTTAGGCTGTTTCCAAATCTTAGCTATGGTGAATTGTGCTGCTATGAACATAGGGGTGCATATATCCTTTCTGATTCGTGTTTCTAGTTTCTTGGGATATATTCCTAGAAGTGGGATCACTGGGTCAAATGGGAGTTCCATTTTTAGTTTTTTGAGGAAACTCCATACTGTTCTCCACAGTGGCTGCACCAGTCTGTAATCCCACCAGCAGTGCATGAGGGTTCCCTTTTCTCTGCATCCTCACCAGCACTTGTCATTTGTTGATTTGTTGATAATAGCCATTCTGACAGGTGTGAGATGGTACCGCATTGTTGTTTTGATTTGCATCTCTCTGATGATTAGTGACTTTGAGCAGGTTTTCATATGTCTCCTGGCCTTCCTTCTGTCTTCTTTCGAAAAGTGTCTATTTAGATCAGTTGCCCATTTTTTGATTGGGTTGTTTATCTTCTTTTTGTTATGTTGCATGAGTTCCCTGTAAATGTTGGAGATTAAACCCCTATAGTTGATATCATTGGCCAATATGTTCTCCCATGCAGTGGGCTTTCTTGTTGTTTTATTGATGGTCTCCTTTGCTGTGCAAAAGCTTTTAATTTTGATGTAGTCCCATTTGTTTATTTTCTCTTTAGTTTCCATTGCCCTAGGAGCAGTATCAGTGAAGAAATTGTTTCGGCATATGTCAGAGATTTTTCTGCCTGTGGATTCCTCTAGTATTTTTATGGTTTCTTGTTGTATGTTTAAGTCCTTGCTCCATTTTGAGTTTATTTTTGTGTATGGTATAAGTTGGTGGTCTAGTTTCATTTTTTTGCATATATCTGTCCAATTTCCCCAACACCATTTATTGAAGAGACTGTCTTGACTCCATTGTATGTTCATGCCTCCTTTGTCAAATATTAATTGAGAGTAGTGATTTGGGTCGATTTCTGGGTTCTCTATTCTATTCCATTGATCTATATGTCTGTTCTTGTGCCAGTACCAGGCAGTTTTGAGAACAGTGGCTTTGTAATACAGCTTGAAATCTGGTATTGAGATCTCACCTACTTTGTTCTTCTTTCTCAGGATTGCTGTGGCTATTCGGGGTCTTTTTTTATTCCAGATGAATTTTTGGAGAGTTCTTTCTAGGTCTGTGAGATATGCCGTTGGTATTTTAATGGGGAGTGCATTGAATCTATAGATTGCTTTGGGTAGTATGGACATTTTAATGATGTTGATTCTACCAATCCATGAACATGGTATGTTCTTTCATCTGTTTATGTCTTCCTCTATCTCTTTTTTCAGTGTCCTGTAGTTTTCCGCGTATAGGTCTTTTACCTCCTTAGTTAAGTTTATTCCTAGGTATCTTAATTTTTTTGGTGCAGTGGTAAATGGGATTGCTTTTTTAGTCTCTCTTTCTGTAAGTTCACTATTGGTGTATAGAAATGCCATAGATTCCTCGGCGTTTTGTATCCTGCTATACTGCCGAATTCATTTATTAAGTCTGTCCACATTCACAGATCATGCCAGCCCCAACAGCCACGGATTTTTCTAGGTGTAGACTTCCCCTGGTCCTCCAGCTCCCGCAGTGCGCGCGTTTCTCTGTCCTGCCGGGACCAGAGATTTCACCTTGTCCCAGGCGAAATCTGACCTTTCCGTGGTGGAGTGTAGAGCTCCTCTGAATCCGCGTGTTTGCGCCAATTGGGGACTGGTGCTCTGGGGTTCGCAGCTGTTTGGTGGGTGCCGCAATTGTAGATTTTCAGGTTTCCAATTACATCCACTTTCCCCTTCAAGATGGCGCAATCTCCGCGTCCGAGCCGGTGGCTCCGGGAGGGAACCCGGCAGCAGTGGGGGCTGCCCGGTCAGGGGACCCCTGTCCAGCAGTCCCCACCTTCTCCTGTAGTATAGCTGTCCCATAACTCTCCAACAGACACTCCCCATGCAACCCTCAGCTGTTTTTTCTATCTGCTCTGGGACAAGGCTCGGGACACATCTATCTATTCCACCGACATTTTTCCACCTCTCCTGTTTTTGCTTTTTTTAGACAGTGTTGTGTGGATGTGCTCATTTTGACTCCTTGTGTAATAATTTCATGGACCTCTTCTAGAGTTTAACCCATAGTTTGGCAGCCTAAGATAGTGTAATATTTCGTCCCCAGATTCTTGTCTCTTACATTTGGTAAAAATTCTCTGTCAAGAGCTGTTTTATCTACCCATTTGTTCAATCACATTTCCCTTCCTTTTCTCATAACTTCCTGGAGGATTTAAAGTTACTCATGCACATTTTATATAGACTTAAGATTTTATTAATTTCAGAGAGTTTTTGTCAAGTTGAGTTTACTGCTGTTAACAGAGCTTTGCACTGTCAGTGGCTAAACACACATGCAGGAACCTTAGTCCTCACTTGTGTGACAATCCCGGGCACAGGGTCAGGCTGTTTTCCATGCTGCCATCCAAGGGCCCAGGATGGCCTTCTTTTTTGCTCACCATCTTCAGCCCACACTTCTATGGGCAGCGTGGAGGAAAGCGTGGAGTATCACACCAAGGAGATCTATATGGGCCATGCCAGGAAGTGGCACACCTCCCTTTTGCCCAAATTCCAGTGGCCATAACTTAGTCACATGGCCTTAACCAATGGAAACGGGCCTCGAAGTGTAGTTCATCTGTGTACCCAGGAAGAGGCGTAAAACTCTGCCGTTTAGGTAATGGCAAGCATGAGCATTTTGTCCTAGACAGCACTGGGAAAAGCAAGACTTACCCCCTAGGTATGCACTTAGCTGTTCCCTGTTCTCTCCCAGGCTCCCCACCCCCAGCCATCCCAGCCATTCTAATTTCCTACTACACACAAATAGATTTATTTATGCTTCTAACATTTCTGTAAATAACAAAGTGGGGATACTTTGAACAAACCACTTAACCTCTTTGGACCTCAATTTTCTCCATGATGCTTTTTGGAGAGGAGAATCAGGAATTATCCCTGAGGTTCCTTTCAGCATTAAAATCTTAATGTGCACCATTCTTCCACTTACTCTTTCTTCTGTCGTTGCTTAAATGCTCCTGGATTTCTTCTTCTTTAAGGGAAACTTACCCTATAATTGGAAACTTGGCTTTATGCTTATTTGATGTAACTTTAATGACCTAATTTGTCATAAAATAATGATGACTCAACAATAGTAATAGCAGACAGCATTTCCAGTGCCCTTACTCTGTATTCAGCTATTCTCATGCATCATCTCATTTTTGTTTTCTCAGCAGCACTTAGGGGTAGGTATTATTTCCAATATTTTATAGAAGAGGAGTTGATTTATCCAAGATCCCTGAGCAGATATGTCAAAGAGCTAGGCTTTGCACCTGAGTATGTTGGGCTCAAGCGGAGAGTCTCTAATCTCTACCCAATATGCTACCTTATTATACTCATCTGTATTGACCACCACATGTCCGATGGTTGATGACTGGCTCTTGGTGAATAGAATTGTTAATTCATAACATAATATATATCTGGGTTTTATGTCAAGGTTCCTGTAAGTCTGAAATGGGGATTCCTGTGTTTGTGTTTTGTTGAGAGCACATTCTCAGTGAGTGTGGAATGGTGGGTACAGCAGAGAAAGGAAGGAAGCAAGTGTTTGCTCTCATCTGTAGTCCAGCATCCTCCTAATGCCGAGGGCATTCTGGAGTGTGACTAGAATCTCATTTGATTCCCTTTGAGGCAAGGGGGATGATTTATAGCCAAGTCTTCCTTGTCCTCAGTCTTTAGCTAAAGATTTTTGATTTTGGAGGATATGGTGACATAATCTCTTGACCAGCTAAGAGCAATTCTCCAGAGAAGGGCACAGCCTTGAGCCAGTATCAACCAGCAATGACAGCAACCAGAGGAAGGTGCATCATTCTGTAAGGAGAGTTGGGGAGGGCACCAGAGCAGCATTATGATGTGCATGACTAGTATTTTACATAGGCTTGTCCTGATGTTCTAGATCCTGACTATTCCCAAGCACTGAAGAAGTGAAATGTTTTTATGTCTTTGGAAAAAAAAAAGTAATACATGCTTGATTATTGAATGCATTCTGTTGTGTTGTACATGACTTAGTTTTTAATAATTCTGCATATCTATATCTGAATTTATGCTTCACTTGTAGCCTCAAAAACTAAATTGAAGATGCATGAATATTTTTCTTAGTCATGTGTATCACTTGGTTTCATGGCACCAGATCAGGAAATTTCTGTAAGATAATAGCGAACACTGTCTGACAATCATAGGCTGCTAGATAAATGGAGGGGTCCATTTAATTTATCTCAAATGCATTTCTCCTTCTATTTCAGAAGTGGCCCCAGAACCTGACATAACTGTTGAATGATGGGCATGCTTAGAATTCTCTGCCCTGTTTTCATTTTCTTTATTTGTGCGCCTCATCCACAATGCTGACACAGATAGATATACCAATGTACCAGGAAAATCCTCTGTTTCAAATATAAGTAATGGATTTCTTGTTTGGTGAGATTATGTATTCTGGGAGCTTAAGTCTCCTAATTACCTAGAGACCAAGTGAAAATGAATGGCAAGGGAGAAATATAAATGAAAAAATGTGAGTCATATTGGCCTACCATTCTCTAGAATGAATTAACTGAAACTCTTTACTTGATGACTCTTTAACATATAAGTCATTTGTCATCCTGAATTTATTCAGTAACTGCGATGGAGTTGGATAGAATAACTGCAGGTACCACCGTGATGGGTACTTCCCTTGTTTAATGTATGCCCCTCAAACTCTCCTTTTGCTATTCTCTTGTGGCTAACCTAGAGTTTATATATTATTCCTTCTTCATTATGTCATGGCCTTTAATTTGTTTACATTAGTTCTACTGGTCTTGGAGCTAGCCTCTTGAAAACAATAAGATGTGATCTCTGCTATGATTTTATATGGGTTGACTGAACAGTTAAATTCTTGAAGTCTTCATTTTCAATTTTTGGGGATACTCAATTATTTTTTTCATGTTCTCTAGAAAGTACACAGGCAAGTTGTCCACTCAGATGTTTACTATTAGAAGTAGTCTATTTAATAAGAAAATAAGCATAACTAGGTATGCAATTGTGTTAATAATTGCATTCCAAAGACCACTCAAAGTCTTTTGCTGTAAAATTTTAAATCATTTGAATAAAGGAACAATGAAATTGAAAGTAGTCTTAAAGTATAGCCATTAGTTTCTCGTTCAAGAGGGTGAAGAGAATTCATATGCAGGTTCTACATATATAAAAAACATAGCATTTAAATGACAATGCTATATAAAAAGAAAAACATGAGTACTAGAAATGGAATCTTATATACACCCTGATTTGAACACTTTTTTTTTTAAGGATAGAAAACATCCTTTATTTGAACATTTGAGAATATAGAAGAACAGGAGAAACATACAATCCAAAACCTGGTGTTAACAGCCAGATAACAACCAAAATAAATTACTTCAGCTGAAAGGGAAATATTTTAATGAGTACAGTATGACATTAAATAAATTTCAAATATTCAATGAAATTTCAGAATATATTGTAGGTTTTCTGTAAAAAATGGAATATTGAACATACACACTCCCGATTACCTCAGCTTTTTCCTGACACATTTTGAGGACAGAAGGAAAATTTTAAATGTCATAAGCCCACAAGAACAAGTGAAATGGGAGAGGAGATAAAACTGCTTTGGGTTTAGCTAGAGGCTGAGCCTCCAGTGATGGCTGCTGCACACAGAGAGGGAAACAAGCAGATATTTTGGCAGTCATACAAATGTCTAGTCACAAATTAAAGATTGAATGGGCTTCAAACATATGGGCAGTCTTCTCCCTGAAGATGTTTTCCAAACTGATGATGTGAGGGTCATGCAGCTAAAGAGCTAAGCTAGTACAGAGGACTGAGGAGCAAAATACCCACCAGGTTCCTGACTGAAGTCCTGGAAGACATGTCCTAGAAGCAGAGATGGAACAGAAGTATATTGAACTCCAGACTGCACCTCAGTCCGGACTCAGCTCAGTTCCTGCTTTCACTCCTCCCAGCCACCCCCAAATTGTTTAGACATTCAGAGATAAATGCCAAAACTGACCAAAGAGTTGTAAGTTCTTACTTTGAACAAACAATATATATGTCATACATAGAGGGTTTACTTTAGTCTTCTGTATGAAGTCCTATAGATTTCTTTATAAATTAAGGACATGTATAATTTAAAAAACAATATAAAGGTGATATTGTATTTACAAAGCATGTGAAGGATGCCATGGAAAATAAAAAACAGGAACTATTCATGGAAGTAAAAATATGAAGCTATATATATATATATATATATATATATATATATAGTTCATCAAAGATTATGCAAAAAGAAATTAGGAGTCTTAAATAAAAATGCTTTTAAGAAGCAAATAGATTTTTTTCAATTTACAAGGCTAACAACTAGAAAGTGGTTAATTATATAAAGATTAACATTATCAAAAACAAAAGTAGAAATTCTATGTGAAACCAAAGATAAGTAATAATCATACCAGAAAATGGTGCTCCAAATATAAAACAAATGGGATAATTTTAAGTACAAGAAAGCAAAAGCATCAAATTTGGGTGGAACATAAGGACCATAGCCTTTAATGTGTTCATGATAAAATTATGTTTATGTTTGTCTCTAACAAGTGATTTGTCTCTTATGAATGGGATATTTTGCTGGATTAATACTCATCTTCTCCCTTCTGAGAGTCATGCTAATAGCAAGTTTAGATTTTAACATTTTTTCCTTTTCAAAATATTATGAAAAAGATTTAATAATCTTTGTAATTGTCAAGGATTATTTTCTGTTTGTTTCTTCTCATTCTTCTGGAATAGCTGATCTAAGTTTTGCTACCTGGAAATGTAACCTTTAATTCTACATATCCATATCTGAATTTATGCTTCACTTGTAGCCTTATAAAGAAACATGTAGTTAAAAATTAAGCAACAACATTAATGACCTTATGTTCAATTCTTTTTAAAAAAAATTTAGTGGTAACTTTAGGAAACATGAAGGTTTTATAAGTCTGATGAATAAATATGAATTTCAAGTAGTTCTTCAACTTGACCTCAAGTTCTCTTTCTTTTTTATAATTAAGTTAAATCTAGTATTTGAAGTAAGTAAATTTGCCAGTGGTCATCTCCATGTGATGGGTGGTATGGATTTTCCTTTTTATTATAACTTGCTAAATTATCTGCATTATTTTTAGTATCAGCAAAGCTAATCAATTTAAATAGATTTATGAAGGATGAAAAGGACCAAATTTTAAAACCTGGTTTCAAAACTTCTTGCCATATAATAATTACAGTTTGTTGAGGAGGTCCCTCTCTCCTCACTTGGGGCTAGTAGGAGTTAGGGAAGAAGTGCTGAAAGAATGGATACATATCTTCTTTTTCACCATTAACCCTGTTCCCTGCTAGGCTAGCATTTGAACGTCAGACTTCTCAAGTTTAGAGCATCAGCTTCTGTGTGAATTTCTAAAGCATTGGCTTTGTCTGGATGTGGTGTTGATGCCTCTGATCTGGGATCCACCTTGACAATCATGGCAGATCTGCTCTGAGAACCAGCCGTGGGTGAGCCAGGTTCCTGAGCACGAGTGGACATGACCATGAAAATGAACATGAAATAAAACACTCTCTTTCCTCACTATCAGTTTCTGGGTTCTACCATGAGGGTAATGCAGGTATGAGATTCAGTTTGGCTTATGTGACATTTCTAATGTGTACTGACTTCATTGTACCTAGAGAATCAACAGCTCTCCTTTAGCCTCTAAGGGGCTTCGTCACTGTCTTGCTTGTTTACGCTCTTTCTAGGACTACCAGGACTTAATTTCTCTATGATTCTGGAAGAAATGCCAGTGACATTGTGTAGTAGGTTGAAATTAGCAACCCCCACCCCCCAAATGATATCTATGTCCTAACTCCCTGGAACCTATGAATGTCACCTTATATGGTGACACTATGATGAAATTAAGACTCTTGAGATGGGACGTTATCTTTGATGATATGGGTGGGCCCCAAATGCAGTCACAAATGTCATCACAAGATGGAGACCAAGGGAGCTTTGACACTTGACATGTACATACAGAGGAGAAAATCATGTGAAAATGGATCAGGTAAACTCGCCTTGAAGATTGGGGTGATGCATCCACAAGCCAAGGAATGCAGCAGCCACCAGCAACTGGAAGAAGTAAGGAAGAATTCTCCCCTGGAGCCTTGGGAGGGAGTGTGTCTTTGCTGACACCTTGATTTTGTTCCAACGATGTTGATTTCTGAATGCTGGCTTCCAGAACTGTGAGAGAATAAGATTCTCTTGATTTAAGTCATCAAATTTATGATAGTTTCATTACAGCAGCTTCTGGAACCTAACACACATGACATCTATTTCTTGTATATTTTAGGCAGGCCAGTGACCCAGGAAGCCTAATTAGAGTATCTCATCCAAGGGTATCTCCTTAGTAGCTTTTAAGGACTTGGAAATATGCACTGAGAGAAATAGGGCTCATCTCTTTTCTTTTCAATTTTGAACCCAAAGGATGAAGTGAATTGTAGGCTACTTGTAGCCATCTTGGTCCATGTGATATTTGCTCAAAAATAAAACCCTACAGAGGCCTTATTCAGCAAAAGCTAATCATTTTAAATAGATTCATGAAGAAGAAAAAAAAAAGGGCCAAATTTTAAAATCTGGTTTTAAAACTCCTTGCTATATAATAGTTAGAATCAACACTCTTGCATTTTTATAGCATACTTTGAATCCCTGGGCTAGTCTGTGCTTGAGTCTGCCTTTTTCCTCATGTTTTTTCCAGTTAGTAAATATTTTAAAACTTTTTCTTTTTGGCTTAAACTAGTTGGAGTTGAGTTTTTATCGCTTGTCACAAAGACAGTCCTAAGGGCTTGGTTAAAATGATTGTACTTCTGTCTGGTGCTCACATTTAAAACTTTCAAAACACATCTGAATGCCAGTGTACACTCACTTTGAGACTCCTGATACTTAGGGATTTTGCTGCCTAAAGTTTGTCTACCCTTTGAGAAGAAGGGTTTATCTTCAGAGTGCTGAGTCTGATGCATGTACCAAGTGTGTTTTTCTTCCATTTAAAATAAATGTTACCATTGCTTGAGGGAGTCGTTTAGATCAGAAGAAGCATACTTGGCTTATAAATACAGATCTCAAAGCACTCATTTGGAAGTCTCATTTAAACCAGGCAGTCCTTTCCATTACAAAGGACAAAAGTTAAGTCTGAACATATTATCCTTTGGGTAATGTGTGGTTTCCTAGGGCTGCTATAACAACCACAAATTTAGTGGCTTAAAACAACAGACTTTTATTCTCTCACATTCTGGATTCCAGTGTCTGAAACTGAGGTGTCAGCCAAGCCAGCAGCTCTAGGCAAGGACCTTTCCTCGTTCTCCAGCTCCTGGTGTTTCCGGGAAATTGTGCGGTGGTCAGTGCATAACTCCAATCTCTGCATCGGGCCTCCCCTGTGCCTCAGAGGGTCTCAAACCTCCCTTGCCTTTCTAAGGACGCTTGTCAGTGGATTTAGGGCCAACTAGGTAACCTAGGATGATCTCACCTTGAGAATCTCAATTGGATTTGAAAAGATCTTTTCTTCAAATAAGGTCATGTTCACTTCTGGGGAGGTACATGTTTTGGCAGGCCACCATTCAACACAGTGCGGGTAGTGTGCAAGGTTCTCTACAGAAGCAAACTTTCCTTAGCTTATATGTATTTTCACTTTGAGCAGGTCCTACCAATTCATAGTGCCATGAGGCTTTTCTTGGTGTTACGGCTGCATGATTTTTTAAATGACTACTTTTTCTCTATCTTAGGGATCTTAACCTCAGCACTAGTGACAGCCAGGTCAGATCATTCTTTGTTCTGGTAGCTGTCCTGGCTTTGTGGGATGTACGGCAGAGGCAGCAGCTCTGACCTCTACTCTGGTCCAAGACTGACAGAGGCTGACATCAGTGGAGCACCTCTACCTTCAGTGGAGACATCACAAACATCTCCAGATCTTGCCAAATGTCCCCTGGGGTGCACAAACCTCCCCCAGTTGGGAAACAGAACTCTGTCTCTATGCCACACTATAATGGTGATAAATGCTTTCTGACAGAAAGACTGAAAGCTAAGAGAACAGGGAAGGAAAGGGCACAGAGAGGAATGTAAATTCTGCCTTTCCCATTCCTGAGGTGGGACGAGTGGATTTTCAATGGACTGTGGTGCAAGGAAGGAGTTGGAATCCGCCCACTTGCCCCCTTTCTGGAGTGCCCATACCTTAGATGGAGGAGGAAGTTGATAGAGAACTTTTTTGACCTAATGCCAATCCCAGTGATAACCTGGAACATGACTCCCTGAGGGACCACACCAGGAGCCTGCTACCCCACCAGGAGCTCCATAGTCCTGGATCCTGGAAATGCCATAGGAGGGGAAAGGGGGTGGGACTGAAGTTTCTTTCTGGTCATATTTGGAAGTTGATTCAGTACTGTAATAGTGCCTTAAGGTGACAGTATTGGGAACTTCTGGTTCTTCTTTGGGCCCCTAGAGCAAGCATGTCAAACTCGTGGCCCTTGGGCCATGTTAGCCTTTGAGTTTGACATGCTTGCCCTAGAGAGATCCTTTTGTAGTTCAGCTGCAGCGGACATCCATGTCCAGTCCCATAAGGGAAAGAGGAAACATGAAGTGTCGTTCCTGTCTGTGCAGTTCACAGTAATACTGCCAAATTTTTCTTCTAAATATTCTTTGGCTTTTTGTAGTTTCAGTTAGGACAGAGAAAAGGTGTTACACATTATGGCCTCCTCCCCTGAAATCTGTTCAAATGGCAGGTGTCTAGAAATGACAAAACTCTGCCCAGGGCTCTGCCTAAAGGGATGCTTAGAGTTGGCCCCTGAGCTCCACCCTGCTGAGATTGACTTGGGCCACTGGTGGGCTCTCCTGCCCAGCCCCCTCCCCACACCTAAATAGGTGCCCAACCCATATAAGAAGCTGACGAAAATGCCAGGTCAGCTCTAAGAAAGTCCCCAGGACAAGATGAGCATTAATTAGGCATTCCCGCTTGTCTGCTTTTGAGTGTTTGTCTGATCTCCACCTGAACTCAAACCTCCACCTCTGTTTCTACTTGCCATTTCTCCTGCTCAGATCCTACCACCTGGTGTCTACTCTCTCCCAGATCAACTCAGTAGGTATTATTTTAATTGTCCCCATCCATGGCAGGCTGTTTCTCCTGTCCCTGGTTTAGTTCACTTTCCTCCATCTCACCAGGATTAGGGCAAATGAGCAGAGGCTCTCCAAGGCGCCATTCTGCAGCAAGCTTCTGAGATTTGCATGTATTGCTATGGCTGTCCCCTTCATCTGAGCAGTTGTGCTCGCCTTCGGTGTTTCATTAGCTTTGAGAGTGCAGCACATCTAGCTCCCCCTGTCCTTTTAGTGGCCTGTTGACTGGGCTTGCTTTATCAAGTCTGTTCAAATGACTCCCTGGAGAGAGCCCAGGCTCCTAACACCTGCATAAGGGAAGAATTTACTTCGGCGAGTGACCTGCATTCTTTACTAAAGATGTCACTCTGGGTATTTAAAGCTACAAAAATGTCAGCCTCTGTCAGTCTTGGACCAAAACTGTCTTCACAGATACTTTCCTTTAAACTCCTAGTTCAGAATTCTGTGCCAGATAGAGAACAGACCTTATGTTTAATATTCTTGGAAAAATAGAATCCATACAATGCAAGGAAATTAAACTAGGTATTTATTATTTATATATTTTTATTTATTTAAGAAATAATTGTTCAAGAAATTTAATAAGATTGAATTGTGATGCTTTTATGCTAACCACTTGTGTTAGTTTCGGAGGACTGCTGTGACCATGAGTGGTTAAAAACAACAGGAATGTGTTGTCTCACAGGTCTGGAGGTCAGAAATCTGAAGGTGGGGGAGGGCAGGGCCATGCTGTCAACACAGGCTCTCAGGGTGGGGCCTTTCCTGCCTCTCCCAGCCTTTGGTGTTGGCCAGCAATCCTCGGCCTCCCCTGGCCTGTAGGTGTGTCACTCAGTCACAGGGTCTGCACATGGACTTCTATTTGTGCTTATCCTCCTCCATGTGCAATTTTCCGCTTTTTACAAGGACACCAGTCAGACCAGATTGCCACCACAAGAAGAACCTCGTTTTAACTTCATTACCTCTGTAAGGTCTTATTTCCAAATCAGATCCCATTCTGAGATACTGAGGGGTAGGTCTTCAACAAATCTTTTTTTGAGGGACACAATCCAACCTATAATACCATCAATGTAATTTGTAGTGAACAGATGGCATTTTTGTCACTAAAATGCCATCTTTGTAACTACACTAGAGGCCCGGCACATGAAATTCCTGTGTGTGCGTATGGTCCCTAGGCCTGGCCTGCGATCAGGGCCATCTTTCCTGGCTGCCAGCAGCCGGCCCTGCCCCCTGCCACCACCCACCCCCGGTTCCCCATTTATATTCAGGCGATCAGAGCCTGCCAGCTGGGGGGAGGAACCAAGAGGTTGGCTGTTCCTGCCCACTCACCCCCACTGCGGGTTGCCCTCTGTGTGTGGGGTGACCGGTGGGGTGGGGGCCTTGGCCTGGCACTGCCCAAGTCCCTCACTACCCACCCCCGGTTCCCCATTTGCCATCAGGTGATTGGAGCCTGCCGGCCAGGGGGAGGGACCAAGAGTTCTGCCATTAGGGTCAATTTGCATATTACCCTTTTATTATATAGGATATTTTTTACTTTTGTGTATATGTGTACATGTGCATGCATGTGCGTTTATGGGTGTGTGTATGTGTGCGTGCCATATAAGTGTATTTCTTCCCTTTGTGGAATGTTTTAGTTGATGGTATAGAATATAGAAAAAGTATATATTTTTTAAAAAGTTGAACTTGTCATTTTTCAAAATTCTGTTACCATTAGAGTTTCTAAGTTAACCACATGCAACTTGATTTCATTCTGTTCCCCACCCTGTTACTTTTCTCATAATGGAGCATCAGTGATGCTGGTTGTCTGCTCTGAACTTAAGCTGTGCCCCTTGCTCTTTCCTCATCATGTGCTGCTTCCCTGGTGTCTTCCAGAGGGAGACCTGAAGCTTCAGCCAGAGCTCAGTTCAAGCTCCTTGCAGAAAGACCAGGCTTTTATCAGCTGCCTCCCCTATGCATCCCACTGGGGACAGAACTGCAACCTGGGTATGTGCCCTGACCAGGAATCGAACCCAGGACCTTTTTGTGTAGGGAGGGAGCTCCAACCAACCGAGCCACACTGGCCAGGGCAACTTTTACATATGTTTTGAGCCTACAGAGTTTGGAGCATGATGTCTTTCACCTAGAAAATACTGTCTTTCCCTTCCCTTATCTCCTTTCCTTGCCCAATGTTGTTATTGTCCATACTAATTCTGAAAATTAAAACATACACTTTTACAGAGGTATCATTTCACAAGCTAATCCTGAAATTCAAAAATTATAATGTGTTATATCCAAATCAGATTACTTCCTATATGATTTTAACATGTCTTTGGTCCTAGACTTTCTAAAATGTAGATTTCCTTTTATAATTATAGAAAAACAAGTAGCTAAGTTAACCTTGAATAGGGAAGTTATAAAATGTAAAATTAAAAGAAAGGCAATATATGATCTGACCAAGCCCATTATGATACGATGATTTCTGGCAACTGTGTATAAAAAGGAATTACACATAACCATAGATGTAAATATGTTCAGAAAAGGACTTGTAATTTATTTACCTTGGTAAATAGAGATTTTTACATTGATGGCTTTTTTCATTTGCCTTACATGTATGAGTAACAGAATAGTTCTAATAATAGATGATTCCCCCCCCCCAAGGAAATCATAATTAAAATGGCCCTTATCATTTTGAAGCAAGATTGGAATAAATGTAATTTTAAATGCATTCCTATGGTCAAGGACACAGGAAGATTTCTACAAAAAAGATGATGTATGAACAAGGAGGAGTAAACTTGAGAAGATAGTATCCACTTGAAGCACATTGGAGAGAAAGGGGAAAAGGTGATTCAATTTGAACAAAACCCATAGTGTCCATGCATACACGCACGCACTACGTAAATTTTTGGTGAAATTATTTAACGTCTTACTGTAGCATTATCTTCCTATAAACTTTAGATACTCTTTTACTCTTTTATTAAATCACTAGTAACTTGGTGCATGAAATTCGTGCACATTAAAAGGGAATTAATTAGAGGAAATATTTTAATATTGCTATTTGCCCTTTCTCTATAATAGAAGTGTCAGAGATGAAAGAAAATTAGTAAAATGTATATGAAAATCTTCCTCCTGTCAGAGTCTGGGGCGCGCCACGGGAACCAGAGTCAAGTCCCCGTCCACCCATGTGCGCCTCGAAATTGTGTGAGACCCAAACCCAGACCCAGCCGGCCCCACCCCTATTGGGCTAGATCCAGACCCTGCCGGCTCCAACCCCATCAAGCTCTGCTGGGTAGGGGATGTGGCCTGAGGTCCCCTGGCCCAGGCCAGGGCAAGGGGCACACCTTGAGGTCCCTGTCAAGCCCCGCTGGGTGGGGGGCACGGCCTCAGGTCCCTCAGCCTGGCACCAGGGTGTGGGGCACAGCCTCAGGTCCCCTGGCCTGGTGCCAGGGCAGGGGGCGCAGCCTGAGGTCTACCATCAAGTCCTGCCAGGCAGGGGGTGCAGCCTGAGGTCCCCCATCAAGCCCTGCTGTGTGGGGGGTGCGGCCTGAAGTCCCCTAGCCTGGCCGCGGCCTGAAGTCCCCTACCAGAGGCTGGGGGGCACGGCCTGAGGTCCCCCGTCAAGCCTTGCTGGGCGGGGTCACAGCCTGAGGTCCCCCAGCCTGGTTCAGGGGTGGGGGTGCATGGCCTGAGGTCCCCCATCAAGCCCTGCTGGGTGGGGGGTGCAGCCTGAGGTCCCCCGCCAAGCCCTGTTGGGTGGGGGGGGCACAGCCTGAGGTCCCCCAGCCTGGTGCTGGGGCGAGAGGCGTGTCCTGAGGTCCCTTGTCCCTGCCCAGCACCATGCAGCCTCAGGTCCCTACTGATTGCTCATTAAAGCTCGTTATCGGAACTCGGCCTCTGCTGTGGGCGCAGCCATCTTGTGTTATGGAATCCCTGCCTCCGCTGTGGGTGCAGCCATCTTGTTACAGCGTGATGGTCAATTTTCATATTCCCTCTTTATTAGATAGGATAAGTCAAATTTCAGGCCCCAAATGTTTAGCTTTTTCCCCATAACATTCAAAGTGGGAATGAATCCTGCCAGAAGAGGCACATTAATTGTTAAAAATATATGTGAGTAAAGTACAATCCTTTTGCAAAGGAACACAGAGAGTTTTCTATTTTAATGGAAAATTCATGTTACATAATTACAGAGCATATCACATTATAGATGTGCAGCCTGATTCTAGGAGGGCTCTGTATAAATATAGCACATTTAGCTGTTTCAAAAACAAAACTGTTTTCTCAGTTTTTGACTAATTTCAGTTTGTAATGGGTGTTATAATATATTTAAAGATTCCTAGGTCAGCTTCTGAGACACAATAAGCCTATAATTGGATGTACAGATAGTATATTAATAATACACTTTACAGACCAATAACCTTTTTCCTGACCCTCTAAAATAACTGACGTTTTTAGACTCTATCCCTTTCCTCGTGTGCGATGCAAGTGTCTAGTTCTGCACATTAGTTACACACCCTTAAAAATTAACCTGGTAGCATTTGAGGTTTTAAATCCTTAATTATCATTCATTACATTCCAACACCTTTAAATGGTAAGTAATTATCAACTTGCTCTTCTGGTTGATCAGATTTGTTATTTGGCAAATAGAAACTATATTCTCTGCTTATGCTACCTAGAATCAAGGGAAGCCTTTAGTGATATTTGGACAAATACAATTACTTCCACCCAGATCTTTCAGATATGTGCAGTGTAATTCTCTGGAGATTTTTAACAATATAGAGACATTAAATTTTCTTGAATCTTGTCATGGTGATCGTAGCCAGTCTTGGGGCATTATTGTGTATATCCTTCTGGATGTTAAGAGCTCAACATGCACTGAATTTCATCAGGGTTCCTAGTAGAGAGGCACCTTCTTTATCCTGACTTTGCATGAGAGGAAAACTTACCAATGTCACACATCTCTGACCTTGGTGGACTCCAATTTAGAACTCAGACCTCCAGACTGCCACATCCATGCTCTTAACCTTCTGCTGATAATATTGAAGAGGAGGATAGTCTGGGACTCCCTTCCTCCATCCCCTGCCCCTTCCCTCATTACTTCCATATACCACCTGAGTCATAAAATTCTACCATGCCAAAGAGCCAACCAGTCAATGGGAATTATTTGGTCTCTCATTTTTCTCTTTGTTCACTTAATTCTGAAGAGTCGATGAAGTTTACAAACCAGAAATCCCCAACTCACAAAGGAAAGTTTATTTCTATGTACTGCTTTTTCCAGGAGAATGAGTGTTACAGATGGTCCTTAGATTACAGGCTTATCGGCTTTTTAACGCAGTGACACTAGAATCTGTTAGGTCATCAGAATCACTTGAATAGCCTTTTAAAGACAGAAATCCCCAAATCCTTGCCATGCCCACTGAATAAGGGTTTGGGGTCATGGGGATTCTATCTTTGAACATGAGCCCTGGGAAACTAAATATTGCCATTAGTAATACTTAATGGGGATAGGTCCAAGCATGGGTTTTGAAAATAGTGCATTTGCTCCCAGAAGTGCTGGTGAGAAGCAGGGAGAGTGGGGCACTGAGCAGCTGTATGTTTGGGTAGGTTGAAAGTTCTGCTTTGACCCTAGTGACCTTGAGTGAGGGTGAGGCATCTAACTGGCTGTCCATTGGGTATTTGAAAAGGCAGGTTTTAATCCTGGTGTGCGGGGAGAGGGAAGTGAAAATGAAAGAGTGGAAGAGAATGAATGAATAAGTGAATGAATAATTGAATGAATGAAGTGTGGTACCAGGTAGGTCTGGGAATGGGACTAGTTTGTTGGCTCATTAGGAAGCCACTTCTGCACTCTCTATATAAGGGAAGAATGTATCGCATGCCCTGAGGTGGTGTAGGAGTTCAGAGTCCCCGGACAAAGCAGACGGCAGGGATGGGGCTTAGAGTTCTGAGAGGACAAGCAGGTAGGCTGGTCAGTGGATCTCTGAAGAGCTTTCTGTTACAGTAACTGGACAGCACCGGGTATTTGGATATTCCAAGCAGGGAGTTTGACGTCAATACATATTGATGTGAAGGAGGCGTCATGTCAATCTTTGTGTGAGGAACAGCAGGAGGAATCCAGGAAAGAATGGGTGGAACTGAGTCTCAGTGTCCATCTCACGGTGTCTGGCAGAGCCATGACTTTTGGCCCCAGAAAAGGGCCCACTGCCCCAGCAACTTTGCTGGTGTCATTGGAAAAGATCTCACGGGTGTGCGCCTTTCAAAGTGATGCAGGTTGCATGAGCTGAGGCTTACACCCCAGGCTTAGCACCTACCAGAAAGCATGACACGTCCAAGTCTCAAACCCTGGGCAGCTACAGTGGAGCTGAGCTGGGCGGTGATTATGTGCGACAGGGGCCATGCATTGCAGATGTGTGGCGAGATGCCAAGTGCTGTCTGGCAGGATTGGGGGGTAATTCACTGCTGTTTGTGATTGGAGCTTCTGTTCCCAATTTCATTCTCCTGTATCCCCCCTCTTTCCAATTCTATGATTGATTAAAGGCCAACATCGTTCAAACCACTGTACCTCTGTAGGTAGAGGTACTACCAGGTATAAGACAGAGTGGTTGAAATATAGAGACCACAGTTGTGATATTGCAAATAAGGGACCAATTGCTATTTGTTTCTTTTCTCTTTGTTAGTATACAGCTAACACAGATGCCAATATGAGTCTTTTTATTCACTTTATTTATTGATTTTTGCAAAAAATACCAATATCCTCTCCACCTTTACTTGAATATTAGTTATTAATTTGGGTTAACAGTTTCTCAATTCCAAATAATGGGTGTAGTGGGGCTAACTCAGGCATATGGTAGATCAATAATCAATTTAAATCAATATATTGGAGGAAGAGAGGAAACAAGAGTGAAGAAAAGGAAATTAGATGAGCAAATATCTAATTTCAAGGAGGCACAAACTTGAAAGTAAAATTATATAAATTCATATTGTGTGAAACTGAGACCAAGAGCAGTGTAGGCCTTAATGACATTTATTAGATTCATCGCGGTTATTGTTAAAAAACCCCAGCAATTTCCGATTATCCACACAATGAGCATAAAACAGCTGGGATTTCGGTAACCACATGTTCAAAAATTGAAGTTTGCATTTCTCCTGTGATAACTTTCTCCTGCAATTTAAAATTAGAAAATGTTTGCTTTTCTTATGCCCTGGAGGGTGATGCAGAAAGGATGGCATTGTAAACCCTTAAGAGCTAAAAGATTGTTTAATGAAGACATGTTCTCAGAAGGAAGCAATTACCCGATTGCTCTGAGTCTTTCATTTCAAGTTTTCAAGAGGTAGAAATTACAAGGTAAATCATATTGACAAATAGATATCAGGGACGGGCTGCGCTGTACGCTGCTGGGAAGGAAGGGGCCTGAGCGTGCACTAGCCGCTTGTGTTCTAGTTGGCAGGGTGAGATTTATGCTCCTGAAATGCTAGTAGTGATTGTGGTGGTGCTGTTCCAGGCACCGTGTGATTAATTGCCTGGGAGTGACATGCAGAGTGTTAGAGGAGCTCAGAGCAGGGGGAGAGATGGTCAGGGACAGGGTCAGGGACAGGGACAGAGCAGAGACGGTACATACTAGGGTCTCTCAGCCTCAGCATTGTTGATACTTTGGGCCAGATAATTCTTCGTCCTGGGGGTGCTGTCTGTGCACTGTAGGATTTTTACCAGTGTCCCTCACTTCTACCCACTAGATGCCAGTGGTCCCTCCTCCTGCCCCCAGTTAGGAGAATTGATGTCCCCAGACATTTGCATATGTTCCCTGGGGGGCAAAATTGCCTCCTGTTGAGAACCATTGATCTACATCAACAGCAATGGCTTCACTATTTGAATTACCAATATGGTACCATTGACTACATTTTATATTATTTAGGAATTAAAAAAAATGTTTTCTGTGTCAGTGTCTGTTTAATAAATAAAGCACCATGAAAACAGATTGTTTAAACTTAGCAAGCAATTCTGGAGTTGTAAATCTTTTCATAAATTCAGCAAAGTTTAGTTAACTGGCCGTCCATCTGCAACTTCTGTGTCCCAGAGACAGTGAAGAGGGAGTTTCAGGAAATCCTCTGGGTGTCCCCTGCCTCCACTCACTCTGGTCTTAGATAATTTACTTAAACTCACTGTGCCTCGGTTTCCTCTCAGGAGTAATCATCATCTCTTCCTTCATGTGTTTATGATGGGCAAGTGAGAAAAGACTCAGAAGGCAGCCTGGAATAGCGCAAGCACTGAATGAATGTCACCGCTATTTTATTCTTACAATCGTGAACTTTACAAATGAAGTTTACACTGGCAAATGCTGTACTTTAAGATCAAGATCAGGACTCCCAGTATCCATTTGTAAATGTGAGGTAGTAGGCCTTTGCTAAGGGGGAAGGTTGCTTAAACATTTGCATGTTTAAAAAAAATTATTGTGGTGTTTGGCATCTTTCAAAAGCCACTGTTGCCCTTGCACAAGTTATGTGCTGCCCAGGTGGGCAAAGGGAGCCTGGGTGGGCTGATGAGTTGGGGGACAGGGGCCAGCCTGTTTCTAGAGCTGCAGCTTGAGTCATAGATACTAGGAAGAGAGTTGGCCTGGTGCACGTGGCACCTATAATGAGCAGGGCAAGTGTCTCTGCTAGACATCTATACCTGTGACAAAATAATTACTCCTTGTCCTACCTAGTTTGGCTCAGTGGATAGAGCATCGGCTTGCGGACTGGTGGGTTCCAGGTTCGATTCCAGTCAAGGGCACAAGCCTGGGTTGCAGGCTCGATCCCTAATAGGGGCATGCAGGAGGCAGCCAATCAGTGATTCTCTCTCATTATTGATATTTCTATTTCTCTCTTCCTCTCTCTTCCTCTATGAAATCAATAAAAATATATTAAAAAATAATTACTCCTTGTTTTGGTGGTCAATTGCTGCCTAACAAACTACTATAAAACAATTTTTATTTTGCTCACGAGTTTGTGGATCAGGAAGGAATTCCAAAAAAAACCTTAGCTGGGAAGTTCACTTATGATCATGGTGGCATCAGATGAGGCAGCTGGGACTGGAGGTTCCATATTCATGCTGGTTTATGAACACCTATCTGCACATCATTGTCCCTTGGACTCTGTCTGTCTGTCTGCCTATCTAATCTATCCGTCTGTCCATCCATCCATTTATCCATCCATTTATCCATCCATCCATCCATCCATCCATCCATCCATCCATCCATCTTCCCACCCTTTTCACTTAACCCCATTCTCCTTCAGTCATTTATATATACACACATATGAATGTCTATCCGCCTCTCCTTTTTAAAGAGAAGAGTGATCCAAATTTGCTGAACTTCCTGTAATTTTTAATGATATGATAAGTAGCAGGCACTTTAAGAAAAAACAATCTTTTTGTTTTTCAAGAATGAGTGAGACAGAATCTGTTTTGCAAAAAATCTCATGCACTGTAATTTAGAGTAGAGTCCTATTGAAAGTGATTTTTCAACCATACACTTAAATGTTTGTGAATTTATTGTTGAAATTGACATATAGGTTTAAACTTTTCTTAGAAGGTTTGGAAGCACAAGATTTTGACATCAGTGAGGACAGAAATGCACTATGCAAATTTCAACAAGAATCTAAGTGGAAGACAGGTTTTAAAAAAAGAATAGTCAATAATGCAGTTGGATTTACATATCTCTTTTAGGTGTCTACTTCAGTTGTAACAGTTTCAATCTAAAAATAAACATAAAATGAATGTAAAAACAGATTTTCTAAACAGTTTTAAATCACTATCACTGTATCATGAATTATTAAACTAATATATAAAAATGTGATCAATTAGAATGTGAAATAACATATATTTATAATATCTTTAATTTTATGTCATTTAAAAATATGTACATTATAAATCAGCAGAACATTTTGGGAAATGCAGTAGAGTCCAATTGAAAGTGTTTTATGAACACCACACACTCACCTCTAGTTGACTTAAACAATGGACTAAAATAGTACTGCAGCTCAGATTCTCTTTCCAGAGAGAAGACATTTAATTTAAAATTATTTTTTTTAGAGAACAAAGCCTTTGTTTGGAGAGCATGATGAAAGGTTTTACTATTCTTCATTTGTTTTGTTTCTTCATTTCTGCTTTTTTCAAATGCCACATGGTAAGAATTAGGTCTAGGTTAGGACTTGCATATTAGCTACTGCCAGGTTAATTGGAATCTTATCAAGACTGTCTTTTTGTTCCAGTCACTTCAACATACAACCGGTTTTTAGTAAATTGTTTTTAGTTTAATGCTGGGAAAAAGAATCACTCTTAGTCTCAGCCTGGTTTTGGAAGATAAATTTCATTCATGAGTCTACACTGCTAGTCTATTTTCTCCTGTTCCATCACCTTTGAAAGCCACATACCTGTGCTGGGAATCTTCTGCCCTTTTCTGGACATCTTCCCCTTCTCCACTGGGCCTGCTCCATGGACTGCTTCAGAGTCCTGTGCCTTCAGGTGTCCAGTAGGATGGACCAATGGGGAAGGTGCACGGACTGCTGGAGAAAGGTCGGGGCGAGGAGGGGGAGTCAAGGTTATGATTCCCTTCTCTTGCCCGCATAGAGTCACTTCGAACTGGCTGTGGCCCTTGACTGAAGGTCAGCTCAGAACAAAGACAAAGCTCTACACTACCTCTCTCTCTCTATGGGCCCAGTTCTCTCCAGTTGTCCATCTTGACCCCCTGGTGGCTACTGGGGACTCCTGTTTCTCTCCACCCCACCCATGTCTTTGTTTATAGTTCTAGTGAGTCTTCCTTAAATTACCTTATGGGATGGTGCCGCATATGTCCTGTAGGACCCTTGATTAGTAAAGTCTCATACAAATGTACGTTATGACTTTCTTTGTTTTGAAAATACTTTTAATTCTGTTTGAGAACACAGCTTACTGTCATGTTTTTCCTTTACATTTGTCAGTGGTTTTAAAGAGAGAGAGATTTTAAGAATCTGCATTTTTTTATTGAGTTTGGTTGAATAGAATGCCATTTAATTTTTCTAAATTAGGGCTTGAGAAAAAAGTGCTTTGCTGTATTTGACTAGAGTTGGGGTGGGGAACCTTTTTTCTGCCAAGGGCCATTTGGATATGTATAATGCCATTCATTTAATATAATTCACTGAATATAAATGTATGTTGCTATGAAAAAAACTCCTCCTATATTTATTGAATTCCGAGTCCCAGACTGCAATTGCCTTGGCAGGGCCAGACCAAATGATTTTGAGGACCTTATATGGTCCTCGGGCCGGACATTCCCCACTCCTGGACTAGAGAAAGGGTTGGCAAATTATTTTTGCCAACGCTTTCTCTAGTAAAAGATTAGATAGTAAATTTTGAAGCTTTGCAGACCATGTGACCTCTGGTGCACCTAATCAGCTGCCACTGTGATGCCAAACCAGCCATAGACAATGGGTGAATGAATAGAGACAGCTTTGTTCCAGCAAAACTTTATGCATAACAGTAAGTGGTGGGGCAGATTGGCCTGCTGGTGGGCTTATTTAACTCCTGTGCTATAGTAACACAAATTAGAACACGTATATTATTTCTTTCAAAAATCTAGAATTTCTAATGGTATATTAATTATAAATCCTTACAATGGATGACATAAATTTTTGACATTTAGTCATTATTTAAATTTTATTTAATGAAAATGCCTAGTTATATTCATCTAAAAAGAATTACAATGTACAAAGAAATACTTGGCTGTAAGCATTGTGTGAGTATATTTATATCTATAGACACTCACGTTATTTCATATATCCATATCTATGTCTGTATACATATATATATCTGTATACATAGATATAGATATAGATATATATAGCTTGAGTGTCTAGTCTGTTTGAATTGAATAATATTTAGTGTGATACCTAGAATTAGAATTTGATACCCTTGCTGATTCTAAAACCACTTAACAGATATTTAATTAACATTGGTGATTGCTGATACAGATGGTGTTTTTCAGATCATGCTGGTGTCTAAGTTAATGTAGAAATGAATGTCCTTATTTGTTTTGTACATGTGTGTGCATGCGTGCACATTTGCCTGATGGGGGAACAGGAAATGGGCCAGCTGACCCTTTAGCTCCTGGTCTTCTGCATGGCTGGCCACCCCAGACTGTGTCCCCTCTTCGTCCTTGCACAGGGTACATGTAGACAGAAGTGGTGGGTTGCAATTGGTTGATGGTTTTGACTGCAACAAAAGAAGGGAATATATTCAAAGATTGAAGGGTGAGTGAGGGTGCAGGAGGGGGCCTGGTCCAAGGCAGATATTAGGAGACTCATGTTTCTCATCATGTATTGTGTTTTCTTCTGCTAAAAACAAATGACTAAAGAATATCCTATTGGAACTGGAGTAGGTTAACTGTCCATCCTTGGCCAATCAGTGATGACTCAGAAACACATGCCAATAAGACCATGTCTTTGTCTCCTCCCTCCCCCTTGAAGGGGTACTTTCCTAGTAGTAGTCATGCTGATCTGAGATCCACTCTGCTACCCAAAGCAGTAGGTGAAAATTCAAAATCATGCAGCAGAGATTACTTAACCTTACTAGTAGATTGGACTGGAAAATGGAGAGAAGGATGGGTGTGGGCACTAGATTCTATGGAAAATGAAACTATCAATAAATGGTAGAAAATTTTTCCCCTATAATATATATTTTTAAAATTAGCTCTTTCAGTATTGTGGCAACTTGAAAAATTTGACTTTATGTTGGAACAATCAGGTACATTTTCAAATACAACTTCGAAAAAAATCTCATTGTTATTTCTTTTTATTATAATATTATAGATGAAATAGGAGCACCTTAATTTATCATCTGCATTTGGTCAGGATGGTGGGACAAAGTCCTAGTATTCTTAGAAGCTTGGTACAAAAAGATAAATATCATTTAGTGCCTCTCTTTGAAGATTTGCCTGAAAACTCCTACCTCCTGCCTTGGTTTCTTGCAACCAAGCATGTCTTTGACAGTATTTCTCCTGCTCCCTGTGAAGCAGACCATAGCAAAGCATCTGGGTCAAGATTCACTATAAGGTACCACTTCTCATGGGTGAGAAGGACATTCTGAGACCTCCCTAGGATTGTGTTCTTTACCTGTGCTCCTGAAATTAGCCCTCCCTGCTTCAGAGGGTGCCATTGCCCTGCCCATGGCCCACTGCTGGGCAGAGTGATGCATCAGGCATCGGAAACAGCTGTTTTGGAAACTTGCACGCCGATGTTTACGTTTGGCTTAGAGAAGAACTAAGCTTGGCTGGTTTTGAGTCTTATGACTCATGGCTTTAACAGGGTGACTGTGGTTTGGGTTAAAGGATTTGTTCAATTTGCGTGTGAATCTGTTGAGAGACTAAGTAAGAAGTCCCTTGTTAATCCCAAGTCTCTTTGGGAAGCTAAGAGCTGTAGGTTTTGTGGGTCTTTCAAGTCAACTCACAGAGGCCACCTTCTTGGCTGATTCTTGGCCCAGTGATGGGTGCATGGGATCTGTTCTAAGAGGGATTGCAGAATCCAACACTCTACCGTGGAGATAAATCAGTTACATCAAGAAATGCAAGCATTTTGTGGGCAGAAACACTTTCTAACAAGAAATATTCGAAATCCTTACTACAGTAGAAGGCATCCTAGTGGTTGGAAAGAGAAAGGGACTGTGCAATGATGTGGAATTGCTTCTAATTAAAGCGAGGGGACTTGCGAAGTGTTGGAGGTGTGAGGAATTTAGCACATAACCACATATGTTTCTTTCTCCCTTCCTCTTCTTTGGTGTTATTATTAGAATGGAAGGATCTGTGAGTTGTCTCACTCAGCCAGCTGCCCCAAACTGGTAGCGTTTATATGGCTGGCCAAGGGGTGCCCTCTTCCTGTGCTGCCGGCACATTTCCTGTCCCGGGGCCTGGCTGTCAGGACTGAGCCCTGCCTCTCCCCACGGTGGAGTAGAACTTAATTGAAGCAATGTGTGGTGTGTTGGCACAAGGAGAGCGATTTATTAAAGCATATCCACATAGCAGTGGTGGGCAGGCTTCTTCCAGCTGAAACCTGCAAGAACAAATGAGAAAGCTGTTTCTCGTTTTACATAAAAGCACCTTGGGTCCTCACTGCCCATGGCGGGCAGTCCGTTCCATTTGTGATTTTCTAAAAACTTTACCCGACAAAGCGTTCTTGAATTAGAAAATAAAGGGGGGAAATATCCATCACTGGTGATTGTTAAAAATAATTGATAAATAGTGTTGAATTGGAATTGGCCCAATCCGTCATAAAAAAAAAAAGGGAATGGAAATAATTATATTCTCCTCTTTCCTTATTCGCTGGCTCATTGTTAACTCCCACATGGCCGATTTTTCTACATAATTCATTCAGGATGTGTCTACGTTGATACTTTTCAGGCAAGCAGATCTAGGTTTGAGTTTACATTATGAAAATGAAGGTCTTTTGCTTTTCCCTTGTCACTATTGCTTTGATTCAGAATTCTATATTGACTACTGTTTTATAGTCTACTGAAAATTATTGCATTGCTCACTATTCATTACAATGTGCTTTCATTCAGAATTGGAATATTCAATCAGGAAAACACATTGGGCAGACAAAATCATTCTATGCATACTGATCATGTGCACTGAGGTATATGGTCAATAATTCCATGCACCCAACGTTCAGTGTTAGGTACCATGACCTTGGAAATGAGGTGAAGTTTGAAATTTTTGAGACAGGTAAGAGGTACCTGGGGACACAACCTGAGGCAGTCACTGGAAAGAGAAGGGGTCATGCCTGAGGTTACATGTGTTCCATGTAACAGTGAGCATAGGGCAGTGCATGCAGCGCTTTTGCCTCCGTTGGGGTATTTGGTGGTAGATTTGGTGCTTTGGGGCAAGCCGGCAAAACATTTAGTTTTCCCAGCCGGGGAGTATGGCAGATAGTATGTTAACAGGGTTCTCAGGATTCTGCCCCCTGGTGGACCTACCCTGTGTTATCATCTCTCCTTGAGGATCGACAGGACTGATAAATATTACGGGGGAATCACATCTATGGTGAGGTCACCTTATGTTGTAAAGGTCAAGGGATTTTGCAGATGTAAGAACACTAATCAGTTGAGTATAAATTAATTCAAAAGGAGATTATTTGAGGTTTTTGACCTAACCCTGTGAGCTCCTAAAAGGGACTCCAAGCAATAGCAGAATCTCTACTGTTGACCGTGAAGAAGCAAATTCCATGTTTTGGAAAAAGCCACATGGCAGAGGTAGATGGGCAGCCTATAGGGGGAGAGGGCCTCAGTCCTAAAATCACAAGGAACTGAATTTAGCTACAACCAGTGAGTTTGGAAGAGGCCTCAAATAGATTTCAGTTCCAGTGCACACCTTGACTCAGGCTGGTGGGATCCTAAACAGAGGTCCCAGCTGGACTCCGGACCCATGAGAACTGTGAGATAATAAAGGGGAATTGCTTGAAGCCTCTTAGGTTTATGGCAGCATCATATAAAGCAATAGGATGTTAAAATAAGAGTGCATTGGTTTCCTGTTGCTGCTATAACAAATTACTTAGTGACGTAAAACAATGTGCATTTAGTAAATTTATTATCCTAACGTTCTGGGTTTCCGAAGTTCAAAATGTGTCTCACTGGTCTGAAATCAACCTATTGGGAGGGTTCTGTTTCTTCTGGAGACTCTAGGAGGACAAGCTGCTTCCTTGTCTTTCCCAGCTTCGAGAGGCCACCTGCACTCCATGGCTCATGGCCATGGCCACCTTCCAT
Source organism: Plecotus auritus (assembly GCF_963455305.1). Lineage (NCBI taxonomy): Eukaryota > Metazoa > Chordata > Mammalia > Chiroptera > Vespertilionidae > Plecotus > Plecotus auritus. The sequence goes on from NC_137774.1 coordinate 165,929,552, forward strand.
CTTCAAGGGTAGCTGTCACACCTCTCTGACCTCTGCTTTCTTCATCACATCTCCCTTTCTGAGTCTGCCTCTCCTTATCTCCCTCTTTCACTTATAAGGACCCTTGTGATTACACTGGACTCACTGAATATTCGAGGGTAATCTGCCATCTCAAAGTCAGCTGCGATGGCAACCTTCCTTTCAGTTGCCACCAAAATTGCCCCCTTGCCATGTAATATTCTCTATTCATAGGTTCCAGGATTAGGGTGTGGACATCTTTATTCTGCCTTATCGCTAGGAATTCGGGTTTATGTAGTGGAATGGGAGGCACACATGTGACAGGATGGAATGTGTAATTTAGAAAGAGCATTCTGATGTCAGGCAGAGGGCCCCGTTGGGGATCCCTTTCTCCATCTGGTCAAATGGGATTGCCAGGAAATGGGTAATGTCTTGGTGTGCACGGCAGTTGAGATTTCACTATTTCTTTTCTTATATTCTACCAATGGTGCTTAATTAAGTGGATTTAGCTACAAACAAATGTTGTAAATGTTGATTTTCTTGAATATCCACTTCACAAGGAGAGGGCAGTGTGTCATTTTGTACATGTGTATTACTTTGATTGGGAGTTTGGGAACAGTGCACAAACTTTAGAAGATTCTGGGTCCCCTTCACCTGCATTCCAGTGAGCCAGGGACAAACGTGGCTCACTGCCAGTATGCTCACAGGCCTCCTTGCTTGTATCAGGTTTGACTTCCTGGCTTTCTAACCTTAGCTTCCTATTACTTTATTTTTCTTAGTCATTATTATTATTTTTAATTTTCCTGTACAGTCATGCGTTGCTTAACGATGGGGAAATGTCGGATAAATGCATTATTAGGCGATTTTGTCTTTATGCAAACATCACAGAATGTACTTGCTCAGACCTAGGTGGTTTAGCCTGCTACACACCTGGGCTCTGTGGTAGAGCCTGCTGCTCCTAGGCTAGGCCTGCACAGCCTGTTATTGTACTGAGGGCTGTAAGGCAGTTGTAACATATGGTATTTGTGTATATCTAAGTATAGGAAAGGTACAATAAAAATATGGTATAAAAGATTTTTAAAAATGGTACACCCATTTAGGAGCCTGCAGGACTGGAAGTTGTTCTGGGTGAGTCAGAGTGAGTAGCACTGGCGACTTTATAAACACTGTATAATTAGGCTGCGCCAAATTTATAAAAAGTATTTTTTCTTCAATAACAAATTAGCCTTAATTTCTTTTACTATAACTATTTCACTGAAAAGCTTTAATTTTTTTTTAACTTTTTGACTCTTCTGTAATAACACTTAGCTTTAAAACACAAACACACTTTACAATTGTACAAAAATATTTTCTAAGACACAAACATACGCATGTACCTCAGCCTACGCAGGGTCAGCATCATCAATAACACTGTCTTCCACCTTCACATCTTGTCCCCCTGGGAGCTCTGCAGGGCCAGTAACAAGCATGGTGCTGTTCATCTCCTAGGATACCAATGCCTTCCTCCGGAATACCTCCTGAAGGACCCGCCTAGGCTCCTCTTAAGGAGGTGTCACTCAGAAATATGTCCATGGTGGTTTGCTTGGGTCCTTTCTTTCTTTTTTCTTATCATAAATTTGCTCGTGAGCAGATAAAACACTATGAATATGTTTTTCTGTTAATGACGGATGTCACTATGCCCCAGGAATGTTTAGCTCCATGGTAATCTTGTGGGACCACCGCCATATGCAGTCTGCCATTGACTGAAACTTCGTATATGGTGCATGACTATATTTGTTGGTCTTTGTAATTTTATTGTATTCACTAGAGGCCTGATGCATGATATTCGTACAAGGGGCTTGGCCCTCGCAGCCCCGGCTTCGTCTGGAAGGACGTCTGGAAGGTCTTTCGGCTGTCTGGTCTAATTAGCATATTACGCTTTTATTATTATAGAGATTATATTTAAAGGTGTGTTGGACATTAATCTGTTTGCTCCAGAGTGAAATTCATTTAACCTAAATTTGATGATGTTGTATTAAGAGTGGGGAGGAGCTGAGGCATGAGCCAACCATTTCTCACATTACTTAAGAGGCCCCTGTATCCCTGAGAGGTTAAATCACCTGACAGATGTCAGGGACAACAGTATATCTTAGTCACATTTGATCTGGGTTTGTGGCTGTATTTGCCTTATCATAATTAGGGATCGGATGTCTAGAAGAATCCAGATATTTCTCAGTATCCCTCCATACACCTGTGTAGAAAGTCAATAAAATATATGGATATGGGTTTGCTTTTATATAAATTAAAACACCTTTGGAACTGTTCACGTTTAGGGCTGGATAATTCATTATGGGGCTCTCCTGTACATTCATTCTCAATTGTTGAGCAGCATCCCTGGTCTCCCCCCATTAAATGCCAATAGCATTCCCCACACTCCGGGTTGTGACAACCAAAAATGGTCTCCAGACACTGCCAGGGTCCTAGGGGGCAGAGTGCGGGGATCGTTCTCAGTTGGAAACCACTGGTATAAACTTATGTGCCTGGCAGGGAAACATACTGTGAATGGGAGCTATGGGTTGGGTTGAATTAGGTGTTTGAATGAAGTGAAGAATATTTAAATTCCAACAGAGAAGATTTCGGTGCTAGAGGGAAAATGCAAAATTTATTCTTATAGAAGTAAATTTGTCATTATCAAACTATACAATTATCTATTGCTTTTGCATTTTTAAATCTTACCAGGTCTACCAAGATCATTAAATCACAGAAATTAGATTTTGATATCACATCTTAATTTACACTGTAATGCACTTAGTTTTCTCATCTATAAAGGGGGGATGATAATGGTACCTCCATCAGGTACCATTATTGTGAAGATTACTTGAGACTTATGAAGTGGCTTTAATTGTACCTAGAAGTTCTCCACTCATGTTAATGAATACTATCAACAAAATTATTTAGCACAGGCAGGCACACACACACACTTATTTGTTTTTTAAACTTCACATTTCTTAGTATCTTCTTACTAACCCAAAGTTCCAGGTAAGACAAAGTTTATCACCTTGTCCTGGAGAAATCTCCTCCAAATCTGGCTATAGTGAGTCCAGGCTGATTTTCATTGACTGGGAACCACCCCAGGGCTCTCCGGCCAACCTGAGGGAGCGTTCCTGACGTGAGTGCTGAGTTTCTAAAAGCAACCACTACTTTGACGCAGCCTGGAATGCCTCTCACATGTTCCTTCTGCCCAGAGTCTAGAGAGTTGCGATTGTATTCAGGGTGAGTGGGCATCTCTAAGACCACTCATGATTAAAGGCTCTCCAGGAGGATTCCCAGGCCTCAGGGTACAGTCATGCTCATGGCTCTGGTGTATTACAGTGAAGGATATGGAGCCAAATCAGCTGAGGGAAAAGGCTCATGAGAGAGGTTAGAGGAAACCTGGTGCAAATTCCCTGGGGTCCACTCCCAGTGGGTCACTCAGGGTGGGTGTTGTTCCTCCTGCAACAAGTTGTGACCTGCGTGTGAACTGCTGTCTACCAGGGAGGCTCATTGGACTCAGTGCCCAGGGTTTTGTTGAGGGCAGGTCACATAGACACCCTTCACCTGGACCGTACTAAAATTCCAGACTCCTTGAAGGGAAGCAGGCTTCAGCATAGACCACGTTGTGACGCGCACAATTTAGGGATGGTGAGCCATTCTTAAGGGAGAATGGTGTAAGCTCTCCTGAAAGCCACACTCCCAGATATCAGCTAAGGGCCACCTTTGCCAGGAGGCTGTCAGCCCTGGTATGCTGATTCTTTTCTGTACAGTATTTATTAAAAGGGGACTGGAGTTCATTATATGGAATTTAATAGCACTGGTTGCCTGAGTCAGGAAAAACCATTAGAACTAATCCTTATTTTTTTTGCCCATGTGGATTTATTATCCTATATAAAAGGGTAATATGCAAATTGACCCTAACGGCAGAACGACTAGAACAACTGCTGGACCAGTCACGATAAGGCGCACTGACCATCTCTTGGTACCTTTCCCAGCCGGCAGGCTCCTATCGCCTGATGGCCACCTGCGGCGGGGGCAGGGCCAGTGAGTGGGTGGGAGCAGCCGATCTCTTGGTCCCTACCCCTGGCTGTCAGGCACCGATCACCCAATGATGAATGGGCAACCAGGGGTGGGTGGCAGCGGGGTGTGGGGCCGCTGCGGGCAGCTGGGGAAGGTGACCCTAATCGCAGGCCAGGCCTAGGGACCATACCCACACATGAATTTTGTGTGTCGGGCCTCTAGTATTTTGATAATGTATTAGTAGAAGTAGAGAGTATAAGTTGAAAAATCTTATCAAATTTATAGAAACCTTAAGGTCACAGTTTATTATTACAAAATCTTACATTCTGTATTTTTTTTTTGCCTTTTTTGCTACTGTTATAAAGATTATAATTAAAATGTTTCTATTCTATTTTTGTGTTAACAAGTGTATTTTCATAGACATTATCTCTTTTGAGTTCTATAGCACCATTTTTTGGTAATTAGGGCACTCATTATTTTTTCCATACTTCCAGAGGAGCAAACTAACTTGACAGGTCAGCCAATTTACCCAAGGTTGCATAGCTAATAAAAACAAAGCCAGTACAAAAATGGTATTGTTGTATTCTTTTATGAATTCCACAGCCATCTCTAATGTCTTGTTACTGAATCAGAATAGAGTCACACAATAGATTATTATCATTAATATCTATTTTTAGTCCTTCTATGCCTATAGAAGATAGAATTACATTATCTCTCATATGTTGTCTACCTGTCTATCTCCTCTCCTCCATCTGCCATCAAGGTGTCTCTGATTGGGGTGGGGATTCTATTCCAGGTAATTGTTGTAGGTGAAGACTTTGGGTGATTCAATGTGCACAAGGCTCTCAGCTCTCCACCCAATAGTTGTTCTCTCTGTGTAGTCCCCTCCCCATATGGCCTGTCATGTTCCAGGGGATGTATTTCTGATAGTTTCTTTAGTGTAAAGATCTAATCTTATAACCTGGAGGGGAAAAAAAGTGTTTTTGCTTAGCATCCCAGGAGATAATTGTATGATGCAAGTGTTGTGCGCCTTACCAGTTTATTTATCATGAAATTGTCATCATTTCTAAAACAAATTGTAAAATACCTACTTCAAAAATAAATTAATATGTTTAAAACAGAGTTTAATATAAATTATCCCCTAATTATTAAGCAATTACAAATCAAATAGTTGTGCTGATTATCTATATACAAGATAGCATTTTAAAAATTCATGATAAATTACAGCAATCTGTTGAAGTGTTGAAAGTGATTATTTATAAAGTCTGATGTAAATGAAATTTGCCAGCACAGAAGGAAAATAAATTCTTTATTAACATCTAGTTATCTCTTTCTCTCACTTCTAGATTCAATGTGTTCTACCTCTCCATCAACTCTTATTGCCTGGTGGGGCGTGCGTGTGATATTTCTTAGGGTGGCATTTTTAGATCATCTTCACTCAAGTTTTTGAAATTCTAGCTCAGTGTTATCACATTACCATTGACTGACAAATTCTGAACTTTATTGCAAAAAGGCATAAAATGTAAGCTTTATATTTCCTTTCCTTAGGGTTTCATGACCTCATATTCTGTGTTTTCCTCAATAAATGGGTGATCTTATCACCGTTTGTTTAATAATCACCCTTTCAGACTGAATTGTTGTGTACATTTTCCACACAAAGAAAATGTTTTGCAAATTCATTCTCTAGGTTTCTAACCTCAGACTGACTCAGTATTTTTATCAATGATTCAGGTTAGGATTTAAGGATTTGCTGAAAATCTTGGTGGATAGTTGCAAGTGAATAAGATGACTGACAGTTTTAGGGTCCACTAGCTCTGAACAGGTGAAATCTATCAATATAATATTTTCAAGGGCAAATAATCAGCTTTGCAATTGGAGTTAAATCCATCAACAATAAAAAATAATAAGACTCAAGCATGTTAATCAAGAATGGGGAATAGAATAGCTGTATCAGAAAACACAGCTCAACAGATTTAGATGGCTTTAAAAAAAAGTAATCATCTTTTCCAGTAATCAATATTATGATACGGAATGTAGTGCTCTAGCTTTTTCTAACTAATCTTCTTATGTTTGAAGTATTACACACTTCTTTCATGCTATACTCTTTTTTTTTAACTTTTTATTATGAAAAATTTCAAACATAGACAAAGGTAAAGAGAATATATTATGATTAAATTTATCAATATTTTTACAAATTTTGTTTTATCTATTATCTTAACTACTTCCCAGTGCACATACCAGCACCAGATTATTCTGAAGCAAATCTCAGACAACATGACATGTCATCTTTTGATGTTTTAGTTGAATTCTATACTTTTGAGTTAGAGCCAATCACAGAGGCGAGAGAAGAAAGGGCCCAGAATAGCCTGATGAATCCGATATCATATCATCTGAGAAGCTAGCAAAGGGACTTGGGCACACTAGTACAGAGGAGAAAATCCAGGCAGACAATGCAGGGGATCATAAGCTAAAGGAAGAAGAATGTGGAAGAAAATTAAGAATTTATGTAGTAGGTGTAGTAGAACCAGAACTAAAGGGTAATAGCTACGGGGTGGTAGATGTCAGCTCAGTTTCAGAAAAAGCTTCATAAAGTCAATTGGACCAAAGATTCAATTGTCACAAGAAATTGATGTTTTCAACCAACTGAATTTACTAAGCAGACCTGACAACAGCTTGTCAGTGTGATATAGTGAGGAAGGTAGAAAGGGTTTAGGTCAGATTTGATGTCACAAGGCTTTCTCCAAATCAAAGAACCTATGAAGTATGCTTGGATTCTCAGCTCAGCCTCTTCTTAGTACATACGGAATGAGAACTTATTTTTTTCTGAATTTGCTGGCCATGTAAGAGCTTCATTCTACTGTTTGTAGTCTGGGCACCTAGGGCTGTGGCAAGATCCTAGTGTTTTGAGCCAGTAACCTAGTGTCTCACCTTGATTTTGCCACTAGCTGGGCAGAGCTCAGTGAGGTGTTTACCCTCAACCTGAACCTTAGGCTCCTGATCTGTAAAACAGGAATTTTAAGGAGTTTCCTGAGAATTAAGTAAGGGATCATAATTAAAGTCTCCCTCCTTTATTCTCTCTATTACCAAGTTAAGTACTTGGTAGTAGGTACTTGAAGTTATTATTCAAATGTCCAGAACATGGCAAGCCTTCCATGTTAATATCATTATGGAAAATTTCAGACATAGACTCTGAACCAAGGCTACAAAGATGAGGTACACATGGTCTTTCCAGAACAGGGCTAGAATTTGGGGGGCATTTTGGGCTGGATCAAATTCTCCTCATTACTCTAGGAGAAATAGGATATTACTAATTTAGCCATGCTTGCTGCTTCCCATTGAAAGAGAATAGTTGCAATCATTTCATTGCTTATCATCTTCCTACATTCTTATGGGGTGGAAGAAATTGTTTTAAAGATAAAACATTTTTCTGTGCCTGATAAAAGTTTCCAGTGTAGCCTAAAATTACACTAAAAAATAATGGCTTATTCAGCCAAGCAATTACATCATTATATTGATAAAGACTTTGTAAATGTGTAACCATCTTCCATGGAACCATAGCCTCGAGATATTGTCACAAATAACAGGATCCTCCCGCCCCACAAATCATATGTTACTATTCATCCTCTTTACTATATTAATCGTATTTATAAGAAGAGGGATGGGATGCCAACAGATTCTACTTATAGGATTCCTAGGAAGTACAGAAACCATCTTGTGCTTTGAAATATACCCTGGCTAACTGACATCTCACAAAACTGCTCTCTGAAACATCAAAACAAAACCCCGAACTGGACAAGACAGTTCTCTCCTTGGAATCATCAACCTGCCCTCAGAGACTTGCACCAAAAATCCATGGTAACCTAAAATGCCCTCAGGGCAGACGCAGAGCCATTTGGAGATGGAGGGCACAGCGTGGAACCGAGCACTGACGCCCTTTGTTCATGGACAGGTTGGGAAATGTGAGATAAATGGATTTTTTTGTGATAGTGGGAGAACATGTGGGAGAGACTTAGAAGGAGGGGGTGCTGGGGGGCAAGGAATGTTAAAACTTTAGCAATTCCTCTTTGGTCTTCCTCCGCAAAATACTGCCCTTTTCCTTCCTGCATTTTTCAAATGCCAAGCCCTCAACATGAAAAGATGGTGCGCCACCCTCGTGCCTGACATTCCCCTGGAGCGCATGGGGAGGAGCTGGCCAGTGCTCGCTGCCCCTGCATCCGGAGCCCAGACATGCATTGTGGGTAGAACCCAGTCCTCTGATGGTCTGAAAGGAAGCCGAGGGGGCAGCTCCCTTGAACTTGGTTCGGCACAAGCCGGAATGCCCATGTTAATTAATTGCCTCCTTCTCACCCAATGGTGACAGAAAGGATCCCCTCTCATAAGGTAATGGGGATGGGTGAACACAAGACATTCAACACTGGACAGATGCGGTGACAGCAGTTTGTCACATGTACTCACAGCTGGGGAAGGAGGACACCACGCAACAAGCAGGTTTCCATGGGGAGCAGAGAGAATGATGGGATGTGGAAGGAAGGTTGTGTAGGGTGCCCCTTGGTTCCTGAGGGAAGATGTAGCTGGTTCATGTGAATAATTGCAGGGGCTGGCAGAGAACTGGAGCCAATACTCAGTGATGAGTGGGAACAGCACCTGGTCCTATGACCCAGCAAGGTTGTTGGGCTGAGGAACCTTACTCACCGGACAGAGCAGGGAGGGAGATGTGCAGTTAGGCCATCTGAGGCCCCTAGAGTGTCCCCCAGGTCTCCAGCAGCACATTATGGTGGGCCTTGATTGTAGGCACCATGCTAGCATGTCTGAAAAAGAAAGAAAAGAAAAAAAATGCACTCATTTGTAGTCAAAACAGACCACTTGCTCATTGTTTGACACTTGGCTCACATTCCATTCCTAAATATTGAAGTGTCTGTACGTTATAGAAAAGTATCCCCAGAATAACATTAGAAGATATTTCAAATTAAAGACAGTTCTTATCCCGGCTGGTGTAGCTCAGTGGTTGAGCATCAACCTATGAACCTGGAGTCCATGCTTCGATTCCTGGTCAGGGCACATGCTCAGGTTGTGAATTGATCTCCAGTAGGAGGTGTGCAGGAGGCAGCTGATCAGTGATTCTTTCTCATCATTGATGTTCCTATCCCTCTCTCCGTCTCCCTTCCTCTTTGAAATCCATAAAAATATATTTAAAGAAAAGACAATTCTTAGCCACCTTTTTGGAACTCAAAAGAAGGGAAACAGAATTACTTAGTACATAAAGGATTCTTGGCTCCAAGCCATTCTCTCTTACTTCACCCCCCAATCTCAGGACAGCAAGTGACTTAGATAGGGACCAATGTTCTTTGTTATTTCTGATATCAAAGAGCTATAGTCATTATTGAGAGGAAGATAGCTTTCTGCAAGTGGGATATGCAAAATCGTAAAACTAGAGATGGGTTTCCTGTTTTGGGTTTTCATTCGTGGGCTCTAGGTCCACTGAGGAAACCCTGAACGTTACCCACATATTTACAGGGAGGATGTCACACTCTCACCAGCTGGCAGCCTCAAAGCTGAGAACCTTAGGATATTTTCTAGCCAAGTGACTCATTTGACATCAATTTTGACTATTTCCTTATAAAATGGTTCCCTGGATGTATGGCTACATTTGAATTTTAAGTATTTAGAAGATTATTCTGGGATTTGCTTTGAACAATATTGAAACAAAATGTAAACTTGGAGGTTAAGTGCTTCAATGCTTTCTTCTTTATCATGGCCACCATCTTGCCTTCAAGCACACCCCTTTCCCTCTCCTCCCTGGCTCTCTCTTACCTTCTTCTCCCCCCTTCACTGCCCATGCCTTTATTCCTGCTGCACAAGTCCAGTTCATTTTGGCTTATGGAAATGTGTTGGGCAAATGTGTACTGTTTAAACAGGAAGTAACAGACTTAAGCTAAAAGGAAAGTGGTCTATTTTAATGCTATGTTTTATTCTCTTTCAATCTTGTAACAGGATTCCCCCCAAATAGACTTGAATTTCAGTTTGTTTACATCTTTCATTACAGACCATATTTCCTAAAAAGAAACTAGGCAGTAAGCCACCATTCTAGAGTTTCCAATCCTAAAATTAGCTTAAAGACAACAACAAAAATAGATTTACAAGCTAATTTCCTTCTTATCAATCTCTGCAGGAGAATTAAGGAGATGGTAGGATACAAGTGTTCTAATGACACCAGGGAATCTGGGGGACAGAGTGAAAAAGCAGGGACCGTTTTATTCTTTGCCTTGTCCAATCTGTTTCTATTCGCAGCACTTCTGACATCAAATGAGCGTGTTTTCCCATACCAGTCAATTATCCGACTGCATGTTAACCAGGTGTCTTACAGTTCCATTCAGTCTGACACTATCTGTAGCTTCTTCAACCCCCAGGTTAAGGAATCAGCCCCACAAGGATGATGATTTCCACTTCAGACACCAGTCACAAATCCAGATTGTCACCTGTATTTCTGACTAACTGGGTATAAATCAGGGCGCCCCTAGCCCCCCTTCAGATTCAAAAATTCTCTAGAAAAGCTCACAGAACTCAAGGAAATACTTTACTTACATTTACCAGTTTATTATAAAGGATGCAACTCAGGGACACCCAAATGGAAGAGATGCACGAGACAAGGGTATGGGGAGGGGAGTGCGTGGCAAAGCATCCTATTCTCACCTCCCAGCACCTCAATGTGTTCACCAACCTGGAACCCCTTCATTTAGGTATTTTTATGGGTGTTTTATTCCATCAGCATGACCAATTAAATTATTGGACATTGATGATTGACCTCAATCTCCAACCCCTCATCCCTTCTTGGAGGCCCAGGGGTGGGGCTGTAAGTGCCAACACTCTACCTTATGTGGTTGCTTCCCCTGGCAATCAGCCCTCATCCTGAAGCTGTCTTTGGAGTTCACCAAGAGTCACCTCATCAGCATAAACTCTGGTGTGATTGAAAGGAGCTTGTTTTGAATAACAATTTTTAAGAGTTTCAGAGCTCTATGTTAGGAACTGAGGGTGGAGGAGGTGGATACAAAGGCCAAATATGTATTTTTTGCTGTATCACACATTGATAAGAACTTTTCAATGATTCCTTAATGAACATTCCTTAATGTTTGTTCCAGCTTTCTCTAAATATTGCAATAAGCAGCTTAATACTAGTACTCTGAACAGATTTTTTTTGGCAGATATTTGTATCTTCTTCCCCCCTACTGACTGAGTGGATTTAGCTTTTCCTTAGGTGTTTACTTGAAATTTTATTTTCAAATCTCCCCCAAAGCAAAGAACAATTTCTCCTCAACATATATGGAAATATTAGGTACTGTGAACCCTTTAAGACCATTACAAGCAAACTTTTGCCCAGTAGCTGCTTGCATTTCTTCCTTCCATTGTAGCTGTACAGTAGTAATTCCCCCCTCTCTACTTACCTGAGAGGTCAACTATGGTCTGAAAATATTAAATAGGAAATTCTAGAATTAACAATTTAATTTTAAGATTACATTCTGTTCTGAGTAGAGTGATGAAATCTCTCCCTATCCCACTTCATCCTGCCTGGAACATGATCCATTCCTTTGTTTATCATCTGAATGCTGTAGGAGGTATATGCTACCTATCTATTTGTCACTTAGTCACTTTGGTTATCAGATTGACTGCCCTATATAGCAGTTTCAAATAACCCTGATAGTAGCCTAACTTTATATCACAATGCCTGTATCATTCACCTCATATCTTCTCATCGTTTACTCATTGTATCATCTCACATCATCACAGAAGCGAGAGTACTGGACAATAAGATATTTTGAGAGAGAGAGAGTCCATATTCACATACTTTTATTACAATATATTGTTATAATTGTTCAGCTTTATTAGTTATTATTAATTACTTACTGTGCCTAATTTATAAATCAAATGCTATCCTGGGTATGTCTGGATAGGAAGAACATAATATAAACAGGTTTTAGACATCCACTGAGGCTCTAGAAAGGAATGGGTTATGTCTCTAAGGGTAAGTGGGAACTACTTTATTCCCAAGTTAAAAACAGATACTTGAAGGGTTAGAATGGATTAAAAAGGACTTTTATTTAAATAATTGAAATCATTAAATTGTTAACTTTGCATGCTACTGTGTGCAGGCTCTGTATTAAATCCATGGATAAATTCTTCTAGTACTCTCCATGACCCTTTGAGGTTGTTGCTATTTATTATTTTCATTAAACAATGAGGATTTTTTTTACTTATATACAGAATTTACAATAGAAACCAAGAACTGGTAATAACTGCTTTGTCTAGTGAGTTACAGAAATGATGGCATAGCTCTGCAGTGAACAACAATAAGACCATTAGCTGAGTTCAGTGAAACAGTATTTCCTGGGTGGCCTCTCCATGCCAAGTTCATGATGTGCAGAAGACTGATGAGCCCGATGAACACGATGAGCTTGGCCCTTGCTCTCATGATCAAGATATTTATGAAGTTTGTATGACATCAGGAGATTGTGTTATAATGTAAGCCAGAATAGAGGATATGAAACTACATAGACAGCATAATCACAGTCGAGGAAAATGTGTGCTTGAATCAGAAAGAACACCACGTTTTCCTTCCAGATAGGGAGCAGGAGGAGGCAAGTCACCTGTCTGTACTCTAGTCCTATGTGAATGTGCGTACACACACACACACATTACATTTTAATTGAATTAAAATGGGCATTTGTTAATAACATTTTATAGGTTTCAGGTGTATAATTCTATAATACATCATCTGTATATTGTACTGTGTGTTCACTGTTCCAAGTCAAGTCTCCTTCCATCACCATTTATCCCCCCTTACTCTTCTTTTACCTCCTGGCACCCCCTTTCCCTCTGGTAATCACCATAGTGTTGTCTGTATCTATGGTTTTTTTCTTTTAATCCCTTCACCTTTTTCTCCCAGCCCCGCTGCCCTGTTCTCCTCTGACAGCTGTCAGTCTGCTCTCTATCTGAGTCAGTTCCTATTTTGTTAGTTTATTTTGTTCATTAGAGTCCACTTGTAAGTGCAATCATATGGTACTTGTCTTTTTCTGACTGGCTTATTTCACTTAGCATAATGCTCTCCAGGAATAATGAGGGAGAGAGAGAGAAATGAAAGGATTCAACTAAATTACATAGCCAGCATTCAGGCCAGCTCTCCATATACCCGGTTAGACCCAAGAGTGGTTGGAGCAGGATTCTCATTGTCTTTTACAAATGAGGAGAGAGGGACCTGATGATGTTAATGACTTGGCCTTTGACCCTGAAAGTGGAGAAGACAGACTGACATACAAACCTGCTGTCTGTCCCTTCCTCCTTGATCAGCAGCATGTTTGCTTGGCTATTAGTCTCTGTTACATAACATGACACCATCTCTGAGACTAACTTGGATCAATACATTTTTAATCCAATATTCAGGATTTTTATTGGGTTGTAAAACTTTGGTTCACTGAGCCTTCTAATTTGAGAACTAAAATGAATATATGGAAATAAGCTTCAAACTAGCATTATCAGAACCTATTTGAAGGGAAGAGGGGAAGACTTGTAACTTCTTTAGAGATTCTTTTCAAACCAGAATGAGCATTTCTATTTTATTTAGCAACACGACATTTGACAACTCTTCTCCCCCATGTTCATTCTCAGCCAATTTTCAGTGTTCAGTCTAAATAAGGCTTCAGCAGATACACCCTCTGGGTGCTGACAGTTGCTGGTGGGGTGCAGTGCTATCACCCTGACCCACCCTGACCTTTTGCTGGACTTCTCTTCACCTCCTGGGGCCTCTGCTGAGTACAGAGCTGTCTCATTCTGTTCCTTTTTTTTTTTTTTTTAAATATATTTTATTGATTTTTTACAGAGAGGAAGGAAGAGGGATAGAGAGTTAGAAACATCGATGAGAGAGAAACATCGATCAGCTGCCTCTTGCACACCTCCTACTGGGGATGTGCCCGCAACCAAGTTACGTGCCCTTGACCGGAATCGAACCTGGGACCTTTCAGTCCGCAGGCCGACGCTCTATCCACTGAGCCAAACCGGTTTTGGCTCATTCTGTTCCTTTTTTAAAATTTATACTTTTTTATTGATTTCAGAGAGGAAGGGAGAGATAGGAACATCAGTGGTAAGGGAGAGTCATTGATGGGCTGCCTCCTGCACGCCCCCTACTGGGGATCAAGCCTGAAACCTGGGCATGTGTCCTGACCGGTAATAGAACGGTGACATCCTGGTTTATAGGTAAATATTAGTTGAATAAGTTTACAACTAATCCAAGTTAAACTGGATTACATAGACATATAAGTAATAGTTAGCATCACCTGTCTCCTTAGCATAGAACCAATTAAAATGATTATATAGGGATGACATAGGGTTTCTATCCAATTTCATATATCATGAGTTTGTTAATATTAAACACAGATAAGCCTCAATGGCTGTGTTAAGTGGTGTAAGGCATCAAAGGAGAAACTTTGTCATCTAGGGGTATTATGCAATAATAATTTTATCTCTGATGTAGTTGCAATATAGAAACCATTTCCTAATGCTAATAGTTTCTCCTGAGACACATGATTATTTAAAGGAAAAGCAGAAATTGGCAGAGATGGCCTAGGGATCAAATATTTTGGAAATACCCAGGGTGAGATATCTAGAAAAGGTGGAAGTCTGAGATTTTGTAGATCACATATGGACTGGCTGCATCCATTAAAATTTCTTAAAATTTATTTGAGAGGGAGAAAGCTAGAAAGAGAGATCGACTTACTGTTCCATTTATTTTCCATTCATTGGTTGCTTCATGTATGTGCCCTGACCAGGGATCTAACCCACAACCTTGCTATACTAATGATACTCCAACCAATTAAACTCACCACCCAGGGCTGATGCATTCATTTTTTAATAGACTCAATTAAAATTGGGTAATTAAAAATTATGTGTTGGTTGAGTCACCTGGTTTGTATATTAGTATAAACATAAATCTAACCAATTACAAATGATATTTGTCAAAACACCATAGAAGGTAAACCAATCAAAGGGGTTATAAATAGACTGATGAGGTCTCTGCATATGCAAAGAGAATGATGAACACACTGGGACGGAGATAATTCTCATAACCAGAAATCACTTCTAAATTAAAAAGCAATTAAATATTTTATAATTGCTATTTGAATGTTTGTGGCTTGATTTTTCACAGCCACAACAATCCTAAGAAAATAATTATGAGACCTAATGATCCATCATCACAATCCATTAAATCGGTTGGCCTTAAGTGAGAGTATATATAGATGTGTACGGGAAAATAGTTATTCTATTTGGAAAAATAAAGAAGAAAAAGCAGCTTCTCAATTATCCAGCCTAATCAGATCTCTAGGCCTTAGGAAATGAGGAGATAACTGTTAGCATTACTTATTTCAGAGATGTTAGAGCTCCTGTAGGCTTTGACTGTCTTAAAAAGTACAAGCTTTTCCACAGCTTGTGCGGTGGCTTCAGGAGATACGTTTGGTTTCCCCCTTTAATACTGGCATTATTGTCAGCCTGTGACCATTTAGGAAGACATTAAGAGGACAACAGGGGGAATTGTAGACTATTTGGGGACAAGGAAGAGTGACATGCTAGGAGAGACCAGATAGGCTGGCTCCTGGCCAGTGTAAAAACCCAGACTGCACCAGGCCCCTAGTCTGTCTTTTCCAGGTCTGGCTTCACCGCTTCATTGTCCCATATATCTCCTCAGGGTGTCCCTGTGCTGTGCTGTGGGAGAAGGGGGTTAGCTGGCACCCTTATCCCTGTGCTCGAATCCTGGGTCATCCACTTAATAGCTTGGTGACCGTTGGTGAGGTATTTACCTTTCTACCTACTATGTAGAATGAATTTAATACCAGTGCCTGATTTACAGGGCTATTGGGAGGGCAGAGAGTGTAGTGGTGGGCAGAAGAGTACCAGTCATCTTCTCCCACCAACAATTCTGGATTGTTTCCCCCCAATATATCTTCCTGGCAGCTCTTTTAAGGTGTGTGACTCTCACACCCTGTCTGATTTCTTGTTCCTGTTGTTGCTTTGCTCCTATACGTACCAGTCACTCTTGGAACAGTATATCAACTCCAGATGACTGATCGCTTTCTGCTGGCCTCCTTGAGCTGTTGGGTCTGGTTGACCTCACTCTGCTCATCTGAAAGGTGGGAAGTGGTGATTACATTCAGAGTCGAAATATGAAAAATCAGTTCTACCCAACTTGTTCACTAAAAACAGCAGTAAACTTCCTCTGTTGATATTGAAAATTATAGTTGAGACCCAACCAAATATACCTGGAACTCTAGTGTCAATTCCGAATTTGGCTGGTTAAGAGGCTGAATAAAAAGTTTGTAATAGCTAGCTGCCTTTCAAAATTTTCCACATATATGTTAATCTAAGGGAAATATGAGCCTAACACAGTGGTCAGCAAACTCATTAGTCAACAGAGCGGCAAACCGCGGCTTGCGAGCCGCAGTTTGCCGACCACTGGCCTAACAGATAGGAAAAAACTAATTTTTCTATTCTGTTTTTCTTACTTTTTTCCACTTATAAATTTCAACTTCTTTAACTTTGCTAAGTGTCCTCTAAGTCAAGTACCTCTAACTTTTTCATTTGTTCCTGTCATATTTCTTTTACATCATCCCGTTTGTTTGGCTCAGGGCACAGAATTCCAAGCAAATAAGTCATTATCATTAGACTTTGATAAAGATGTTCCTTTGATAAGGAACTGTGAGTTCTTACAATGTTAACACAACCTTTCATGTGATTAATATGGTTTGTTGGTTTTTTTCGATTGGTTTTGAAAAAACAAAATTTACTACCAAGGTACTAAAGTATGTTTGATTCAAAAGTGTGATGAAAAAACATCCTAGGAAATTTTTTGTCAACTGTTTTCTTTTTGGAAATAAATTTATTGTCCTATTATGTTTTTCTTCAAATGATATAATAAAGGCAGTTTATTTTTCTGGGACTGCAGTTACTATGGTGATGGAAGTAAGGCAGCCCATAATTGTGTACAGCCTGCACTCTAAAGCCAGACAAAGGAGGGGAATTATTATCTTATTATAGGTAAGAAAGACTTGAGCTACTGATATCCACCCAATAATTGTCAGGTGTATGGGTGTCTCCCTCCCATGGTGCTCTTCCCACTGCTAATAGCTGGTTACCCACCCCTCTGTCACTCTATTGTCCCTGCTTATTTCAGCTCAATATCTGACTGCTGGTGGCCTGCAATCAGTCTCCTATCCATCCTTGTTATGTCCCCAGAGAGATCTTTCTCCATTACTAATCTCACCGCACCAACACCTTACTTAACATCTTATCTATAACTTTTCTTTAGTTCATGAACAAAGTCTGAACTCCTTGGCCGGATTGGTGATGCCAATCCTGAGCTGCATGCCAACCTGTAAAGCCATCTTCCTCTTCATTCCGTATCCCAGTGACTTTTAGTTCCTCAAACAGATGTACTTTCTTTCCATTCCAGGTGTGTGCACGGGCTAATTCCTTTGCTTTTCATGAACACTCACCCCTCCATTCACTCATCAATTCTTTGACAATCTGGCTCAGCCACATGTGGGTCCCTCCAATACTCCCCAAATCACAGAGTAGCTCCCTCTGAGAGCTCTTTGATATCAGGGACTATGAGCTCAGATATTTGGCAGGAACTGGAGGTGAAATTTTCTATCTGATGACATAAAAATCATTTGTGTGTGTTACTACATGTGTGCATGACTCATGTGTACATATGCCAGTATTAGTTTTCTGTGGCTGCTGTAACTAATTACCAATAATTGTGGTAACTTAAAGCAAACACATTTATTATCTCGCAGTTCTAGAGCCAGGGGTCCAAAATGATTCTGTGGAGCTAAAATCAAGGTGTCTCCTGGGCCTCCCTCCCTCCCTCCCTCCCTCCCTATCTACTGGAGATTGTGTTCCTTGCCTCTTCTAGAGTCTAGAGGCTGAGACTTTCCTAGACTTGTGGCTGCACCATTCTCATCTCTGCTTCCGTGATCACATTACCTTCCCCTCTGAGTGTGTCAAAGCTCCTTCTGCTTCCCTTTATATGGATATTTTTCAATATTATGTATATTATTATGTATTCAGGCTAATTTTCCCATCTCAAGATCCATAATCACATCAGCAAAGTCCCTCTTGCCTATAGGTAACACTCACAGGTCCCAGGAAACAGGATGTGATTATATTTTGCAGGGGTCGTTATTTAGCCTGCCACAATGGCCCACCCCAGACATACACAGTTTGTGTTTCTGGATACTACTCAGAGCCATAGAGCCAAATAATTGACTTCAAAATCAAATTCCTTTGCAGGAATTTGGGTAAAGTTGTAAGATCTGGCAATTACTTGTCAGCTCTGTCTAATCATATATCAGAAGAGTTGCTAAGAATACATGAAAAGTGGGAGCAGGGGTTGGGGGGAGAGGCTGAGTGATATGCACCTCCATTTATTGTAAAATATAACAAAAATATCAATTTTCAGTCAAAATATCTTAAATATTATATATATCAAAAAGTCACTAGCTCTTATTCTCATACTTAACACTTTTTTACTTGTTCACGAGATAGAGTGCCTTTTCATCAAAGAGTTTAGGAAGGATAATATTTTAGGACTTGCCCCTAGCATATAAATAAGTTGATTATACTATAGAAGAGAGAAATGTGTTTGAAAAAACAAATGGCAAAATCACAGATGGATGTTTAATGTTAAGTCATGTATTTGCTTTAATAAGTTCAAGCAGCTATTCTTAAAATAACAAGACTTAAATATTAACTGAGAAATGAATATATCAATAACATTCATTAAATCCACATTTAATATTGTGATATTGTAAATAATGCTTCTTGAGCAGAAGTATATCATCTTGTTATACATTTTATTTAAAATAGGAGAGAAATGTAACTGCCCAAATGTACACCAGAAAACAAATTTTAATGTTTATTTCTCTCAGCTGCAAGCAAAAATTTATGGAAATAATACTGATAAGGCTCATAAAAGGCTTTTCAATATATCTTGTGATCTGGCAAATAGCTCAATATATTCTGAAGTTGGAAGTAAAGTTAATCTTGGTAGCGGTAAGATGAATCTCAGGAATCAAGTGTTTATAATGCAAATAGTAAACAAATTCTGAATGGTCCTGAGAGTATAAAAACAAATCCTCAGTAAGCATCTATAATCTGAGCTTTATATGCTCTCCAGTGGTTCTAGCCCACATGCTCTAACTCAAAACTGTGGAGAAAAATCAGGTGTGTTGTTTGTTTTTCATGAAGCTAGTTTCAGAAAAGTAGGAAATATTGATGGGAAAAACTAAAAACAAACACCCATATATTTGCATCTTTATTGGCTGTTAAGCTGACAGTTTGTATAGAATGTCTTCATTAGGATTTACCCAGTGTAAAGAATAACAGGACCAAGACCGATGACTCCAATATAGGTGACCTTACATTCCAAGCAAGAGAAATCTGACACACAATCACAAATAAGATAGTCCCCTTGAAGGTGTAAAAAAATTCTATTAACTCCAATAAAATGAAATTTTAAGACAGACAAAGAATTACAGGATTCCTGCATCTTCATTTGCATCCATGCTGTAGTTTCTGGAGCCCCTTTATACATTTGTTTCATGTTGCCTCAAAAGAGAAACTCTACTGCTTTCATGACCTATGATATGCAGTCCCTTTTGAACCCTTTAGCTATATTTCCGAATGAAATCTCATCATATGGCTAGGAAATTCACTTCTATATTAGGGCCAGACTTGTTTCCCTTCATTTTCCCAATGGTCCTAGAATATGATTGCCAGGAGCCAAGTGCTCTGTGCAAGAAGAATACTACAGTTTGAGCTTTGTGAAGACATTTCCAAGGAAGCCTTCATTCTATCAAGTTGCTTGTCTTCGAGTTGGCCAAGGTCCTAAGCATCCCATGCCAACATAATTCTCCTTATTCTATTCTATCCTTCCCCCCTCCCTCCCTCCCTCCCTCCCTCCCTTCTTTCCTTCCTTCCTTCCCCTTTTCTTTTTTGCAAGAGCTCATGTCATTCATTGTCCCATAAAGTCTTCAAATAGTCTTAATAAGCTCAGTTCAGGCAGATATGTTTCATGACATTCTATAATCAACTTATTCCTTTTGGAGTATCTCTTTGCATGTACAGTATAATTGTTACATCAGCTAAAATGTCTAATGTTAACTTGATTGGGTTAGGTTTGTTTAGCTTCTAAAGAACATCATATTTTCTGCTGAATATTACAGAGACTGTAATGTTTGAATGGCATCTTCTATGTTATTGTATGTTCTAAAAAAGAGAAAAATGTGGCATTAGAAGCAATCGTTTTCCCATGAAACACTCTTGGGAAATATTCAGTTAGGCAAGTCCTTGAGAATTCAGTCCATGCTGATGGCAACACTTCAATCCTATGCTTGATTGACTTTGAATTGAGTTCCTTCCATATTAATACTTTAGGAAATTTATGTTGAAAATAACCATTCCTCTAGTAATTGGATTTTTTCACTACATTTAGGCTAACAGATTGGACATTAAGACACTTTTCAAACCAATCCATTTGGATCCATGAAAGTGATTTCTTTGAATCCTAGAGCAGATGCTCTTAATAACCTTACCTTCTCATATCACTTTCATTAATGGCAACATTTTTGAAGTGCAACAGTTGTTTGAAGCTTCCATGTCTGATGATTATCATTGAAAATTACACCAGATGTTATAATGTCCTTTAATATTGGGTTCATTTCTGATGTCTTTTTTTTGCCATAAAATTATCCTAGTGGGGCACATCAATGTTCAGTAACAGGCTTATTAGAACTCATCTTCCATTATTTTGTTTTGCTCTATCCTTAGGTCAATTCCAAGTCCTTTGCACTGCTTATCAGACACATTTGGTCCCTTAAAACAGTAACTTGTCAAATATGTTTCCTGGGATTTCAGGTTTCTAGAGATGGTCAGGGATTTTATATGTATTATACATTTTAATTCTGTTACTTCAAATAGAATTTACACTTATGTAGACCATACACAACATTATGAACACATTAGAAATCGTACTTAATTAACTTTTTTTTAATAATATGACCTGGATTAATTGGTTCATTGTAGAGCCTGGGGTAAAGTGTCTTCTTTCATTTCTGATTATACCCCAAAGTAACTGAGATTCAAAGGTGGTCTTCTTTATTACTACTCAATTTGTATAATCAGTGTTATTTCAAAAGTAGGCAAGAAAACAAAATGCAGAAATATTTACTGAGAGTCGTATTACTTGGCAGTCATTGGCCTCACCTTTTTTAATGATGTTATCGTTTTGCACTTAAAACATGACTTTAGTAAATGCCATGTTTACCTTCTTTTATATGAAATTATGCGGAAGAATTTCCTTAAAGAAGTGAGTCTATTGCTGAAAAAGTGTGGAAGTCCCTGCTCCTACTCCTTCCTGCCCCTCTTTAGAGAGAAGCCACCTTCATTGTTTCTCTTCACACTTCAGGGCAAAGTGAAGTGTTTGGAAAAGGAATCCTTGCAGGGAGTTTACCATAGAAGTGCAGCTCCTAGTGTGCTTGCCCAGCCACTCAGGGTCTCCAAAACCTCCCGTGCCCATTCCTCATGGGAGGTCCTCCAGTTCCGAGGCTGTGTGTGTACAGCATTCTGTGATTCATTCATCCATTCAACAACTGTCCATTGAGTTCTTGTTGTATGTGAAGCACTGTTCTAGGTCCTAGGGACACATAAGTGAACCAAGAGGGCAAGATGCTACCCAAATGTAACTTGCCTCCTATTGGGGGTTGAGGAGGCAGATGTGGTTATGCACACATAGTTGTACAGGCCACAATGGGGAGATAACACGTGAACAAAGACATGAGGACAGCATGATGTTAGCTAGGTGGGTATCTGGGACAAGAGCATTCCAGGAAGTGGGACTAGCTGGTGCATAGGCATGGGAACATGTCTGCATGGTCTGAGGATGACAACAAAGAACCCATGTCTCCAGGAACAGATTGTGGGGGTTGAGCTGGGGTACTGGGAAATGAGACAGAGAGAATGTAAGTGGCTAGGATGGCAGAACTATGCAGGTGGCTTTAGTTTGTACTACAGACTTTAGTTTGTAGATCACCAATAAGAATGACATGGACTTGCCTCTATTTGACATGGACATAAATGCAAGTATATGGAAAATTAATATTAAAGTGAACAAGTAGACTTCGTGTCCACCCAGAAATAATGGCAGAGAGGAAAGTTGGACACATTCTTCCAGAGTGACTGAAGTTACTTTATGCCTTTTACAGCACAGCATGCCATCTGATGTACCACTTGGCATGCACTCGGCGGGGGTAGCAGGGGATACCTCAGCCTGGCCTGCACCCTCTCGCAGTTTGGGACGCCTCGGGAGATGTCCAACTGACAGCTTAGGCCTGCTCCCTGGGGGGATTGGGCCTAAACTGGCAGTCAGACATCCCTCTGGCAGCTCAGGAGCCCTCAGGGGATGTCCAACTAACGGCTTAGGTCGCTCCCCCTGGGGAGCGGGCCTAAGCCGTTAGTCGGACATCCTTAGTGCTGCCGCAGAGGTAGGAGAGGATCCCGCCACCACCGCTGCACTGGCCAGCTATGAGCCAGCTTCTGGCTGAGTGGAGCTCCCCCTGTGGAAGCACACTTACCACCAGGGGGTAGCTCCTGAGTTGAGCATCTGCACCCTGGTGGTCAGTGTGCATCATAGCAACTGGTCATTCCACCGTTAGGGTCAATTTGCATATTACCCTTTTATTGTATAGGATTAGCAATGACGCCTATGTTCAAGGATAGCTGGGTCGACACTTTATTCAGATTTCATAAAAACCACAATTATTTCAAGTGTTGACCTTTTTGTGTTTGCTTCCATTTTGAACAAAGGTATGGGCTTACATTTCCTAGCAATTTGTTTATAATCGCCCTGACAATTTAACATTCTCCAGCATGTCACAGGGATACATGACGTAAGACTATGAATGCAAACATATAAAACAATCCCTCAGGTGGTTGTTAATTTTTGGCACCATGTAATTAAACTAGGTTTTTAAAAATGTTATCTTTTTCCAGTATCTAATTAGCAAAGCCATCTGCTGCAAGAGTAGTGGCCCATCTGCCTAAGAATGTTGTTCTCTTCATTTTTATGAAAAGTATCTGTCTTTGCCGGTCCCTGTCTAATTAACTTCTCTCATGGCGGAATGTGATATACACAGCTTTGTTTATATGCTTCTGAGAACTGTGGATTTATATGTATGTAACACATACATAAAAAGAGCCCATCATTTTTCTTTCCTGCATCTGATTTGCTCCTGAGATCTCAGCTTAGCTTGTCATCACCCGAGCAGGTGTGCCTGTGTGTGTGGGAGATAGCAAAGTATTTACTGTATCATGAAACACTGGTTGCTTCCTTAAGTCGTCAGGGTTTCTGCAGATAAAAAACGACTTTCGTTAAACCTACTCCATTTTCCATTTAGGTCTGTCTGTAGCACTGTTACTTCCTGAAAGTTGCAGATTTGTTAGTTCCAGTCTGTCACTGGATCTGAGATGACCATGCCTACGCTAACAATGAAAATGAGCACCGTTGCGTTCTTATGATCTTGTCTAGACTGATGAGAGATACTTATATTTTATTATAAGCTAATAGCTGATTTGGGCAAATATTATCTATACGACTGCTTCTCCTTCCATCAATCATTACCTAGCACAATGCCCTGCACTTGCTCAGTACCTACTGAATATTTATTGCACGAAAGAGAATGAATACATGTGCATAAAGCAAAAATCTTTTTAAGAACTTGAAGACTGCAGATGTTATTTGTGTGTATTTACAGATGAAAAAAAAAGCACCATAAACAGGAATCTTCATGTCTTTTATAATTTAGGTGTTTCAAATTCTTTGCCTATTGTGTATAGCTTTTGGCTATCCAAGTAATGGCAATATTGCTGCTGCATATTTGCTATTGAAAAATAAAATGAAGAATAAATGGATAATGGAATAGGGAATTAACATTCCTTTTCTCTACTGGGCTATCGCTATCGTGCAATGGAAAAAGACAAGATAGGACAAAAATTAAAGATTAAAACAACCCAGACACATGGAAAATTAGATCATGAGTGTTGTATTGAGATCCGGAATGTAGAATGAAGAACAATTTCCCTTTTGTTTTAACTATCATAGAGGTAGGTTTGGGTAGGTAGAAAAGTCTCTTAAAAGGAAGTTAACCAGAAAGATGGCTTCATACATCAGTTGTGGGATTTGTTCCAAAATCATGATACATGAAAGAACAACCAAGAATCTCTATTGAGAATGGAGTGAGGAGGCTTGATTACAAGTTTAATTGATTAGAACCAATCTGTGGAATGAAAAAAAGTTATGCCCAGGTTAAAACATAATCAAATTTATACAGAATGATGAGTAACTTTGAGAACTAAAATCTCCTACAGGAGAGTTGCA
Organism: Plecotus auritus; assembly: GCF_963455305.1. Lineage (NCBI taxonomy): Eukaryota > Metazoa > Chordata > Mammalia > Chiroptera > Vespertilionidae > Plecotus > Plecotus auritus. The sequence continues at coordinate 165,954,054 of NC_137774.1, forward strand.
TTGGTATCTATATTTCTCTCCAAAGAAAGTGGGTTTTTTTGTTTGTTTGATTGCTTGTTTTTCCCCACAGTCATCAAATGGGTAAAATCTAGTTTACTGAGGGAATCAAAAAGCACTATGGGATTAATCTGGTACACCCAATTTTTGGTCAGTGTGGGGAAAAAACACACCACATTTCCAACTCCATTCTTTTCCATATTCTGTGATATCCTACAATATGGGTTCAACTTTATAATAGATTATTCAGTTCCACTGCTAATATAATTCCTCCTTATCCTACCCTTTATTCAGGTAGAAAGTGAGTCAACAGAAAAGCTACACAGTCATTGTCTTTAATTAATTCTGGATTTGAATGTTGTTGGAAAGCTGATGATAGTGTATGAAAATGTTTCAGGAAAGTAAATTTTGCTGTTTTTAGAAACTGTCTTCAGAAAAACAGATTTGTTTTTCTGTAAGATTTGTTCTATTTTCTGTTGGTCTGATAAACTTTTCTGAGTAGTTGCTCTTTCTTAGTCAACTGAGTAAAGTAATGAAATATTTTTGAAATCTCTCACATTCTTTTTTCTATTACTTTCCCCTTCCAGTTGTTGGCCAGTATTTATCTTGAAAATGCAAAAGCTACTTGGCAATTAGGTGGACTTGGGAAGCTCTTTATTTGCCATTTCGACAGAATGATCTAACAAGTTTGATGTCATTTGATAAATATTCTGTTCTGAACCCCGGGACTAACCCTGCTCCTCATAGCTCTATGTTTACTGAAGAGAGTATTGCTATTTCACTTTCAACACAATCGCTAGGCCACTGAGGGCCACCATAAATACCTCTTTATCTAAAGCATTTCACTGCATAGAAGTTAATTTCTCTCTGTGATGTATAACACTAAATCCTCTTGGTAGTATAAAATCATAGTTATACTGAGGTCTACTTTGCTAAGAGAATATATCATAGTGAATCAATTCTTTTTTGAGTTTAAGTGAGGGCAACGGCACGGGTATGTTTATTTAAATAAAAACAAGAACAAGCTTCTAGAAAGAGACCTAAGAAAGGAAAGGACCACTCAGAATGACAGCAGTGCATTTATTCCCTCTGTATTTCACGGGGACAGACAGTTATACAACTCTACATGAAGCTCTTATCACTTCTGGAAGTGCCATCACTTTGCGTGAAAGTATTTGTCATCGTACCATGGAATTCAAGTCATTTGTTTGCATGAGATGCTGATTAACTGTGACTTTATTGTTGCCATTAAGACTTATGAACAGGAAAACATCATAGAAGAATAAAATTCTCTTATCAGATGTTGACACTGACAAATATCTCGAAGTCTGCACAAGAGAAACACTGTAGTATTGTTTCTGTTTGAAAGGCACTGGAGTGTTCTCTCTAGAATACTTTTCTTATGGACTCATATTTGCCAAGTTAGATAAGTTATACAAGATGCAATGTTTCATGTTTTAATCTTTGTTATGTCACATTCTTTGGAGGACAAGTAGATGTTAGATAATGATGTTAGCATGACTTTGTTATTCTTCTAATTTTGGAGAATTAGAAGAAAAATCTTTCTGGAAGTAAGAGTGAAACCGTTATTCTTCATAATACTTAAATTAGTTTAGTTTTAGCTAATTTTGAGTATTATTAAACATTAGCCCAAATTAACAAAAAAATTGCTCCCTCGCTTAGTTTTTTTCTCACACAATGATTTAACCAGTTTTTCAGAAACCCCGAATTTTTCAGAAATTCAACTGTAGTATTAAGATAGAACATAATTATAACAACATGCATACAGATGGAGAAAGCATTTTTACCCATGATTGTTCACATTCCACACAGTAATATAAAAGATAAACAACTCGGATGCATACATTTGTTCAAAAAGTGATTCACAATGTCAGCATAGAGATCGTTAATGTTTGCAAAGCACCATTTCCTCCTATGAAATAAGCGCTGTATGATATCTTAACTAATCACAGGTTCTGTTTGTGAGTTAGCGTCCTACGTGTGAGTAGCCATATCCAATTGATCAGTAATGAGTTGGAGTTGAAAAGTCTGAATAAAACATATTTAAAAGTTGTGACTCTAAATATTTAGTCAGAGCTAATAACATGAAAATTACTGGTTTGTGATTTTTGCAAGAGGTATTTATTTTATTGACTATTTACCAATTATATATGTACTTTGGGAGTAATGATAGGCAAAATCTTCCTTGCTTCATTATCAATGAATATTGATAGATGACATGCTGTTAAAGTAAAATGAAGATGTCTAAATGAGTATTCAGATCATTTTGTTTCCAGGCTTCTCTTTGAAATGCGCTGTGGATTTATTCTGTGATATCACAGAAGTGACAGTTTCTGTAATCGTGCACTAGTCACCAACGCATTAGACATGTGCCTGTTACAGTGACTAGATCTAAATATCCCATGATTGCTGCCTAAATATCACATGATTTCAAAGGGGGTGAGCTGTTTAACATTCTTGAGTTCTAAAGCTCAGTGTAAGCCCATAGGACCAGATTTTATGTACTTGTTCTAAATCCTATATTAGTTTAAAAATATTGGTGTCCTGATGCTCCCCCTAATCTGGTTCCTGGTATCTCTCCCTCCTCCCCCCGCCTCCTTTTGTTCAATCAGAACTATAATAGTTGCTGTCATTTTGGTGTTTCCTACAGGCGGAGGAGTGGGAGTGTGATGAAGCGACCAAGAAGGCCTGTTACAGTAAGGGCAAATCAGAGGTAAGGAGGGCACGGTCATGGCAGTCATCAGCTTTCTGAAGGATGGAACATAAAGCATGTTAATGTGAAGGCTATTCCTGATTATGGTGCCATGTGAAAAAGGCAAGCTTTGAAATATATGTGCAGTAAATTCTCTAGGTTTTAACATTCAGTAAGTTTCCAAAAGGGATTTAGAGCATACGATCAGATCTAATTTGCACTCTCAGACATTAGACTAAGCAATGAAATTAATTGGTTATGATATCATTTAGAATAGCGTGGGCCTGGATTTTTAAAATAATATTTAGATTTCTCCCAGTTGTGCCTTACAGCTAATTCCAGAAAATGACTAGATGATATCTAAAATAATGGCATCAAAAGTGATTTGAGAGTTCTTTATAATAATTTAGCTTAATGTATTTTAAAAATAAGCACAAGAAAATCTATACCTCCAAGTTCCTAAGGGCAGGGTAGCTACGGCTCAAAGGCATGTCTTGAGCAGTGGTGCCCATGGCAGGGGTACTCTCCCACAGTTGGCTGCCTGAGGAGAGGCTCCCGAGGAAGTCTATGTTTCTGAGAAAATGATGCTGGATCATCTTGAGGAAATGCTTCTGCTGCTGGGTCTCAGGCTCAGTAGGTCTCATTCTGTTAGGGATCGCCTTCCTTTGTCGGAGCAAGGACTTTCCAACCTCAGTCACACTTTGGGTCCAGAAGAAAGTCAATCCTCAAGAGCAGCAAAGAGGGCTTGTTCTTTACCAAGTGTGGTCCCAGGGCAAACAGTAGAGCAAATGCAGAGATCACTGGGAAAACTCCCTCATACCGGTGGTATGTGTAAGAGACTCTCCTGCATTTTATTTTATCCAACTTCATTGCCTGCTTCTCTGTCTTTGAACTCAACAGTCTTGAGGGTTAGGCATGGAGGTAAGTCTCAGCAAACTTAGTCATTGTGTTCCTCAAAGCCGAATAAAGAGCTAGGAAGAGGGAAGAGGAGGAGGAAGAAAATACAGTCTTAGCCAGGGAAACCCTTGCAGACAAAGAAAAAGAAAGGCTATTTACCAAAAGATCTCTAACCTCACAAAATGCCTCTGAAATAAGGCATCGGACATACAGGAAGATTTAACGGTAGTACCAGGTTACAAAAAAATCAGAATACTGTCTCTTAAAATACCCCCCCAAAAGAAATAAGTGCATACTAAATGTATTTACCTCAATAACCTTATTGAGTCTGTATAGATTATGTAGAAGCCTTTTGACAAAGTGCTTTCCAGATGGCTTTCTTTCTCCTCCCTGTGATATGTATGTCTTGATATGACAGGTGTATTGTTATACCTTTGCTCCTCGCTCACAGAGCACAGGGAGTTCGTCAAATAAGATCACCTGTGCTTGAGGAATGAAATGTGGGGAATCAAATTTATCAGGGGCTGGGTTGGAAAAAAATCAGCTTTCTTTCATTCTACTAGTAAGATTCACTGTTGGAAAACATTGGCCTTTCTTTCCATGGTTCCAATGCCAACGTCCTCCCCTTTGCCTGGTGATGTGCAGGCCTACCAGGGCCCACGGCACTGTCTGATAACCTCATTCTTCTATTTTTTTAATCCTCACCCTAAGATATGTTTTTAATTGATTTTAGAGAAAAGGAGGGATGGTGGGATGGATAGAGACAGAGAGGAAGAGAGAAACATCAAAGTTAGAGAGAAGCATTGATCAGTTGCCTCCCGTACATGGAGATCTGGCCAGGGGGATGGAACCTGAAACCTAGGTATGTGCCCTGACTGGAAATCGAACCTGCAGCCTTTTGTTGTATGGGATGATGCTCCAAACAACTGATCCACCCGGCCAGGGCTCTATTTCTAGGAACTAGAAAGAGGGAAGAGGAGAGACCCAAGCCCAACCCCTGGGGCACAGATGGGAGGCAGCAAGGCAGCCCCACTTAAAAGCAGCAGCTTAGGCCAAATGCCACCCGCCTAAGGGCTAACCCCTAAATTTGAAATTCAGACACCCCAAATTTTCCTGTTCTGACAGTTCCAGGAGTCAAATCAGAAAATATTCTGTGAATCAATTTGACTGAAACATAACAGCGGTTGAGGGGAGTGGAGGTCAGACTTTTCTCTGTAGCCATGAATTTAGAAATGAGAATTCAACTATTTCCTAACTTTATTTGTGTGATCGTATTATGAAACTTGACACAGAATTACAGAGTGTCCCTGCCCCCCCCCCAAATAAAAAGAATAATGGACAATGTGACATCTCAAAAATGAGAAAAATGCCAGCCATTCTGACTGAAGTGGTCTTTTTCCTGCGCTAAGAAAAGCGGTCTGTGCTGCTCCACACAATGGGTTTTCCCGCAGAACCAGGAATGTGGAGCGTGGCCCAGGCTGGGCCGGGGGTGGCAGCCCGTGCCCACTCACTCCTCCCTGAGCCTTCCTCAGCGGGCTGCAGAGCGGGGGAGAGGAAGATGACACGTTTTCTCCTGCTCCCCTGGTACTGACACCGACAGAGGTTCATGTATAGTCCATCTCAGTGACCATTTAGGGAATCGGGGTCAAGAAAATGTCACCACATCTTTGCTTTGGGCCTGTTTAGAAGAGAAGCAAAGCACTGGGCCTGCTCAATCTTCCTGAGGTTTGATGCCTTGTTATGTACACGATTTTCAGCTCACTTTGGAAAAAGGGGGAGACTCTGTTGCAGTAGCTTAAACATTCCATGTATTAAAAGGGGGGATCTATTTTTATGAATTCCAAAACCTCTTATAATAAATTCTGTTGTATTTAGTTCCCTTTGAAAGACCATTATAGAAATCAGCTTTGAGAGCTATTTAAATGTCTTTTCCACAAATGTTATTTTAAACATAAATAGTCAATTCTCTGGTGATCTAACAAGAGTCCCTTGTCTGCTTGGCGTTATTATGTCTGAGCCAAAGCCCTTCCCACCATGACCTTTAGGAACTTGACAGAAGAAACACAACTGGTGATTAAGGGCATGAAAGAGCTGTTTTGTGTATATGTTGCACTTTATAATTTTCAAAAGTTTCTTGTTCATGATCTCATGTCAGTACTTTCAACACCAAGTTCCTAGAATTATTTTGCTAGTCAGTGGGAGAGTTTTGATTAGGATCTGGGGCTCTGTGTACTGTTCCCCTGCTCTACCCTTTGGTCCTGCTCCCGAGTTGTCAACTTGGGTAAGTAAAGAGTTAAACTCCACCTGAGTGAGCAAAGACACCATCCTGCTTGGGAATCTGGTGCCACTGGGGTTGAAACTTGACATTTTCACCTGAATTGCCAGTATTTGGAAAGCTAGGAGTTAATCAGTGCCTGTGGCAAACTACAGGCCTGCCTTTCTCCTAAATAATTGCTGCAAAAATTGAGGATTCCTTAGGTGAGATACTAAGAACCTGTGCAGGTTACGCATGCCAAATGTTGTTCTTTTTCTTTTTCTTTTTTTATATATATTTTATTGATATTTTACAGAGAGGAAGGGAGAGGGATAGAGAGCTAGAAACATCGATGAGAGAGAAACATCGATCAGCTGCCTCCTGCACACCTCCCACTGGGGATGTGCCCGCAACCAAGGTGCATGCCCTTGACCGGAATCGAACCCGGGACCCTTCAGTCCGCAGGCCAACGCTCTATCCACTGAGCCAAACCAGTTTCGGCAAATGTTGTTCTTTTTCATATCGAGCTTCCCAAACAAGTTTCCCCTGGAGTCAACTTCTTTGAAAATAGTTGCATTATATAAATATAGTAATGACACTTCAATTTATTAATACACTGTGTAATGTAACGTAATATAATTTTAATAAAATCTGTGTGTATACATAGATATATGTTTATTGATTAACATACTTCTATATCTCTATATGTATATCAAGGGTGGGCAAAAAGTAGGTTTACAGTTGTTCGTATGGAAAAAGACATGCAGGTTATGATTATTGCAATAGCTTTGTTAACTCAAAAGAATGTCAAAATGGCACAGTGCACTTAGGAACAATCTTATAAGTGCTCAAATTGCAGACCTTCATCAATTATACCAGAAAAAAAGGGTAGCCTTTTTTCTGCCAAGGGCCATTTGGATACTTATAACATCATTCGCTGAAGATAATTCACTTAATATAAATATATGCTGCTATGAAAAAAGCTCCTAGATTTATTGAATTTTGAGTTCCACCTCCGGTTGCCTTTGCAGGGCCAGACCAAATGATTTTGTAGGCCTTATAAGGCCTGAGGGCCAGATGTTCCCCACCCCCGATTTACACGTTCTCCTAGTCTTTGAAAATCAGTAAACAAAGTTGAATTTCAATAACCTGCTTGGGTTAGCCCCACTGTCTCCTGAGGAGGTTGAAGTCAGCCCTACCCTTGCCAACCCCTGTATTTATATATACTTCTATAATTTGTATGCACATTTATACATCGGGAACACACACATATATCTTCATATACATTTGTGTATATATATTTCTATTGATTGGATCATATGGTATTTTAAGATCCACCTGGTAATCATGACTTTGGTTGGTGTACATTGGACCTAAAAGGCACATGCAATTACTCTGAATTGCTCCTTGGATGCTCACTTTGGATGCTCACACAGGTAATACCTCATTAAGAGACAGACACTGCCTTTAGTGGGAGCGCTGTGATTAACATAAAGCCTGACCCTCCCCACTCCTCCCTAAAATTGATGGGTTTGGCGATGGGCTGGCTGTTGCTGAGGCATCTACCTTGTTTGCAGTTAATCTTTCTACACAATTACAGTCTTTCTTCAAGCAAAACATAACTGTTCGAAAGGAAAATGATGAAATGCTATAAGGCAAAACCAGTTAATTCATTAGGAAGATGATCCTAAAACATGTGTTTTCTCTTCCGGGGCCAGACCATATGTCCTTGAGATGGAATGAGCCTTGGCCAGTCTCATCTAAAAGCTCTCAGTGAGTCAGCAACTATGCATCTCGGCTATCAATTCAAATAAAAATTGCTTCAAAGTCAAGGACAGGTTGACCAGCTTGCAAGAATGCAGGCACACATGGGTCATTTTAATGTCCAAGTGGTATTATCAAAGTGTAGATAGATGGCTCTCATTATCAACAACAGAAGCATGTGGTGGCAGGCTGCTAGTGGCCTTGGAAATGAGCACTATGACTTCTTGGACAACCAGAAGTCATTAAATTTCCTTCAACCATTTTGAAGATGGGATAAAGGGGGGGGGGGGGGGTGGGAATTCCTAGATGAGAAAAAAAAACCAAAGACATTTAGATAAGCTGTTTTGTAAGGGAAACCTGTAACAGAATCTCCTAAAGGGGCTTCTATATTATGTCTGTACTTTTAAAAAAGGTGATTTCATGCACTATAGCAAGTACAGCTAATCCATATGAAGGCCACATTTGTAGCAGAGCTTGACAAAGAGGTTTACCAGGAGATTTTTCTATAGGCAAATTTGAGTCTAGGATTATCACCAGTAAGAGACTAATTATTACAAAGCCAGGGACACAGACCATTTTTCTTCAATCTTAATTTTGACTCTTCATTGCTAAGTATATCTTCTGCTCAAAAGCTAAATACTTCCACTTTCTCCCATTTTTATGTTTTTACATTATGTTTTGTTTGAACTTGCTCCAATCTCTCTTGGGGAAAACACACACACACACACACACACACACACACACACACACACACACACACACACAAAACCCCACAAAACAAAAAACGAAGGATTTATTCTTTCAAATGTATTTCTTTATCTAAGACTCATATTTACTGATTCTAGAATCAGTCTGGGGGCAGTTTGTAAGTTAAACCAAAGAGAACTTCCAAGTGAGTAAGAACAGGAAGGGTTTGAGATGAGCTGAGCCAATCTTTTGGGCAAATGAGTTGAGCTCTTGGCAGGAAGAAACAACATACCAACCATTTCCAAAAGTTTCTCTTGTAGGACATCATGTTCTATTGGACCTTGCATCCTGGATTCATCTTGAACATGGTCCCATTTATCATAAGCAAGTCTGGGTTCCATAGGGCTGGGTCCTCCATCCTTTTAGAAAAGTACTGCACAGACCTCCCTATCTGACCATCCTGGTGCCTGGCATTTATCTTCTTCCTTGCTGCATACTCACTGAGGGGTTAGCTCATCACGGGCACATGACCTTCCTCAGATAGAAGAACCACCCATTGTATCCTCACATGATTCTGATGCCCAGAATAGGCTTTATAAAAAACAAACAAACAAACAAACAAAAACCCTCTGTGTGAATTGAAATAATATTATTTTCTCCTTCATTGACTTTTTTCAAGATTAAAAAAAAATTACCAGTTGGATTTGCCCTTCCTCCCTGGCACAAAGCTACATCCTGGTTATGACACCCCCTAACCATCTTTCTAATTCTTTCTCAAGTTTGTGATAGGCCTTCAGAATGTTAAGGACCTAAAGTCCTATTTTCACTTTGTCTTTTTTGGGGGGAGATTAAGATAAACACCACCTGTGTTATCTTCATTGTTTGCCTTCTCATAATTGATTAGAGGCACTTGCTGCCTCCTCACCTGGTCTATAGCATTCAGCCTTGAGATCCCATCTTTTCAATCTGAATGATTCTCTTGGAATATCTTACCCTTGACCTTCTCCGTGATTAACAGGGACTGTCTCTAGCACACTTCTATCTTGAGTCAGTCTCTTGCTTCGAAAAAAATAAACATCTTGACTCATTCTTGGTAAACTTCTAAAAGCAGGAGCAGAAAACAAAACAAAATCCCCACCTCTCTCCTCTGTGCAATTCTCTATCCCATTCTTTATTCTGGTGGCATTTCTGTGTCTGTTTTATCTGCTAATGCGTCAAGCCCTCTTGGCCCTGTGTTCTCCAAGGTCTTTTTGGACGCCCCCCTCAGACAAGCTTAGGCTTTGTGTTTTCCTCCTCATCTTTGCAAACTCTGTGCCCCTCTGCTCCCTGAGGTGGGAGCCCCACCTCCTATGCTCAGGAGTGGATGATGATAAGGTTCTTTGATGTCTTGTTTTGTTCTTTCTCTCTAGAACTTTCTTGCCCTCTCCCCAGTTATAAACACAAAACAGAACACACTTCCTCATGTGGTGTACCTTTCTCACTTACCCAACTTACTGTCTGCTGTGTACACCCACTTCTTAATTCTTCAGATAGTTACCTTAGCTCTTTCGTTCTGTGGTTTTCTTTCCTCAGTTGAAGTGTCTTCAGGTTGGCACCTCATGATTATTTGTCACTTTTATTTCCTGTACTAGTATTAAGAGATTTATCTACTCTTGATATTTCACTTTACATTTAGAAAGCAAATTCAAATAGCTTAGCTCTTTTCATCCTCACAGCCAGCCCACAAAGCAGACTGAGTTGTGACTGATCAACATTTCATGGTTACTGGCTTGCCACTTGGTTGAAGGAACATCGCTGTGCTATTTAGTCCAGGTCTCCCTGACCTGGGACAATGTGTGATTCAAGTCATTGTGTCATCTTTTGGGTCCAGCTGGTTGGTCAGTGCCCACCACATCCTGTTGATTGCCTGGATCCGGGCTTTGCCTTTTCACACCTCCTGCGTGAGTCAGGCCTGGAATGAGGAGGGACTGAGTTATGGATGTAGTTTCCCTTCCTTTCTCTGAATTGCAGTCTCCCTACCTCCAGGTTAGCTTCCACACTGATTCCCCAGTGGCCTTATAATCACAAGTATCGGATCAGGTCAGAACTTCATGCAGTAACAACATATCATGGGTCCCTTCACAATCAGAATAAATGTAAGCTCGTCCACCCGGCACATCTGGCCTATGTCTGGCTCCCCTGCTTGTGTTCCCTCTTCTACACACGATGAAAGCACCATGATTTCTCTAGGTAGTGTGCCTTGGCACAGGCTGTTCCCCTGCCTGGAGTGTGCTTTCCCTTCTTTGCTCAGGAAAACCCTGCAAGTGTCAGATAGTACCTCTTCCTGGGAGTTTCAGTAAATTCTCCTCTTCCTTTGAAATTTATGTTAGGTGTCACCTCTTCTGGGAAGCCCTTCTATACCTCTTTCTTTCCCCTCTCCTCTGGAATTAGGAATATGCTGTTCTTAAGTGGACATCTAAAGTAATTGTTGTTGCCCTCAATTTTAATTTTTCTGTTAAGAGCCTACATTGTGACCTTCAGCACAGTGCCTCCTGAAGAGTATCTGATCAGTAAATGCTTTCTCAGGTCCGTGCACTCCTATGACCATGCACCAGATTTCCTGTGAATGCTCTGCAACTGCAAGAAATATTCAGCTCTGGGTCACCTCTCAGCATGGGCTTTCCTACCATATGTTTGAGACGTCCTTCTTTTGTTAGTTATATTTTTATTTGTCCATCAAAGAATCAAAAGTGATAGTAGAGTCTTGCTGTGTATGTGACCAAGTTTGAGAACTTAACATAAACCTTGTTCCAGTTTGTATACAGAGTTTCTCATGTGGCCTTCACCTTGGAGAAGCATGCATATGGTGTTTTAAAAGTCCTGGGATTTTCAATGAATACTAGGGGCCCGATGCATGGATTTATGCACATTGAAAATAAATTAATTAGAAGGTGGCCAGCAGGGCAGGACTGGGTGAGATGGACCGGACATGCCCTGGAGCCAACCTCTCCCAGTGTCTTCCGAGCCAGCCACACCTGGGGTGGCGCTGGGGCTTAAAGGGCATCTGTAGGGTGAGTGGGGTTCCTCTGGCAGGTGGGGTCCCTTGGCTTGGCCTTTGGGGATTGGGCTGAAACCGGCAGTCTGACATCCCCTGAGGGATCCTGGAGCACTAGAAGGCACTTTACAAAGTTGCTGTAGCTCAGTAGCCATACACATTCTTTTACACATTCCTGCATTGAGTGTCTTCTTCCTGGTGGTCAGTGTGTGTTATAGCTAATGGCTGGTCGGCCAGTTGGCTTTTATATATATATAGTATCTCCTATTGAGCAAGCATATGGATAGTCATATTATTTAATAGTGCTAAGGCCTTGTTAATGAATTTCTTGTGATATTTTTATTTTTTAGGATGAATGTCAGAACTACATCCGGGTGCTTTTAGTGGCTGGCGACTGGTTATTTACCTGTGGGACCCATGCTTTCACACCCGTCTGCAGCAATCGCACGGTACAGCTTCATGATGAGAGTTGACAAAACTTATACCAGGAAAATGCAAACCTTCTATTAAAGCATGGATGTATTTTTGCATTTCTGTTCTCCAACAAGTTGCTCTTTAATTCAAAAAACCTCATTTGTCAAATTGAATACATATCTGATGTATTGATTTACTCCTAATCACAACTCTCAATTATATAAAGAACTGGAAATAACCATAGCTTTTATAATTAAATTTAAATAGATTTTGAAACTATTTCTACCAGCTTTTTCCCCACCAGTAACTCTAAACATTAATCATAAACATGTTCTTTTTTCTTACTCTGCTTTACTCTAGAGATACTGCTAAGTATTGACATGGCCTTAAACCACAATCTGAATGAACAAAGATATTACAAATTGGAGAAGAAACATGACAAAAAGTTAAAGCAAGGAAACAAACCACTGGAACTCTAGGCAAAGTAGTTATAACCAATGCTTTTTCTTTCAAGCTGTGATTGCTGACAGTGATTTTCAGAGTCTCACATCTTTTGTCAGGAGAGCAGCATGGTTATCAAAGCAAACCTGTCATCTTCCCAATGCGAGATATTCATTTGATCTTCCTCAGGGAACATAATGGAGAACTATCATCAGGTTAATTTCCTGGTTGCACAACTTCTCTCAAAACCAGAATTTATCATCAGCTTCATTATTTTTGAGTTAACATCCAGTTATTGTTAAAAAAAAAAAAAAAAAAAAAAAAAAAAGGATGATGGTGATTTGAAGCGATTCTCACAGAGATCCCTGGGTGCCACGGCCTGTTATAAGAGGCCTCTGTCCACTTACTCATTTAATCCTCACATCTACCCACTGTGGTGTTTAACCTTTGTGTCCCCTTTTATAAAAAGAGAGTCTCGGGCATAAAACTTGGAGTAACTTAATGGGGCTACAAGTCTACCCATAGAGCAGGCAGTGGCTTTGAGTGTCCCCCACCCCATCTGCATTCTTGCCTCTCAGGAAAGAGTGAGGGAACAAGATTCCCTTACCACCCAAAGGGCTTTTCTCACTCAGGGATTGACAGACTGGATTCTCCCCAGATGACAGCAAGACATGGAGTTCTCTCTAAAAACTCAATGAAGTTTTGAAAATTTGGGCTACATGGTGCTATAAACATCACACATCCTTACCTATCAACACATTTTGGGCTATTCATAATATGCTGATTCACTTATATTGATAAAATTGTACATAACTTTTATTGTGGTTTATATTTCTGTAAGTATTGAAACCTGTGTCTTTATTCAAGTGGAAAGAATAGCAGTGCCCTGTGCATTATGAATAGAAACAAGATAAAACAATCTTCAGATTTTGTGAGCATTCACTCACACGAGGTTCTATTACTCTGTTGGGATGATGAGAGAGATTGATTCGTGCACACTTAAACCATGCCCACAGCATGCAGTTTTCATCAAGGGCACAGTGTGAAAGTTGGTCGTGTCTTGTCATGAGCCCCAGAAAGCTTGTTTCCCATGCTTCCTAGCAGTACAGGCATTAATAGTATTAAAGGGCTCGCCCAAGGGTAATCGGTTTCTCTCTCCTGTTCTCACCCACAGTTGAGTAACCTGACTGAGATCCATGATGTGATCAGTGGTATGGCCCGCTGTCCCTACAGCCCCCAGCACAATTCCACGGCTCTCCTCACGTCCAGCGGGGAGCTGTATGCTGCTACAGCCATGGATTTCCCTGGACGCGATCCTGCCATTTACCGAAGTCTGGGCCTCTTGCCTCCTCTCCGTACGGCTCAGTACAACTCCAAGTGGCTTAATGGTAAGTCCTACAGTCACTCCTGTTTCCCATCTCATGTGTCTGCGATGCCTGGTTACATGGTGCTCAAGAGCAAACTGTCACAGTTTCTAAAGAAAAGCGTATTTTCTAAAGAAATCAAAATGTAACATGCTTGCTACTTCCATGTGGAAGGGCATCACGTGGCTCTTTGGTGATAGAAAAGAGCAGTGATAGTCCCTACAGTGTAGACCATGAGAATAGGACTCATTTGATATTCATCAAACTTAGGCTAATTTTTAATAGTAATAGTAATGTTTATAATTTAGAAAATATGATGTTATGTAGATTCATGTGCATTTTCTCTTAACATCTTTATTATATATCTGAAACAGGAAATTACTCGCATTTCATGAAACGTTGTCTAATGTGTAAAAGAATGTGTATGGCTACTGGTAGCTCCAAGTAGCCTGACCAATTTAAAAAGAAAGGTATCAAATCAGGGTAGACATCTTCGGAGTTGCTTATATCAGTGGCTCAAAAGGTAATAAGGACCCCAATGCTGTCATTGGTCTCTCTGCATCCACAGCCTATCCAGTCAGGTTGGTCCTCAGGCTAACTCACTATTGAAACTTCTGGTCCTGCCTTCCGATATGACAGTGGAAGAAGAGCCACATAAGACTTCCTTCCATCTGGGCTAGAACTTGGTTACCTGCTCACTATTGAGATTGGCTCTGTACCATGTCCTGAGATGAGGCAGCCAAAATTCATCCCCTTGTCTATGTGTATGTTCATGTATGACTGTGAATGTACACTCTCACAAATGCAGTGCTGTGGATAGACATGTGTACCATATGTAATTCATTCCCTCATGTTTTTGAGAGTTTGTGCTAAGATGAAATCTTCAAATTGCCATGATTATATTTACCTATTTTGATCCTTCAAGTTCTATAAAGATTTACTAGCTGTTTGCCAAGGACACATTAATCAAATAGAGCAGAGTTTCTCAACCTCAGCACTATCAATGCTTTGGGCCATATAATCTTTTGGGTGGGGGAGGAGTTGTCCTGAATATCGTAGGATGGTTAGCAGCATCCCTGATCTACACTCACTAGATGACATGCTTCCACCTCCAGTTGTGACAACAGAAATTGCTTGCGATTGAGAACCACCTATTGTTTATGAATGTGTATGTGTATGTATAAGCACAGCACAGGAATTTGGTCCAATAATATAGTCAAACCAACCACCACAGTTTGCTTTTTGAAGAATCCCTTGTAGAAAAGAAAATGTTCTCATCAAGTTTCTCCAGGAAGTTGAATGACTATGTGCTTCCAGAGGGAGGCATGGGCTGATTTTCCCAGACAAAGAGTGACTTGATTCTCTCCATTAACATTATTTCTGTTGAACTGGTTGCACCTGAACCCATCCAAGCTCTATGGAAGGTCCCCTTTCATCCCTGAAGCTTTCACCTGTGTAGCTCCAAGTTCTGCCCATTTGTTGATTTTTACTAGTCAAACTGTTCCAGTTAAAAATCAAAACTCCCCCACCCAAAGGCACTGCAATTAGAGTTTGCCAAAAGCGAAGTATAAAGTAATTAGGAGCACAGTCTCTTTCTTTTCCCTCAAGTGATACCCTTAAGAATATGCTAGAAAAGCAATTCAGGTCAGAGCATGAGTTATATCCGCTGGCTGTTTCTTTACACATGACTCTGATACCCACAGGCTGATCAGATGGTCAGATTCTCCTAACCCTCTGGGTGGAATTCTTTCCATATGAGAGTCAGATGGTAGAACAAGGGCCATGGAGAGCTAACCCACTGTGCACCCCAGTCCAGCATGTGTTCCTTCATCATTTATTGAGCAGAGGAAGTTTTAGATTCTCAGCTCCTAGTGGCTCTGCTTTTCTGCTTTCCTCACGGAGCAGCACTCCTCCCCCCCTCCCCCCCTCCCCCGGCCACACCAGGGAGGCCCTGACTCCTGGGGCAGAGATGGAGAGCCAGGTCTTGCATGCTCACTGTTTATTCCCTGTCCTGCTTTCTGTTGGGGCAATTCCTTCTTTGACTGAACCCTGCGATATTGGTTCTGCTCCTGACTGGCTGGCCCCGTTTTTCTGCTCCTATTGACTCTACATCCAGGGTGGATTCTGGCCTCTGTCCCCCACTTTGCTCTGCTCTGTCCTCCACTGAGCCTGGGTACGGAGTCATCTATTATCACTGGCCTAATTGGAACCTACACGTCGTACCCCACCTGCTCTTTGACCATTCGTCCTGTCTCAGTTCTTTCTGCTGTGTTTCTGGAGGAATTTTCTTTCAATAGATTGTTGCTCTATTCATTAGCCCTTCTTTTTTGCCATGGCCTTAAATTTCTTCCTCTCTAATAGTGATCACTCTGTTTTTATAAAAATGCTCAGATTTTTTTCTTTCTTAAATGAGACAAGAACAAATAAAGAAACTCAAACAAGCTAAAGCAAACAGCCTCAGTTCTGCCATGTTTAGGAACTTCCTCACGTGGCCATCTTCATATAAGAACAGCCCTATTGGATTAGGGACCCACCTTTCTCCAGTATAACCTCATATTAAATAATTATATCTGAAATCACTCCATTTACACATTTAAATGTTCTGAGGGTTTGGACTTCATCATTTTTTTTTTTTTTTGAAGTGGGGGATACAATTCAACCTATAACAGTATTGAAATCTTTAACTGCAGCCTCTTATTTTCTGATGATGTTGGTGGTCTTCCTTCCTGTGCTGTGGGTGAGTCCTCTGCCCATCCTCAGTCTCCCACCTCAGCCGTATTACCTTCACTCTGAGCAGACAATGGTGTTTCCTTGTTTCCAGTGATGTCAGGACCGTGTGATTGTTGGTCCCCTTAGTCCAAGGCAGAGCTGGTGTACTCCTCTCTTCCTGCTTTCCAGAGCACCGGGATGCAATAGATTTCCTTAAACTGCTGCTCTCTGCACTCTGCATCCCTCCTGGCCCCGTGGCCTCTGGGGAAAGGTTTCTGTCTCTTAGGCAGCATTCTGGAGTGGATCTCCTCCCTCCCATTCTATGTTTGAGTTACTCCCTCAAAGCGCTACAGTGCAGGCTTGGCTCAAGCACAGTGACACCAAAAAATGTCTCTTCAGGACTTAGGGCATGTAGACAGCAAGGCAGGCCCATTCGCAACTCCAGCCTCCCAGGACCCCAGAACTTCAGGGCCAACCTTTGGTCTTTCCGGGGTGATGTCCTGCCAGGACTCAGCGAACCCAGAGTAAAGACCTGCCAAGCCACACCTCCTAGAAACCAACATAAATACCTGGTACAGTTCAAACAACCTTCCTTGAGCATGCTGAGTCCTTTGGATTTAATGCCCAAGTTCAGGCACACATTTTTATTATACCACTATGGCTGTACACCATTGAGCAGGTGTCCCATCCCACCTGCACCACTGCACCTGTGCCACATGACCCGAGTGGCAGGACATGCCATCAGCTGTCAGCAACAGCTGGCATAGAGAGGAAGGACAGGGCTGGCTATAGACACCTTCCTCAGGTTTACCTGCTTCTCTTTCCCAACCTGTGTGATCTGCTCTGCCTGTGTTTTCAGCCCTGACTCCGGCCACATTCCTACGTACACTCTTGATGCTCTAGAGGGGAAGTGTGCGGTTCCCTGGGTGCACCAGGCCTTCCTCACAGTGGTCCTGTGCACATGGCATTTATGCTGTCCTCACGTCCCTTGATTTTGCCTACTCCCTCCTATCAGCTCTTCTTTACTTCAGCTCAAGTTTCAGTTTCCCCCAAACTCAGTTGGGTCTTTCATCTGCTCTTGGCCATGCTCATGGTTGTACTTACCGCACTGTACTGGAGCTCTTGGTCACTCTCCTCATCAAAACCTACCAGAGCTGCATTTCCCTGCAGGGAAAGCCACAGCCCTGCCCACTGGCCTCCCTTCACCTCCGTGTCCTCACTGCAGACTCCTTGCTCTCTCAGCTCCAGCCTCTTAAATGTTGCAATGCCACTGGCTCTTCCCTTTCTCTCAGAACCAACAAGCTTTTTCTAGAGAGGGCTAGAGAGGAAATGGCTTAGGCTTTTAATCTTCCACAGCTTGCCATTCGGGATCATAACAGGCCCACAGACATCACCTGTACACACATGCGCATGTGGCTCTGTGATCATAGCAGGCCCCAGACATTGCCTGCTCACACATGCATATGTGGCTCTGTGATCATAGCAGGCCTGCACACATCGCCTGTGCGCACATGCATATGTGGCTCTGTGATCATAGCAGGCTCCAGACATTGCCTGCTCACACATGCATATGTGGCTCTGTGATGATAGCAGGCCTGCACACATCACCTGTGCACACATGCACTAGTGGCTCTGTGATGATAGCAGGCCTGCACACATCACCTGCTCACACATGCCCTCATGGCTCTGTGATGATAGCAGGGCTGCACACATCACCTGCTCACACATGCACTAGCAGCTCTGTGATGATAGCAGGGCTGCACACATCACCTGTGCACACATGCACACATGGCTCTGTGCTCACAAAACTTCATTTATAGACAGTGGGTAGGATTTGGACCATGGGCTGCAGTTGGCCAGCCTTTAGTCATTCTGGAAAGCTCTTTCTTCCACATAATCTACCCAGCCAGCTGGTGGCCCCTTTCAGTCTTGTTTAAATACCACTTCTCAGTGGGACCTCACCTGACCACCTTATTTGAAATCACATCCCCTTCCACCTAGCACTCTTGATGCTCCTTACCATGTTCAGGGTTGTTCCTTAGCTATCACGCTCTTTAGTACATTGTCTCTTTATCTCCAGTAGAATGAAAGCTCCCAATATATATCATTTTAATGCAGTAGTTAACAGATGAGTAGTTTACTTCTTTGTTTTCAGCACAAGCTTGTGAATATCCTTGAGGGCAGGGATTACATGCGAGCCATCTTCGTGTGCTCAGCATCTCACTTAGTGCCTGAAACACACCTGAAACTTTATTAATGATTGTTGAATGGGTAAGAAGGGACCACACTTCACAAGAAACAGAAATATGAATGATTGTGTTAAGTGAAGGGAACATGTTGCATTAATTGTAAACCCTCCACCCCCCAAAAAAAGATTTGTATATTTTTAACTAAGTCAGGTCTAAAGACTTAAAAATTTTCCTTTTACCATCTTATTTGGACTCCTATTTCCAGCTATTATTTATTCAGTCAGTTATCAAAAACAATGCCATCAATTGGATAATGTTTTGTAGGTTTGAAACGTTGAGTTTAAGTGTTTGGTAATGAATCTAACTTTTAAAATGAGATTTCCCCCTGTGCAAAAATCACTCTTAAAATAAATTTATGTGTTTAGAGAAGTACCTTAATAGCTTTAATGCATTAAAATACTAATTATTAATAACCATTAGTAAATGATTATTGAAAGGCAGGATAATAAATGTTTAATGGCTGATGCTTAAAATAGAGAAGCTGTAAAACTTGCCTTTTAAGAAATTGGCAATCAAATTGGGAAAACAATAAATCCATGAAAAGGGGAAAAAAATGACACTGCCAAATTAATAGTG
Organism: Plecotus auritus; assembly: GCF_963455305.1. Lineage (NCBI taxonomy): Eukaryota > Metazoa > Chordata > Mammalia > Chiroptera > Vespertilionidae > Plecotus > Plecotus auritus. The sequence continues at coordinate 165,973,153 of NC_137774.1, forward strand.
TGCAAATTGAGTTTGTGGGTTCTGAGGGAACTATATGCTTGCCATAGAATAAAACCTCAGTGTGAACTTAGAAAGGCTAATTCATAAATTAGCCTTAATAACTCAGTGTGGACATGTACACAGACATAATCTCATTAACACCCAGCAGCCTGCTTGTTTTCTTCTCTCTCGGAAATGTTAGCCTTTCTTAGGTTGTCCTGATGAACTCCATGGCTTCCTCCATTCTCTGAGATTCCCGCCATGACCTCATGTGGAGGCAGAGACACTTGAAATCCACAAGGGTTCTCATTTTAATAGTGTCACTTTTTATGAGCTACTATGCTTTTAGTTAAGGAAACTCTTACTGTAACAATCTCAAATTCTGTTGGTTTGAAATACTTTAATGATCTTATCTACTCATTAAATAGTCTTTAAAGTTAATACAATGATTAACCCACTAATGATTAAAGATAATTCATTTGGAGAGAGAAAAACCCCCTCTGTGCTTAACACCAGGAGAAATTGTTTCTGCTTACGAAGTTACAGGCTTTGTGGAGCAGGGGACAGACCCTGCCCTTCAGCGATCTGGGCATGGCCAGGTCGGGTGCCCTTGTTGGGCTCTGTCCTGGGATTGGTGGGAGCCCTTTAGGCAGAGGCTGCACAGTGCCTTCCCTGAGGTGTCTGTGAGGCACTTTCTGGACAGATGACATACGTTCTAGCAGCAAATTCATCAATGAAAGCAGAGTTCTCGGAACAAACAAAAACACAGACAAGTGGGGCTTGGGACTCCACTGTGTTTGTGTAGGGAAGCTTAAGCATTTATCAAAGAAAAGCAGCTTGGTAAAACCAGAACTAAAATAAGGTTGCATAGTCAGCAGCCAAGTTTTATATTTTACCAAATAAGCATCATTGTCATAAATGGTGGGAGATTTTCAGAACTGCAGCTGCAAGGCTAAAGTCTGACACCTAACTCACGGAGGTTACGTAAACTTGCTGAGTGATGAGTCTTGCACCTATAGCATGCTGAGCTACATCCTGTGACATGCGACCCAGCACGATGAGCTGTTTTTTTTTCTAACTTTCAGCCTTCATCCAGCCCATCAGAGGGCATGGGCAGGTTGTCCATCTTGTCTGGGATGGGTGCATTTGAAAATTGTGTTATAAGCCAAATCTGATTTTCGTCATAGGGTCAGAAAAGATTTTAAACAAATGATCTTCCTACATACCATCTGCCTGAGTATGCACCTGTTGGTGTCTCTCTTACCTCCAATTATTACTCCAGGTCTGAGGGGAGTCACATGGCTGTTTATAATTTGCCAGGTGCCGGGGAGACTCCATATACATGTTGTCTGTAATCCTTCACACAACCTTCCATAGGAGATGGCATGGTCCTTATTTTGCAGATGAGCAAGCTGGGGTTAGAGGGATTAGCCACCTGAACCAGGGCACACCTGAGCTAAGATTTGAAAACAGGTCCCACTCCTTGAATCCTTGCCCCTCTGTGTGCTCCTGGCCTCCCCTTTGTTTAGTCAGCATCCTAGGAATCACCAGCCTCCTAACTCGCCTCCATCACTCTCTCCCAAGCTGAGGTGGAAGGGGAATATAGAAACTTTGGAAATGGTTGAAAGAATTTTCTTATACAAGCTTATAAGAGGAGGTGGAATAAACTGGGATTATTCGACCCAAAGCAGAAGAGTCTGTGGGCTAATTTAACACAGGCTTTATGGGCACAAATTTTTGGGAAGTGATGCGGAGTCATCGATTCTTGTGGTGCTCTCTGAAAGCAGTGTCCTGCTCTGTCTTGGTCATCCAGCACTCAATGCCTGCAACTTGGGAGCCTCAGCATCCCCTCAGGCTTGTGATGAAGTCTCTATACTTGCCAGTAAGTCATTTGGAATTTCAATTTGCACATTTCAAAAGAGAATGGATAAATGAGAACTTCCGTCCCCCACCAAGATATTATGAGGCCAAAGGCACCAACCATATACACTAAGTCTTATACAGACTGGCATCCTACCCCCAAAAAATCCACACAAAGAAGGCATGCCCCATTACAGAGAATATAATACATTGTGTAGAAATTTACCAGTACTTCTATAACCACTCAGGAGAATGGCTTCATTCTCACTGCCTAGACATCATAAGCAGCTTCCCTCTGACAGTCCTGAGTGGCTCCTGGCATCCTGGCATGAATATTAATGTTGCTCTCTTTCCTCTCAAAAGTGTTACAATTTGGCCCATGAATCCTACTGCCATCCTTTTATAAGATAATTCAGTTCTATGTGTTTCAGTAAATTTGTCTCCAGATTATTTCGTTAATCTTTATTTTTTCTCAGTCAGTGACCTCTCACGATTTTTCATCCACTGCCACATATTGGGCAGTTCATTTTCTGTCTTTTGTCTTCTGTCTTGGTGTGGCTTAGATCCCATCAATAGACAAAGACCAAGCTCACATACAAGTTTACTTATTCTAACTGTATAATGGTGCAGCCCAGTATCTTCTTTCAGATAAATCTTTCTTTTTTCCTCTTAGTCATTTAAAAATACTTTATAGGCATTAAATATTTCTAAGGTATTTGAATTCAAGTTAATTTAAATTTTTAATTTTTCAATGAAAAAACTCCCTAAGTTTTGGATTATGATTCTACAGGTTAAATTATTAGTTCTTTAAAGAAATGAACCCATGTATTAAAAATATAATCAGGAAAAAATGGACATGGTAATTAGAAACTTTTTCTGTTTGCAAAATGTTCAGAAATGCAAGGTTGTGAAATCCCTTATAACTAATTAAGCCGGGGAAAGTGTAGACTCTTTCAGGAGAATGGAAGGGCTGTTGGGGCTTTGTGCTTGCACTGGGGTGAGAGAGCAGAATGAACAAGGGTATCTGTGTTCCTTTGAGCTAGAACATTTAGACAAAGAGCCAGTTAATGAAGCTCCTACAGACATAAAGAGAAGGAGAATTCTGGGTGAGAGTTTTGGGCTCCTAGGATGCGCGCTATGCTTATACAGAAGTGGCGGTTCTCGTTTAGGGAGATAGCAAGTCTGGGTGGTCCAGTCACTCCTACTCGAATCAGCAAATCCATGTAAATCACTCATTACAACAGGGCTATTCCCCTTGAAAAGGGAAGAAATCAGGTTTCCTGGAACCATGTTTCTGGTCCTTCTGCCAGTGTTTTGGCAATGGCTTTCTTTCAATGGCCAGGGGCTCAGGGAGAGAAGGATTTGGGATCCAAGGCTCACTTTGCTGTGTCAATGACCACTAAGGACATGCTTGGGGTGACCCCTTCCCCCTTTATCTGCCCACCAGCATCACCACCACCACACACACAGGTTTTTGGATCATACAATTTTCTCTAAAGCTCTTCTTTATCTCTCCTGTGGCAGTGGAAATTCAAGCTCCTCGCTATGGGTGGCTGGGCTGGCCCCCTAACTCCCGTCCCATTGATTTCTTCTGTGCCGACACTGGCTTTGTTCCATGCCTGGCTACCCTTTGGGTCTTCTCTCAGGTTGCTCTTTCTCCAGTTCTTTGGCCTGGTGGCCCCTTCCCAATCTCATATCTGCCCTTTCCCTGATCCCCGCCTTTCTAATTCTCAAGTTCACCTTTCTCCCCTTGGCCCTTGTTGTCCTCCTCATCATCATAATTTCTTGTTAGTCTGTGTTTTATTTGTCTGCTCACATTGTCCTTCAGGGCACTGGCCATGTCTGTCGCTTTATCATAGAATACCCAGTGCCTAGGATAGTCCACACAGTGGGTGGTCAATGAGCTACTGGTGACATGGGAACATTCTGTTTGGCATCAAGTCTCTGTCCATAGCACAGCCCCTTCACCTGTTTGGTTCTAGATCTGCTGAATAGAACACTGACCCTCATTTGGCATCTATATATATATATAAAAGCCAAGCGACCAGAATGACTGGAATGACCGATTGCTATGATGCGCACTGCAACCGGCCTGATGGGGACCCCGATGGGCCTCCCCACCCCGATTGGGGGCGGGGCCTGCCGGCCAACTGCCCATGGCCCCTCCCCTGGGCGAGCCGGCCCTGATCAGCCCCCCCCCCCCCAATCAAGGGCGGGGCCGCCGGCCAACCTCCTGGACCACCGCCCCTCCTTCCCCCCGCCAACCCCACCTGTGCACGAATTCGTACACTGGGCTTCTAGTATAGTAAATACTGGTGATGTGTTTACCAATGTCTATATATATATATATATATATATATATATATATATATATATATGTATATATATATATATATATAATTTATATATGTATTATTTATAAATTATTTTATATATTTAAATAAATATATATTCTATATTCTGATGAATAGCAATCAAGTGCCAGGCACTTAGCATGTGTTACCTTTCATTCTCACAGTGCTACTGCATGTTGGCCATTGTAACCACCATCCTAAAAGGGAGGAAACTGGAAATTTATGCTGTTAAATAACTTGACTAAGTTCATACAGCCAGTAGGTGGAAGTATTGAGCCATATATTCATACACCTCTATGCTTTATGTCTGTATGTCGCTCACAGAGACACACTCACACACACACACACAAACACACACACACACACGCATGCATGCACACACAGGTTTGTCTGTCTATCTATCCAGTACTAGAAATATTAGGGAAAGAACTTAAATACATTAATGGCTTTTAAACCACATTACCTCATTGTACTTCATGTAATTTAATTTTAGTGTAATTATCCCTTCATCATAGATACCTAGATGAAATTAGGTTTACTTTGTTAGCCTCTGCAGCACATTTTCATGTAGCTGTGACAAGGGATGCAAGGTGCACAATAGGACAGGGTCTGAACTTTAGGAATATATAGATGGAATGATTTGATAGTAATTGACACCAACACATTGGAGAACAGAAAGTCACTGGCTAACTATGAGTCACGTGTACACATTGTTTCCATTAACTCTTTTTCTTTTGGTGACATAGCTTGCTATTTTAAAAACTCAGCATGTGTGGCTGTCTGTATGTTCCTTAATTTCTGATCACCTTTAAGCTCCGTATATCCATGCTTATTATTATTTGAAGTTCTATTACATCAAAATTGTTAAAAGGGGAATCGAGAGTAAACCATGATATAATAATTATAGCCACCATTCATTAGAATTTTACTAGTCGTCTCTTTAATCCCTATAGCAAATTAGATCTTCTATGCCCTGAATCGTTATACAGCGTGAAGGAGTATTCTGGATGTCAGTGGTCCAGCCTGGGGTTTCAGGCTGGGGTGGGTGGAGCCACAACCCGAACAGGCTGCATGCCAGGCATTGGCCAACTTGCCTTTGGCAAGCATATCACAAGATGTCCTTTGTTTGCAAAAGAATTTACAATAGATTTTGATTCCAGTGATATTTCTGTAGAGTTGGGAAACTGGAATTCCTTTTTGTCTTTAATATCCATTCTCATCAATGTAGACAAATAGGTCTCTATCAAGAGCCTACCAGTGACCTGGTCAGTCCTGCCATTGAACCATTGAAACTGGTGCACCCCCAAGCTGATGCTGTGGGCATTGGAATGGAAAGAATATAGAATAAAAGGGTGCATTTGGATATTCAGCATCTGGTGGTTTTACGTGGTCAAAATCTTCTCAACAGTGTTGATGCTTTGGTTTTTCCCATGTTCACTTATATTGTGGATCTTCTGTCAGTATTCACTTCTGCTTGGTTACTCTTATGTAAGTAAAGGTGTGAAATCAAAGTTCTTGAATCATGAAATATGATTCGTGTGATAACAGGATATATTTAGAAGAATACTTAATCCATCACTCAATATGTTTTACAAACATGAGATTAAACATGCATATATTTATAATAAGCTGATGTATACTCATGTTTGTTTTTATTTTGAATTAGCAGCACACCTACTATTTGTTTGTAGTTCTAATAATAACAATAGTGAATAAAAGACCCCTCTGATCTGTCATTCATGCACTGACATTCCTTGTAGATAATCACTCAGTGCCTGATGTATGACTTGTTTAGTTCACTCAGGGGTGACAGATACTGGTTGGTGGTGAATTGCATTTTAACCAGAGACAGAGCTTGAATAATGCAAGAGAAACAATGTGCATCTTATTATCCTGCCTGATGAGACACAAACGTCCCCTACCTCCAGATTTATATCTGTAACTGCAAGAGACACTTGGCTGCCTGATGAACAATTATTCCTGCTTTTTTGCTGTGTTTGGAAAAGCAACAGCATGTGGGCTGAGTTTCAAAAGATTCTGCTTTCCAAGACATGGAGCTGCCTGACTTTGCGGCAGGTCACTCAGTCAGTGAGCTGCCAGCATCCGGAAGGACCACTGCAGGGTGGCAGGGTGTGTGTCCACATGCAGTTCAGCCCCCAAGATGACCTGTGGTGTGCGGTGAAGTAAAGAACAGCATACACTGCACACCAAACACACTCTCTCCCCTGTTTTCTCAGCAGGAGATTGTGTTTGAGCATGTCTATGTAAAATGTACTTTGTCACGTTGTTGTAAAATTGGTTCAGGGTGGTTTGGAGAGAGATGAGGGATTCTCTGTGGGCCAGTCTGCTTCACATGACTGTATTCTCCTGACATGAGAATCCTGACTGAGATGCTATAGTGGGGTGGACATGGAGCATGACATGGACACCCCAATAGTCACCCCTGGGCACCCTGGGGCTACGGCAGGTGCCATGTGGAAAGCCATCTCTGGGGTTGGGGCTATCACTTCCCAACGAGATTCTTATTTATAAGCCCTTGCTTGGATTGTTGGCGTCTTCTTCCTGCCTTTTCTTCTTTCTGTGTTGTTCCCCATGTTTCTAATAGCTGCTGAGTCAGGTTTCCTTTGGACATTTATCGTCCCGTCTAGTTGGTTGTGAAACCCTCCTCTTCTTAATCCCGAGTCAGCCTGCTCCACACTTAGGTTTCTTGGTTGTGAAACCCTCCTCTTCTTAATCCCGAGTCAGCCTGCTCCACACTTAGGTTTCTAAAGCATTGTTCAACATTCCAAATCTTCTATGATTCCTGTGAGTTTAATGAGCATATGAATGGGGGCTCTGAGCTCAGAGCCTGGCAGGACAGCAGCAGCACACCACAGATACTGTTAAATCATAGACCTGACCTTGAGCTGGAAGAAGCCATGACCAATTCCTGTATCTTTGTAGCTTTTCACTTTCCTTCATACCAGAGATATTTACTGTGTGGTTTTCATGCTACTTGTCTCCAAGTTAGTAGCAGAAGACGGTGGTTGGGAGAGTGTATGATGTCGCTTGTGGTCTCTGCCTCATGCCTCATCCACATATGCTGGTTACTGTCATCCTGAGCTAGACATAACTAGTCTTGGACCATCTTTCTTTGCTTTCTCTTTTTCAGATGAGGTTTGTTGTTGTTATTGAAGATGATGATGGCTTTTTGTTTGTGTTTCGGGCAATGATCAAATTGTAGCCTGGTTATAGGAGCCTGGGTGCAGGACCTCTTCTGAAATGACTTAGCCTATTTCCTTTATGAGACAAATGAAATTTGTACTTGTTCTGTATCTTGGCTTTGTGGATCTGCTTCAGAGATACTTCTCTTTTGGAGACTCATAGTGAACACGGTTTTAAAATTTCCCCCAACATTTTGCTTTATGTGCTTACAAACACCAGTCAGAGGTATGCAGCCTCCTGTTTTGTGAGCCTCTCTCCAGGATATAAAGGCATGTTGTAACAGTAAATGTATACACTGAGTGGCCAGATTATTATGATCTCTGAACGCATAATAATCTGGCCACTCAGTGTGTGTGTGTGTGTGTGTGTGTGTGTGTGTGTGTGTGTGTGTATTAGAGGCCCGGTGCATGAATTTGTGCATGGGTGGGGTCTGGCCAGCCTGGGCAGGGGGATGGGACATGGGCAGTTGGCTGGCCTGCCTGCTGGTCGAACTCCTGATTGAGGGGACAATTTGCATATTAGCCTTTTATTATATAGGATACACACTGAGTGGCCAGATTATTATGCATTCAGAGATCATAATAATCTGGCCACTCAGTGTATATTTTAAATATCCAGGTTTAAAGCAACAGTTATCTAATAGTATATCTGGCGGTATATAAGTTAAAATCATTTTTTATAGAATTCTCTTTGTATTACTTGCTGTTCTTAAATGTCTTAAGAAAAACATAATGGACTGAAGAGAAAAGCACATTACATATACAATTTAGAATATTTGCTACATTTTTAGAATGTAAAATTGAATTAAATTTAAACACTTTGTGAGGACAGAGAATGTATGCCTTGATTGAAAACTAGCTACAGTCTTTCTGGAGAGCATAGTGGAGTGCTCAGTGCCTCCTTCATGCCAGCCTCTGAATCAGTGCCTACATTTCAGATCTGAGGTGAGCCTGTTGTGTGTCTTACTCTTAACATTAATGGGTCATGTTGTAGCCAAGTATATTTGTAATTGTACTGCTGATAACGTATCTATTGGTGCAATCTGACAAAGTACAAGGCCGTTCTTGTGGATAGTAGTTGTGTGTAACTTTCCATTAATTTTGAACACCAGAAGTTATTGGTATACCAGAGGCCCAGTGCACGTAAGCTAGCAATCAGGGCCGATTGGGCCTTCAAGCTGACGGCTGGGGCGGTCCTTCCCAGGCTGCTGGCTGCTGGCTGGGGCCTTCCTTCATTCTTTGCCACCCCCTGGTGGTCAGTGCGCGTCATAGCGAGCAGTCAAATTCCTGGTCTCCTGGTTGAACCCCTGTGGGGACAATTGCATATTAGGATTTTATAGATAGATAGATAGATAGATAGATAGATAGATAGATTATTCTAATTGCATCATAAAATTCAAACACTTGATTGAATGAAAAGTTCTTAGCAAGAGGGAAAATAATAAGAATCAAACCTATTTATTAGAGGCTTTTAAGATGATTATTAGGGCATTTCTGTGTCTTAGAGGGTATCATCTGCATTATTGATAGGCTTAAACACATAGTTATAAAGACACACTTTCAATGTTGTATGTAAAATTTAGTGGATACTCTATATACTTCCTAAACATTTTGTCATACTTCTGTCATTTCAAAATCTCTATTTTTAAGCTAATTATGAGACCAAAAAGGTGCAGCCAGTGACTCTCTCTCAGTGCATTGCATTTCTCTAAATGGATGCACTAGCAACTCAGAAAAAGAAAACAAGGGTTAATCCCCACAGTTGTGTGGTTACCATAGTGATGGGAATTGCTAAAGCTAATTCAGGACATAACCTTACAGTCTTAGTTTTTGCTTCGGTTTTCAAAAGTGAAAAACATTTTTAAAGTTCTTATTAAAAGCATACAAATTATGTCTGGCATACCTGTGTATATTAGTAAAATTCAAGAATTTTGTTGTCTTATTATACAAACATATTAAACATCTATACAGGGTGGGGCAAAATTTAGTTTACAGTTGTTTACAGTTGGAAAGTAATAAAATAATAATACAAGAATAAACTCTTTGTTTTGTGTATTCACAACTGTAAACCTACTTTTGCCTCACCCTGTATTCTGAATCACATTTCATCTTTTTAACCTTATTTCCTCTCTCTTTCTGAAGATTATGTAAGACTAGAGGCCTGGTGCACGAAATTCGTGCACTGAGTGGGGGTGTCCCTCAGCCCAGCCTGCACCCTCTGCAATCTGGGACATCCCTCTCACAATCCAGGACTGCTGGCTCCCAACCACTCGCCAGCCTGATCTCTCCCTAACCAATCCCCTGCCAGCCTGATCACCCCTAACCACTCCCCTGCCAGCCTGATCGACACTTAACTCTCCCCTGCCGGCCTGATTACCCCTAACTGCCCTCCCCTGCTGGCCCGATTGCCCCTAACTGCCCTTCCCTGCCGGCCTGGTAGCCCGTAACTGGCCTCCCCTGCAGGCCTGGTCCCCCCCAATTGCCTTTCTTTATAGGCCTGGTCACCCCCAACTGCCCTCCCCTGCAGGCCTGGTCACCCCTAACTGCCCTTCCCTGAAGGCCTGGTCCCCCCCAACTGCTGTCCCCTGCTGGCCTGGTTGCCCCTAATTGCCTTCCCCTGCAGGCCTGGGTTCCCCCCAATTTCCCGCCCCTGCTGGCCTGGTCGCCCCTAACTGCCCTCCCCTTCAGGCCTGGGTCCCCCCCAATTTCCCGCCCCTGCAGGCCTGGTCCCCCCCAACTGCCCTCCCCTGCCGGCCTAGTCGCCCCTAACTGCCCTCCTCTGCAGGCCTGGCTCCCCCCCCCCCCCCCAATTTCCCGCCCTTGCTGGCCTGGTTGCCTCTAATTGCCCTCCCCTGCAGGCCTGATCACCCACAACTACCCTCCCCTGCCAACCATCTTGTGGCGGCCATCTTTGACCACATGGGGATGGTTATCTTATGTGAGGGTGTGAGGGTCAATATGCATATTACTTCTTTATTGTATAGGATTATATACTTTTGTATTATCTACAAATACAGGAATAGGTAGGTTATTTCTTTAAAGTATACTGCCCATTTTTTACGGTATTACTGTCATGTTCGCTTGACCCTGCGTTAATTCAGGAAGCTCACCTGTGGAATTATTAACTGTCCATTTCTTTTTTTAAAAAATATATTTTATTGATTTTTTTACAGAGAGGAAGGGAGAGGGATAGAGAGTTAGAAACATCAATGAGAGAGAAACATCGATCAGCTGCCCCATGCACACTGCCTACTGGGTATGTGCCTGCAACCGAGGTACATGCCCTTGACCAGAATTGAACCTGGAATTCCTGAGTCCACAGGCCGTCACTTTATCCACTGAGCCAAACCAGTCAGGGCTTAACGGTCATTTCTTATCATGTAGAATCTGTGTACAGAGTTCCACCCAGTAGCACAGACCAGTAAGATGCTCATAGGGCCCCCTATTCATTCTGTAAGATGTCTACGCAAAACCAAGTTTCCTAGGAAGAACTAATGAGCAGGCAAGACCTAAAGACATAGCATATCGATGTTGAGACTTTTCTTTTTTCCTATTATTTCCAGAACCAAACTTCGTGTCATCTTATGCCATCGGGAATTTCACCTACTTCTTTTTCCGAGAAAACGCTGTGGAGCATGACTGTGGGAAGACCGTGTTCTCCAGAGCTGCCCGGGTCTGCAAGAACGATGTGGGGGGGCGGTTCCTGCTGGAGGACACCTGGACCACCTTCATGAAGGCCCGCCTGAACTGCTCTCGCCCCGGGGAGGTGCCTTTCTACTACAATGAGCTGCAGGGCACCTTCTTCCTGCCCGAGCTGGATTTGATATACGGCATCTTTACCACCAATGTGTACGTAACTGGAAATAATTGCTTTCCCTGCTCCTCTGCTCATTCTGAATGAGTCTATTGTTCTTTGACCTTTGTGGTTGAAACATGCTTCAAAAAGAAATCTTTTTTTACTGGGATAACAGCCAAACTTTTTTTTTTTTTTTTTTTTAGTATGAATTAAATGTTGTGCTAATAACTGTGACTTCTGAGACTGGTATTAGGGAAATACAGCTAATCCAAAGGTTTTCCTCTATCTTTATTGGAACAGTAGCATCCAATTGTTCTGCTGTAAATTTGTCCTTCCCGACTTGCCAGTGTGTTCTTAGTACTTTCTGAAGTGCTGGTATGTATTAGATGTGTGTGTATGTTTTTCTATCAGCATGTTATATATTTGTCATAATGAAAGCACTGTTGTCTGGCAAATCTGATTGTTGAGATAATGTAACTCTTGACTAAACCGCTGCTCATATAGGAAATGCACATTCTTACTTTTCCTAGAGTTTATTTGAAGCTACTGTTCTATAAGATGGCTGTTCTAGGCATTTCTAAAATGATGGCTATGCTTTTAAAATACTTTTGAAAAAATAGCATTTCTTTTTCTTTTGTGGGGAAGATACTCTTAGCTTCAGAACTGACACTGTTTGGACTAGATGAAGTGTATGAAAGTCCTGATCTTTCAATTCACTCTAATCTGGTGGATTGGAGCACAACCCTATTCTCAGCTGTTGTGCTGTGATAAGACTCAACAAGATCACACCCAAGCCTAGGAATCACAGATCACACTGCCACTGGCCTCCACCCTTCTCACTGTTGGCAGTGAGCAGGAGGATTCCACAGCCTGGGTTCTGTTTGGATCACCTTTGAAATTTTAAACTGTTAACTTAACAGTTTGTACAATAGCCCAATATTTATATCCAACATAAACGTTCTGAATCAGGATGGGTTGAAAGTGCTGGTAAATGGGGTGGTATGACCAGCCACCTGGGTTTGTCTGGAATTGTCCTGATTTTGGAGTTGGGGAGAGCCCTGTATCCTGGAAAACCTCTCAGTTCTCGGTGATCTGGGATAGTCCATCCCCCTATGACATCTCTTGGGCCTCTAAGTCTTTATACTTTTCCATCTCATCTGCCCATGAATCTGCATCTTACTTTTCTGTTGATCTTTCCCTTCTGATCGTTCCACTGCTGAGCTGAAGTGTTAGCATCCACTTGATAAAAGCATTGACTCCATGAAGTGACTTCTATTCTGACATGAAGTGAGACAAATAAGACAACAATGGATGGCCCCCTACTCAACGCCACCCCACCGTGACCATCTTTATTGTAAATCGGGCTTTCAACCCCAGAGGTTATTTTCCTCCTCTGATAAGTTTCTTTTAAAAAATCAATTTATAGTTTCTGAAGTTGATTTGCTTTCCAAAACCTTTTTAAAGAAATAGTGTAGGCTGCACAAGATGAATGTTCAGCTGTTCAGTTGACATCAGTTTTATACACAATGGGAACTTGGCTTCGTTAGCTGTTCATTCCCCTGGCTCTGGGCTCAAATGAACAATTTAAAAAGTTAGATATGTACTGTGCCTAGGCCATTCCAAGATGGTAAGTGGTCAATTTGGTACTCACAAAAATAAGTTTCAGACTATTATTTGTTTTGTGTTATAAACACCCATCATGTTGGAAATCAGCCAATATATAGCTTCTACATTGGCAGAGGCAGAATTTCTAGATCTTTCCTTTATCTATTGAATATTTATTCTCACTGGATCTTGGGAACAACTTTCCAATATATCATCTGTAATCCCACAGTGTATCCCACTTGTCCTCCATCTTATTCTCAGCCTTGATCGTACCCTCATTCAGTAGTATCTGGGTGCCTTTGTGCAGCCCAGTTTTTCTTATCAGTGACTGTTCCTTACCTTAGGACAATTAAGTGACTTGGAATTGGTAAAGGCTCTCAAATGGTGTCTGGTAACTAGTCTGTGTATGTCAAACAAACCAAGTGGAAGGAAGGCAGATATTTCTGTTTTGGAGTTCCTCTGAAATTTCCTTCGATCCAGAAAAAATAATTGATAAGTTGACTTATATTGGCTAAGACTCTTAACAAGAAAATTTAAAACCAAAGCTGAGCTCAAATGCAGATTTATTTAACCAAAAACTACTTTGCTGTTTTCTCACTAGTAGAAGGTTATGAATTTCTGAGGGCCAGCAAGTATGCGTCTCTGCAGAGCTTGGAGTCTAAGTTACGGCTTCAAGATGTCAGTGCATTCTCAAATTTTTCTCTCTCGCCCTTTTTAAATTATTAACAAATACATGAAGGGTGTCTGTCAGGAACTTTCTGCAAAATGCTTTTAGTTGATTCTTTTTTGCAAGGTTTACAAATAAACACAAGTGTCTGGGGGTTAAAACAGAAGCAGCAGCTTGGCCCACTGCCCGCTAAAATCACCAGATGACCAGGGAGAAGGGGCCATGCTAGATGCTGGGAGGTGCCTCCACTGGTGGAGAATATAGTCCTTTTCCTCCAGAATTTAAAAGGCATAACATAGAGCTCTTCAAAATCCTTATCACTCGGTTGTGGCTGAGTGAATTAATCCCTCCTGGCAGGATTACCAGTGCCATAACTGCTAAATAGCCCTGTTTATGTGCTGAAGTGTTCGTTCTTCCACAAAGAAATCAAAGGATACACCATTCATGGGCCCCTCTTCATCCTGGGCTGCGTGTAAGAGGCTGGGACCTTGAAATTCTCTAGAAGGTGCTCCCCCTGGGTGGTGACCTAGTATCTTCGGGAAGATAGTGGTTTCTGCGGGACTTTCTGACCTTCCTCTTCTTGCTCTTCCTCGGTCCCAGGAACAGCATTGCTGCATCGGCCGTGTGCGTCTTCAACCTGAGCGCCATCTCACAGGCCTTTAACGGGCCCTTCAAGTACCAGGAGAACTCACGCTCCGCATGGCTGCCATATCCCAACCCCAACCCCAACTTCCAGGTAATTTCAGGGGGCATTGGGGTACTCAATCAGTTATCACCCTTAAAAGGAAGCTGAAACCTTGTAGAGACGACTGGGACGATTTAAACCCCTGATGGAGCACAGGCATCTGTGAGCTCCCCTGACCCCTCCTGGACAGTCCCACACTGGGCTTGGCTCATGTGAATGGACTGAGCCTTTTGTCAACGGAGCCTTTTGTCAATATGAGGAGCCTGGACCAAAAAGGGGCTTTTGTGGGCTGTGATGCCTCAGGCTGGACTGGAAAAGGGCATCATAATGCAGCAGTTGGGAGACCAAGCCCCAATTAGTGCTAATGATGGTAGACTCTGCCCCGAAGCTCTGATCCCTAATGAATGATGCTCCTATGAATGGGCTCCAGGGCACAGCCCTGGATATGCACAAACAGAATTGGAGCTCTAATTGCTGAATGTGGTGAGATTTCCTTTTTGGGTAAATGGGATGGCATGGGGCAGCTGCGGGGGAAAGGAGAGCAGATGGAGGCCATTCATTCATAAATCTTAAAATTAAAGGGCGTTCAACCAATAAGAGGCTCTGCATGCCATTCAGTGCAGTCTCCCAATGTGCAGAGGAAGCTGAGACCCAAAGAGATTAAGATTTACTCTAGTTTGGTTGGCCAGCAGGTATATGAGTATACCACAGACTAGATGACCTGACCAAAAGAAGGTTTTTTCTTACAGTTTGGAGGCTGGAAATCTGTGATCAAGGTTCTGGCCAATTCTGTTTCTGGGGAGAGCTGTCTCCCTAGCCTGTAGATGGCCACCTTTTCGCTGTGTCCTCCTGTGGCCTTTCCTCCGTGCACCTTGAGAGATGCTGAACCTATGAGATCAGGGCCCACACTTATGACCTTATGAACCTTAATTACCTCCTTAGAGGCTCCATCTCCAATGACAGGCACTCCGAGGTTAGGACTTCAACATAAGAATATGGGGGAGACATAGACATTTAGATCATAATAGTAGGCTTCCCTTGAGGGCTTCTCTTATGACAAAAACAGTCATAGGATCCTCCTCCTCCCCGTGGGTGTGTGTTTAGTACCACCCAGTTCCAGAAGGTGCCCAGTGCTTCGCTGCGTCATGTTACGTGCTGGCAGCAACGCTCTGACCCTTAGTAACATCTCCAGGGTGACAGTCAGGTCCTTTAATGCCAAGCCCAAACCTTTGCCCACTAAAGGACCATTAGTTATCCTAATTAATCAGTTCCATATCCAGGCCTCCAAATTCTGGTTGGTTTATCATCCCAACGCATACAACCTTTGCCTTTGAGAAAACTGAGGCTATGGAAACGTTCAATTGTTTTACACCTTACTTTGAATTTGACAGAGATTGTTCAATTCTAATTGCTTTGGAAGTTTCTTTTTACATTTTTTAAAAGAATGGGATTGAGAATAAAAAGGGTGGTTATACATCCTCTTCCCCATGTATTGTTTTAATTGGACAATTTACTTAGCATCTTCCATATCATAGTTTCATCAATAAAGTGAGGAAAGAGTGATACAACTGTACAGGCATACATATTTGAACAGTAAATGTTTATAATATCTATTAATGTGCATTGCTTACTGCATAATTTACATGATGAAGATGACTCTTAGGGACCATTTATTGGGTGCCTTCTCGGTGTCACATGTTGCAAATGCTTTATAAACTTTGTCTTATTTTCTCCTCTCAGCAACTCTGTAAGGTGGGTATCTGTGTCCACACTTTACACATCAGGTAACTGAGGATCAGATTTACATTTATTACCCTGGGCTTGCTAATGAGAAAGTTCCAGTGCTGGACAGAAAAAGTCCTATTTTGGGTCAGATGCGCTAACAAGGGGAACCAAACCTGCAGTTGTCACTTTTCCCGATGACAAACATGGTTTATAGAATTATTAACTCAACACTGACACTTGGCTTCTTGGTTGAGTCTCTGTGTGTAAGTCACACCCATGCTCAGATGAAATGTAACGGTTTAAGAAGGCCCTTTGTAAAATCCAGAGGTGAAGTAAACCATTCCCTTTAGAAGAGACCATTGCAAAATCCTGAAAGTTAAAACGTTTAACAAAGATGCTCACTGTATTTAGAATGTACTTTTAATTCCTGATGCTAGCATTGCAAAAGTCCTCCCAAAGGACAGAACTTAATAAACTCTGGGAAGCCTTACTGCCTCCAGGCAGGGGGTGACTTTTAGCTCCTTTATCTGGATATATTTGTAGCCCACGGAAAGTCTGCTCCCTGCCTGAGGCCTCGGGCATGCGGTTTTAAAAAGCTAGTGCCACACTGAAGGGCTTACATTTATGAGATGGGAGTAGGTCCAATCTGCAGTTTAATAAATGAAACTGTGGACACGTGGATTTCACTTCCGGCAGGAAGCTCGCTCAGCTGAGTTTTTCTTCTTTGGGTGGAATTTAAGATTTGTGGGGAAGTAAAGTTAACAGATTATGGTGGTTCTTAGTATAGCTCCTAGGACAGATATGTTCCAAGTGTTTTCTTTTGGTTTACCTTGTTTGAAACCATGCTAGCTTAGGCTTTCTTACTGACATTTCTGGGACTCTCTATGCTGGCATAAAGTGGAATAGGTTTTGAACTAAGGCTCCCTCCACTAGTCATGTATAAAGGGCTTTATGTTTGCAATAACCAACAGGGAAGTGGTTAGCTTTTTTATTTATGATTTTATTCTTGTTTGCCTACCAACATTTGGAATTTTATGCGGTGCTTACATACTAGAAGGAGCTATTAATTAGAGAAGCAGAGACATGTTTCAAGTTCAGGAAGAAGTATGGGTTAGGAGAAGAGTGCGTAATCCTTCCAGATTTAATTCAGATATCTTTCAATTGAAAAGGATAAAGAAGCAACAACTATTTATTTATCAATTGCACCAGAAACCACTGTAGGTGGTGCTGCAAAATCCTGCCCTGTGTGAGGCTGCAGTCCCCAGTCATCCAGACTCACTTCCTTACAGAGAGCATCACCCAGACCCAGTGGTACCCGGCTGTGGTGTACAGACTGGACTTTTCTGAGCAGTTTTGATTAGCAACTATCAGAAATGATGGAGCCGAAATGGACAGTACACCTGCCACGGTGGCCAAGCAGAGGAGGACTGAAAGTTCCAGCCCTCTAATCACAGGGTTGTTTCCTTTGGCAATCAGCCCACATCCTTACATGCTATCCAAAAATCACCTCATTGACATACCAAAAGACGCCTTTATCCCTCTCATCACTTAGGAAATTCCTAGGGTTTTAGGAGTTCTGTACCAGAAACAGGAAGACCAAATGTATTATTCTTATTAGAAATCACAGTATCACAAGGCGATGACTTAAGTAAGATATGGGGATATGGGGTCCAGGAGTAACAACAAGGGGTGGTTGGTGATCCTGCTACACAGTGCCAGCCCAGACACCTCCAGGTCTGCCAGATCTCCTGATTCCTCATGAGCAGTGAGAGCTCCTCAAGTTCATGGTCCAGATTTTTATGATGCCAATCTTTAGAAAACACTGTACATACAAAACCAAACCTGTGTGCAAAACCTCACCCAACAGGCAGGTAGCTAATTACCACCTGTACCCTAAGTACTGCCATTGATTTAAGGAAGAGTAAACACCAAACATAAAGTCACTCTCAGGACTAGAACTCCCCTGGATAGACTTCTGGCCACATCAGGTAGAGCTGTCTTTCATTTTGCAACACATTAATTAACAGGTAATGACCCTGTCCTTCAAGTGTTACTACTATATGTGATGTTTATGTGAAATCTCCTAGCACAGTCCCCCTGGCTGAAAAGCAACTGCTAGCGTATTCATCCATTGATTCCTTTCTTCCTTTATTTATTCATTCATTTCCCTCTGGCCAATGCAGCTCAACGGACCATAGAATTGCTGTTCTGCTACAAGACAAATGCATTGACCAGTTACTGTGCCAGGCATACCGTCTCCTGCCTTGGCATTTACAAGCACTTACAATTAATTTACAAATGCTCTCCACTGGTTATCTCAGTCGGTCTCACAGAACCTGTAAAGTGAGCACAGTGTTTTCCTAGTGACTTTATAGGCAGATGCAGAGGCTGGGAAGCAATGTATCACCTGAGACCACATGGCTCCGGCGGGGTGGCCAAGCTGAGCCCTTCTCCTGATCACATGTGGTCCTGTTGCCTGGCATGTGAGGTGCGCCTGCAAGGATGTGCCTTTAAATGAAGCGTTGGACCAGACTCAAAATCTATTTCATTCCAAGATTCTCTAATTCTACAATCAGTCTATTGTTTTATGGCATGTAGGACATTTCTATCAAGTGCGACATAAATATCTGTTTTTTAAAAAGCCATTTCCATCTTACCTGTTATTAAACCAGGTATTAGAAATGGCACGTTATAAAGGGTAGTTTCAGATGGTATGGACAGGGAAGTTTATTTTTATCAAACCAACTTATATGAAGTTCTGGCAAGGATCAGCCTTTATTGGAACTAGGATTTAAAGTTTATGAAAGGCACGAGAAAGGTCGGTGGTAATTTTCTAATTCTGTGCTCTGTTCCAGGAAAGTTGTGCTTTCTTTTCTATTGCTTTTTCATCTCATCCTTGCTAAAGAACATCCTACGTAATACCTGCCAGCCTCTGCAAAACCCAGCTCTGAATTTATTTTGTTATTTTTTTAAATAAATCTTTATTCAGATTATTACAATTATTTCTCCTTTTTCCCCCCATAGCTCCCCTCCACCCAGTTCCCACCCCACCTTCTGCCCATACCTCCCCCCCACTGTCCTCATCCATAGGTGTATGATTTTTGTCTCTTCATGAACCCCCCATACCCCTTTCCTCCTGAGAATTATCAGTCCACTCCCTTTCTATGCCCCTGATTCTATTATATTCACCAGATTATTCTGTTCCTTAGGTTTTTAATTCACTTGATTTTTAGGTTCACTTGTTGATAGATATGTATTTGTTGTTCATAATTTTTCTCTTTACTTTTTTCTTCTTCCTCTTCTTTAAGAATACCTTTCAGCATTTCATATAATACTGGTTTGGTGGTGATGAACTCCTTCAGCTTTTTCTTATCTGTGAAGCTCTTTATCTGCCCTTCAATTCTGAATGATAGCTTTGCTGGGTAGAGTAATCTTGGTTGTAGGTTCTTGCTATTCATCACATTGAAAATTTCTTGCCACTCCCGTCTGGCCTGCATAGTTTCTGTTAAGAAGTCAGCTGACAGTCGTATGGGTGCTCCCTTGTAGGTAACTAACTGTTTTTCTCTTGCTGCTTTTAATATTCTCTCTTTGTCTTTTGCTCTTGGCATTTTAATTATGATGTGTCTTGGTGTGGTCCTCTTTGGATTCCTTTTGTTTGGGGTTCTGTGCACTTCCTGGACTTGTAAGTCTATTTCTTTCACCAGGTGGGGGAAGTTTTCGGTCATTATTTCTTCAAATAGGTTTTCAGTATCTTGCTCTCTCTCTTCTTCTGGCACCCCCATAATTCTGATGTTGGTACGCTTGAAGTTGTCCCAGAGTCTTCTTACACTATCTTCAACTTTTTGGTTTTTTTTTTTTTTGCTTTTTGCTTTTTCGGTTGAGTGTTTTCTGCTTCTTTGTATTTCAATTCTTTGACTTGATTTTTGTGTTCCTCTTGTCTGTTTTTGGGTCTCTGTATAATATTTTTTATTTCAGTCAGTGTATGTTTAATTTCTAGTTGGTCCTTTTTCATATCTTCGAGGGTCTCGTTATATTTATCAGCCTTCTCTAGGATATTCTTAAAAAGCCTTATAACCGTGGTTTTGAATTCTATATCCAGTCATTTGTTTTCCTCCATTTCTTTCGTTTGTGATCTGATTCTTTGATGCCGCATTTTCACTGCTTCCCTGAGTTGGTAAGGTAGATTTGTGTGCTAGGTTTCCAATATGGCCCAGTGGGTCTGCCTCCCCAGTTAACCTGAGGTGGACACTCTTGGTGTACCCCTTTGTGGACTGTGTGTACAGCCTTGTTGTAATTAAGTCTTTATTGTTGTTGGTATCACTGGGAAGAACTGACCTCCAGGCCAGTTGGCTGTAAGGATCAGCTGTGTCTATGCTGGGAGAAGTTCGGTGCTGGAGACAGCCTTATAGGATTAGAGTTGCCAAATTGCAATAGCCTCTGTGCTCAGCTTGGATGGGATGGAGCCTCAGTCTTGGCTTCCCGTCAGCCTTGCCCTTGAGTGCAGGTGCGCGCCTTCAGACCTCCGCCTTCCCCGGCTCCCGAGTCTCCGCCCGAGAGTCCAGATTCCCCCCACAAGAGTGTGGGTCCCCAGGGGCTCGCCTGGAACTGGGGTTCAGTGCAGTCAGAACTGGGGCCCAGTGCAGTCAGGAGCCTCCGACTCCCTTCCACTAGGGAAAGCCTGTGGCAACCTCCGCAGCCTTTGTGCGCACTGGCACGTGCGCCCTTTCAGTTCTCCGCCTTTCCCAGCTCCCGAGTCTCCGCCCGAGAGTCCAGACTCCCCCCATAAGAGCTTGGGTCCCCAGTGGCTCGCCCGGAACTGGGGTTCAGTGCAGTCAGAACTGGGGTTCAGTGCGGTCGGGGGCTTCCTTCCCCCTTCCGCCAGAGAAAGTCAGCCAGGCTCTCAGCTGCCCTTCCTCTCTGCGCGCACAAAGACCCTTTGCCGTACCTCCAGTTCTCTGTGAGCTTTTCTCTTTCCTTCTAGTTTTAGAATTTTCACTCAGCCAGCTTTCCTGTGGTTCTGGATGGTGTCCGTTCTGTCTTTTAGTTGTAGTTTTGAAATTGTTGTGCAAGGCAGCAGTTTAGGTGTTTACCTATGCCGCCATCTTGGTTTTTCTCCCCAGCTCTGAATTTAATTCTCAGCAATTTCTAGGCCAACCCCCCTCCCCACTCCAACACACCCACATATTCTAGATTCATCATTTATATTTTCTCCATCTGAAAACCTCTTTCCTTCCTTCCTTCTTCTTTCCCTTCTTTCACATTTTTCTCTCTCCCCACCACCCTCCCTCCTTCCCTTTTTAAAGAAAATCTCTTTATTCCCTCCCTTTTTGTAAATTTGCCATGTTATTTCTCATCTTACTAGACTCTAAACAAATTTTTTGTTTCAAAAAGCTTGGAAGATGAGTGCAAAGCAATGAAGTCAGCACAGTGTTCTTGTTGCCCAG
Organism: Plecotus auritus; assembly: GCF_963455305.1. Taxonomy (NCBI): domain Eukaryota; kingdom Metazoa; phylum Chordata; class Mammalia; order Chiroptera; family Vespertilionidae; genus Plecotus; species Plecotus auritus. Next base: position 165,994,471 of record NC_137774.1, read on the forward strand.
GAAAAAGATATTAAAATGGCCTAATTCTATCACCGTGGAATCCATATCTTGCTTATGGACCCACTGCTCCAATAAGAAAACTAATAAATCTGTGTGCTATATTTGATTGCTGCATTTTCAATTTGGGTACCTGATTGTCAGACAGATATAAGAGCGTGCATTTAGTTAGACAGCTCACATGTGACTCAGCCGGCAACGTGGAGTTCTTATGCATACGCTGCTCAAATTAAAGTTAGCAATGACTTCCACTTCGTTTATTCTTTTCAACTTCTTTTCATCCATTTATGATGAAGTGGAGAGACTCCTCAAATACAAATTCAAATCTAAAATGAGAGAGACACTAGGGTGGGGACTTCGGGGACAATGGAGAAGTGGGCATGTTTGCACAGTTCAGTTATTCAGTGTCCGAGTCAGTCTTCAGCTGGGTGGCTGGGATCACTGGGTTCCAGGTGGCTGGCTCCAGCAACGGCCTGTCGTCCCTTGCAGTGTGGCACGGTGGACCAGGGAATGTACGTGAGCCTGACAGAAAGGAACCTGCAGGATGCTCAGAAGTTCATCCTGATGCATGAGGTGGTACAGCCCGTGACTGCAGTGCCGTCCTTCATGGAGGACAACAGCCGTTTTTCCCACATAGCCGTTGACCTGGTTCAGGGCAGGGATGCCCTCATCCACACCATCTACTTGGCCACGGGTAAGTGCTCTCCCTTATCTTCCTCCCTCATCCTCTGTGCTTCCCTTGAGAAATCTTAATTTCTCTCTCTCTCTCTCTCTCTCTCTCTTTTTTTTTTTTTTTTTTTTTTTTTTTTTACTACATTAGTCATCATTTTAATAGGAGAAACAGTGAGTGATTTCTTAACTATTGTTCTTTAACTTAAAAGAAGCCTTCTTGGGGCCAGTGTAATTGGGATAACTTAAGATGATGGAATGTTTTAGAGGACATTACTGAGTGAAATATTATCCTAGAAGCTTCCATCCTCATGGGGACAGCCAATAAGAAGCCCGCTACTAAGGAAAACGTGAGAGAGGTGATGACAAGTTTAGGCAGTGGGTGTGGATACGGCGATTGGTAGAGAGAGCTGGGGAGGCTCCTGTGGTAGCCACTGGGGGTTGGCTTTTCCCAGGAGGTGACATTTAAACTGAGAGCTGATTGAGGAGGAGGAGCTGGCCTTGCAGGTGTCAGATGCAGAAGTGGTCAGCTGTGGGCAGGGATGTGGCCATCAGATCACCAGAGGAGGCCACTGGTGCCTCTGAGGTCATTCTGAGGGAGGGCTGGGGAGGAACGGGAAGGAGCATGGAGGAAGTTAGATGGAAACAGCTGTTCTGACTGAGGTTTCCAGAAGCTGTTCAGTGAAGGCTGGTAGAGGATTGATCTGGTAGCCTGAGGTTTTAAGACTTCGTTGTTTTAAGAGAAAATAGAGAGTTACCACCCCATGACAGTGTCTGCCTTGTTCACTAGAGTGTATAAAGGAACCATATATCTTTTTCTGTCATTTTCATCCTTATTTGCTCTCCAGATGCTTGGCACATGCTAGATTGTAGAATTCATGAACTGGACATTTCCAAAAGTTTTCCTAGTTTTTCTTCACAAATGTTCTGACTGATGCCACAGAGAAGAGTTTGGAACTCCAGGAGGTTGTTGAGTTCTTCATCAATACCTGAAAGGGGGTGGCAAACAGGAGATGGGCTGGTTCTGAGCAGCCCTGGGCAAGTCAGTGCAGAGCAGCCTGAGGCCTCCACCTGAGAATTCTGACCTTTTTCACAACCAAGGCCATAAAAAGGTGATGTTTGCTTTTGCTGTGAGCTTCCAGTGATTTCCAGTGACACGCTCCTTCTACTCTAATTGTGACCATCTTTTAGTTCAATCTGCCATAGCAAAATACCATAGACTGGGTGGCTTAAACAACTGAAATGTGTTTCTCATAGTTCTGAAGGCTGGACGTCCAAGATTTTCCTGGTAAGACCCCTCTTCCTGGTTTATAGAAGGCCATCTTCTTGCTTTGCCCTCACATGGTAGAGACAGAGATCATCTCTCTCTCGTCTCTTCTTATAAGGGCACTAATTCTATTCATGAGGGCTCCACCCTCCTGACCTAATTATCTCCTAAAAGCCCCACTTCCAAATAGCATTGCTTTGAAGACTAGGGATTCAACATGAATTTGGGGAAGACATACAAATTTAGGCCATGGCAATGAGCAACTTGCTCTACCACTATTTAAACATGCTCACAGGAATGAAATACATATGGTATGTTTGAACAGACTCTAAATCAAATAAAAATAAACCAACCTAGATAAATTATAGATCTGAGATGAAATTATAGTCAACACCCATGGCTTTTTGAACAGTACAGCCTTCAGGAAACTTGCTTGCCCAAGTCTGTTTGGAATGATCTCTCCCTACCACACTATAGCCAGGGGATTAGCGCAGGCTGCTGTAGGTCCAGCTATTCCAGACTGTCCGATCCTGTCTCCAGGTTTGCAGTTGTGATTCTGTAACCATACACCATATGCCATTCAGCAAATATGTCTTACAGAGATACGTTTTCTGTTCTATAGACCTTATTTTTGGCTGTTTTATTCTACTTCCTATTTACAAATTGAATCATGGCATATACATAAAAATGTTGCTGACTCAAGTTACAGGTTGGGATATGGGGGAAGATTTCACACGTTGAATATTTCTGCAGTTTCCATGTCTCACTGGTTAGGGTATTTGTTAAACTCAAGGAGAAGAGGAGTTTGCAGTGGGTGAAGGTCCCTTCCAGCAGGGGAACAACCATGGATTCATGGGTCCTAAAGAGAGTCCTACTCCAAACCACATGTAGGGACTCAGGGCAGACACATAAAGATATCTCCTTGCGACCAGATACACAGAATGCTTTTGAGTTTGTTTAATCTAGCTTGGTAATTCTACCTTTAGGACCTCTATGAATTACAAATGTCATGTCTCAACCGAGGTCTGGATCTTCTCATTTATTCTTGATCGCACTGATTACTACATTGAGAAGGAGATTTCTTCTTTAGCAAGTTTTAATTCATAATAAAATTTAGTTTTAAAAGATATAATTTTAATGTTTCAGCTTATAAAATTATTTTTTATTTCCAAAGTATGGATATATAAATATGGACTATTTAAAAGAATATCCGAAAATTTCCATCTGCTTTAACTAAACCTGCTAAGAGCTGCACAACTCCTCACAGTAGTAGGGATCACAAAGATGAGAGATTCTGATTTTTAAAATTCAAAAGGCTGATGTTTACATCTATTGAAATTAACCTTAAGTCAAGGCACACCAGGTATAGCACATTCTGGAATAATGTCATTTAGTTCGACTTTGTTTCATTATAATGTTGATGAAACAAAAAAAATTTAAAAAATGGCTTCTCCCCAAGTGTTTGTGGCTTTTCTCCAGATGCAATGGTTCCACATCTCAAAGATGTAGATGAGGCGAACTGGCTTTTCTCAGTTGTCCCAGTCTGACTGAGTGTGGATGTATATGAGCGGCTCTGATGGGAGGATGTCCTGTCCAGGGTGGGTCTCTCCTTCACCCTGAGCTACCAGAAGAAGCTTCAGCCACATAAGTCCCTGAACTACAATCAGAAGATTAGAAAAGAATTATCTCACTTGTTTTTATTAATCTTTTTGAAATGTATATATAGCTCACATATATTTCAATGTTTGGGTCTCTATTTAGAAGTTTAGTGATGTTTTTGTGGCCAGAAATATGCCATAGAAACTTAACTCTTGTTTATATACGTTACCCTAGGGTTTCTTTATGTTGTTTCACTTAAAGTCCCAGTTTCCAAGAACCTTTTCTGGACTTTGAGGATGACTGTATAACAATTTTCTTTGATATTAAAGCTGATCTTGAGCTCACATGGCTGGGGGTCCTTAAAGCCCAGTTGCACATGCTGGACCTTATCCAGGAATTGACAAATACTTAGCTGATAAACCATGAGCATGACATTTACAGCAGTGAATGTTGAGCTAGAGTACTCCTTAACTTGATAATAAAATCAGTTTATTATCTAGGTTTGGGAATCCAGGTTTGGCTGTAAGTTTATTTTCTCCCATCTTGATTTTACATGAATAAATACAAATTGGAGAAAACCTGTCCGTGGCCATCTGAAAGCTGAGTTATTGTATTTGTCAGTATTATCTAAATGTCAACATGAAGTAGACCTCTGCTAGTAGTACTGTTCCTGGTGCTTCCCTCAGCTCCAACAGGTTTCCCTGCTGGCCTCCACCCCACCGGGTCTCACAGCCTTTCCCAGGCACTTTCTGGGTCTGTTATCTTGCTACTTCCATCTCTCTCATGTGGGACATGCAGCCAGGGCTAAGCACATTATCTGGGCCATTACCATGCTGATATTTTTGTTATTTCTTTGAAGGTCTTCTCAGATCCAGAAGCAAAATGGCAAATGCTAACTCCTTTAGAATATTTATGACTGGAGTTCTCTAAGTGACTGAGTCTTATATCCAAATAGCTGCTCGGTTCCTCTCCACAAAGACAAAATCTCAGTGGTGTTGACTATGCATGTGTCTTACAGAGCACTGCTCTGTGCTATTCCTTTGCTGACTCTTCTGCCTGTCTCTCCCGTGGTCCTGTTGCTCTGGCTCAGCCCATTGCTAAGCTCGCGCTAATTCTGTGTTGCCTCCCTAGAAATAACACGAGGCTTAAGGGCTACTCCTAGGATGAAATATATTACTTGTATTTTCACTTTGCCTCAATTCCAGTGTGTCTATAATTAAACGTGTATCTTTTTTGCACAATCTTGATGCTTCCCCAATATTCTCTCTCACTCTTGTTCCGGCACCACATCCTGTAGATCTGAGCCCTCTGTCCCCTGGGCTAACCACTTACTTTATTTTTCTATAACTAGTTATCCCCTTAATACAGACCCTTATTATTTTTAGAGTGCTCTTTTAAACCAGTGTTTGTTCAACTTGAGAATGAGAATGGAGGGCATGTAGAAATACCAGCTCCGAGCCCAACCCCAAGGAGATTCTGGTTCAGTGCAGAGTTACTGGTTCTAAGGGGCTCCCAGGTGAACTGCACACTGGGCATTTCTGGACTGTATCCAGGTAGTGCTCTTCTACATGAAATAATGCTATTCTTGACCTAGACTCTCTCTCTAGTGTATGCAACTTGCTGCTCTCTGGGGTTAGATGCTGACATCACTGGGATGCAGATACCAAATCTGCTATTGGGCGTGAGCCTGACAGACATGTTTACTCTTTATTTCAGTAGTTGCAAGTATGAATTGCTAATGAGTTGGCAAAAGAGCTGTGACATGATTTAAAAGCAAATGCTTTAAGATTCAGCAAGCTAATACAGAATGATTAAAATATATCAAGTTAAATAAATGGTCATATATTATCTGTAATAGAAATTGCTGGTCTGGGCAGGAACACGCAAAGGTTCCAGGAATGATTTCCCTGAAATAAAGGAAGAAGTGAGTCTGCAAATTTAAAGCACACCACGTTTGAACAATATTGATTCAGAATAAATGAGCACTAGATGTACCCAGGTTACGTTTTTAAATTCCAAGGGTAAAGAGAATTATTCAGGAGGCAAGGGATTATTTAGGCATTCAGCAGAAAAAATACCACCAAATGGAAAGAAGTTAGATGGTCCTTGAATACTATCCAGCTGCAAATCTGTGAAACATAGTCTAAAATATAATGAGAAAAATAATGTGAATTAAGAGTGTTATACTCAACAAGGAATAAAGAGAACAGGCAGATATTCTTCACAATGAAAACCTCAGGCAGTAGAATACCAGGGATCTCTTTTACAAACACAAAACAGGACTTATCACTGGCTAGATTCAGCCAAACAAAGGGAGAAGCTTTGAGAAAGAAGGGGTGGGAGGAAGTGGAGTACTCACTACCAGATTTCATGTAAAGCAATATATGTATGTGAATTGGAGGAAAAGGACATGTGACTCAAGAGTTTTATTATAGACTAATCTTTCCCTACAAAAAATAAAGGCATATGGGAAACTTAGGAAAAAGCAGTTGTGATTCAAACTTGAAAAACAGAAACATTTATTTCTAGCCAAAGAAGAAAATCAGAACCAATATCTCAGAAAAAAAGTCATAGAAAAAGGATGGGTGGGGAGCTGATAATTCATTTTCATTTCAGATAAAGAAACATTAAGGTGCCCTAGCAGGTTTGGCTCAGTGGATTGAACGTTGGCCCATGGACTGAAGGGTCCCAGGTTCGATTCCGGTCAAGGACACATGCCTGGGTTGCGAGCTCGATCCCCAGTAGGGGCCATGCAGGAGGCAGCCAATCAATGATTCTCTCTCATCATTGATGTTTCTATCTCTCTCTCCCTCTCCTTTCCTCTCTGAAATCAATAAAAATATATATTTTTAAAAAGGAACATTAAGGTGTCTATAGAACATGATGGTAGGTAGGGGCTGGGAGAGTTGGTAGAGCACAGTAGGTTCAGACATATGGAGAAGATCTCTGAATTGAACATGGCTTAAGCACCTCCTCAGACTTTATTGTCCTTATGTTATCTTGGACCCTCAGCCATTTGCTCTGTTTCATCTGCCACCATAGCTGATAGATTCCTCAACAGGACTGTGAGGTTATTCCAACTGATGCTAACGAGCTGGTGGCCAGTCCCCTCATGCCACTTCCGGACTTGGGTAAGAAAGCATCCCACTGGTGTGGATCTGGCTTCTCAAGCAGATGCTAAAGGGCCTCTGAGATGCAACCAGAAATACAGGGGGATGCATTCCCTGTGAGGTGAGCTTCAACCAATGAGAGGCAGAGTATGGAAAGAAACTGACTAATATGTTTGCTTTCCCTTTTCCTCCCAATGGGCTGTTTGAGGCAGCTTTCATGTAACCAAGCAAATGTCTATTTGTGCCTCAGCATAAAGGAGTGGCCCCATGGTAGCGCCTCACATGGCATCACTTCCCATCTTTCCTCCTTACTTTCTTCCTCATTCATAACCCTGAGATTGTACCCTGAAATATGCATTAGCTCATAATCCTTGCCCCCCTCATCTCTCATCCCCGCTTTCTAGGCAATCATGGTAAGGGAGAATTGACTCAAGCCTGCAGAGTGGCATGGCCACAGAGCATGGCTGGGACAGATGATATATACTCTCTAGTCCATGTGGAGAAACACAGATTTTAATCAAGTAAAATAATAAAACTGAAAAATTTGTAAATCATGTAAGTAACATAACACAGCAAATGTTTTTAAAGGTTACTATCCATTATTCCTGGAGAATGAATTGGAGGGTAGCACAAGGGTAGAAACAGGAAAAATTTGGGTAAAACTTCTTTTTACAGCATCAGTGTGATTTTGCTGCAATATTCGCCAATTATAAAAATAAGTAGACATTGTAGTGACATGGCATTGCATTGTAATTATGGTCTAGTCAGTCTGTGGTCAAGGCTATTTCAGTCATAAATGAAGTCCAGGAGGAGATGTGTATGGCCAGCGTGTCTGGCACACAGGCAGTGGTGTAGAATAAAGCATACTTGCTCAAGTAGGTGATACTACCTCCAGAAGGCAAAAATGAGTTCTTGAGGGACAAACCGTCTTATTTTTGTGAATGGATAATAGATATACAGGCACCTCACAGACAAATATACAATCCCTAGTATTAAAATTCCATGAGTAGTAGGATAGTTCCAGAAAAAAAAAAGTCAAGTGTCTCTTTGCCATAGTGATAATGAAAAAAACTTTGAGAAAAGCTGTTCTTGGGCATTTTCATGGAGAGAAGCTGTCAGGTGCAGTAAGTGTTGTGGAGGTATGTAGGGTGAGGGGATGGGTAAGATCAACAATGCCTCCTGATCGTTTTTGGTTTGGGCAGGTGAGTAATACTGAGAAGGGAGAGAGTGAGGTTCTGTGTCCAATTCCCAGAAGAGGATTTGGCTGTGAACACAACAGACAGACACTCTGCCCTCAAGAAGCATATATTTAAAAAAAGATAAAACAAACAACAGAAAATGTTACATTAAATGTTAACTTGGGAAAAATAAAGCAGGAAGCGGGGATGGGTTAGGTGAGGGTTTCCGTGTTAAGAAGTAATTTCTGAGATCTGTTGTCTTTACATTTTCAAGAGGTGTAAGGTAAAGACTTGAATTCATGTTCAAGGACTTGAGTTTTTTGGAATGACCCACCTTGAGCATTTTTGGTAGAGAGTAGACCTTATGGACTTGCCTTTTATAAAGTTTACAATTATTGATGGGAATCTCACTGAGAAGGAAGTCTGATGGAGCAAGAGAAGGGGTCCCCAAATAGGTGAGGTTTTGAGGGTCACAAGGGGTCAGAGAAGAGAAAGAAGGTGCCTCATCGATGTAGATGGGAGCCCAAACTCATGCCTGTTGTCTTCCACTTAGTTTTGCGGCTCTGTCCTACTCTCCCACTCTTCTCTTCCAACTATATTTTTAATACACAACACAACATTCTTACTAGTTCCTACTAATCATTATTAAAATCCAGATACCATTAATACTTTCAAAATGATCAGGTAGAAAAAACAAATAGACAATCTCCTATGTAGTCTAGAACTTTCTTCTGTCATAGTAACAAATGGCAACTGGCTCCACAAAAAGTGAAATCCCCCTCCTGACTTTATCTCTGTGTGCAGTTTGTTCCAGTAGCTAATTCTCCTCAGGCCTTTCATCTCCCTTTCTAAAGAGAGGGAGAGTCTGATGAGTGAGGACAGACCTCAACATTCCCTTGGACTAAGTACATAAGACTTGGGAAACACTATGGAGGTCCTTTTGGGCACCAAAACTACAGTAATACATTCCCTGTTGCCATTACTAGCAATTATCTTCCTCAGTATTTATAATCAATTTGCAACTGCCTAAGTGTTCCAATAAGCATTACATTGTGAAAATACTATACCGGAAAGATTGTTTATGGCACTCCAAATTCTGTCCTTCTCCGTGGAAATTGGAAATCCAAACCAATTTGGACGTATTTTGTATGTGCCTATTTATATAAGGTGTTCCCATAGGCTGCTAGGAAACATTATGTAGTTTTAATGCTTACTTGATAACATTTAATGAATGTTGAGTTTAATGATAGCATAATTTTCAGTGAATAATGACAATGTAGGAAAATCTGGTGTTATGGATTAAATGGTGTCCCCTCTCCCAAAAGATAGGTTGAAGTCCTAATTTGCCAGTATCTCAGAAAGTGATGTTACTTACAAATACAGTCCTTGCAGATGTAACTGGTTAAGATTAACTTATTCTGGCGTAGGCTGGGTCCTTAATCCAATATGACTAGTGTTTGTTTGTTGTTGTTTTAAATATATTTTTATTGATTTCAGAGAGGAAGGGAGAGGGAGAGGGAGAGAGAAACATCAATGATGAGAGAGAATCCCTGATTGCCTGCCTTCCACAAGTCCCACACTGGGGATGAGCCTGAAAGCTAGGCATGTGCCCTGACCGGAATTGAACCATGACTTCCTGGTTCATAGGCCAATGCTCAACCACTGAGCCATGCTGGTCAGTAGCTAGAAGAGACAAAAAAGTGCCACCCAGAGTCTCATGGGAGCATGGCCTTGCCACCTTTTCAGACTGCTGGCCTCCAGAACTGTGAGATAAGACATTTGTTCCTCTGAGCCATCCAGAATGTGGGACTCTACTCCAGCGGCCCAGCGCCACTAACAGCCGGGTATGCTTTTGCACTGTGCTTCTGGTCTTGCAGCCAAATTTAAAGTGTAGCCTGGCTTTCTGCTGTTCCCCTGACATTTCTCAGTGTCCTGAACTCAATAAGCAAATCTAGTTCTTTAGTGTTAGTTTATGTCAGGCCCAATTAGGATGAAAATTCTACTGTTAAAAACAACTTAATATATGCCAAAACACTTAAAATGGCATAAACACAGCTAATTATTTTGTTTTACTAAATATAGGAATATGAATTCTTGCATTTTAATGTGTTTTGTTTTTAACTATGTTTTCTAAATAATTTTAATAGCTAATTCCTAGTTCCCCAACCACAAAATAATATTATGAAGTTATATTCTATGAATCAGTAAATACACCAATTTACTCTAAATGTGATGCAATGTTCTTTTCTTTCTTTTTTTTTTTTTTTTTGGCTCTCTATGGAGTAACTGATTTTATGGTTTTCTTGGTCTCTCTCCATCTTGTTTTGTTTTAGAACCATATACATCTTTCTACTTTTTCGTGTTTCACATGATCAGTATTAATTGAAAGTTGTCCCAGGTATTAAAGCAGTGTGGTCTCTGGACAAAAGAAATACAAACTATTTTCCTTACCTTATATTTTCATAGAAAGCTTGCCTGATGCAGGTTTTTTGGTATAATTGCTTTAGGTACCATGGCATTTATTGGAGTTTAAGCACAATAGCCTCCTTTTCTGGACCCACTGTCCTGCTTATACAAAAACCTAGTTTATTGTTTCTGTGAAATCATGTATCTCATAACTCCAAAGAAATGTTACTACTGTCCACACAGTGCCCCAGGTTTCCTTGTTCAATTAGAAATTGTATTGATTATTCAATGTTGGTGTAGTGTGTTTTTTTTAATATTTGTGGGAAGTGTTAATTTCCCTCTGCATGGATTGGATACAAGACAGCTATCAGTCTTCATTGATTCATTGGCCTATGATGATTCACCAGACAGCTCGTCTTCAGGACTTAAACTGAACCTTTGGGTTCTCAGGTTCTGGGGCCTCCCTGGCCTTAACATGCCAGGAGCACCACACGCAGGCAGAGTGCCAGCTCATCTAGCCCTGACTGGGCTTTGACCTCTCACCCAGCTTTGTTGACGAGGCCTTTGACATTTCTAGTGGTCTGTGATCCAATCTTTTCTCCATGTTTGAGTTTTGTTCTGCATCCTCTGAGACATACCCTGAATGCATAACTTGATTTTATATGATTTTGAACATTAGTAAGTGAATTTATGTATATCCTCCTAAGACTTACTTTTTAAAAATGGTGTTCAATATTTTTTGTAATGAGTGAGTTTTCCATGTTCATGCATGCAACTGAAGTTCCTTCATCTTCACTGCTGTCTAGTTTTCCCTTATTTGCCTGAACTTAAGGTAATCTTGTTTGGCATTTGGGGAGTTTCCAGTATTTTGTTGTTCTAAGTATTGTTGCTAAGGTGTGTCCTTGTCATATCTCCTGCAGCCCGTGTGTAGGACTTTGTTCAAGGCAGGGCTTCCCGATCATGGCAACCAGGGAGAATGACATTCTATATGGCACATTGGAAAAATCAAGGTCACTTTCTGCCATGAAGGACCAACCCAGCAGGACAAAACTATCTGCTCTGTCCCATGAGTGCAAGGGATCTGTGTCACAGTGTGTTTGTAACCCATTCATGGTCCATAGGTTGGGATGCTGAAGTTGCTAATTCTCAGAGTACTAGAATCTTTACCTCTGCTACCTTATTGCAAATGGCTGACCAAAGTGTTTTGTGGAGTCCAGCACTTTCTTATCCTTGATGTAGTTTGTAGTATTGCACACACACACATAAACTGGACTGTTTCACAACTGGTTCCAACCCTTTCTGAGGAACTTTAATCCTACGTGTCCATGCATCACGGTCCCTCATCATCCCTGCTTTGGTCAGGCCACCCTTCTTCCCTCACATGCTGTGATTTCCTTCTCTGCCTGGCAAATGCCGATTCAGTTGGTACAGTTGAAAAGTATAGGCATATTCATCCCCATCATTTCCACAAAGACTGGTTAAGCATTTCTTCCTCTAGATCCCTGAGGCACAGGGATTTGGGACCACTGACCTGAACTAGAAGAGTCAGAAACACGCCCCCCCCCCCCACCCCCCTAACGCACACACACACACCCAGAGGAGAGGTGTGGGAGTTGGCTCTTACAGATAGGGCAATAGTTGCCTGGTGGATAAGGTATGGATGGATATTCCCAAGAGAAGGTGCAAATTAGGCAAAATCTGCAGATATAGAAAACCAGGGATGTTCTGAAAGGTGACAAATGTAAATTAGCTGGTGTTGTGGGTACAGTGACAAGAGATGAAGATGAATGGTATGAATAGGTCAAATTGAAAAATTTTTTAAATTATTTATTTATTTTTTTAATTGTTTGAAGTATTACAAATAGTAGTACATATGTCTCCTTTTTTTTTCCCCATTGACCTCCCCCCAGCCTCCCCTTCCCCCCAGTACATGCCTTTACCTGCCCCCCGCCCCCCCGCCCCAGTGTCTTTTATCCATTGGTTATGCTTATATGCATGCGTGCAAGTCCTTTGGTTGATCTCTTACAGCACCACCCCCCCGCCCCCCCCCCGCCCTGCAAAACCTCCTCTGCCTTCCCGCTGTAGTTTGACAGTCTGATAAATGCTTCTTTGCCTCTGTATCTATTTTTTTCCCCTTTTCTTTCCTTTAAAAAATCTTGCCTCTGCAGACTAGAAATAAACGTATAATAACAAAAAATGTTTGAGTCCCAATTTCAGGTCAAATTGAAATTTTTATCCTAGCAGATGAATTCAGGATTTCAGGTGCATGGACAGATTTGAGCCGAAGGGGAGACACAGCTCAGTTCTAGACATACACATGAAGGTCTGATAGCTGCTTGGAAATCCATTGAAAGTAAAGGGAGAGGTCTGGGTCTGGAATAGAGATCTCAGAACAGTTTGAAGCCATGGGAATGAATAAGATCCTGACTGAAGAAAGAGTGAAAACTCCAGCTACCAAATAGCTTGGTACATGAGACAAGCTATCCTATATAATAAAGAGGTAATATGCAAATTAACCCTCACACCCTCACAACATGGCTGCCTAGGACCAGGCCAGCAGGGGGGTTAGTGAAGGACAACCAAATGACTGAATAGCAGGCTGCGTGGGGCAACCAGGCCTGCAGGGGAGGGCAGTTGGGGGTGACCAGGCCTGCAGGGGAGGGCAATTGGGGGTGATCGGGCCAGCAGGGGAGCAGTTAGGTGTCAATCAGGCTGGCAGGGGAACAGTTAGGGGCAATCAGGCAGCCAGGCAGGAAAGTGTTTAGAAGCCAGCAGTCCCGGATTGTGAGAGGAATGTCCCAGATTGGAGAGGGTGCAGGCTGGGCTGAGGGACACCTCCCCAGTGCACGAATTTCATGCATCAGGCCTCTAGTAGTTCATAATTAGTATAAATATGAACTACTAGTTCATAATTAGTATAATGTAGCAATTAAGAAAAATGACAAAATAATTTTCTTATTTCATTGAGTAAAAAGCTCTCTTTTTCTTTTAAATTAATTTTGCAAAAATACAAAAATGCTTAGCATAGATTTTTCTCAACCATCTCAATCCACACCTAATGGGATTAGACGCAGTATAAATTTCACCGGTGGGGGTGAAAGGGTAATTTAGACTCTGTATTCCTGCATGGTGACTGTCAGAGGAGGGCTGCCAACTTTGCCAACTGGGTGGCTGTTTTGTAATTTAGACACAATAAATCTAAGCCAAGCAAATTTCCTTCTAGAAACTTGAATTGCCTCCTTAGCAGAATGATGAGAGTTAGATGTAAGCTGTGGGGTTAGATGAGAGCTTTAGAAAAGGTACCCAGAGGACTCTATTAATTGCACTCTTGTTTAAAATGTAATATAGTTTTTATTCTCAGGAAACTTTGGTAGTAAATTTCCTATAAGCATCAGCTTATGAGTTAGAGGACTGAATGGTGCTTTGGAGGTTTTGTTCTACAGGCAGTAGAGGCAGTATTCATAGAGCGATCATCTCTCCTCCTGTTTCATGTGTGCAGGTCTGACAGGGGCAGAGAGCTTGCTCATGTTGTACAAGATGTGAGTAGGGCTTATAATCTATCTATAAGCTAAAAGTAGCAAGAAAACAATAAAACACATCTACACTAATAAAAGAGTAACATGCTAGTTGACCGTACCTTCGCAACGCCCACCAGCTAATCAGGAGTGAGTATGCAAATTAACCCAACAAAGATGGCAAGTTAATTTGCATATGCAGGCGCCGAGTGGCTGGGGAGGGGTGGGACGCTTGTGTCATCGCCATGATGATGATGCAGGCATTCCGCACCACCCCAGCTGCTCCGGGCCTCTGAGCAGCGTGGGAAGGCTGAAAGGCGGCTCCAGGCTGGAGTGGAAAGGCAGCTCCGGGCCGGAATGAAAAGGTGGCTCTGGCTAGAGCGAAGGCGGTGCCAGCAGCCAGGGGAAGGAAGGCCCATTCTTGCAGAATCTTCGTGCATCGGGCCTCTAGTTTTTACATAGTGGACCCTGTGTGCCAGGCACCATCCAAGCCCACTGATGAATCAACTCCCTGTGTGGTCCTGGGCCTGTGAGCTGGACCTCAGGATGAAGAAGGCCCAGAGATGTGAGTCACCTGGATCCAGGAGTCTAACCTGGGCCATTGGGCGTTAGGGTCCACACACTGAACCATGTGCTCGCTAGAGCACCTACTGTGTGCCAGGAACCCTTCTAGACTCCAGTGAGTCCCCAATAAACAGTACAGACTTTGGCCCCCAGAGCCTGACTCCTTGAAGCTTATATGCCATGGGTCAGGATGTGGGAAAATGGCTTAAAATAATACTTGAAGTAAAAGAATGTTATATGTTATTTATGACTAGGATGTTTAAACTGGCTAACATATGCTTTTGGGGAAGAAATAAGCCATTAGTTGCATCTGATAAACAGAGTTAATTAAAATCATCTTTTCAGTCATACACTAGCCAAGAAGACCTGTTTTTTCTTTTACTATATAAATGTAATGCTGAGCTCCCAGTGCCAAGACCAATTTAATTCACTTGCTCAATTACAAGTTAAAAGAAAGAACTTTCATAGCATATTAGCTGTCTGCTACTTTGGGGTAATGACTGGCTGAATTGATGAACTTTATATAATGATCTGTTGCTATGGCAACATGCTGCCCAGTGAGTAGAAGAGGGCATTTCATCATTACCTTATGGATAATGGTTGGAACAGCAAAGGATGCAAATACAAAAGGTTTCCTTTTATGCTGCAGTAGGCTGGATCAATGAGACAAGAACTAAGAATGGCTCTCAGGTACAGTGTCTGGGACCAGAGTCGGATGCACAAGTGGAAATAAGGTAAATTCGCTTCCCAGGCTAGTGGCCTTGGTGGCTTCAGGGATTCTCCAGCCTGTCACAGATCACTGTGTCAGAATTGCCAGTTGTCCCTTCAGTTTTAATTTTGGTACTGGATTCAGCACGGGGAAAGCAGAATAATAAACATTCCTTTCAAACATGACAAACGTTAGAGAAACAATAAGAGGAAAATGGAGTCAAGATTAAAGATTTCACTGTCCAATGCTTTGCAATAACCATGACATCTTTATATCACATTCTTTTGAACCAGCTCTCTGTTTCTTGGAATGACTCTTTTCTTAAAAACAACAACAGAAATTCTATATATCAAGTATGTTGCCACTCCACCTTCTAAAATTTTTATTGCATCTTAGAGGAAAAAATATCTATTTATTATGAGTTTTGGAACTGTTGCAAGCTGCTGTTCTTAAGTTAATTTTTTGGCATCTTTTTCATTTTACAGGGTCACTATACACATAGGGTATAATGACTTCCACTCTATTGTTTCATTTTTTTTTAAACTTTAGTGAATGAAGGAAGGCTGTCTTTCATTCAAGTATGAAAAATAAACATTATTTAATTCACAGCAATAGTAAACATTTTATTGAGTTGACCACATTTCTTTTTTTTTTTTTTCATCTCTCCCTCGCTCCTTTCTTCCTGCCCTCCTCCTTTCCTACAAAAGGATTTTTTTTTCATAAAATCTTGAATTTTGGTGAGACTGAAATTCTACAAATCCTCCAAAAAGAAATACATTATGATCAGCGACCTTTTCCTCAGATACTTGAAAGTTCATTCTTGAGTGTTCATTAGTTCTCTTTAATTTCCCTTAAAGATCACCAGAGTCATTAGCCAAAAGGTCGTGAGCAATAACATCAACTATATGAGTTATTGGATAATGTTTATCAAAATGCATCAGTTCTTCACAATGTTATATGTCCCGCATCATCTCCTGTTCTTTTCTACCCTATAACCATATGTATAGCTTATAGGCATCAAATAAAAGAAATGGTAATATTTGAAAATACTCATCACTAATGTAAATTTTAGGTTGTGATCATAATAGGTAAAAAATTTGAGTCTGACATTATTTATAATACTCTTGCATTAGAATTGAGTCACATTATCTTAGAGAAATAGGGAAAATAATTTACAGTCTATTTTTCAAATTGCCTTGAGCAAGTATCTGGATGAAAAATCTATTTTTATATTTCCTACTCTTGACTTGGAGTCTCCATGCTAGTTCACTGGGGCTGCCAGAACAAAGATAACAAAGTACCACATACAGGGCGGATTAAACAACAGAAATGTATTTCTCACAGTCTAGAGGCTGGAATTCCAAGGTCAATGTGTCCTCCATGGGGGTGCACAGGTCTGTATCCTAATTTCCTCTTCTTATAAAGACACCAGTTACATTGGATTAGGGACCACCCATATGACCTAACTTTATTTTCATTACTATGTTAAAGGCCCTGTAGCAAAGTACAGTCACAGTCTGAGATACTAGGAATTAGGACTTCAACATATGAATTTTGTGTCCATAACAGTCCCTATCTGATTATAAGGCATATTTTCATACCAAATGATATAGACTGTTATACTTGACCATCTCTATCAAGATGCAAAATAGAACCTTGTTAAAACTGCTAAATTCATGTTAGTTGGCAAACTGAACATTGATAGTTTTTCTCAAAGTCAAACATGGTTAATTTTCTTTTTTTGTTGTTTTTGTTTGTTTGTTTTCTATATATGGTTACTTTTCAACAACTACTAACTGAATTACGTGCATTAGAGCTTACAGTAGACAGAGCTTGTATTACATACAGCAATTAGCAGTTTAAGGTTCTTACTTTAATTGTAAATGTTTTCATTTAAACAAATCTTTGCCACCTTAAATCCTCCCTCTTTTTTTTTTTCTAATAGAATCGAAATAGATTTTTTAAAATCAGATTATTTATTTTTTGCTTCCTGAGCTTGTGGAAATGAGAGCCTCAAGCCTGATAGAGAAGTCAGTTCTGTCCTGGGCTTGGCCCCACTTATACATTAATTATCTGTGTTTTGAATTCCATAAGATAAGCACATGTTTATAAATCATGGCTTAATCTTTGCCTTGAATAACAACTGCCATTGAGTACACTGTTTTATCAGTCCACCTGATCTTTTAGGAAGTCATCAGCTATACAATTACTGACTCACCATTATAGGAATTGAATATTACCTTTATATGCTTTCAAAACAAAAATGCCTCTGCAGGTACAGAAACCAGTCCTTGATTGATATGATGGGGACCTAAATTCTGGCCCAATAGTCTGATCTTTCTAATTCAGCCTTTCTGGGCTTTGCTTTTCTCACCTGCCAAATTCAAAATATTTTTGTGGGTCCCTTCCAACTTTAATGTCCTGTGACCATTTGAAATTGTAGTTTAGAAAACAAAATGATGGTACATGATTTGCCTTGGAGGTGGCCCTACCAATGAGATCACTCATTGTCCCAAGTAAATGATTCAGAAAAGGGACTGAATGCAGAAAATGAAGGCGGTCAATATTTTTTGATGTGTACATCAAGATAGCCACCTGTGCTTTTCTTTTCATGTTAGCTTCATTTTGAAACAATTTGTTAGATTTTATTCCTGTTTGCATTAGCTTTAACGGGTTGATTATTCCAGCTGTGTTTGATGAGAGATCCCATCACCTACACCTTTCTATTTGAAGGTAGTTCAGGGTCATTTGTTTTCTCAGCTTTGACCAGTTTTCAAAATCCTGCTGTAGCTCTGTCTCTTTCCCAGTGAGTGTTTATAGTGTTCAGTTTGAGAGATAAACTATAAATATATGACTCTCAGATGTGTCCATACCATTTTTAGTAGTTGACATCTCCGTCCCCTCCCCTCCCCTCCCTCCCCCTCCCTTCCCTCCCAACCCCTCCCCTCCCTCCCCCTCCCTTCCCTCCCAACCCCTCCCCTCCCCTCCCTCCCCCTCCCTTCCCTCCCAACCCCTCCTCTCCCCTCCCTCCCCCTCCCTTCCCTCCCAACCCCTCCCCTCCCCACCCTCCCCCTCCCTTCCCAACCCCTCCCCTCCCCTCCCATGGAGCTTAAGGTCAAGTGTAGAAGTCACAATGCAAGTGAATTAGCAATTAAACTGTGATAAATGTTATAAAGCAAAACAACAACAAATGAAGGGCTCTGAAGGTCCCATTGTTGTGCAAATCATTGGTCTCTTTCATGATCTGACCCTGCCCTCCTGCCGAGAAAGAAACAATGACTTTGCCACATCCTTGTCCAGAGAAAGTGTGCTTCAGCCTTGTGTTGAATAAGGAGGGGAGGACACTGGACTGGAGCCTGATGGAGCATAGAAGGTTTGATGCACCCTCTACTTGTCAAGGTGCTGGCTGGTGGGGATTCTAAGAATCCGCTCCAGAGTCCCTGATTACATTTCTACTTCAGTATAGTGGTGTCATTAGTGTTGTGGGATTTAGAAATGTCACTCCTTAAACCCCCTCTTCTCTAAAATGGAGAATTACTCAGGCTTTCTTTTTATTTGATTTAATTTATTCAAGGAGAATTGTATTTCTTGGAATTCTTTGAAATTATTTGGTTATTTTGTGTTTCAAATTACCCATTTGTATGTAGTAAAATTGTGTGACGTGATGGAGATGTTAACTAACACAAGGATGGCAATCATTGCAATATCTAAAAGTAGCAAATCAACACATTGCACGCCTTAAACACATTGTACAAAATGTTATATGTCTTATTATATCTCCATTTTAAATAATTTCTATATATTCACGATTAATCATTCTTTAAGGAAGTTGAGCACCTATTATGTGCCAGCCACCAGACCAGGCCCCTGAGATGGAAAGAACAAGATCCCATCCCTGCCCGTGGGAGATGTCCCTTGTAGAAAGACAAGTCAGTGGTGGAAGAATGCCCTGACTTGGGTGTTATGGGCACCACAGGAGGAAACTTGTGCCTGGGAGTGTGCGGAGGGGCCAGAGAAGACTGTCAGCCATCTGAACTAGGACAAAAAGACAGCAGGCTTCAGAGCAGGGTGGCTGGGAGGCCACTTCAGGCAAAGGACCTGCCTGTGCAGGGACCAGGGCAATGCAGGCTCTCTGTGCTGCAAGCGCCCCCTGGTGACCAGCACAGGGAGGTGACGGGGAGGGGAGCAGAAGGTGAAGAAACACACAGGCCCAGCAAGGCCCATAGATGTCTCAGATGGTGCCTACGCCTCATGCAGAAGATCTGAGGCAAGAGACAGCGTGGTTGCCTGCGGGGAGTAGAGTGAGTATTCTGGAGACATCCAGGTGAGAAAGGTGTTCTACGCTTAGGTGACAGTGTTCTGGCCATGGAGCGAGAACAACGTGCAGAAGGAAGAAGGAAAGGCTTCAAGGAACCAAAAGAGCTTCATAAATGCTGTGGGGAAGGGAGTTCCACATGTGCTGACCCTGGTGCCACGGGAGGGAGGGGCTTCAGGAGGCTCCTCACGGGATCAGATGCTTCAGGAGGAGGAGGAGACCCAGCAGAGGCAGAGGAGGTGGGCCACCTCCGAGTTCCACACTGAGCACCACTCTCTGAGGTGCTTCTAAGCCACGCGGTGTTGTCACATCCAGGTCAGCCGGAAAACCAGATCCCGGTGTGCAGAAAATATGCTGGCAAGTTTTGATCTGTGATGGTTATTTCTTTGAAGTCATTTTATTAAAGATCTTTTTAAAAATCTTTACGTGCAATTGCTTAGGAGTTTGAAATGCATGTCAGTGTACTGACATTTGAACAATTATTTAGGCAGGTTTCGCAGAGTAATAATCTACCAAAAATACCTGTTAAGCAGTAAGGGGTCTTTGCTAAGCTGTAGCATAGGATTTAGTTCTCTAAGCTGTGTTTCCCGTGAAAATAGTGTAGTAACAGACAGGAGATGAGGATTCACCAGCTGGACTCCCCTCTCCTTTGTCCCCTCCCCGCCCCACTCCTCCATTTCTATAAAATGCTCTGTTTTGCACCAAGAGTCTCTTATTTAAGCTCTCATAGGAGCCTTGCCATCACCGCCACCCTGTGAGAGCCTGGCCATCCACTGGCTCGTTCAGTGTTTCCTGATGTCCCTGTCGCTGCTCCACAGGAGGCTGTCACCTCCCTCTGCTGGTGAGGACCTCCTCTCAGGGTGCTGTGGCTGAAACATCGCTGCTCACTCACCTTCCTGAAATGCCCACCTTGTCCCGGTCACTGCCTTGATGCCTTGTGTTCATTCATGCTTTGCACTATGCCGGGCAGGAAGACCCTGAGTCAATGAAGGCGAATTCCCCACCAGCTGGGAACTGTGATTTCCAAGTCAAAATTAAGTTGACTTGCACAGTAAAGTCAAACAAATTTTCTTTAACACTTAAATCTATGTGCTGTGTATTTATTAAAATGTCTGCCTGCCTGTTCCACAGACTGCCCCCTCCCTCCATTCCCCATCCCCCTCTCTTTCTCTCCTGCTCACAAACACATACTCCTCCCCCCCAGCAAAAGACAGATACTGTGTTTTTCATCATCTCAGCATACAGCAGAATTATGCTTTTTATGCTTGAACTTTCTCAAACACATTAACCAGTTGGCTTAAAATAAAATTAAGTAATAGTTTACTAATAGTGCATGCATTATTTTGCAGTCAGTTCATAATACATGTTCACAGGAGATGTTTCAGATAGCCATTTTTAAATAAATTCAGGACAACATATGTCTGCATAAGTATTTTTCCTTTAAATGTAAACATCCTTTCTCTGTAAAAGTAAACATCTCTAAGGACTTTCACGAAAACAAAAAAACTGGAAGTATTTTCTGTCCAGAGCCTTCCAAGATGAATGATTGACAGGAGGCCTTGGAGCCAAAGGGTTATGATTTACTTTTGGTTTTAGGTCGCTTCTTACCCATTTTCTGTGTGCAGAATAAGAATGCTGGAAACCTTGGACCCCGATGGGTTTTATTCAGTCAGTGCCTTCAGGATGACTTGAGGAATTGATGACATGTTGGGGAGGTGCTTCTAGGCAGGGGTGGGCAAACTTTTTGACTCGAGGGCCACAATGGGTTCTTAAACTGGACCAGAGGGCCGGAACAAAAGCATGGATGGAGTGTTTGTGTGAACTAATATAAATTCAAAGTAACGGAGCGGAGGGCAGAGCAAGAGAACCGGATAGAACAGCCAGATCTGGCCCGCGGGCCGTAGTTTGCCCACGGCTGTTCTAGAGGGTTGGGTTCATGCACTGGGTTTGCAGGCTGATAGCAGGGGCCTAGCCCCAGGGGCAATAGCATGTGTTTTAATTCTATGTCCCTGACACATGGCATTGATCCCTCACTGGCTGAAAGGCCCTTCTTCCGTGCCCCTCACAGCCAATCTGGGGATGGTCAGGGACACTCATCCTTGGGCAGTGCTTAAAAATAAGGAGCAGACACATGTGGTGAACAGAGAAACTGCAGATGGAACTGCAGGGTCCAGGTCAGGAGTGGATGTTTATCATACAGGTTAGAAGACTTTGGGGAGCTGAGACCAAGAAAAGCATCCCCAAGAAGAACATCAGAGCTAAAGAGGAAGGGGTTGATGTAAACTGGGAGGAAGGGGACAGAGCAGGGCAGGATGGAAAAGGGTCAGCCTTCACTGTCCTGCAGATTTGCAGTTGCTCATGGCCTGGCATCTGCCTTCCTGCGGTGGCAAAGTCAGGACCTCTGACACTGGAAATCCAAGATTGTCTCTTAGAATTTCTGTCACCTGATGGTCCCCAGGGGGTGGGTGGCTCCTTTGAGCTGCAGTAAGCGCTGGTCTCCAGACTTGCTGCAGGACGAGGCAGATGGTAGCTGAGTGTTCTCTTTCCTGGCTGCATGCTAGGTCTGCTGAGAGCTGTAAAAATGCCTGGCGCCCAGGCCCACACCCAGTGCAGCTGATTGACTAGGTCTGGGTTGGGGCCCCAGCAACAGCATTTTCAAAGCTCCTCAGATGATTCTCTGAGCGGCCAGGCTGGGAGGCCCGCTGACCTCATGTCCTTCCTTCCCTGTTGCCTTTGCAGATTATGGCACCATTAAGAAGGTGCGGGCGCCACTGACTGCGACCTCGGGGAGCTGTGTGCTGGAAGAGATCGAGCTCTTTCCGGAGAGGCGGAGGGAGCCCATCCGGAGCCTGCAGATCCTGCACAGCCAGAGTGTCCTGTTTGTGGGCCTGCGGGAGCATGTGGCCAGGATCCCGCTGAAGAGGTGCCCGTTCCACCGCACGCGCAGGTAGGGCAGCCCCAGGTCCATCCTGCACGCTCTGCCCCCGTGGCCATGCCACCAGAGAGATGGCCCTGCCTTCCTGCGGGGACGTTTCTTCAAAACCCTCTGCATCCTGGGAGTCAGGACAGGGGCCTTCACATTCCCTGGGGCTGAATGGCAGCCGGGCCTAAACGTCCCTGTGTCCTGACTCCCAGGATGCAGAGGGTTTTGAAGAAAACGGATTTACTGTGATGAACATAACCCACCAGTGTCTGCAGAGGAGGAGCCATATTATTACATCGGCAAGCAACGGTCAGGGCTACAACAAGTTATTCAGCGCCTTAGAACACTCAGTGATAATGCTGGTCATTGGTATTCCTGCATTAATTTGGCACAAGTTTAATTTTATTTGTGTAATGCATGTGTGCATGTGTGTATGTGTGTGCGTGTACGCGTTCTCTCTATATATGTTAGAATATATGTATCAGAACTATATGAAGTATGTGTCCTCTTAACCCAAAGTTAATTCCCCCAAAGTGGCAATGGCACCCCCTTTCTGGGCAGTCTTCACGGTTCTGTCCTGGGCACTCGCTGTCTTGGGATGCTGTCCCTCTCCCGAGGCTCCAGATTTACTCAGCCTGCTGGGAGGAGGGAAGGAGAAGGGAATTACTACAGGCTCGGGGAACCCATGTACCAGCACACCTTTCCTCACTGCCTCGGCCAGTCTTCTCACCCACCATGTGGTGTCCACTATCAACCCAGTGCTATTTGAAGCGCAGTTTGTGAAAACGCAGGCCCAGGTGCTGGGGAAGCTGCAAGCTTCTGTGTACCCCATACATTTGACCAGCCCTGTAATGTTGGAATACTGCATAAATGCTCTGGCCCCTGATACAAGATTGGCTGTGGGGAAATCATAACCTTCAATGTCCATAGGGATCAGGGCTCTTATTAATACCAGTCCCCAAAACAAGGCATCAGTGCAGCCTTGGTGTAGAAGTGGATGTTTAGATATATCACTCACAAGCACCATACACAGGTCATTGTTTCTCAAACCAGGCACCCAGTGGCACTAGCTTTGGGTTCAGAGGCTGTGAGTGACATGACAGACCTGCACATGCTGTTTCTTGATCTGGTCACTACAGTATTTTACACCCCGCTTTCTTACCTAGCATGCAAATTACTGTAGAATAAAATGGAATGATGTGCAGAGTGAAAAATCTAAACCACTCTGCAAAGTGTAGAAGGAAGGTTTTATGTATTGGAATATCTCCTTCTGGATCATTCTAGAAAATGAAGTCTGTACTATCATACCTTCATTGGTAATAGAGTGTTGAGAAATAACGTTAGGGACCTTCTAGCTAATAACAACTCTATTGCGAGCATTAATACTGGATGGTGATATTTATTACCAACTATCTTTTATAGAGCACCTTTTTCCTAACATTAACCAATGATTGCTTAAAACTTGTTTGGATTTGTGTTCCCTGCCAGACTAATTTAAGCCAGGGATTATCCTGCCAGTTGCTGATGACTCATTGGGGGACAGACAGGGAGAGGTGGGGTCTTGCTAACAGACATGTCACACATCAGAATGCATTAGAAGGGCACCAGTCTTGCAACTCCATCCCCATGAGCTCTGAGATCCAACATGGACTTCTTCAGGGGTGTGACCCAGATTACTGTGCACAAAGACACAGGCCTGTGCTGTATGTCAGGTGTTTCTGGCGCCAGATTGGGAGTTCATGGCTTGTAAAGCATGAGGCCATTCATCCTCTCATGGTGCTTGCCTTCATTGGACTTGGGTTCCCGGTGCTCAGCTCCTTGTAGGTAAGGAAGCCAAGTCCTGCATCAGATCCCGGAAGCCAGGCCTCATCATGCCCTCTCGTGCCTCGTACACGACTGCCCTTCAAGTCTGGTCATGAATCCACAGGAGCGACACAGCTCCTCTTTCTGTCCAGGAAATTAAGGCCACTTGTCTGTCATCATCAGGCTCCTGCAGAGCGAAGATTTTACTGTTACATCCAGAGCTGTCTCCCTGCTGGTTACTCGTCCACTCGCTCAGCAGAGAGAGACTGTGACTTCACTTGTAGATTGATGGACTGTGGTCTCTGTGTGCCCACTCTCAGTGGGGGGTAGTTTGGGTCTGACCCTTAGCAATTCCACTTGAGAAAAGAAAATCTTCATTTTAACTCAAGAGTTTCTTTGGATTCTTTCCAATGTTTCTCTGCCATCCTCCTATAGAAAGACAGAAAAATCTCCCTAGTGAAAATTAACTGGGGAAAAGAATCAATTTTTAAGAAACAAATATCTATGTGACCAGATTTTCTTTATATGAATTATGTGGGGGAATTTTTTTTTTTTTGACAAAAGCAATGTGGATTTCTCAGAAATATGCCTAGGGAATTATACAAAATAGGAACAGAAAAACAATTGAGTAACAGGAGGTTACTGATCTCTTCTTTAAATAAACTTTCTGTAGTACAATGTACTAGTAAGTCATTTTAGCTGCTACTAGAAACTCAATTTTATTAATGAATTTTGAAGTGTTTAAGAAGAAAAATTGAGCTTAAGTAATCATATTTCCATTTTTCATTTCTTAGAATACCTTTTCTTCAAAGGCAATGCATAGTTTGATGAACGTGTGTAAATGATAACAATTCATACAATTCCACAACTTTTATTTGTTTGGCATCATGCTGGATTTTATCACCACTTGATCATTTTATCATGTCAATCATGCACACTGAGTGTAAAGTCATATATTATCTCTATTTTTCAAATGAAGAAATAGTAGCTTCGATTTTTGGTGTCCTGCTCAAGGTCACATGGCTCCAGTGACATGAAGCCCAGGTTCAGAGCTGGGAGTTGCTGCACCTATGGCCTAGGCTTCATCTTTGGTTCTCTGCCTCTTTCCTCTCTGTTATTTACTTCTTTTTTTAAAAAAAATATATATTTTTATTATTGATTTCAGAAAGGAAAGGGGCGGGGAGAGAGAGAGATTAATTAATGATGGGAGAGAACCACTGATCGGCTGCCTCCTGCACGCCTCCCCCATTGGGATTGAGCCTGCAGCCTGGGCATGTGCCCTGACCTGCTATTTCCTTTATAACCTAACGAGAAAACCTCAGTTCTTGTGGAACAGTAAAACCCCCTTTACAGAAAAGAGTAGTGATATAAAACATTAGCCAAAAGATTGGAAACCCTTGGGCCTTAGGTGTTTGTTTTGTTTTGTTTGTGCTTTATTATAAAAACTAACTGGGAAGAGGAGCAAAGCCGAAAACTGGAAGAATCATAGCCTATAAATAAAACAGAGGACACAAGCTTTTTAAATTTTGCTTTATAAAACTGGGATATGTGTGTGTGTGTGTGTGTGTGTGTGTGTGTGTGTAACCATTAAAATAAGGAACTTGGCTCTATTGGAGAATGGGTATCTAGTCTTCCTTAATTCAGTCAACCTGTACTAGTTATCATTTAGTTAAAGAAATTAACACCTCATTATTAAGAAAATTAGTATGGAAATTAAGACATTTATTGCTTGAAAGGGGAAATTTTTAAAAGGTGAAGTTAATTGGTTGGCACTGTTATTAATTACATATTCTCTAAAGACTGCATCTGCCTTATGGGAGAAATATAGACTTGCAGAAAGAAATTGCAGGATCCCCACAGTGTCCCCAGCAAGACAACCTTGGCCATTCAGGTATGAATCACATAAGCATTCAGAAAGACGTTTTGACATGTACTCATTTTACAAACTATTCTCCCTTTCATATGAATTTAATATTTCCCAAATCTCAATGTCTTGAGTTTTTGTTTGTGTTGGCGTCGGTGTGGCCTCTAAAGACTGTCCATTTTCCTTAGTTAAGTCATTGCTAGTATATTTATTGAACTTAATATGTGCCAAGCACCAAGCCAGGCCCTGAGTGGATGATGACAAATGAGGCAGCCCTGACCTTGTCATGGGGCTCAGAATCTAATGAGAAATTCTGGCATAAATAAAATCTCCAGAATATCTATTGTTGATTTGAGCCAACGGGCCTTGGAGTTACCTTAGAGTTTATCCCCAGCTCAATTTATCATTACAGCTGATCTCAGATGGACTACATGAGGACCTAATCTCTGAGCCTGACATCCCTGTCCAATTACTTTTACAGTTGTCTTGGAATCACTCCCAGTGTTCCAGTCCCAAATTTCCAATAGTGAGGGAGTGAATCAACAAGTTATGATATACGTATTCAGTCGATTATTTGCTCAGTGGCTTATTCTGAAGCCATTAAACGATGACTATGAAGACATCTGTGACGTGATAGTAATTGGAAAAAGGAACACATTATGTGTATGTCAACATTACAACTGTTTAAAAAGTAGAACGGGGAAAGACAAAGTACATTCATCACCATGCTCATTACGATTGTGAAGAGTGCCTTATAAAGGGGTCTAAGGTGGGCTGGGGCTGGAACCCAGTGTCTTCCAGCAAAGTCACAGTAAATCCCTGGGTCCGGGGGAGGGTGGAAAAGGAATGGATAAAATGTGTAGAAGGTGTGCTTGACTTGTGGATTCAGAAACAGAAGTCATGCTAATGTTCTGTAATAGGGAGAAATGTGGGTGTTGTGGGGCCTGAAGCTTATACCATTTGGGGACAGTTCTCACTAAATAAAAGAATATCAAATTATAAGTGCAAAATGAATGGGTTTAATTGCAGTGCCTTAAAGGGCCTCATGAAATGAAGAAGTAAAAACTTCAGGAAATAAAGCTGCTTTGGCTTCATTGTAAATCCACCTCTGGCAATGATATAAACATATATTTTGATCCAGGTGGACAATAAAAGCAAATAAAATATAAGTGCCATCTTATAGAGATGCCATGGGTTGCCCCTGCCTCTGCTATGCCCACTCTCTTTCCCTACAACCATGACTGGGTTGCTTGAATTTTTTTTTTCTTTTCCTCTTTGGCCAAAATGTTAATGTATTCATAGATTATTTATATTACTTAATCATATTATATTATAAACTAGAGGCCTGGTGCACGAAATTCGTGCATGGGGTGGGGGTGTCCCTCAGCCCAGCCTGCACCCTCTCCAATCTGGGACATCCCTCTCACAATCCAGGACTGCTGGCTCCCAACTGCTCGCCTGCTTGCCTTCCTGATTGCCCCTAACTGCTTCTGCCTGCCAGCCTGATCACCCCCTAACCACTCCCCTGCCAGCCTGATTGATGCCTAACTGCTCCCCTGCCAGCCTGTTTGCCCCTAACTGCCCTCCCCTGCAGGCCTGGTCACCCCTAACTGCCCTCCCCTGCAGGCCTGGTCCCCCCAACTGCCCTCCCCTGCAGACCCAGTCACCCCCAACTTCCCTCCTCTGCTGGCTGGGTCACCCCTAACTGCCCTCCCCAGCAGGCTTGATCACCCCCAAATGCCCTCCTTTGCAGGCCTGGTCCCTCCCAACTGCCCTCCCCTGCTGGCCTGATTTCTCCCAACTGCCCTCCCTTGCAGGCTTGGTTCCTCCCAACTGCCCTCCCCTGCTGGCCATCTTGTGGTGGCCTTCTTGTGTCCACATGGGGACAGCCATCTTGTGTGTTGGAGTGATGGTCAATCTGCATATTACTCTTTTGTTAGATAGGATAGAGGTCTGGTGCATGGGTGGGGGCCAGATGGTTTGCCCTGAAGGGTGTCCTGGATCAGTGTGGGGGTTCCTTTGGGGTGTGGGGCGGCCTGGGCAAGGGGCCTGTGGTGGTTTGCAGGCCGGCCATGCCCCCCGGCGACCCAAGCAGAGGCCCTGGAATCTGGGATTTATTTATCTTCTACAATTGAAACTTAGTAGCCTGGAGTGGAGCCAAGCATTCTGCTTGCTCCGTGGCGGCAGCCATTTCTGTTGGGATTTATGTATCTTCTATAATTGAAACTTTGTAGCCTTAAGCAGAGGCCTGGGCCGGCCAGGGCTGCAGAAGCTTGGCTTCCTCCATCGCTGCGGGCAACCCCCTCCTGCTCTTTCCAGCTCTGTGGCTGCTGCCATTTCTGTTGGAATTTATTTATCTTCTATAATTGAAACTTTGTAGCATTGAGTGGAGGCTTGGGCCAGCAAGGGCAGGCGGAAAACTTGGCTTCCTCCATCACTGGGGAAACCCAAGCCTCCCTCCTGCTCTCTGTGGCTGCAGCCATCTTGGTTGGGTTTACTTGCATATTCCCTCCTTATTGGCTGGTGGGCGTGGCTTGTGGGTATAGCGGAGGTATGGTCAATTTGCATATTACTCTTTTATTAGATAGGATTGTTATTACAATGGAGAATATGTTTCTAAGAAGAAGGTGTACTAAAAATATCCCATAGTCCTTCCAGTAGTGTAGGCTCTTAGCTCTCCTTAGGTCTGCATTAGGCAGCCAGCAGTTTTGCTCGGTTTCCTTAGGAGCAGAGCACATGTACAAGAGCAGTTTGACTTTGTTTTCCTGTGAGTGTGTTTTTTTGTTGTTGTTTCTTTTTTGCAACTGGCTGTGGTATTTATGGCATAATTGTTTAATGTTTGTTCCCTTTTACTAAATGGTAAGTTCTCTAGGTACAGTGACTATTCCTGTTTTTGCCACAGCATACTCACTGCCTTCAAAATCTAGTTCTTTCCTAGCAAGTGCTCTGAAGTATGAGCTGAATGAATGAATCACTGAAATGCTTTTAACATCCCGTGCTCAATAAATGCATTTTGTTAATGTGGCAAAAATTCTTAACACCAAAAATAAACCAATACAACGGCAGTGTGACAAAAGTAATCCAGAAAAAGTTATCCATACTTAATCTAATATGCGAAAGGATCATATTCATTAATTAGATCCAGTTTTTCAGAAATACAGTGAGAAGATTTTAATGAATATACCCATTTCCTCTTACTCAAATTAGCAAACAGCAAAACTGCCACTTATCAGAAAATTCTATTGAGGTTATGGTGTCAGGTCATTGTCACCTTCCCATCTCAGCTTTGTCCAGCTCTGACAAGCACCAATTTTAACCATTTCTGTTTGAACTTTTTAGGTGGTTAATAAATAATAATTGTATAATAAGTTAAATAATAATTTCATAACTCTGTTGATTGATTTATTGCCTTTATACATATCTTAACCCAGCCATGGGACTTTGTCTTTCTCTGCTTCAATTTCTTCTTTTTAAAGTGGGAATAAATATAGTAATTAATTGAGATATTATATTTATAAGTTCTGTGAGTGTTAAATGAGCTAATAGAATTACGGTTCTTATAACTGCTTTATATGTGGTTAACATATTTGCTGTATTAGTATTATTTTATATCATTAATATTAACCACATTGTTATTTGTACTACCTGTATAACATTCTCCCTTAACTCTATAAAGAAATTAGCCTTCCATGCTGTACTCACCTTGCTTTCCTCACATCCATTTTTTCCATATCTGACCTCTTGGTCCCTTCAGAAAGAAAATGCCCAGGTGTTCTATGCCCTGCTTGCCTGTGGGGTGATCTTCTCTATAACTTTGGCTGTATCACTGTTATGTCTGTTGGCTTCCTCCATCTCCACATTCACCTTCTATTGTATTTCTAACGTAGGGGCCCAAATCTCCATCCGATAATGCCCAGGTTGTGCATGAACTCTGTCTTTGGAGCAAAGCTAAAATAAAATATCCACTGTCTACAATACTTCTGAATAATATGTAGAATATTGTAGACAGCTACATTAAACTGATATCTTGTATACATTTCAAGCCATAATACCACAATTGCTGTTCAACAAATAATATCTTTTACTAAGGTGTTGATGATAGTGATGATGATAAAGATAGTGGTGATGATGATTATGGTGATCATAAAAATGATAACAATAATACCTCCCTATAAAAGTTGTTTATGTCTAAATGGGATAATTTGACATATCTCAGTAGGTTTTCAACAAAGAATACCTATTATTAAGGGGATGCTGGTGGTCATGGTAATGGTGGTGGAGGTGATAATAACAACTAGGGTTTTTGAGCATTGCAAAATTCCAACTTTAGCTCTGTTGATAACACCAAAAGGCTCACGTTGGTGCAGATAGTCGTTTAGTTGTCTGCCCTCTATCTTAGAAAAAAATATATAGGTGTTTCAATGAAAATCAGTTATTTAATTTTAGTTGGATACTTGCAGGTGTGCACAGATAGCTATGTTCTCTCATGTGCAGATTGAAACTTTGTTTTGCATAACTAGTTCCCATGTCAAGTCAAAAGAGTTAGGCTTGCCTTAGTCAGCATCTTTGTTTAGTTAAGCTGTCTCTCTGTTGATCCTTGGGTGTGTGTTTGCAGTGCCTGCATCGGGGCCCAGGACCCTTACTGTGGCTGGGATGTGGTGATGAAGAAGTGCACCAGCCTGGAGGAGAGCCTGAGCATGACTCAGTGGGAGCAGCCCCTGTCCACCTGTCCTGTAAGTGTCTGCGCTCTCGGGCCTCTGAGCACCCTGTCCTCAGTCACCCCGCTGTCCTCAGTCACTAACGCTCCCTTTAATGATGTCCACGCATTTTTATCTTAGAACCTTTCCTGCACACCCTGTCTGTGCTCTCTTAACTTACTCAGCTCTTCCCTTGCACGAGAGCCACGTGGGATACCTACCTAAGCTTTTTGTCTGTTTTGATGAGAAGTATCTTAGAGGAAACAGTGCTGGTTGGAAAAATGGGGTGTAATATCTCTGTTTTAGTCTTGGATTTTTATCTCCAGAGTTTGGTGTGAACCATTGTACCCTTTGTAGCATTAATAAAATAGTACCTTCCACACCCATCAATTTCCCTTGGGAGCTATAGTTCAGAAGCCAAGATAAGTAGAGCTTTTAAAAGAATGAACTAAAGGCTATTACCATGGTGCCCCATGTGGGACAGTCTTGTAGATCCTGCTGAGGGTCACAGCAAGGTCTGGGAGAGACAGCCTAATGTACATTCCCACAGTGAATTCTGCAGAACGAAGAGCAGCTCACTTGCATTTGGAGTGAGACTCTGAATCCAAGAAAACCAATTCCACATTTTCTATTGCCAATATATTTATTTGGTCCTCACTTCTAAGAACCAGCTGTTTTGTTTTTTTATTTATCTTTTTTTCTCTCTCAGGGAATATGATTAACAGCTATTAGCTTGCACACATTTGCAAATTTATTCAGTTACTTTGCTGTCATGTAACCACTGTTCTCTGTGACTGTCAGCTCCGGCATTCCTCTTTGAGACAGGGCTGAGAAGGGAAGCGCCACATTCATTATTTGAAATCAGTGCTGTTGCTTCAGTACAGAATTGCCTGAGGCCTGTGAACTTTGGGTCTGCATTCTGTCAAGGAGCTTGCTAATTCTCTTATCTAAACCTGTGTGCATTAAGACTATCCTTCCATTTGTAAGTGGGAAAACAGAGTGACATGTCGAAGGCCAGGACTATGAAAACCAGTGTCCTTCCCCAAGTGGTTGGCACGAGATGAATGTATAACCTCATCTGGGCTTCAAGCAAATCTTTGCAAGGGGGTTAGCTGATAGTCCTTTGGGTGATAGCTTCAGATCTCTGATTTTAGAAGCAAATTTTTCTGCAGTGTTTCTTGAAATAAGTCCCTTTTCATTTCTGAACAACTCTCAAGAAGCACAATGGTATTCACATTCTTTTTTTTTTTTTTTTTTAATCCTCACTGAGGTTATGTTTTTATTGATTTTAGAGAGAGAGGGAGAGAGAGAGAAACATCAATGTGAGGGAGAAACATTGATCTGTTGCCTCCCATAAGCATCACGATCAGGCATCAAACCTGCAAACTAGCTATGTACCCTGACCAGGAGTTGAACCCAAGACCTTCTGGTGCTTGAGACAGTGCTCCAACCAACTGAGCCACCCAGCCAGGGCCAGAGAAAACAACGTGGATTCTCTGAAATGCCATTCGAATGTACTATGTGTACTTTAGAAGAATCAGCACACCTTCTTCTAGATATTTGACCTTGACATTTTAATGATAGATAGCAGTTCTTTTGTTGTTGTTAATCCTGACCA
This sequence comes from Plecotus auritus, assembly GCF_963455305.1. Classification (NCBI taxonomy): domain Eukaryota; kingdom Metazoa; phylum Chordata; class Mammalia; order Chiroptera; family Vespertilionidae; genus Plecotus; species Plecotus auritus. The sequence goes on from NC_137774.1 coordinate 166,026,705, forward strand.
CAAGATATTTTTTTTCCATTGATTTTTCTTTTCTTTTTTTAAGAGAGAGTGGAAGGGAGGGGGAGAGACAGAAAGAGAGAACCACTGACATGAGAGAGACAAATCAATTGGTTGCCTCCCACACTAGCCCAAATTGGGGCCAGGGATCGAGCCTGCAACCGAGGTATATGCCCTTGACCAGAATCAAACACATATCCTACAGTCTGAGGGCCAATGCTCTAACCACTGAGCAGAACCGGCAAGGGCAATAGCAGTTCTTCGTAAGTAATGAGGCCATCAGTCTGGGACCCATGGTTGTTTTATTAAATATCTGAGGCATGCTTACTTATGTAATGCAAAATACACATGCTGCCACTTGGTTTATGACAAATATGTGTCCGGTATATGTCTACAGTAGGAAAACAGAGATGAGCCCAGCTGGTGTGGCTCAGTAGTTGTGTGTCGACTCATGAACCAGATCATATTTCCATTCCCAATCAGGTCACAAGCCTGGGTTGTGAGCTTGTTATCCCTAGTAGGGGGAGTGCAGGAGGCAGCCTATCAATGATTCTCTCTCATCATTGATGTTTCTATTTCTCTCTCTCCCTCTCCCTTCCTCTCTCTGGAATCAATTGAAAACAACAACATAAAAAGAAATGGAGTTGACCCAATATTTAAGAAATGACCAAAGGGTTGTTACTAAAGTTGTCAGTGCTACTGAGAGGAACGTTTTTGTTATAAAATCAGGAAAGGAGGAGGCTGATGTAGATCTGCCCTGGGGTTAGAGCTATCCCTCCACCTTCTCTGTTGTAAAATTATACTTGAGATGTAATTGCCGATTCACTGTCCAGAAAACACGTAACAAGGTCCTTTTTTTTTTTTTTTTTTTCTTGTTTGAGGTGATTTTCTTATACAAAACTATCCCTATCATCTCACCCTATGTAATATGTTATATTCAAGATACACTTTTAATAAGTGAACAATATGGAAAACATCTAACAACAGATAACAAATTATGTCATTGAACAATAATCAGGAAATAAAACAATGTATTTTCTCATATATGAAGGCTACCATGTAGAAAATGAGAAGTTTTGAATAACCCAACTACTATTTTAATTATGTATTCTTTTCAAACAATCTATTTCTTAGAAAGAAATGAACTAGATGAAAATTATTAACATTTATTTAGAGCAGTCTTAGTGAGGTATTTTGAAAGTCTATTAAAAATGTAATTTGCTTCTATGTTATTTTTTAGTTTTGACTGAAATGGAAAAAAGGCTTAATTTTACTCACCAAATCTACCATATTTCATCATTTCTGATATGTCATTGGTCGTGAAGTATACTACTATTTTATAAGGGGGAAAAATGCTTCCATGGATTGCAAGATGCCAGCTGATTTCAGAGATGTAAACATACATAAAATCTTATAATCAGCAAAGTACATTTCTTTATCTACATATATTTAGCCCAATAAAGCTTTATAAGCTGAGGGATTTTTAAATGAGACCAGTGCATCTTATATCCAGTTGAATAATGAGAGGAAGTCCTGTTCCATGAAGCTCAAGGTTAGAGGGGTGATGAATGTGTGGAGGTTGATACCACACTCTCTGGGGAACCCACCTTGTAAGTCCTCTCAAGCCTTGGACAAACAGCTGAGTTAGTTATTCAGCCACACCTCAGGCATAGGCTGCCATTTGCTGCTTAGAACCTCTGCTCTCCAGAGAGTTCAAGTTGCCAGTGGAACCCCAGAACCTTCCCAGGCACTTAGCAACTTAAGACCCATTTTTCCACCTCACAATCCCTATTTAAAAATGTTAATAGATTTCTGTTGTCCAGGACATAGGGCAATAGTTGACTAACTATTGACTAAAGTTCTGTTTGTTTATGTAAATGTAATGAAAACATTGTTCTCAGTTTAATAGTTTTGAAGTGCTTGAGCAAGATCTAAATCAACATATCTAGCATGATTCGAAAAATATGTACATATGTCCTGCATGGCCTGTAATGTTGCCTAACAAGAATCTACCTGGACTGTATGTGTGAATACTGTCCCCATCCTTTATGCCTCCTGGGGAGAGGAGGCATCCATGCCAGGGTTGTGTGGACACTAGAAGCCATGCCCTTGAACAGGCTACGCCCCAGCCAGGGGACTAATCTATGTAAAAATGCAACAGAATTGTACATCTTTGGTTTTTCACCCCAGTTCTTCTTGTTCCTTGGCCTTCTCACGTTAGTGGATAATTCTGCCATCACCTGATGGTCAAGCTGTTAGCACCCTGCAAATTCCCTCTCCTCCTCCTGCTCCTTCTCTCTCTTCTTTTCTTCCTCCATTTCCTTCTTCTCCTCTTCTGCCTTCTTTCCCCTCCCCCACTGTCTCCACCATCATCCTCACCAATGACTTCTGATGCTTTACTTTGAATTATTCCCCCCCACCGCCGTTCATCCATTTTTATTATAATATAAAATATTCTAAGTGGGTTCTGATTGTCTTGTGAGAGTCCTTTCATTGTTTTCTTTATGTTTGCAGACTTAACCCTTTCTGACATCCTTTTTGTATATGCTTCCTAGACGAGGAATCTCACTGTGGATGGGCACTTTGGTGCGTGGTCCCCATGGACGCCCTGCACGCACACGGATGGCAGCGCCGTGGGAACCTGCCTCTGTCGCACCCGCGCTTGCGACAGCCCGGCCCCCCAGTGTGGCGGCTGGCAGTGCACGGGCCCCCGCATGGAGATCACCAACTGCTCCAGGTGTGTGGCTCCCAACACTCAGGCCTGCTTTCACGTGTGAACTCTGACTGTAGAGGAGTTTGGGAAATCATTCCTAATATGTATCTTCCCGCCTCAAGAGAAAGGCAGAAAAAGACAGAGACACCTACCACTTCAAAACTGCGTTTTCTATGGAAGGAGATTCTAAACTCTAAAGTAGATTATAAATCTGATCCTGTTCTTGTGTCCCTCATTAGATTAAGAAAAACATTGCTCATATGCACAATATTATCAGCTTCTTTAAGGGAAACGTCTATGTCAATGACAGTCCTTTTCTGAAATATTAGACTAGTTGTCCCTTATTAGACAACACGGTCCAGCCCGTTTGTTGTGCGCTGGCCAATCCATTTGGCTCTTCACAACTGTCTCTGTTGACAGCATCAGTGACCCCCAGTGGTTACAAGGGAGAGCTGTAGGCCCCGCCCTTCTGACCTTGCCATTAGGTGGTTCTTGAGAATGAAAGCAAGTCTCAGATCAAATTTAGGCAGATACAGGAAACTGTGACATGGCTGTTTTTGTAAACATGGGGCCCCAGGTCCCTGACCCTCAGGCCTGCTGACATGTACACCTAGGAGAGGTTCACACAATGCAGATGTGATGCTCTGGCAGCTGGTCAGCCAACCTCCTAGGTGAACCAGGGGAGGCACCCTCTGTTATCATGGATATTGCACATTTTGACTAATAATTACTTCACATTAAAAAATGAAATTTTATTGGAATTCCATTTCTTAATGCCATTGTTTTTAATTCCCAATTATTGTTCCTATTCAGGCATGAATGCAGCCTCCTTACTGAATCAGACAGGGCTTTACACCAATTCCGTCTTTCTGTTTTATTTTTCTAGTTCTAAGTTTGGATGGATCTTACTTACATAAGTGGTTAGAAATGTAAGGTCAGCACTGTCACTCACTTCCCTGGGTTTTTTCAAACCTATCTGCCAAAATCATGATAAGCTAACATCAAATACTTTTGTAATGTCCTATATTAGTTAATAAACTGTTTATGCTGGCCTTTGATGTTGTTGGAGGTAAAACATTGGAAACCACCTAATTTGCAAATCAAACTTTTTGCTTAGTCAGTACTGTCAAATACTTTGCAATTTGTGCAAAGTACATCAAAGAACCTTTAAGACGACCATTCAAATGATTCTAAATTCAATCTGTTATTCTTATGTATAGGCACCTTATTTAACCCAACACACTCAAAAAGTGTTTGAAAATTTGAAATGTTGCTAATTTAATACCTTTTACAAGTATAATATTTTTGGTTATATGCTTTATCTCATCACATCATTTAAATATGTTTTCTCAATATCTTGGAGCAGCGGGATTAAAGACATTCAATTTATGAAAAGAAATCCACAATATAAATTAATTAGCTAAGCCAAATTTTACTATCAAACCATGGCCAAGTCAGACTTACTATTGATTGGAAAAATATGGTTTTATTTTATCATCAAATGAACATTTGAATGTACATCCTTATGACATTATGTCACTTCTGAATTCTAATTCTTCTCAGGGAGGGAGAAAAGGAATGGAGGGAGGGAGCGGGAAAGAGAAAGATGATTAATTGATTAAGAAATATAACTAGGTAATAAAAAGGTTGGAGGTCAAGGGTAAGCCCCAAGCCTTGACAGGCGTTTGTCATCTAAATGCATTGAGTCTCTTCAGCCTTCCAGTTGTCTAACCTATACCTTCCCTTATGGAACTTTAGGAGAAAAACCCCTGTTTGTCCTGAGATGGTCAGGAGTGCCACTGTGGCAGGAGATTTGTATTCAGGACCAATAAAGGACTTAACTGTTCTCGGGGGAAATCCATAGTTGGGGTGACCCTTGATGGGTTAGACAACCCTTGGTGCGTTAGATCCTCTCAGCTGAGTTATAGCCAACAAGCCTCTCAGCAGCTGGAAGAAGGCAAGCTCAGTCCTCAGGGCACATGTGTGGAATCCATCCACTGCTATGTGGCAGTAGCTGAGAGATAGAAGAAGCCACATCCAAGTCAAAAGGCTCTCTGCTCTATAGTATATATGAGCTCCCAACGCCCAGCTTTGTAAGATTCAATACTGGGTAACCCGGAGACATGCTCAAACAGCTTGATCCATTGAGTAGGTTCCTAGTCTTCTGCTTAGTGTTTTGTTGTTGCTGTTTGTTTGATTTTCTTTTACAGCTATACTCAATTATCTCCTCTGTCCCCGGCACCTATGGCACCATGACCACAGTAGAATTTTATATTTTATAAAAGTGCTTCATTTTATTTTTATCTTTTACTATCTCTACCTTACTGCCTATCCATATATAAATAACAACTTCAGATAAACACAATTTGCAGTCTTTCTTTATAGTCTATATCTTTGTCAAATTATAAGAAAATAGCCAAGAATCTGAATTTAAAATATCCCTCATTCATTTTTAATAAAGTTTGTTTTAAAACTCTAGATGTTACCATGTCCTATATCAATATGAGTGCTACCAAGATAATTACTGATTTTCATTGATTTTAAAAGTAAGCATTATGTGTAGGTTTAGATCATTGTTTTGTTTATATGTGTACTTTAAATTAAAACTGAAATAGTACAAGTCAAGTATACATTCTAGTATACATTCTAGAGTTTGGGGGATTCATCTCTAATTGCTTTTCAATGAATTAACATTGCTTATTAGGTTTACATTTTCAAAATTAATGTTTCTTAATAGTTTCTAATATTGCCCATTTTGAATTCTTTATAGTGCACTTAAAGTGTCACTCTTAAAGTTCCTACCCGGACTCTGACATCAGATAGCAGGGAGAAAAATCTCACAGTAACAGATCCCCAGGATGCAGTGCCTTCAGTCCCATGGCCCTGGTTCCCTCTCTCTTCACACCCGTAATCGGTGGCCCACATGGGGAAGCACCTGTATTGGGAGGTGGATGCAGACGGGGGATGGACTCTGAGCCTGTGTGACTCAGTGACTGCATTGCTTCCTTCCCCCAGGAATGGTGGCTGGACCCCCTGGACCTCCTGGTCTCCCTGCAGTACCACCTGTGGGATCGGCTTCCAGGTGCGCCAGCGGTCCTGCAGCAACCCCACGCCCCGGCACGGGGGCAGGGTGTGCGTGGGACAGAACCGAGAGGAAAGGTACGTACCGCTCTGCCCAGCATCACCGTCCTCACACTTACTATCATTCCAGTGCAGTCGGTTCCCTGTGGCTTTATTTCTGGATCTAGCTTAGCTTATCTGTGGCAACGCTTTCTGTTGAGCTGAACTGTCCTCCGCTTTTTCCTGACATCCTTAAACTTTGACCAAAGCCTTATGTTGACAGCTTCCCTGGGCTGCTGTGGTCCCTGTATAGTCCTCTTAATTGAGCAATTCCCAACGGGGTGGAGCTCCAGGGACAGTGGGCACCCTGCCCCTGTCTGTGCTGGGCTCCCTGGGGGCTCAGCAAGTGAGTTTGCTGGAGAAAGCTTGTGTTTGTTGGAATCTAGCTGCCCCAGTCTCAAAACCTACAGTTCCGTGTAGGAGTAAAGGCAGTCCTGGGTCCATGTGTACTGGCCAGATGAAGTGAAGTTCTCCATCAGAACTATACTAAGTACCTGGAGCATAGATGGGAAAATAGTCAAGGTTTTGGTTATATCTGTAACTAGTACACACTCTTCTATTAACAGATACCCTCGGTGCAGCTACGGTAGGACCGAGGGTGGGACAGTCTTTCCCGTGTGTATTTTAAGCTTTCAGCACATCCTGGGGACATTTCAGTTAAGTCTTGAATTTAACAGTTTGTTGGTTTTTATAGAATCAGACATTTGATTTTGGCCTCATAAAATCTACAGTTGTGGTATTTCACTCTCTCTTGCATATTTAAAGTACATTTCCGTTTATGGTCGTTGGAGAATATCCAAGTAGGTAATTTTCACATCACTTTCAGGGTTCTTATTCTGCCATACTCCCATAAACTTATTGTATTAGTCCCATGTGAAAAGAAAATGACTTTCAATACCTTTTAATTAAAATGTAGTAAGGCTTGTATCTAGTGATATGGATTCACTGGGAGCCTCATAAAATACTGTGTGCAGTCATTTGTTATGTGGTAAATATTTATATAGACAATGTAATATTTATATATTATACTTACATAAAGACTTACCATACAGATAATCCTCTACTATGTATTTATTATAATCTCAAAAACAACCAAACAAAATCATTTTTTCTTTCTTCACTGTGTTCCTAAATTACCGATTAAGATTTTATTCCTTTCAACTCAGAGGAACATGAGAGCTGATTTTTGCAGTGCAGGGTTGGTCATTTTTTAAGAAGTTCCCCCAAGATACTCTTGGGAAAGTATATTATTTCTGAGCTAACATTAGTTGGTGAGAAAGCTGATTATGGGAGAGCGGTCTCCCTGCTATTTCTAAGCCTTGTAAGATTTAACTTTGGTTGGTAGTAAGCCAGTCAGAGAAAGACAAATACATATGATCTCACATATATGTGGAATCTAATGAAAAAAATAACCTGACAAACAAAAATAGAAACAGAGGTATGAATATCTGGAATAGAATGACAGCTGTCAGAAGGAAGGGTGGTTGGGGGACTGGATGAAAGAAGGTGAAGGGATTAAGCAAACACACACACACACGACACATAGACACAGACAACAGTGTGGTGATAGTCAGAGGGAAAAGGGGGTGGAAGGGTAAGTGGAGGTGGCAAAGGGGGAAAATATGGGATGGAAAGACTTTGCTTGGGGCAATGGGTAAATGATATAGTGTTCAGATGATATTTTATTGAGTTGTACACTTGAAACCTGTATGGTTTTGTGAACCAATGTCACCCCAATAAATTCCTTTTTAAAATGCTATATATTGCCCTAACTGGTTTGGCTCAGTGGATAGAGCATCGGCCTGCGGACTAAAGGGTCCTGGGTTCGATTCCGGCCAAGGGCATGTACCTGGGTTGCGGGCACATCCCCAGTGGGGGGCGTGCAGGAGGCAGCTGATCGATGTCTTTCTCTCATCGATGTTTCTAACTCTCTATCCCTCTCTCTTCCTCTCTGTAAAAAATCAATAAAATATATAAAATAAAATAAAATAAAATAAAATGCTATATATTGTCATAGAATACAGCCCACTCAGGCAAAGCTACCTTCACCTGTGTGAAGCTGCTGTTAGAATCACGGCCACCTCCACACATCCCACACCTGCAGTCACCTTTCCCAGGCTAAGCACCCAGGAAGCAAGGAGCTGTTTAACTCTGGTAAACATATATGTATGTTCAGTACCCATTTACAATTGTTCTTAAAGCTTTGTTTTTAGGAAAAGATCAGAATGGCTAGTGTTTGGAGGACTTGCATATTCAAATGTTTTTTTTTTGTTTGTTTGTTTTTGTTTGTTTTTTTTTTACAGAAGAAATGCTCATTTTGGGCTAAATGAACATTTGGTTAATGGAGGAAATTTGGATTTAAGTAATAAATGGATGGGTGTTAAGAACAGGGACTATGTAAGATTTTTATAAAATTGAAGCCTTCCTATTGAATATCCTTTCTAGTGGCTTAGCAAGAGGTTAATGAAAACCAGAAAAACCAAGAACATGATATTTTTTTCTTGGTCTTCACAAGCAAATAATTCTTAGATTTGCCGTATTCTGTGGGAGGTTGGAGGTCTCCCCACCTAAGTAATATAAAGGAATACCATCCATTAGAGACATTTTAGAGTTAAACTGAAGATTAAAGGGAACCTGGTCTCCATTGGAAGGAACAGAAGGCCAAGGAATAAGCATCCACAACCATTAACACAATGACACCATGTGTATTTAAACTCCAACAACCCTAAAGAACTTCTCAGAGACTGCAGCGAATAGACTGATTCTCCCCCAAAATACCCCTGTGTTAAAGCCAGGATTAGCGGTAGTGATTTTTCACTTGAGACCAAATCTCCCATATGGGGAATAATGCAATGAGAACTTTATTGCAACAAACATCTCAGAAATATTCATATCACTTTTTCTGAAATAATAAAGAAAATACCTAACTTATTTTTTTATATATACTCTAAAAGGTATGGACACTTTGTTTATCTGTTCTAAATTACCCAGAAATGATTTTCACGAGTATCAGGAACTGTGTAGAAACTTGATTTCCAAAGAAGCCACCAACAAGGATGAAGCCATGGCCGTTTGTGTGAATATTATCCAAAGGCAAATGTCATGATCTGTGTTAGTTTTCTCCTGCTCTGTAACAACAGTTCCAAAAACTTCAAGGTTTAAAAACCACATACATTTTTTTAAAAAAATTTCTCAGCCTCAGTCATCAGGCTATCCATTATGACTTACCTGGGTTCTCTGCTGGGCCAGAGATGCACTCTCATCTTAGGCTCAACTAGGGAAGGATTTACTTCTAAATCATGGAGGTTATTGTCAGCATTCAGTTCCTCATGGCTTTCAAACTGAGGACTCTGGTTTCTCATTAGTTGTTAGCCAGAGTCTGCCCTCAGTTACTTGCCAAATAAACCTTCTCATCATGGTCACTTACTTCCTCAAATCTAGTGAGGAGGAGTGTCTCCTTGCAAGATGGGGTAGGAGAGTCAGGGGACCCGAGCGTATATACACTCTTATATAATGTCACCACAAGCTGACATGCCATCAGCTTGCATATTCCCTTGGTTGGAAGTAAGTCACATTTCCTGTTGCACTCAAGAGGGGAGCTTACACAGGACATGTATACCAGGACTCGGGGATCATTGCAGTCACCTGAGAGTTTCTGCCATAGTCTGTAGATTACCTGTCCCGCAGTCATTCACATCCCTTCACATGCAAAATGCATCTCACCCACTTCCAAGGTCCCCTAACATTTTATGCCATTAAATCATTTCACCAAATGCCAGAACTTTTGTCATGTAAATCAGGCCCAAATGTGATTGAGGTTCCCTCCATGTGGTTCCTCTCAGCCTGACAACATGAGAGACAAGTTATCCGTGACCAATGTACCCAACATGCAATGGGGGGACAGGCAGAGGGTACCTGCTATGGACATTTCTGTTGAAAAGGAGGAAATGTAACCACTGCTCCATTGAAATTCTGAAAGCTAGCCAGACAGGTGTTGGGAGGTACTGGGGGGTGGGGGTGGGGGTTGGGGTGTGTGTGCTCAGTTAAGTTTCAAAGCCTGGCCATAATTTTCCCTGGTTCATGTCTCTGCCTTCTGGGCTCTCAATTCCACTTCCTGAATCTTCTTTCCTTTAAAAGGTAGCATGTGCTTGCTTCTGGTGCTTTCATCTGCCTGCTTTCTTCCAGTAGAATTTGGGGTTTTCTAGAGCCTCACTCGATTTGTACTTCCTATGTCCCTTACAATCCAAGCTGGTACTTTGCTGAAATAAACTCTGTGGGTCTTCCCTGGACTTCCTTGGCATTGACTCCACTAAGTAAATCTACACCCACAGATATTTGTGAGATGGCCCTGCTCTACCTGGGAATCCTGCCAAGATGGCTGAGGGACAACACCCCATCACTTGCTTGTGATTGACAGGATCTGTGAGGCATGTCCTTGCTCTTGACCTCCTGAAAGGACCCTTTGTGTGACTGAATACTACTCTGATCATTTGATCCTTCTGAGGTTTTAACAAAAAGGTTGTATAGTCACATCCTCAGCCTTTTACTTTGTCAGCAATTCCCAGCATGCTCAGAAGCTTTTTCTTGATTTTAGCATCTTCGGCCCTGTGGAGAGGCTCAGAATTGCCAAAACTATTCAGCCCTGGTTCCTTCTGTTTAATATTTCTTCCCTCAGTTTCTTTCTTTATCACACATTTAACAATAAGCAGGAAGAAGAAACCAGGAAGTACCTCCACTACATTTTCTGGGAATTTTCTTAACTACATATCTACTTGACACTTACATGTTCTGCTTTCCATAACTTCAGCAACAATTTTGGTAGCTTTCTGCTCTTTCTTCTTCAAGTTTCTAGGAATATGCTCTTATTTCCTTTTTAACTTTTGTTGTCATGAAATCTGTATATAACATAAAATTTGCCACTTAACAATTTTAAAGTGTACAATTCAGTGACATAAATTGTATTGAGAGTATTGTGCTATCGTTGTCACCATCTATTTCTAAAACTTTTTCATCCTCCCAAACAGAAATTCTGAAACTATTAAGCAATAACTGTCTATTTCTCCTTCTTTGCAATCCCTGGTAACCTCTAATCCATGCTCTCTCTCTATGCATTTGCCTAGACTAGGTATTTCATATAGAATCATGTGATATCTGCCCTCTTCTATTTGGCTTATTTCATTGAGCATAATATTTTCAAGGTTCATCCATGTTGTAGCATGTGTCAGAAGCATATTTCCTTTTTCATGGCTGAATAATATTTGACTGTATGGCTATACCATATTGTATTTATCCATTTACCCATTAGTTGATATTTGGGATATTTCCGCATTTTGTTTATTGTAAATAACACTGCAGTAAACTCTGGCATATGAGTGTCTGTTCAGTTCCTGCTTCATTTCTTATGTGGACTTATCTTAGAGTAGAATCGCTGGATCATATGTTAATTCTATGTTTAGATTTTTGAGGAACTGCAAAACTGTTTCCACAATGGCTGCACCATTTTACATTCCTACCAGCAATTTATAAGGGAAACATTTTTTTTCACATTCTCACCAACAATCCTTGTTACTTTACTTTTTATTTTATTTTATAGCCATCCCAGTAGCTATAAAGTGGTTTCTCATTATGGTTTTGATTTGCATTTCCCTAAGGACTAATGATGTTGAGCATCTGTACATTGGCCATATGTATATCTTTTTTGGAAATGTCTATTCAAGTCTTTTGCTCATTTTCTGGTTGAGTTGATTTTGTTGTTGAGTTTTAGTTCTTTATTCTCTGTCCTAAATTCTCACTGGCAGAATCCACAAAATCTAGATTTATACTGATAGTTTGTTCAAGGTAATTTAGGTTTTCTCTGCCATGCTACTCAAATTTCTATTTGCTTCTACCCAATTCCCTGGTCCCAAAGCCACTTTCACATTTTTAGATATTTCATATAGTAGTACCGCATGTATAGGTACCAAGATCTGTTTTACTAGTTATTACATAATAATATTACCACAAACTCAGCTGCCTTTACATGGTTATTGGTGCACAGTTTCTGAGGGTTTGTAGAGTGGACACAATATACCTGCATCCTTTGCTTTAGGAACCCACAAGGCTGCCACCAAGGTGGAGACCAGGGCTGTGTTCTCATCTGAAGTGCAACTGCAGAAGGGCTGCCTCCCAAATCCCCCTGTCACTGCAGCATGCAGTTTCTTGTGTGCTGTTGGACTGAAGCTGTTGGCCAGAAGCTGCCCTCAGTTCCTGCCACCTGTGCCTTTCCAACCTGACCACTTGCTTCCTCAAAGCCAGCACAGGAGTGTTTTCCTGAAATAGGGGCAATACAATCACGATCTTATGTAACATAAGATGGTCTTAGGCTCTACAGCAGCGGTTCTCAACCTGTTGAGACCATCGGAAAACACAGATATTTACATTACGATTCATAACAGTAGCAAAATTACAGTTATGAAGTAGCAACAAAAATAATTTTATGGTTGGGGGTCACCACAACATGAGGAACTGTATTAAAGGGTTGTGGCATTAGAAAGGTTGAGAACCACTGAAGTGAGCTCTTTTAAAGTCAGTATTCTCCTCTAATGGGTTAACTTAGCTTTCTCTTGGAATAAAAGTTAATATTATGGTGGACACAATGTATGTACAGATTCTGTGGTGCCACAAAAGATTCCATTATTTCAGTATGGCCCAGCGAAGGGACGATCACTTAGAGAGAACTAAGGAAAACATAGTTCTGACAGGGCTGTGATTGGTTCAGCTTAACAGAGGTTGCAGTGAGAAGCTATCATGCCCCTAACCACAACAGAACACAATTTATAGCACAAAGAAATATGAAAGGAAACATGATACAGTGGTGAGAATCTAGTCTATATGGGTTTATGAAAAGCATTTCTTTTCATAGAGACGACGTTTGTGGGAAAATGGATAATTTATGGAGAAATATGGCTGGGTTATTAATTAACTTTTAAATGCAAAATGAGAATAAGCAGTCATGGGCAAAATGAGAATCTTAATTTTTAATACATCATGAAATGCATCTGTGACTGTCAGTGATTTAAGATACTAGAGATCCAAGAGAGCCCTTAAAAGTTCAAAAATGTTTAGCTGGTTATTTGGCAAAGGCAGCTGCACGTAGAGGACTAGAGCCATGAGGATCCAACAGCTGGCCCATCGTGTAGGGACCTGATCCATAAATCAATAAGAATCCTTGAACAAGCAGCGTTTCCAAGGTAACCAACCTTCAGTTTCCATTATTGTTTGTGACCAAGAAAGAGTAGTTTAATAAGAGATGCATCTCTTAGAAGAACGTGTTAGTTGGGGTAGGAGAGCCGGGGGACCAGACGGGCACTTCTTCCTTAAAATTGCAGAACATCAGAGTTAGGGGTTTACAAGGGTTTTGCTTCTCTGGGTGGATTTGTGAATAAAAACCCAGACATGGACAGAAGAACCTACAAATTTCTGCTTTCCTTCTGACCTCGCTTGAAGAGGGTGACATGTTCACAAAACCAGGGCGGAGCTTTTTCCTCCGGATCACTGTGGAGGGAGAAAGAGAAAGAAAAGGAAGGCAGGTTGTGGCTAGCCTTCAAATGCAGCCAGATATGCAGTTGATTACCACTGGTTGAAAGTTCTATGCTCCATGCACTTTTCAGGTTCTCCTGAAATAGATTTTTTGCTATAACCACAGGCGGGGCATTTTCAAAGGTGGCCTGCTACAGGCAAATGTGAGGAAGTTTTTATGCACTGTGATTTATTTTGCTATGGGGAAATGGTAGCTCAGTTTTGTACTTCTTATTAAAAGTCAAAGGTCTCTTATTTCCTTTGCTCTGCCTACCCTTTTCTTGTTTGTTTATGTTTTTGAAAGCTGAAATTAGGGCCAAGGCCTCTAGAATGCCCATCCCTTTTAAATGTCAGTGGATCCACTTGGAAACAGGAGGTGGTTTTCTACTTCTCGTTATACCCACAGTGAGAGAAGCTGCACATGGAGATTTTGAATCACATGCTGAGAGTTCTGATGTTCTGAGTTTTCTTACTTACTGCTTCCAAATACGTTCTTAAAATAAATGGCAATTTCCTCTTGGAACGGTTTATGCACTAACACATATGTTAGTAATCTCTGAGCAGTCGGGATGCTTTACATATTGTAACTCTGCACATTTGCACGTGCTTCCTAAGGTCACATTCCTTTAATCTATTGTATCCTCAATTTTGTTTTGGCTCTTTTATCTAGAGGTCTCTTAATTAGAAGGTCCTTCTCTTCTATGACCTGGACCCTGAGCCCTGGGATACTGTATGTGACTTCTTAAGAGGGAAACCTAATGTTTCCTCTGGCCTCAAAAGTGGAAAAGATGAAGAAGAGTGATGACTCTTCAGTTCCATTGAATACTCTTTTACTTTTTTTTAAAAATATATATTTTATTGATTTTTTACAGAGAGGAAGGGAGAGGGATAGAGAGTTAGAAACATCGATGAGAGAGAAACATCGATCAGCTGCCTCCTGCACACTCCCTACTGGGGACGTGCCCGCAACCAAGGTACATGCCCTTGACCGGAATCGAACCTGGGACCTTTCAGTCCACAGGCTGACGCTCTATCCACTGAGCCAAACCGGTTTTGGCTCTTTTACTTTTTAAAAGACTATTTTATTGATTTTTAGAGAGGGGGGGGATGTTAATATGAGAGCACAACATTGATCCATTGCCTCCTGCTTTGCCTCTGAGCAGACTCTCTCTGGGTAAGAAGCTAACTGACTTAGCCTCACAGGTAGTACCCTCTGCTTCCTGTTTCTAAAGGCAGATGGGATGGATTCGGAGAAAGACAAATATCATGCATTGTAGTCATCTCTCTCCTGAGGATGGAGCCTGCAACCTGGGTATGTGCCCCTGACCAGGCAAGCCAGCAACCTTCTGGTGTATAGGACAATGCCCAATCAACTTAGCCACAGGGCCCATTGGCTACTCTTTTACGTGAACATTTAGAGAACCTAAACCATTAGTGTGATCGGTTCTGCACTCTGGAGGCTTTTCCTGCCAGGACCTATCAACTCTCTCTCCTGGGAAGTAAGCGTTCCTCCCATTTTCACTTGAGAGGCTGACTTTTGACTCTACCCTGTGTTGTTTTTTCTGTACATTCACACAGTTGCAGTAACTTATTCCCACTACACCAAACCCCATGTGTATCCCTTCCTCTACTCCTTCCACCGCCATCATGTTTGTCAGAATTGGACTATCTCTCTCTTCAGTTGTTGCAATCTCGATTCTCCTGGCTGTTACTTGCTCCATCAGCTCTTCTTGCTAGTGGCCTCGCCTCTCCTGTTTTTGTAGACCAGACCCCACCCTCAAGCGTGGAGCACTCCTCAAATTTGGGGGGCACCAGGGGGATGAGCCACCAAACCATGGGAACTATTGTCCACTCTAACTCGGATGGTACTATTTTGTCTCTGGAGTTCTGTGCGATTTTCTTAGTTCCTTATAAAGTTCAACTTTCTGTCATCTTTTTCTATTCTTAGTGACCTTGCTTACTTCACTCTTTCCATTTCTACTTTCCATTGTTTTCTAGAATGTCAGTCGATGCTCCCTGTGCCTCACCTCATTGACTCCCTTCAGCTTGGCCTGGCTTTTTATCTTTCGTCACTACCTGTTCCCCAAGCCTTCCTATTCTCTGTAGCGTTTTCTTGGTTTGATGACGAAACTGTTGAATCTTACCAGTATTTGCTATCAGGAAATTATGCTCCCTAAATCATTTTCCCTGTTTTCTGGAAACCAGCTATCATTTGCTCCTGTTTCCCACACATTGAGATAGGGCTGTGTGTCCTGAGCATCGTGGGCTGTGTCTGTCTCCCAGTATTCATCTCAGGCTGTAAACATCTGTGACAGGGAAGCACTCTCTATAAAGGCCTTTGCACAGTGCCCTGCAAGATTAGGTGTTTACTAGTATTAATTGTGATGACATTAAAGGTAACTGACTTAGCCTCACAAATAGGACCCTCTGCCTCCTGTTTCTAAAGGCGATGGCATAGGTGGGGAGGAAGACAGAAACATCTTGCATCCTAGTTTTCTCTAGAAGCCACATTTGTGCTTAGTGGGTGGACTATTGGTTTAAATAGTCTTTAAATGGCCAGATGTGTCTCACTAAATTTGGCTGTGTTAAGAGTAGCATCTTCCTCCCTATGAGTTGTAACGTGTAGAACACCAGGCTGTTTCTTGGGTTTTGTTTGTCTATTTGTTTCTCTCGCATCACTTCATTTCACCTGTACTATCAAAGATTGAGGAGAGATTTGACTCATATACAGCTTAAGAAGCCCTTGCATATTTGGCTAAAAATTGGCAACATGTATGTATATATAGAAGTATATTCAACCATAAAAATAAGACTAGTGTTTGCAAGTAGGAATGCAGTTCTTTTTAGATAACCAGTAGTCTTTTAAATTGAGGTTGGACATGATTCTGGGAGTCTGCAAATAAATTAAAAAATGCAGTAACCTAAGCAGTATATGACATGAAGCTTTATGCTAAAATCTGGCTTTAACTTTTCTTTAACTTATTACGTTAACAGGATTATGAGCCTTATTGGATTCAGAGATGAGAAATGAAATCCAAATACACTTTTGCTGACTTTGTATTCATAACCTGCTTTATCTTTCAATGGTTATGTTTAGAAGATAAATGCCCTACCTAGGTATTTTCTATGTGTTCTCATTTTTGGGTGTCTATTTGAAGGGTTTTGTTTGTTTCTCCTTTAATTGGCTGCACAGGAAGATCCATTCTGCATTGTGAGTTTAGCATTTTCTTCATTGTCTCCCGTGCATTCCATTGTCCGTGCACACACAGCATGGCCAGCGCCACATCTGCCTCCTTCACCGAGCAATCACTTTAAATACAAAAGCCCCTCCACGCCGAGCATGCCCATGTGCCCAACATCTGGTGCAGGGACGGAGCCTGGAAGGTCCGGGGCCTCACATTACACTTTTAAGCAGTTTCCTTTTCCTCTCCGTTTCTCCTTTACAGATACTGCAATGAGCATCTGCTGTGCCCCCCGCACGTGTTCTGGACGGGCTGGGGTCCTTGGGAGCGGTGCACAGCCCAGTGCGGGGGCGGCATTCAGGCTCGCCGCAGGACTTGCGAGAATGGGCCCGACTGTGCCGGCTGCAATGTGGTGAGTAGAGTCCTACTCATCCCCAGCCCTCAGCGTGGACCTGGGAGAGCAGAGTGAGCACACACTGGATGTTTTCCTGCCCGAGTACGCTGAACACACAAGATACACTGCAATCACTCAGTGCCCTGCAAACACTAGAGGCTCTACAAACACGTGTGTAAACATTAGATATTCTGCATACGCTAGGTTATCTGTACACACTGCGTGCTCTGTGGGTACCAAGTGCTCTGCAAACATGACATGACTAGACAGTGGACACTTGGTGCACGCTGGATGCTCTGCCGGTGTCAGATGCTCTTACTCACTAGGTAGTCTGCAAATGTTAGATTCTCAGTAGACACTAGATGTTCCGTAAACATTAAATGCTCTGTACACATGACATGTCCAGGCAGTAGGTGCTCTGCACACACTAGATGCTGTGAATCAGACAGGTTTCTCTGGTTAATGAGAATGTTTGCAGGAAATACTGGAAATTCAGCCTTTTGCATTAAATATTCTCATATTTATTAATTTTCAGTTCCCGTTTCTGAGCTATGACAGCAACTCTGGCCTCCTTAATTCTGGTCCATATATCTGGTTTGGGGACACGGGGTAAGGTCTCTGTGAGCCACAGTGAGGCATAGAATGCAGGATAAACCCAAGAAGAAATTGAGGACTGAGAGACTTTCGGGGATCATTTCAGAGCACAAAGGCGCCAATTCAGAGGGAATAAACGACAACTAGTGGTTTTTTCTTCTGCCTTCAGAAGTCATATTTCTTTTAACACTTTAAACTCTCAAATAAAATTCCTCCTGTGCGAGTGCCTTCCCCAAGGCCCATTGCTGCTCCCCCTGTGCCATGTGACAGGGTGCGTGGGCCACGGAGGCTGCTGGGCTTGCACCTCATTCATTCACCTTCCCCGGGTGCTGGCCTCTCGCCCAGGCTCCTCGCATGGGCTACTTCTTGAGGTGTCTGCTTTCTCTTTTCCTTCCCGCCTATGGAAGCTGCCTCTCAAATGCCACTTCACAACTGATAATCAAAGGCATGCTCTTTCTTAATTGCTGTGCCTATTGGATTTGATCTCAAATTTTTATGTAATCCATTACCAGGAAAGTTTAACAAAGGACCTTGATCTTCATGAAGGTCACAGTCTGAACTTTTCCCCTGCACTGTGCTTGTAAAATGCACGCACTTGTATTTCCAAGTTCTTCTGCCAGGGAACAGATCGGCCTCCCTAACTGAACCTTGATATTGCACCTTCATAAGCGTGGGAATGCAAAATTTGCTTTCTTTTTGTTATATCTCAGGGAAGAGCTTGCAGTTATGAAAGATGGTCAGAGTCAAAATGTCACATTTTGCTAAAAGAAGCTGGAGTATTTTGAAAGACTTAATATCAGTTCACAAAATCACGTGGTACAGCAGGTGGCCACAAAAGTATAAGTTTTCCGAAATTTAGCACTGAAAATTCGGTGATCAAGTTTAAAGAATGATGCATGATGCAGAGGGAGAGAAAAGGAAAATGATGGATTATAGGAATTAATCCATCAAAAGTCTGTCTCTAGAACATGTAAATTATTTGCAATATCGGAAATTGCAATTGATATGGACGTCTGGAGGATTTCACAAAAATGTTTCATTTATAGAATTTTAAGACAGATTATAGAGTTTTGCACAGATTTCTGTGGCTCCACAAAATAATCAGGCTTGTTTCTGCCAATAATTCAAACACAGTCATTGCAAAGTTAATTGGAAGGAGAAGCTGTCATGAGTAGAGATTCTCTGCTATAAAAGAGACTTTAGTGAGACACACACAGAGATTTTCCCTTAACAGTTTACCAATAATGTCCCTGATAAAGCTTTTCCTGTCCCTGACACTAAAATACCTAAATGTACTTAGGTAAACACAGAAACAGTATTCTTCCACTAAATGGCCATGTGTTTTAAAATCTTTGGTAGGTCTACATTGATATATAGTATAGACAGAACAAATTGATTTTTTAAAAGCATAACAAATACCCAGTTGCCATTATTCAAAAGAGGGAACCCCAGGTCTCTGTTTTAAATTATGCCAGATTTTTAACTGCTACAAAATAATTAAGTATGGCTTTCTAAATGTAAAGTCTTAGTAGATGTTCCTCCAAACACAGTAAAAAAATATTCTTTTTTCCAAATGCATCTTCCATCTTTGATTGTAGCCCTGAAGACACTATTGGGCTAATCATGGATTATCTATCCATAGAGAACACTCCTTGAATCATCTAGTCGATTTGATGTTCCTGCTAAATTGGGCACTTATTTTGGTCAATTTCTGTAGCTCCTCTTGTCTGCTTCTAGCTGCACTTGGCAATTGCCACTGTAATTAAAGAGAAGGCTCTCTTAATTTTTAAAAAGCAATTTGTTATCCAGCCAAATTGGCTTTTATATGATGTGCTAAGATGCTGTCCCTCTCACTGGAAGACAAGTGCTTCCTGTCGGGGGCAAAGGGCGAGTTGCAGCATCAAGATTGAGCTCTTTCATTGATTTGCATCTTTGGGCTCTTCCATCTCCCATCCAATTTTTAAAAAGCCTATGTCAGTCCAGCACCTCACTGCACAGGCTGGAGCTGTGTTTCCCGGAGTCATTTTCGTGCATTATAGCAGCTTGGACTGTGGCTGCTTGAGAACATCCTGCCACTCGGCCTCCCAATCAGAGACCTGTGGTATACATTGATAGTAACTCTGCTGAGCCAGCTTACAGAGAAGATGGAGAGAAGCAGGGGTCTGACCCATTTTAGGTTCCATGTTGAAGAGGCCAGCATTGCATCAGCTCTAGAACCCTCGCTAAAATCAAGGTAATATGTAAGCAAACAAACCTGCTGAGACATTCCTTTAAGAAAGGCTTTGTCATTTACTTAACTGATTGTGCTTCTTGTAGTGTGGCCTGCCTTCGATTTACTCGGGCTTGCAAGGCCTGCATACACCACACTCTGAAAAGATGTTTGCCTGAGCTCACACTGATGTAACCAGAATCTGAGCATCTTGATTTTTGACCCATTTGACTCCATCATTGTTTAATAAATATTAAGATTACGCTTCTAACCCCTGATGGGCTCTGTGGAGAGCAGGGTGAATAAGGGGATCACAGTGCCTGCTTAGAACTTTGGACAGGGTCCTCACTTGAGGAGCTTGAACGGAACTATCTGTGTGTCAGTTTGTTCAATGCCTATTTTTATTTGTGATGCCGTTTTTCACAATATATTTAATACCAAGCTCCATGTAGCAAGGAGAGGCGTGCTCTAGAATTAGTTCACATGTATGCAGGTGCAGCCAAGGACTTTCAAATGAGTTTTGCTCACATTATTCTTGTCTTTTGGTTTGGCTCAGGGCAGGCAGTTCTTCCTTTTGGAGAAGTAATCTAATATTTAATTACATCAACACTATCTTTTAATTAGTGTTTTACTTAAGATTTGCATTTCATATTTTATTATCTCATCGGAGTAGAATTTCTGAACATGTATAATTTCAGATGTTAAAACAATTCACGCACATAATAATTTTCAAAGCAACTTGTAATTAAGTAAAGGGGAAAGTGACAGATGTTAGAGGATGAAAAAATGGTTTCAAAACATGGATTATTTTCACAGATACCATTATTTCTTTCTTCTCAAGTGTTATCCTCTTAGTAATCCTCGAGCCTTCGAAGAACTTTAGCCTACTTCAGACCTCTTCTATGTGAAGAAGCTAGTGCTGCATGTAGATATTATAATATTTCTAAACGGAAGCACAATACTACATTAAAAGCCTTCTACATTTGTCGGAAAAGAATAAAAGCCTGATTATTTTGTTCTGTGGTTAGATGATTTGCCCCCAAAGCACACATTCTTAGAACAGTTGTCTCTTCATTTCACTCCGCAGCATGCTTTTTTCCCCTAGATTTCTTTGACGTACAGAATCTCATGAGATTCTGGTTTGAAAGAAATCATTGCAATAAAGACACTTAAAGCTGGACTTGGTTCCCACCATGTCACATTCTCGCATTACTTTACAAGCCAAGCGGTATGAGAAAGTAAAATCGCACACACTCCTTTTTGGCATCTTGCTTACTTCACGATGCGAAACATTTCCCACATCTGTTCTAGTCCATCCTCGTCCCATGAAACTGCCCAGTTGGAGACGATTAGAAAGCAGTCTTCCAAGGAGCTCTAGTGTCATTGTGTGGGAGAAGGAAGGGGCAGGGCCTGAAAGAAGGAAGCTGTGGAATCTACTTACAAATGGCTCAGGCCCCGCATGGGTAACCAGCAGCACAGGAACCTGTGCCTCTCAACAGGGAGTGAGGCAGAAATAGAGGGGCAGCCACATGGAGCCCAGACCTCACAGGAGCCCTCTGAGGTTCTCTAGGCAGGCTTCCTTATGAAGTTATTTCATCGACTTCTTTCTCTTATCCTTTCGCAACTGCTAGTACCACTGTCAGGCCTGCTACATGAGTCTTCATTGAGAATTAATTAGTCTAATATTTGGTGTGATCTCCTATGGTATTGTTAATTTCTATACAATTTTACATATGGAAGAAAAGAACATTCTCCATGACCTCGGTTACTGATCTGTCATCCTTTTCTTTATAGTATTTTCAGATCATTTCATCTGTGTATTTGGTTAACCAAAAATGTTGAATACCTAGTACAGAACTGTCCTAGGCACTTTGGAAGATACACAGAGGCAGGCAATAGAACCCCTAACCACAAAGATATGACTTTCTAGCTTAAGAGAAAAAAATATAAATCAAATGACTAGGATATAAGGAAGAATCTAGGAATGCCAGTGGAGCAGTTAAGAGAAAACAGTGAATCCACAGGAGGGAGTGGTTATGTGTGGCTGGGTCAAGGGCACCCACATGGTGTGGCCAGGATTTGGCCAAGTTGAGAGGAGCGTGGGAGCTTCTCTGATAAAGGAACATGAGTGAAGGATGTGGATCAAAAGATGTGGGGTACACACTGGGAGCTCTAAGTAGCATCATTCGGGTGATGGGAGGATGTGAAGTTATGTGACCAGACACAGATTTAGAAAGTCATTTGCTTCATTTCCAAAGGTTTTCAGTACCAGGCTGTGGGGTGCATCGTCAGGAAAAAGGCGAGGGATTTTGCCAGCCGCTCTAATATTCCCTACTGTACCTGAGATCACGGCCAAGTCAATATAGCAAAACAAAGAAATAAGAGTTATGAGGTCAAGGGTGAAAATAAGTTCTCCCCAGGATTCCCTCCAGCTCTCTTGTCCATGTCTGGAAGGTCAGAGACTGTTACTTAAAGACGTCCTGGGGCATGGTGTGGCATTCATACATGGCAGAGCTGGGCAATGGCACCATGCTGGGCCCTGCAGGTGGCCTTGGGGGTGCTCAGCTGCATGGGCCTCCACCCCACATGGACCAGAGCTTCCTGATCTTTATCAGTTTGTACACCGTTTACTGATTGAACAATTATTCAGTACTTACAAAGTTTTTGAACACTGAGGACAAGTTAACCAAAATCACACAAGAGACTGTGGCGTGCTTCTGACGTGTGGACCCCACTGGCGCCTGTTTGACTGTGGAAGCGCTGGGAGGTCCGATGCTGGTGGAGCACCTGCGGTGTGAGGACCAGCAAGTGTCCAGGGCCCGGCCAGAAAGAGAAAAATGAAATGTTGGTAGCGCTGTCTGCAGAAACCTCACGGTGTGTGAGGGAGACCCCTGTGCAAACCAGTCATTGCAGAGCTGCATCCTTCCTTTGTGACTGCCCGGGGCCCAGTGGTGGCACCCTGGAGGAGGCAGAGTTTCCAGGTAAATTTAGGAGGAAGCTGGCATGTTTCAGGAAAGGCAGCAGTGGCAGCAATGCCATTAGAGGCCTGAAGCCACAGCATGTGACTGTGGGTCTTCAGGACAGTGCTGAGTGGCTGGGACACAGGCTATGAGGTGGGAGGGGTTGAGACAGAGCCGTTGATCTGATTTTCTGAGTTATCTGGGGAGCTAAGCACTTTCTGTTTCACTCTGCCAGTAGCATGAGCCACAGAAATGCAATTAGAAGCACTGATTAGCCCAGGGTTTCTCTAGATGGGCACCATGACTGCCATTCATGATGGCCTTCTCGAGTATTATATTGTTATAATTTTATGGAATTATATCTTTTTATATAATTATGTAGTACATATTTTAAATTTATACTTAGGCTCCTAGCTGTTGGTGTTGTTCCTGCCTGCCCGGGTAAACTCCTGTTTGAACAAACCTCACGTCTACTCCCCTGACTGTAATGTTCTGTCTGATTGTGGGTAGAGCCTTTCATGGTGCAATAAAGACAAAGAAACTCTATTACTGAGGGATGGTCTAAAGGAAGAAAACTACTTTTTTTTATCACACTATAAGAGAAAACTTAGATGTCTGCAGTCACCCTTATATCACTTATTGCTTTATTTTACAGACTAATATTTGTAAGAAAATAAAGCAGTTTAGAAATACTTGAGTCATATTTTAGAAGAGCAGGCAGTTTTACTCAGCCACCTTATAGGATTTTTTGCCCAAATGAATAGAAATTGAGGCAGAGAGCAGTCAATACTCTTGCTTAAATTTTGCCATGTGTCCAGATGAGAAAAATGAATTTTAATGTCGTCCACAGTACAGAATTCTAAGTACTTCAACTGGGATACTTTCTGTAGGCCTGAAAGATGGCTTTGAATATGAAACATCCTTACCTTGTTGAAGAAGAGAAGCAACTTTCTAGAACATGAGCTTTGTGGCTGCATTTGTTGGTTTAGGTAATCTTAATATATGAATTACCAAGTGACGTCTATCACATGTTCATGTTTTCATATATAAAAGTGCATTTATATGGTGATAGTAGTGGGAAAGAAAATTTGTACAGGTAAAAACTAAGGAATGGCCCTGGCCAGTGTGACTTAGTGGTTGAGTGTTGTCTCGTGCAAAAAATAGTCTCTGGTTTGATTCCTGGTCAAGGCACATGCAAGGTTGCAGGCTACATCCCAGATGGGGGCTGTGCTAATTCATTTTTCTCTCACATTTATGTGTCTCTCTCTTCTGCTCCCTTCCTCTCTGTCTAAAATCAATAAAAACCTATTTAAAACAAACAAACAAACAAAACAAAAAAAAACCCTAAGGAATGGATATAATAGCATGCATTTGTGAGCAAACTAAGAAGTTTACCCACTTCATTATTTAATCACCATTGTATATTTTAGGAATTTACAGCAGAACTAGAGGCCTGATGCACAAAATTCATGCAAGAGTAGGTCTTCCTTCTCCTGGGTGCCAGCAACCAGCTTCCCTCCGGCACCTGGGACCCGGGCTTCCCTCGCAGCCCCGGCTTCGTCCCAAAGGTCATCTGGAAGGGCATCTGATCTAATTAACATATTACGCTTTTATTATTATAGATGATTTTCTGATCATATTTAAGTAGATGAAAATTTATAATGTAGCTCAGTCTTTAAACATCGATTTAGGCATTACTTTTTTTTATAGGAAACTTCTGGATCAACTGTGTTATGTCATTGCCATATGTTAAGTACATTAAAACCTAGAAATGTTTAACTTCTGTTTGATTCCAACATTTTGAATATTTTAATTCTACTGCAGACCTCATTTATGGGAAAGCAGCCATTGAGGGTGGGAGGTGTAAGTGTAGGAAACGCAGAATTTACTCTTGTATTATTATTTATTTATTACTAGAGGCCCAGTGCACGAAATTCATGCATGGTGTGTGTGTGTGTGTGGGGGGGGGTCCCTCAGCCCAGCTTGCACTCTCTTCAATCCGGGACACTTTGGGGGATGTCCAACTGCTGGTTTAGGCCCAATCCCCAGTCAGACATCCCTCTCGCAATCCAGGACCACTGGCTCCTAACTGCTCTCCTGCCTCCCTGATCGCCCCTAACCACTCTGCCTGCCAGCCTAATTGCCCCTAACTGCCTCTGCCTCAGCCCCGCCACCATGGCTTTGTCTGGAAGGATGTCCAGAAGGTCTCCGGAAGGTCTCCTGGTCTAATTAGCATATTACTTTTTTATTAGTATAGATTGTATTATTTGTCATACAAACAACTACTTTTGCCCCTCCCTGAGTTATGCTGGCAGCCAGGAGCAGGGCCAAGTTCAGAAAGCAGGTGAGCGACAGGGATTCTACTGTTCATCTTTGTGACAAAGACATTGATGGCGTCATGATGCCTGACTGTTTTCTTTGATACTTGCTCTAATAAACTTAATCGTCTATTTTCCGGACTATCACATAGATGAAAGTAGAAAGAGGACCAAAGAAAGTAGCAGAGTTTTGGCCCAAACTTAGGTTAAGAAACGCACAATTCAAGCAGATGCAAAAAAATGTGTTTAGGCTGTGGAGAAAAAAAATTCTAATGTGTCAATAGCATTGTTAGTAATAAGTGAATTAAATTATAACCCCAAGATATTAATAAGCCATAAAATTAAATTCTGAGAGAGAAGGTTATAAATCTTAGAAATAAATCCATCCATATCAGTCATAAAAATTACCTTGTTATGATGTTTTCACTTCATTTAGACAGAGTATTCACTTTTGTGATAGTTTATTTGAGAAGGATCATGTGAAAATCATTATATACTTATATGACTGAGTTGAGATGCTGATTCTTTGAAGAAAGGACAAAGCCTTTATCCTTAGGTTGGAAACACATCTCTTTTATTGGGAGATTGGGGGCTTCTGGGTAAAGTTTTACCCAGCTTTTAGAGACAAGCCAATAGAATAATGACAGCAGACGGGGAACCCCAACCGGGCCACACCTTGGAATTAACCTTGACTATTAATGTGGCCACAAGTTCTAAGCAGACTACCTTCATACTTTACTCTTTTCATTAGGGTTATTGCAGGGACCCTGTGCATACATTTGGAACATAGATAAAATTGGGGCACAGGCACTTTTAACTGCATTAATATAAAAACAAAGATGAATAGTCAACTAATTTGACAACGTATATTTTAACCAGCTGGTCTTTTATTTTCTGTGATCAAGACTTTAAACTTTTTCTAAGGTGGTTAAGGTTGCACTAGGGCTTTTGTATTGTTTTCTGTTAACAATGACATTCTACTATTAGGGCATAGATCATTTTACTAGAATAGGTTAGTCAGGCAACTAAATTGGTGGCCGCATCCCACCTTCAGTGCTGTGATTGAGGCAGACAATGCACCTTGGTGTGAAAGTGGTCCTTCAGACAGAGAATCCTAGGGGAGTGACTCATGAGATTGGCCACAGTGCCAGTTACTGTGCCCTCTAATTGAAGGTCAAGTCCCTCGGACATCTTAACTCCCTTAACACATAGTTGGTATGGGACTGCTGGCACTTTCATGTTTCCCTTGAGCTTCATGTGCTTATTTTCATCATTAATATTTAAGATCCCTTGAAGAGGTATAGGTTCTTCAACAATGATTATTGAAAAATGGATAAATGACTGAGTGCATGGATGGATAGATCACATGATGCTTCCATTTGCATAACTGTTGTTAATTGAAAATGTCATTTGGGCACTATTACTTTGACTTTAATTTCAAAAATATAAATGTTTAAATTAAAATGTTTAGGTCAATACCCATAAGTTCTGGCAGGAAACATTTATGAGGTAATAGGAATATAATTATACAACTTGAATTATAAAATGGGGGTTGTTTATAGATCTTTTTTTAAGAGGAACATAATTTCTCACAGTAAATTGGCCCAAAGAAGAGCAAAAAGTGCAATTCCTTGTGAAAGATATTGATAAAACACACATGTTTTTCATTTCCCAGATCCATTAAATGGGATCCCAGCTTAGAGAGCCAAGAAAACACCGAAGAGTTCCAAATATTTCCCTACTGGTGAAATGAAATGACAGAAGGACTTTGACCTTAACAATGAATTTTCCAAATACATCTTACACGATATCAGAATTTTAGATTAAATAAATGTTCTTACTGCTATCTTTTAGGGCATGAAATCTTAACTAATTATTTAAGGAATATGAACTGATAAAAAGTCAGTTTCATATAAACTCAGATAAGAGCAAATTTAGAAGATAATTTTCCACCAAATGATTACATTATAGAGGGAAAGAAATGATATACATGGAAACTTGGATACTTACGTTACCAGTTGGATAAATCCATTCTCCTGTGTGTAACACTGCTAGAGTAATTATGGCTTCTTATGACCATCGGAATTTTTTTGGACAGAGGGTTCTGTACCCCGTCTTTGTTTCCAGACCTCTGTGCACACCAACAATGCCCTGAATACCAAACTCTCTGATCATCACTATAAATGCATTATCTGGTTTAACACTCCCAAATCATCATGATGTATGTCTTTCTATGACCACTTATCAATGAGAAATCTGAGGCACTACATAATGGACATGAAGGGAGTAGACCCCCTGGACAGACCTGGTGGGATACCTTGGTTATCACATAAGGTCACAAACGTGGAAGTGATCAGAGAGTTTCACAGTAGAAACTTAGGAATAAGCTCAAAGGTGGAATCACTGGAGAAGAAAGACTGATGAAGTACCATCCCCCTAGGCCTCATCCACTCCCTGGAAAGCCACCACCAGCAGCCTTGAAGAAGGCTTATTTTAGAGGACTTCCCCATTAGAACATGGACATCTCAATGGGCTAAGGACATAGAACATTCGACATGGACTAAAGATTTTATGAACATAAGACTCCATCTTCAATCTTTCATGTCCTGGTTAGGTTTGGCAGAAGACGGGGGTCTTCCACACAACCTCGGAACCGCAGGGACACGCCCTCATTTTCTTTTGAGTCAGTGAAATTGATTGTAAAGTCAGTCACACAACAGTAAAATTGCTTTCACTTTTTGGGAGCTTGTTTGATTCCAGGTAGCATCCTCCTCGACAAGCTTTTACTAATATGCAATCTGCTCAGTTACTCAATTCTGGTTTTTCCAGAAGGTCTGAGAAAAGGGCTCAAGATCAGTTTATATCTCGCTTGCTTTGAAGAAACCCATTTATGTTTGTTGAACCCAAGGCCCCTCAGTCCTTCCTGACAACAGATGCTTTTTCCTGAAGCACACCATGAGCTGCCCAGAGACACACTTTAGGAAAAGCTCTTTTATGGGATGAATAGAATACCACTTAGAGTCTGTTTGTGCCCTTAAAGCAAAAGGCATATACCCAATATACTTCACGCACACATAGTGGACAGAAATCTAAAGCTTTAAATGGAATTGGTGAAATTGAAACTCAAATCGATGGTCAACATGTATATTTTGTCACAGTTCTGCATAGCTGAATTAAAAAAAAATTCTGCATGGGACCAGGCATCTTGAATAAAGTATGAATTATAACAACTAACCTCAACTTGATACATAACCTGTGGGACTCTCATCAACAACTTTCTATGTATTATTAATAGCAAGTAATGGTAATTTTTAAAATTAACTGAAATTTTCTCATAAGAAATAATTGGAGGAATATCATAGCAGGAAGATAATGAGTTTCTATGAAAGAAAATTCCTGCCAATGGGAGATCAGACTAAGAGGCAAAGTAGTCAGGACATAAGAAAATTCAACTTCATTTGAATCTTCTAATAAATTGAATCCTTGGAGTATTGGATGAAAAGCAGGGTCCCAGAATACATTCCTTTTTATATATACAAATAAATATACATTTACATCAGTATGTATTAATATTCTAGTGTCATGTAACAAAATTAGCATAAATTTAGTGGCTTAAAACAGCATTCTTTTTTATTTATTTATTTATTTTATCATCTCACAGTTCCAAGGGTCACACGTCTGGGCCCATGTAACTGATCTCTCTGCTCTGTCTCATAGGCTGAAGTCAAAGTGTCCAGAGTTGCAAACTTCTCTGAAGCTCTGGGTTCTCTTGTCAGCTCTCTGATTGTTTAAAGAATTTAGTTCTGCCCTAACAGGTTTGGCTCAATGGATAGAGCGTCGGCCTGCAGACTGAAGGGTCTCAGGTTCGATTCCGGTCAAGGGCATGTAGCTTGGTTGCAGGCACATCCCCAGTAGGGGGTGTGCAGGAGGCAGCTGATCGATGTTTCTCTCTCATCGATGTTTCTAACTCTCTATCCCTCTCCCTTCCTCTCTGTAAAAATCAATAAAATATATTAAAAAAAAAGAATTTAGTTCTTTGCAATTTTAGGACTGAGGTCCCTGTTTTCTTTAGGCTGGAGGTCACTGGAGCTCCTAGAAGTTGCCCTCAGGTGCCAGGCATGTGGCCCTCTCACAGTGTGGCAGCTAACTTCTCCCAAAGCCAGCAGGAGAATTGAGAGAACGGACATGTCCATCAACCCAAAAGTTTCCTTGTTCCCTGTTGTCACCACTCCCTCAAGGATTGTGTGCTTTTCAGTCCCATGGAGCCACTTCTCTGCTTTCTGACCCTACATTAGTTTCCATTTTCCATAATTTTATATGTCCTTTCTTTTTGTTGGATTCTTTCTCTCAGAATAATTATTCTCAGATTCTTCTGTGCTGTGCACATAACAGCAGTTCATTTCTTTTATTGTCAAGTAGTGTTCTATTATTTGGATATAAGATGAAGTATTTAGCTATTTACCTGCTGATAGACATATGGGTTGTTTCCAGTTTGGGGCTATTACAAATAAAGCTTTTATGAGCATTCATGTACAAGTATTTGTATGGACATATACTTTCTTTTCTCTTGGGTAAATATCTACAAGGGAAATGGCTCGGTCATATGACAAGTGTGTTTGTAAGTTTTTAAGAAAATGTCAATAGATTTCAAAGGGATTGTGTGATTTTTACATCCCTACCAGCAGGGCAGGAGGGAGAGTTCCCGTTGCTCGGAAGCCCACCAGCACCTGACTGGCAAGTTTCTGGTTTCTTTGGTTTGGTTTTGTTTTAGCCATTAAAATATCTCATTTGTGGTGATTTACTTCTGGTTTTAGTTTACTGTTTTAAAAATTATCTCAGCATGTCGTAATTTGATGTTTTAAGGGAATGCATCATATGAAACCTCAAAAAGCAATTGAAAGGAGAAGGTCCTGTGTCTCATGTTAAAATGTGTGCTCTGAGGAGATAATGAACAAAAGAACAGACTTTGTTATCAGGGGTTTCGGTCTAATGAGCCTGAATTGACTTTCTTTATCCTTGAGTGATGCCCATCGCTGGCACATGTAGCCCTTGCCATCATAAAGTGATGTTGAACTTATTAATAAAGACCTCTATTTTTAAAGCAAGGGTCAATAAACAGCATATGCTTTAAGTCCATTTCAGCAAGGAGCTTGGACACTGGCCCAGCCAGATGGGCACAGAGTCAGGAAGGGGAGGACAGTGGCATATGGCATTTTCAATCTGGGGATGACAGTGCTGCTACGCCACCAGCCCGGGAGATCCCAGATGAGGTTTAAAGCATTCCTATCATGTGGCTTCCATTTCAAGTGAAATAGAGCGAGCTCACACGTGTCCTGCCTAGTTTCTCACACCATTGAGTTTATGGCCTGAATTGGGGCTATTTTTTCATTCGGGAGGCAGCATCCAAAAGATGCTGTGATCAAAGACGCTGTAAACGGAGGAAAATGCAGTCGTCTGTCTTCCGGTGTGTGTTGTTGTGGACAGGCGCAGCACCTCGACAGGGTATTACATCAGAGACGCCGCGGTGATCACTTCACATACTTTCTGTTAAAAGCCTATGATGCCGCCAACACAGAGAACTCTGGAGTATTGTCCCCTGTAAAAATAGTAAGAAAAGATGCATTATGACTGAAGAAATCTAGTTCTAATCATTAGAATAGGGACAAAATCATGACTTTACTAGACGTCCAGGTAAAGCTGATGGTGTGGACACACATGGCTACTTTCTGTCGTATTGGAAATTCACTAATAAAATATTAAAAATATTAAAGGGATATTTTTTCTAACCAGAAACCTACAAAGACAATTCTCTATGTCTGACGACATGACAGGGGTGAAGTAATGACATGCTCATAGACACTAAACAACTACCCCCCAAAACAGATGAGCCCTTAACTGGGATTGGAAGGGAACTGCACAAGAGAGAAATCGATCGTGGTTTACAGCACTCAGGTGTGGCTAGTGCTCCCAAGTGCTATGAGCAAACACTGCATTTTGGCCTAACAAAGTGTAGCTTGACCATAT
Organism: Plecotus auritus; assembly: GCF_963455305.1. Lineage (NCBI taxonomy): Eukaryota > Metazoa > Chordata > Mammalia > Chiroptera > Vespertilionidae > Plecotus > Plecotus auritus. The sequence goes on from NC_137774.1 coordinate 166,057,773, forward strand.
GATGATGATGACGGAAGATGCGACTGCGTAGGTGTTGAAGATGCAGGGAGGGAGGTGGGGAGTTAAGGGCTAAATCCTCGTTTTCCACAGTGCACAGTGAATGGACAATGCCTGGTGAGAAATTCTTGTTAGCTCTATGGGGTACATATCAAAATGCTTAACTAAAAATTGATAGGGGAAGGATGGAACAGTTCTCTGTTTTATAATACAGCGTAGAGAGCAGTTTATCTCTTATTTTATATGTATGTTAACATGGATAAATATCATTTTAGAAGTGTGGCCTTAATCGAGTGTGTTTTGTGTTGTGGATTTTCCCTCTAATGAAACATCCTTTGTTGTCAAATGGAGGAATCTCCGTGTTGTGCTCTGTCCAAAGTCAAACCCAGGACCTCTTATATTTGGCCCTATTTCTGGGGATATAGAGTTTAAAGTTTTTGCCAGATAACTCTTTTAGTGCTCCGGATTGATCTTCATAATTGTAGTCTTAAATTCCAATCCCCCAGCACTCACTGTGCCAAACCTTCAGACCTCTCTGCTCAGCTCCCAGAACCTTCTAACCTGTGTGCCAGGGAGAGACCTGGTAGTGAGGGAAGGGAGGAGAAACTGACAAGTGCCACTGAGGTATTAACCAGGGAAATCTGGTGAAAAATTCTTTTTTGGATACCTGTCAGTCTATCACTTTGAATCTGTTACTCCAGAGCTTAAAATATCCACTAGTCACAAACTGAACATACTGTGGTTCAAAAAACAGGTAATCGTTCCATCACGTTAACTTTGATCTTTTAGATAAGACAGCTAAATTTAACATCCGAGTAATTAGCCTTTTGGTCACTTACTAAACTAAGGGAAAGGAAGATGAATTATGGGAATCACGATTTTTATTCACATACGATTATGTCCATTGTCTCATTTTCATTGTTGACACAGGAGAAGTTGCGCAGATCCTTTTGGAGTTGCGTTGCAAACAGAACATTCTCTTAAATGCCTAATTTAACAAAAGTGGATTTTAAACCTTGTAGAGGAGCTGATGGGCATATTAAGATACAAAGTGTTAGAGAGCCCTGTCTTTCGCTAAAGAAACGCCTGGCTCTATTTATGCTGTGTGCTGAGCACACCCCACGCCTTTCCTCTCCCAGGAGTACCAGCCTTGTAATACCAACCCCTGCCCTGAGCTGAAGAAGACCACGCCCTGGACACCCTGGACACCCGTCAACATCTCTGACAACGGTGGCCACTATGAGCAGCGATTTCGATACACGTGCAAAGCCCGCCTCCCTGATCCAAACTTGCTGGAAGTGGGAAGACAGAGAATTGAAATGCGGTACTGCTCCAGTGATGGAACCAGCGGCTGCTCCACGGATGGTGAGTGGGGACTCCTAGGGTCTGACCCACTTCCATGGACAGGCATGTGACCTTTTCTCTACTCTCAGAGAAGAGCGAGGGGGTACTTTTTCTTTCAATGACTTATGGTTTAGCAATCTTTCTAACAACACATTCCTCTAGAGCAGAACTGGCTGTATAGCAAATTGATAGTAAACAGCCTTACTATAAAAATGTAGTTACATATTGAGATGGTCCTGTGACTTCAACCTTCAAAATAACACTATATTTATAGCAAGGCCACAGTAGTTTGTGGGAGATTTATTTAGTATCAGAAAATATAACGGAAGGGTCAGTGACCTTTCCACAATTCTTTTGGTACTAAAATTTGCAATAAGCTTTTTTTTTTATTTTATTTATCTCAAAATTTGACAAAGAAAACAGAAATCTCTCTCTCTCTCTCTCTCTCTCTCTCTCTCTCTCTCTCTTTCTCTCTCTCTCTCTCTCTCTCTCTCTCTCTCTCTCTCTCTCTCTATATATATATATATATATATATATATATATATATATATATTTTTTTTTTTTTTAAGTGTGCCTGACCAGCATGGCTCAGTGGTTGAGCATCGACCTATGAATTAGGAGGCCATTGTTTGATTCCCTGTCAGGGCACATGCCCGGGTTGTGGCCTCTATTTCCAGTAGGGGACGTGTAGGAGGCAACCGATCAATGATTCTCTCTCATCATTGATGTTTCTCTCTCTCTCCCTCTCCCTTCCTCTCTGAAATCAATAAGAATATATTAATAAAAGAATGCAGCACATGAGAACCCTTTAATAGTCTTTGAAATCAATTTGTCCCTTGTACTTTTATAAATCCCTTCAATGATATATATTAGTAGCATGGGGTAAGCTCTGGGGTGGACCAGAAAATCCACCCTCTGCCTGGGCGTTTCTGCATCATTCTCCATCTCTTCTACCATTCTCATCTAATGTCACACAATCTGGCCAATTCTGAAAAGAAAACATGTGCCCATTGATGGGTCCTCACAGCATGGTTTGGTGAGAACAGCAATAGTAATAATATCTTGCACCCAACCATCTCCCCATATTTCCCAGCACATCTGTGTTTATAATTCTTAGTCTCCTAACGTGAGTGTGATAGAGAAAGCACAGTCACCATCAAGGTCATTTTTACAGAAAGAGCTTTAGACGCAGGGTGGCTGGCCTTAAGGAACCACAGAGCTGGTGAGTCACCACCTTGGACTGACGCAAGTGGAGTAAATTCTTGGAGTGCAAGAAATCTCCCGCACTGTCTAAGGGAAGCTCTTAAATGAGTGGCTGTGAGTGAGGGCCACCAGTACACACATCACAGAACCCCATGCCTCTTAGCGCTGCCAGCCTGGATGCTGGGAGGGCCATCAGCAGCTGCTTCTGTCATACTGCTTTGCTGACATTAACTGTCTAAGCTAATGACATGAACTCTATCCTCACCTCAAACCATGCCGCTTAATGTTGTTCAGCAACCAACAAGCTTGCTTCTTGTTTCTTTGGAAAAAGAGAAGTCTGCTTTAGTAAAGAATTTTGTGTGACTAAGTCTACAATTTAAATAAAACAAATAAACACCATTCACTTATTCCCTTATTTCAGAGCTGGCTGTGAACTATCTTATTTTTTAGGATACCAAAGTAAAAAAAAATAAAAATAAAAAAAAAAGAAAGAAATAGAAAATGAGTAACTTTTTCTATATATTAACTTTATTCTCCTTTCTGGATATAGATTTTGTTTTTCTTCCATTCTCAGATACATAAAACCAAAGCTAATGTTTATTTTAAATGCTAGTAATATAAACTAAGGAAAAATTTTACTACACTATTATAAAGCACAGTCTATATTTCCTCCCAAAGTATCCCCTGGGCATGGCTTAAAAAGACTTCATCTTTCTTGTGTCTTAATGGCTTCAGGTTCTAAAGAGCATCCACACGTTTTTGGTATTGATATCTTGGAAATACAAAATTGGACTTGCTTGCCTCTGACCACACAAGATGAGGCTTAATTGTGAATAGTTGTCCTTTATTGATTAACCACAAAGTACTGGTTCCTCACAGCAAGACGTTTCTAATCCATTTTCTCCAAAGAGCATCCTGCCTTGGTTTCTGATTCGGTTTTTAAATAAACAACAAAATTATTTCACAATGGATAGAACTGTTGGTGCATTTGCCTTCCACACTTAACCAGAACTTTGTGCATACTTAGAGAGTTTTTGGTCAAACTGTGTCATCCTGCCTACATTTGAGAAAATTACTGAATGTTTTCTAGTATTGTAAGTGGGTGGCATGTTCAGTTAAATGCACAGGAGTTTTGACTGTGGCTAATTAAATGAGTTAAGTGCAAAGTGCTCGGAGCAGACCTGACCCACAGAATTCAGAGTCTGTTTCTAACAAGATAACTCCCCACTCTCAGCCCCGACCACCGATCGCTGCTGCTTCCGTGTCTACATTTGTTCTTGGGGAAGCACGTCTTGCTAGTAAGTGGGCTCTGAACTTCACGGGAGCATTTGTTACAGGACAAGGTCATGCAGGGATGTGCTGGGTTCCGGGCAGTGAGCTCAGCCCCATTGCAGGGACCTGGAACACACACGTGTCTCCACGGCCTGGGATTCAGATGCGTGAACTCCACACCTTTCACCAGCCTTATTTCACTTGGCAAAAGTTAACAGGGGAAGGACCGGGTTTAAAAAATGTCTGAATCCAGTTCTGTTTTTACAGACCATGTTCTTTTTTTAATTTTTTAAAATATATTTTATTGATTTTTTTTTACAGAGAGGAAAGGAAAGGGATAGATAGTTAGAAACATCGATGAGAGAGAAACATTGATCAGCTCCCTCCTGCACACTCCCTACTGGGGATGTGCCCACAATCCAGGTACATGCCCTTGACTGGAATAGAACCTGGGACCTTTAAAATCCACAGGCTGATGCTCTATTCACTGAGCCAAACCGGTTAGGGCCAGACCATGTTCTTGATAGTGAGTCCAAGGGCAGTGTGTTGAGGAATTCCCAAGGGAAGTGAAAAACTTGTGTTTTCTTTGTAAAAAGTTTCTCAGAAAAATAAGTGAACTACAAATGCAAGGCCTAGAGCCTGTGTGAGGACTTTGCCACATTCACAAAGTGAGTTCTTATTTGCACCTGTGATCTAATAGCAACTGCAGAGAAAGACACGTAAGTTATGGGAGGTTAGCACTCCACTGCTTCTTTTTTCAATTTTGGGTTTTGAAGTGCAAGAAGTGTTCCGCTAAATTTGAGGGTGTGGTTACAGGAACAGAGCAGGCCGCAGGTACACAATGAAAGTTAGACTCTGGTCATTTCAAGAACTGACACCTTAGCCTTTCCCTTGGCAGGTCTCTCTGGGGATTTCATGCGTGCCGGGAGATACTCTGCCCACACCGTCAATGGGGCCTGGTCAGCCTGGACGTCATGGTCACAGTGCAGCCGCGACTGTAGCAGGGGCATTCGGAACCGGAAGCGCGTTTGCAACAACCCTGAGCCCAAGTACGGGGGCATGCCCTGCCTGGGCCCGTCCCTGGAATACCAGGAGTGCAACATTTTGCCTTGCCCAGGTGAGTGGATTGAGGAATCTGAAAAAAATCAAGGGCCTTGGAAGACCTTTTGATGTAGGGGAGGCTCAACCGGCTTCCCTGGCTTTATGTTTATATATGAGAGAGAAAGAGAAATGCATATTTTGGAGATATTAAGGGTTCAGTTTCAAACCACTGCAATGAAGCAAATAATGCAATAAATCAATTCACATGCATTTTTTTTTGTTTTCCCAGTGCATATAAAAGTTATGTTTACATTATGCTATAGTCTATTAAGTGAGCAATAGCAGTAGGTCTAAAAAAACATTGTACGTATATTAATTTAAAAAAGACTTCATTGCTTAAGAATGCTAACCATCATCTGAACCTTCAGCAAGTTGTAATCTTGCTGGTGGAGGGTCTTGCCTTCAACTAATCCCAATAAAGCAAAGTACAATAAAATGAGGTATGCCTGTATATACAGACATACACATACAAATATATAAACCACAGATTATATCTTCCAACAGCATTGGCATAAAAACAAATAGAACCTAGGCTGCATTATATTCACGTATTCCTTCAATTTCCAAGAAACGGAAACATCCTCATGAGCACCTGTGAGCATGGTCAGCCCTAGGCACTGTGCCTGGTGGAGAAGTCAGCCCCACTGCCATAGTCAGGAGATAGGCTCCTGTCCTTGAAAGTGGGGCCTGGCCCCCACCCAGGCTCTGATGGGCCCGGCCCTGAACTGGCTGCTGTTCACCACAGATTCCTGTTCCAGGTAATAGTTATCAAGGGTGACCCACCAAGATGCCTTGGTCAGCAGGAGTCCACTTTTTCCTAAGTTGGGTCTCTAAACACACACTCTTCTCTCTTGGAAGCTGACGAAAGCTGTGTCTGGGTCTTCCTCCTGAGACCTAGCTTTTCACTTCTTGGAATTCCCAAAGAAGCGCCGAGTGCATAAAATGAACTAAAAGAGGCCCTGGAGCCTCTGTCTTCCTGGACAGGGCCTTGTCTGCACACACAGCCCCACAGGCTCCTCTGCCTTGTCTGCCCTCTCCTACCGCAGCTCTGGGCGGGGCCCTCTCACATGCATCTCTTCCCCTGACCTTCCCACAGAGAGAGGATGTCTCGCCTGATACCTCAGGCCATCCCTGAGTGCTGATCTGCAGTGTGTGCTGCCTCTGACTCGGTCAGAGCGGAAGCTCCAGGAGGGGAGGGGTTGTGGTGAGGGTGTCACTCACTCACTGTAGTGCCCTCACTCCCAGAACGGGCCTGACACACACCGGGAGTGCTGACAGTCACTGATGAAGGAAGGGAAAGCAAGCAGTTGGTTCTTTATCTTCCTTCCTTCAGTCAATTGATCAGCAAACATTTTTGGATAGCCTACCATGCACTAGTCACAGGGTAAAGAAAGGTGCAGTGAGATGGTGCAGGTCAGAAGGAACCTACAGTTCAGTGAGGAGGCATCCTGTGAATAATGCCAGCCCCGTGTGGTCACCAGCTATTGGACTGCATATATTGGATATAGATGCAGTGGTTACATCAGCTAAGGACCCGCTGAGCTGGAATCATGGCCACTGCCCTAAGCAGGCTGCCCCTGAGCTCAGTCTGGAGGGAGTTGGACAAACAGACAAGCTGAGATGGGAATGGGGGGGGGGCGGTCATTCCAAACACCAGATGCAGTGTTTTGAAAGATACAGAAGCTTGAAAGTATAGCATCTCTTGCAGTAGGTATAAGCAACTTGCTGAGTTCTTTGAACAAGAAACTGGTTGAAGCCATACATTTGGTGGATGGGTAGATGGATTGATGGATGATGGTAAAATGGTGAGAGGATGGCTGGCTGGCTGGCTGGCTGGATGGATGGATGGATGGATGGGTGATAGATGAATGGATGGATGATGGATGGGTGAATGGATGGATGGGTAGATAGATAGATGATGGATGGATGAATGGATAATGGATGCATGGATGGATGGATAATTGAATTATTAGTTGGATGTTTAGATGACAGCTGGATGAGAGGATGGGTGGACAGATGGGAGATGGATGGATGGATGGATGGATGGATGGATGGATGGATAGTGGACTATGGATGATGAATAGATAGATGATGAAAGGATGGTTGAATAAATATGTACATTAAACTAAAAATACACAGTTCCCAGCTTTGTAGCTGAGGCTCTCAGTAATGTCCCTGCTCGTGCAGCAGCTCTGCTTCTCCTGTCTTTGCCTGAATTTCTCCAGCCTCAGGAGACTTCAGACCATCCAGCCTTCCCAGCCAAGTGATGCTGAGGGGCTGGGAAAGGTCACAGAGCCAGGGTTTTCCCACAACCCAGGCACTGAGAGTGGAGGATTCCTCCCCCAGGGCTGGGAGGGAGATTGTGGGCGGCATCCTTAGATTAGGGTCGGTGCTGTAACTGAGAAGGCAGGGTGACGTGGGAATGTCAGGCTCACTCCATGTCCTCTTGCCTCCCAGGCTCCAGACATGAGTCCTCATTGATGTCAGCAGAGCGGGCAGACTCTCCAGATTCCAGGATGCTGCCTTGTCCTTGAGAGCAGGCTCAGTGCCCATGTCAGAGATATCCATGAGCATGGGCTGGTGGCTGTGTTTATTTTAGTTTATTTGATGGTCAAGACGGTATCATGTATATATAACCTTAATATCTTGAAATAGCTGTGTCTTCATTTTCTTTCTGAAAGCCAAGATTCCATAGAGGGTTGTGAAAATATTCAGAGTTGCCCTCTTCCATTCCCACTTGGGTGTGGGTGGATTCGAGGGGCTGAGTTGGGCAAATGTAAATTCTCTCTCCCACCTCCTAGAAAATTCCTGAACACATGAAACATGTAACTCATCAAGGAGGGGTCGAAGCCTTCAGGGCTCTGAGTGCAGAGCTGCTCAGCCATGAGGAGGTCCAGTTACAAGGCTATTTTTACCTAATTTCAAACACTCTCCTTATGAATTTACTCTCCCTTAGCCCCATTTGGTCCACGGTACACATGTGCAAATGGCCACTGTATTTTATTGAAAAGCAAGCTTCCTCATTATGATTAAGTTTGAAAATAAATCTAAGCAAACTAGGTGAGTGTAAAATATCTTTTAAATTTGATCTCCAGTTCTAATGTGTATGACAAATTGCAACACGGTAAAATTATTTTTTTCAACTTCTTGTGTGTTGATCCCTCTAGTACCTTCACCTACATAATTTACCTGCAACAGTGAGAAATAGCTTGGTGTTTCTCCTCTCCTTTTCTCCAGTCCCTGTTTGATTCAGAACTCTGACTTCCAAATTTTGGCAGACCAAGGTAGAGACTACAGGTGTTTCTTTTTACTAAGTAATGGTCAAATTCAAATAACATAGTTCCTTTTGTCTTTTTTTTTTTTTTTTTTTAATGAAAGCAGAAAGTGTGAGTGAGAAAGAATGGAGTGATAGTCTGACACAGGGCCGGACTCTTTGAATCAAATTGTGTTTACAACACAGTGTTGTTAGCTCTAGCACAGTCTTGCATAGCAGATTCATGCTGCATGACTAAGACCTCATACCGTTGAACAGCATCTCTTCATTTCCCCACCCCCATCTCCTGGCAACCTCCATTCTACTCTGCTTCAATGAGTGACAATTTCAGATTTCACATATAAGTGGATCCATGCAGTATTTGTCTTTCTTTGGCTTATTTCGCTATCATCATGTCCTCCAGATTCATCCATGTTGTGGAATATAACAGGATTCCCTTGGTTTTAAAGGAATATCACATTGTACATATATACAACAGTTTATTTTTCCATTCATCTATCAAAGGACATTTATGTTGTTCCCACATGTGAGCTATTGCCGAGAATGCTACAAGGAACATGGAAGTGCAGATATCGTTCTGAGATCCTGATTTCCTTATGTTTATATATATACCCAGGATTATTGGGTCATATGGTAGTTTTTTAATTTTTTAAATTTACTTTTTTTAGGAACCACCATACTGTTATTCATAGCACCAATTTACATTTGCACCAACTGGGTACAAGGGTTCCAATTTGTCCACATCCTTTCCAACACTATTGTCTACTGTTATCTGTTGTTTTTTGACAATAGCCATCCTAACAGATGTGTGGTAATATCTCCTTATGGTTTTGATTTGTATTTTCTCATCTATTAATAATGTTGGACATCTTTTCATATACCTAGTGGCCATTGATCTGCAGGTTCACTATGCAATAGCAAAGTCAAGGATCTTCAGACCACATGGTTGCTCTAAGTCCAGTTCCAGTGCCCATCTAGAATGAGGCATTGGAACTGAGCCCCAGATAGCCTTGTGTACATTCAAACATCTGCACTCTGTGACACCTGCTATTCTGAGGCACTCTGAATGATGTGTGCCTTAGTGTGGGGTGTATACACATACCCACTTGAGACCAAGCTTCAGCTCACTTTACAGTGAGAATAGACATGGCAGTGGGTGTTTGAAAAGTTTAAAGTTCTAGGCAAATCTCTGCCTGCCTTCCTTTTCCAGTATTATAACCAATGTCAGATATTCATTCTCACTTTCTGACATGCTTATTGCCTATTAGGGAAAATGTTGAATTCTTCAAGTCTGGATAAACTGACAAATCACAAAATTCCCACTTACATGTCAAAAATTTTTTTCTGTTTTTACTTTTTTGCAAATTAAAATATCATCATAAACATGATGCTTCTGCTTATATGTCCCAAAAATGCTTTATTTTTATCTATGCCTATATCTAAAGAGACATATTATGTTATAAAAAGATGTATTAATTCACCATGGGTGTATTCAAATATAAACTAGGTCATTCTACCTAAAATAGCCTTATGTCTTTAACGATTTTTGGCATTCCCTTTCTTTGTTGCTTCTGTTTTATTTTATGAAGGATGTGGAGAAAATAAAACATGATACTATCTACATATTGTAAAAGCAAACCTGTCATCAGCTTTTTTATGCAGTTTGATGTGGTTATGATTGCTTTTGCTAATTGGAGTCTAATGACATCTTGACAAAGTCCTGAAGCTTTGCTCTGGGACTCAATAAAACAGGGCAGGTCTGGCTGACAAGAGGGCAGATCAGCAAGGTGTTAGACAAATGGCAGATCATATCTGACAATGTCAGACAGAAGCCAGCGTGAGGTCTCAGTTTAACAAGCAGGAGGGAGCACTGAGAGCCAGGTGGGTCAGCTGACCCAGTGCTCAGGAGGGCCCTCCACAGGTATCAGAAGCCCAGCTCGGGGTCACAGGCAGGCATGGCAGTAGTTCATCAGGAACCGGTTCTGCCTAATGTCCGAGTTACAAAACTCGCGTTCATATCCAACCTGAAGTCCGGCTGCAGGTAGCAGGCCCTCTGTGTAGTCCTTCACATAAACACACTGTCCGGTCTGCATGGTATGGACTTCATTTGGTTGTTTGGTGTCTGCATCTATGGAGCATCCCCGCAGTTCTTCCTCAGAGGACCTGTTACCCTTCCTTTATCCCTCTGTCCTGGAGCAAATCGTAATCCTATTACGTAGTAAGGAAGGCTGTGACTGGAACTGCTTGTCCTTGGCTATAAGTCTCCTCTGGCCAACTCGACTGAGTGGTTAGCAAAGGCGAGAGCAAGGTAGGGCGTCACATAAATCACAGCTGAATGTGGTTCAAGGTTATTCCCAGGGATGGGGATTTTCTGTTGCATACACTGTACTCCTTTGTCATCCTCATGCTTACATGTTATGTTTAGAGATATTTCCTGAAGGGGTAAAACAGAGGAACCGAAATGTGAAGGGAGGAATATGCAAAACAGGTTCCCTCAAACAGGAAGACCCCCTAACACCCTACTGTGGGTGGTCAAGTGGCTTCTCGGATATGGTCCTGCCTGCACACTCTATCTGCAGCCTCATCTATTTGGTCAGCTTTGCATTTCAGAAGCAACCTGACTCTGTGTCTTTTCCCAGTGGATGGCGTGTGGTCTTGCTGGTCCTCCTGGTCAAAATGCTCAGCAACATGTGGCGGTGGACACTACATGAGGACCCGCTCCTGCACAAACCCAGCCCCAGCCTACGGTGGAGACATCTGCCTGGGGCTGCACACGGAGGAGGCGCTCTGCAACACGCAGCCCTGCCCTGGTGAGTGGTGGGACGTTGGGACAAACGTGGCCCTCTCCTTGACTTAGAAATGATGAATTGATGATGCCACATCATCGGTACTGAAAGAGGAGAACACTTCCACCCATCTGCCACCCTGCCTCCCTGGAACTGACTTCATAACACATGTTCTGCAATAAAATGGTTCTCAACCTGGCATAGTTTCAGATCGAGTAGCCGAAACGGGTTATGACAAAGCCTTTGCAAAATATTTCATTAATCTCAGCTAATGAAATCTGAGATTGTGTGGTTGAGAATCGGGGTGGGGAGCATGCAGGTACCGAGCTCTGAGGCTGTCTGACAGCCTCAGATGAGCGACCCAGTCTCCCCATCTGGAATTAGCTTCGCCTTCTGACATGGAATGACTTGGGATGAAGATGAGACCTAACTTTGACACTGAAACAGTTTTACTTTTTTTTTTTTTATATGTAACTTGCTCTTGTATTTCTTTCTAGAAGGTTCCATGTATATTGAAAGGTGCCTAAAAACCGAATTCTTATAGTCATTCTGAAAACGACACATTTCTAAGGGAAAATTGTACCCTTTACATGGATTTCTCTTCCCATTGGGTCAAGGCACAATTTTGATTTCCAAACTCTCTGAACTACAAAGATAATGCTTGCATTTAAAAAGAGGGGGAAAGCAAACTACATAATAAAATACTTTTATGTTGATTAATATTTCATAAATAATATTAAGAGTTCATTTTTGTAACCTCCTTACTTCAAATATGAGTATTTTTCTGCCACACATCTGCAGGCCTGGGCAAATGTAACACATCCTGGCAACTCTTGCACTTTAGGGTGAAGGTTCCTGTTATCACTCAACTCTTGGCCTTCACCCAAGACTTGTGCATTGATCTTATGAGCAAACACAGGACAAGATGAATTCTGCCTCAAATATAGCCTGACTTTGGGATATTGATTCTGCAGAATTGTTTTTTATGAGAAGAGAATGCTTACATTGTAGATTTCTCAGGAACTCAGCAACCGGGTTTTCTCGTAGATGCCCCTGTTTCTCTTGCCCAAGCGCTGAGGCCTGTGGGAGTCTCTCAGGAAAGCCTGTGAGGGCTGCTCTTAGCAGATGAGAATTGCCCTGATGGAAATAGTGTCTGCCTTGATGATTTCTGTTCCCCTGCCACTGACGGCCTGTGCACAGTTGGACATCAGTGATTAGCTTATTGAGCGTCTAATTCAATCACTTTAAAGCATTCAAATAATGTGGTTTCAGCATATGTAATTCTAGCACATTATTTCAGGTCAGTGATAAACCAGTTCTTTTTTTCATGCTCGTGTGTATTTTATCTAATGGACTTTTATGAAGATAGGAGTACATCTTATTTATATACAGGCCCATTAAAGCTGATAGGAGGGCATAAAGTCATATATGTAACATGACAGTGCTTCCAGGGTGATTGATCTTAGTGCATCTTGCTGCCTCTTCTCCCCGCTTCTGGTCACTGCAGAGAGCTGGTCGGAGTGGTCAGACTGGTCAGAGTGTGATGTGTCTGGAGTCCAGGTCCGCGCCCGCCAATGCATACTTCTGTTCCCCGTGGGCAGCCAGTGTTCTGGAAACACCACGGAGAGCCGGCCATGTATATTTGATTCCAATTTCATCCCAGGTAAGGGCAGAGTGTGAGCAAGATCACTGCCTACATCCAAAGTGGAAATGAGTCCTCATTTAGAGTTGTAACTGTCCTTTGAGGTCCCTTTTGGTGAAACAGATGATTCTGCCAACTCTTGTATTTTCAGGGTGATTAAAGTGTAGGTTTATAGATAGCTGCAAGTTTAGACTTAAATTTAGCCTATGTGTTTTAAGATTTTTCAACCATAGACATTTTTAAGCACAGTGTTATTTCTACAATTTATTGACTATAACACATGTGGAAGATTTTGCCCCAAAAATGCAAGTGGCGCATTTGGTTATTTTAATTATTAGGTAAAATGTTTTGTCAGTGCTTGTATGCATGTGTTTGCACAGAGAAGAAGGACCATTTTCTTTATGAAAACTTAGTGTATTTGGGAAGGGGAACCCATCATGGCTCTTATCTTGGAGAAGAGGGGACTGGCCCTCTTGCCACTGCCTTTCCTATGTCAAATCTATGCCACTGCCTTTTCCATGTCAAATCGAGTTGTTAGTGGTAGGTGATCACCTGTCACCTGCGCACTATACTGTAGGTCTGGTGTATATACTGACAGATCATCTCACACATGCCTACTGTGTGGGTTAGGACTGAGACATGGACTAAAAGCAGAGACCAGCCTTTACAAGGCAATAGTAGGTAATAGCTTATCTTCCTCCATTTATGGAAGAGATAATGTTTTAGAGAAAAGTATAAGCTTATACTTGTAGGGCACTTCATTCATGTGTGGTATAAAGCCGCAATATTTATGTTGTTGTTTCCCTTTTTAATCATAGATATATTTTTAATTCTTGGTACCTAAGGAAAAATCAATATGGAGAGAATAGTGTTTGTGGCATCCTGAAATGGTGTTTCATTGTGTAGGTGGATTTCTCCTCACAATGATGTCTCCCATTGTGGCATAGCAGAGCATAAATGGGCTCTGAACAGGAACTTATTGTTCTGGCCATTTCCTTGGAGCTCTGGTGGATCGGTCCCCTCTATAGGGAATGTGACAAACCTGCTTTGATGAAACAAAAGATCTGAGGCAGGGAACACCACAGGCCAACACTGTGGGTTCCACAGCTGGCAGGATGCATTGTCACCGAAAATCCGCTCATTCTCTGGCCTCGTTTTGAAGCTAGTGCCCTGGCTATAGCTCAGGGGACCATTGCACTTTCTATCTGTGCTAATGAATCTCACCCCTTCCCAATCAAGATGACCTTGACCAACTGCAGCTCAAGTTGGTTGAACAAAGAAACAAATATAATTTTTAAAAATCAGGCTTTTGGAACTTCGACTCACATAAAACTCAGTATCATTGGCTGTTTTGTAAATGAATCACTGATACGATATTTCTTCCCAATACCCTTTACACATTGTGATTGGATTTTTCTTTTTCCAGAAGTATCTGTGGCAAGATCCAGTAGCGTAGAAGAGAAAAGGTGTGGGGGTAAGTTCTTCCTTTTAACTACAGTCTAATTGACTTCTGATATTTTCTGCTCTTTGGCCAAATGATGGTTCTATGTTTCTGCTGTTGGCAAAAAACAAAACAGACTGGAGAAACTCCTGGATCCCAACCACCTTCTGCTTCGGTAGTATACATACAGATAGCATTTGACATCTGGATTAGTGGTTCTCAAGTGGGGTCTCTGAGTCAGCACCACCAGCATCACCTGGGACTTGAGAGAAATACAGATTCTCAGGCCCCACCTTGAGCTGCAGAATTAGAGCCTGTTTGAGTGGGACTGGGCACTCTGTGGTTTAATAAGCCTCTTTAGGTGACTGATGAATGCTAAGCTTTATGAATCCGTGATCTTGATATCTTAATACTGTATAGGTACTAAATACAGATATTAGAGTTCCCATGAGTAAAACAGTATTCCAGCAGTTTGTTTATATTTATAAATCCTGGCAGCCTGCTGGAATGACAAAATTGTAAGGGGGCATAAGGTTCTACTGGTATATCTCTAGAGGAACATTTTAAATTTCCCAGAACCCTGAATGACAAAAATCAACATTCTCTGGTTCAAGTCTGTGATGAATTTGGACTTTACTGTATATGACTATTTTGTCTGGAAGGGAGGGGTTGACTGTCTGAATATCCAAGCCGAGTCCCTGTCCACCTTTGCCAATCAACAGCAACACAGTCTTGTCGTATGTGTGTGTCCATAGACTGATGACCTATTAATAACCACCCCTACTGTAATCCACCCACAGGGGAGTCCCAGGCGACTCAGCTTATGCTCAGGTGGAATCTGGAGCTTCTAGGCATATCTTAGGAATGTACTTACCATTATTAACTACATTTAATAAGAGTTCGCTTTCTGCTTATTCAGCCATCTTCTAACACATTCATTCAGTGTTCTTTGCTGAGTACCCACTCTGTGCTAGTTTTATGAGTGGACTGAAAGAGCCCCCTGGAGCACACAGTCATATCCTCAGAGGAACAATGTCTGGTGCCTCATCTGTGTCAGGTCATTGAGTCCACAGACTGGCAGTCACTAACTTGGGATCCAGCTGGAAGATGAATATAAGCCACTTTAAGTAAAACTAATCATGAGAATCCCCTAATATTTTGAGATCAGCTACTCCATGCCAGACACTGTATTAAATGACAAGAAGGATCCTATTTGATCCTCACAAAGAACATTCTTGTAGGTGCCAAAGTCCACAATTCTTGATGTAAAAAGAAGAATTGGAATTAGGGAGGGGTTTTGGAATTGAACACTTTTCAGAATGTAGATGGGTCATATGGGGCATATACTGGATATTACATAATGCCCTTCAGGGTCTGGGTCCAACTTCATAACCAGTTCCTTTAATGATGCTGCGGTGACACATGGGTGAACTGAATGTGCTAATGCTTCTCCTGGTGGTTCTGGTCAGTTCTGCAGCAAACGCGCAGGTCAGGTCATGCCTTGTTGCCAGGTAAGTGATGAGAAATCACTTTTCAGAGATTTTGGTTTAGGGAATTGTAGAAAATTATCTGCCATGGGTTTTTATCTGCATTTTATATGTACGGATTGTGAGGGTCAGAGACATGAGACCCTTGGTTGAAGTTCACATTCACACAGGCAGTCAGCTGTGGAGCCCAGGTCAGATCCAGGCAGTGGGGTCGCAGTGAACATGAAACTTGGAGCACTAGAGAAAGGGGCCAGGAGGATTGTGTTGGGGGACTGGAGCCACAGCAGCCCTGGTCAGGTGACATGCTTGGACAACACCCAGGGTGCAGGGATGTCTGCTGCCCTCAGAGGCAGTGAAGACCCAGAGTGGGTGGTGTTTGTAGGGACTGGTCCTGTCTTGAGGGAGGCCACCAGCTGATGTCTCTGCATAGTTGGCAGTCTGTGCCCATTAACCACAAGTCTGAAAACCACTTTCCTTCGCCGGCCCTCTCGGTGTAAACGGAGGGGAGTCCTTCCAAGGCTTTTAGTCCTAAAACATCATGCAATGCCCATTTGTGTCCTAAAATGCTGCTTCTATGTGTCTGAGCTAGGTGTGCCAAATGGCTTCCTAGAATGAAGCCTTGAGGTGCTATTGATTAAATCATAGAAACTTTAATTACTCTGCACTATTCAAAACTAAGTCGTTTTTTTTTTTTAATTTTATTGTTGAATGCATTACATATGTCCCCTTTTCTCCCCTCATTGACCCCTTCTAGCCCGCCCTCCCCCACCCCCCAACCTGGGCCTTCACCACCCTATTGTCTGTGTCCATGGGTTATGCATATATGAATACAAGTTCTTTGGTTGAAATCTTCCCAAAACTAAGTTTTTAGACTGCTGACATTGACATACCAGAATAGTTGGGTAAGAGGTCAAATGGATTTGATTATTGGGCTGATATGTAAAAACAATAACATCGCAAGGATGTTTAAGGAGATAACATTGATGTCTTTTTTTAGTGTGTTGCAAAAATCAATCACATTTTGCACAGGAAATCAGGCAGTTGAATCAACTGGGTAATTGGTTTCTATTCCAGCTTTGCTGACCAAAAAATCCCAGCCAAAAAAAGCATATTCAAAGCAGAGTCAAACTAAGCAAATTCAAGAGATTTAATAGGCACTATTTTTCCTTTATGCAGAAAAATGTGAGTCTTTTGAAATGTTTCATCTTAGAGAGCTATTTTTAGTTGCCTGTGACACACAGACTGTATAATCGTCATAAAGATGTCAGTGGCCCCAGCCTTCTCCGGGCACCTGTGGGAATGATTCATTTGATTAACGATGAAGTATCTGCATACGGATGGAGCCCTACATCTTCCATGTGTTATAATAAAATATGTTATCCGTGCGGCAGGAAGTACTTACATCCGAATCTGGCATCGACCCCAGGGAGTCTGAACCCTAAAGTATAAAGCCATGACAACACTGTGAAACCCACAGCTCCCGTGTTACAGCAACACCTATAGTGGGCGCTGGGGGAGTATCCTCGATGCTTCATCCAACTGTCCCAGACAAAATCAGGAAAAGCCAAAGATTAATCAAGTCCTTTTACTTTGTCAAACCATTGGCCAAATAACCAAGAAGTGAAAACCTGAGGTGGATAGAAAACTGAGGTCATGTCTTTGGAGTCTCAGTGCAGGTAGGAGCCTGTTAGCTGTGCTCACGGAGAACCGAGGAGGCAGCCTCAGCACAGTGTTCTCCCCCGCCCCCCACCCCCACCGCCTCCCCCGGGGAAAAGGATCCATCTCTCAGGATCCTGGGAAGAGCTTGGAGAGAGAAGTCAGGGGTTGGGGACAGACGAGAGATATTCAGCGTCTGCTGCATATCATAGGTGAGGTGAAGTCTGCTTGAAACATCCTTGTTGCGGATCCTGGGTGGTTAAGGTGCAAGTACTCCAGCACCTGGGTGTGGGGGGCAGACCTGTGGGTCTCCTCTCCCTGAGTGCCCTGAGGGCTTCGCGTTGCAGCTCTGCAGACCCATCTGGAATTGACAGTGGTGCCCAGCAGGCATCGCCACTAGTTCCATTTGGGGCCCTGTGGACAGGTAGGGAAGGGGAGGTGTTGAGCATGGGTGACAGTGCACCCTTTGGTGGCCAGTGGAAGGGACACTCTGGGGGAAAGCAGGGGAAACATGTAAGGCCAGTAATCCACAAGCGACTGGCTAGCCACATGGGGCCAACACAGCAGAAAAAGGCAGGTCGGTTCTGCTTTACCTAATTTTCCCTAAGCCCAGCTTCACCAGCTCTGCCCACATGTTGTCTGCAGTCTCTGGAAGGCTTGAAACTTTCATTGTAAAGTGTTTTACAAACACACCATGAATATCTATTTTGTTGTTGTGTCTCAGACTTTATGCAGGTCTTGCTTATGTTACCTTGAGGTCACTCAAGCCAGTGCTATATCATAGTCATAAATCCAATCCCACTCACTTTGCCAACGCTTTGTACTCATAACTCAAGGAAAATAACTCAGAGTCTATCAAACAGGAAAAAAAATGTAAAAAGAGGGTCATTCCATGACCATTAAAAGATCATATTTTATTCCTTTGACACAAATCCTTTATTTCTTTTTTTTAATATAAAGAGACCAATTTATGTATTTATTTTTCTTTTTTAAAAATATATATTGTTATTGATTTCAGAGAGAAAGAGAGAGGGAAAGAGAGAGAAATATCAATGATGAGAGAGCATCATTGATCCGCTGCCTCCTGGACACCCCACACAGGGGATCAAGCCTGCAACCCGGGCATGTGCCCTGACCGGGAATCCAACCCTGACCTCCTAGTTCATAGGTCGACACTCAACCACTGAGCCATGCCGGCTGTGCTTCTCTATTTCTTTGTAAGATCTCTCCTTTATTTATAAGATCTCCAAAATACAATGTAAGTGAAAAAAATTGCTACCCAGGAAAATATGTATGGCTGTGCGTGCACACACACACACACACACACACACACACACACACACAGAAGTGTGCAGAGAACCTCGGAAACAGCACACCAGAAAGTGGGTGTAGTAGTCCCTAGGAAAGAAAAAGACTTCGTATGTTTATATTCCCTGTTACACTTTCTGATGTTATATAATGTGTTTATATTCATAATGAAAATATAATGAAGAAAACATCAGCATTATGTAAGTGGAACGCATTTTTAAGTAAATGAAATAAAGGGAAGGGGAGAGAGAGTCTGGCTGTCAGGCGAGCAGTGCTAGAAGCCGTGAATGCATTCTCCCTTCGTGGGAGGGACACCCAGCCTGTCAAGGAGCCTGAAGTATATGTTTCCTACAATCCCCGTAGACTAGAGAGCATGCTGCACTTGAAACTGAAGCACATTTTTGTATAAGCTTTACATTAAAAAATTAAACAAGCTTCTGCTAGTGCATGAAGGTGACCTCCAAAAGTCTTGATTACGATGCATTGCTTTAAAATATACTGTCTCGCCTTGAGAATTGTTTGGTGGCCATGCTATTTCGAAGGAATTGGCATTTGACGTCTTTAATTTTGAATGGATACAGGGCTTTCCATTTCGTCGTTCTCTTTTCACCAAAGCACTGAGCTGTTGCGTAGCATGTTCCTTCCCAGTGTAGCATCACTTTCAATGCTGTCTTCCCAGAGTTCAACATGTTCCACATGGTCGCTGTGGGGCTGAGCAGCTCCATCCTGGGCTGCCTTCTCACGCTCCTCGTCTACACCTACTGCCAGCGGTACCAGCAGCAATCCCACGATGCCACCGTCATCCACCCCATTGCGCCCGCCCCGCTCAACACCAGCATCACTAACCACATCAACAAACTGGACAAGTATGACTCGGTGGAGGCCATCAAGGTACGGGGTGGGCAGGGGCCCTGGGGCTATTGGCAAAGCACACTGGTGGTGGCACAGGTGACAGGGCGGGGGTCAAGGTACTAGACTCTCACTCACAATGAACTGCCTTTTTAGCTTTGCTTTGCCCGGGGAACATATTGGGAATGTAGCTAAAAATAGCACCTGGAAACAGCAACAAGTAAAATGCTGTAAAATATTAGGTCATTGGCTCTGTCTCCACTGTGCCTTCTGCAGCCACACGGAGGTCATGCCAAAGATAAGAGCTCCAGGCCGAAGACCGATACACACTGGGCAGTGGTAATGAGGGCCAGGGCTGCCCCTTTTAGGAATCACAGGGTGGCAACCTGAGTATTATAAGACTATCTTCAAAGCATTGTCAAGCATAGGGAAGCTCTATGTGATCTAAAGGGGCTGTGAGGCTGGTGGGTTTTGTTACATTTCCCCAATTGGTGATTAACCCAGTGTTTTCCCCAGAAAGAGTAAATGACCAGTCTCCTCCTCATTCCCAGGAAGCAGGAGCCAGAAGGGTATTGGCACTGGAGCTGGCAGACCTGGGTTCCTGAGTCACTTACCAGCTATTATTCAAACTCACTGAGCCTTTGTGAATCAAACAGGGTAATTTATATGAAAAGCCTTGAGCAGTGCTGGGCAAAATAAATGCAGTTGTAATCCCAGGCATTTTGCATCATAGGTCAGACTACAAGTTAGTTACTCCTTTGAACCTCAGTTTCTTCATCTTTAAATGGGTATACTAGTAACAGTATGTATTAGTGACTGCTGCCTGATCACTAATAAATCCTTCTAGAACTTTTTTTCTAGAAGGGGAGTTAGTTTGATCCTACAAACCTTCATCTTTATTTTGGACCTCTCAATATCTACCCTCCCCCTAAGGTAGTTCAACTCTTGGAAAGTGCAGGTGCCTATAGTGACTATTAAAAAGGAAGAACATCTGTGGCCAGAACGCCTGAGGTAGACACCATCTAACAAGTGCAGAAAAGGAAAATAAGTCATTTGAAATTCCATGCATTTACTTCAATAAGTTCCATCAAAATGTCTTATCCCTATACCTATTCAAGATAATCAGAAAGCTGCTTACATATCTCCTCAGTTATATGTGATAACGTTCTATGTGAGCAGTGCTAGAAGCACTAAATGCATTTTCCAAGCGTTTGTTCATTTGAATCTGCTAGAGTTTTAGGCTTCCTTGAGGCTTAAGTGTAGGTTTTCTAACTCTAGGGAACTTCCTGCCTAAAACTAAAAAATAGGCTGGAAGATGTCAAAACTTGCCAACCTCATTCCAGTTGTGAGGCAAATCCCTGTAAGGCCAACAGTGTGAGGAAGCAGGTAAGTGAGGAAACACATTTTCCAATAACGGGGCCTTAGGAGAGAGTGTGATTCAACATAACCATCTCCCAGTTACATTCTCTTCCTGAAATACTACTTATACCTTTTATTTTTATGTTTTGCAGGCATTTAATAAAAACAACTTGATCCTAGAGGAGAGAAACAAATATTTCAACCCGCATCTCACTGGGAAGACTTATTCTAATGCCTACTTTACAGATCTCAACAATTATGATGAGTACTAATAACTCTTATATTTTTTGGCTTCTTGTAATTCCCTGGTTCCTCAAGGCCTGTGCTCCATGTCTGCCCATGTTTTGGAGACTTCAGAGATGAAGTTTGGATACATTTCAAGTGCATTTCAAGCCAGGAGTGTCCCATTGCTGCCCCAAATAGATGTCCTTAAAAGCAACAAAAGTCTAAATATCACAATGTAAAAATCTGGTCTACAATACTTGTTGAATGAGCCATGGTGTGGAGTTTTTTTTTTTTAATTTTATTGTGTTCAGTCCATTTTTCTAATAAGTCAGTTGTTTCCTTGAGCTTTTTAATAAATGTACCACCTACATTGGAAGGAGTCTTTAGAAATAGGAACCTCTTCTTGCTTTTGAGCATACATCTTCATGATGTTTTAATTCAAGAAAATAGTTCACTTTATATGAGAATACCCCTAGACACACACACATACACATATACACAAACACAAAGAGTGCTTAAGTCCATAGTATTGCTAAAATGAAGAATATGAATGTGGCCATACAGTGATTCACCATGGATCTCCCATCTTCCCAATCTGGAGAATACTGTGGAATTCTTAGAAGCAACTTGTGTGTTTAGACGTGGAATGATTCTTGCCTGAAAAAGCTCAGGATGCAACCTGGCTTGCATCTGCAGAGGCGGTTATATAAGGTCTGAGACATTGCACCCGTGGTCTTCATGAATTTCCTGTGTTACCACTCGGGGAGGTGAACAAAAAGAGCGGAGGCACAGACACGACAACGGGGAAATTGTTCTGCAGGTTGCTGTGAAACTAGCCTTATTCTGACTTTTGGATTTCATGGCATTCCAGGGAGCTCCTGGCTGCACAGTTGGCCTGGGTGCCCACCTCTCTGGTCCATTGTAACGTCCTGAAGAGCCAGTCTGTAAAATAACCATTTGTTTAGCATTTGAATAGACTCTACACCTCCTCTCTCCCTGCAAAGAAAAAAATCTTGAACATTAATGACGACACTGAAGAAAGTATTGAAAGTACTGAAATATGATTGAAAACAACTTTTTAAAATTTTCCATGTTTTGGACAGTATTGAGAGAACTGACGTTTATTGAAAGTCAACTTTTATTTCCCAGTATTGATAGAACTAATTGTGGTGACATGCCCCTACCAAGAGCATTAATTATATGTTAAGCTCGCTTTCTGCCACCCATCACTGTACATAGTGAACTGCTCCCCAAATTCCTAGCTGTCATTGCTGCCTTCGGGTCAGGTGAGGGGGAGATGTTTAGCTCTGGTGCCTTTTGGTTTTAATCTAGTGTTGCCTTCCCATCCACTAACTCCCACTTCTCCCTGCATGGAGGCGACAACATTTCAAGATATACCTTGAGAAATCAGGGTATCTGGATATGAGGTTTGTAATGATCCTTGTGGTTCTGAGCATTTTAGAGTGCTGTACAATTCAGAGTGGTCCTCAGTAAGAAAAAAAAATAAAAGAGGATAAATTATTCATCAACAACTGATGTATATCACATGACAGTTGGTTGAATAATTACTGAAAGTAGGAACAAGATTGAAAGTCATCATCGAATGCCTCGGGGCATTGCGAAAAAGGTGTGGGTGGACATTGAAATATGTTCTTATTGATCAATGAACCTTCAGATCTGTGAAACTATATAGTATGGGCACTGAGGAACATAGACTTATTAGCATATGTGTATTTTTACCCTACCTGATTTGGAGAAACAGCTTCATACAGTGTTGGGAAAACCTTATGTTCAGTAATATTGAATTCAAAATATTCTCATCTCCAAATTTGCAAAAATGACTCTAAAATAAAATGTAAATGCCACGTGGGCTCTGGGAGGCCTGGTAGATTTGCAAATGAATGGTGTTCCAGGTCTTTGCCGTGGGGAGTTCAGGTTGCATCCCGTGTATGTGTATTCCTTCTGTGCCGTGCAGGGTTGCTCTGTCTCTACTTAAAGTCCACATTCCAGAAGTGCGATGTAGCCAGATGGTTCCCAATTGTTCTCTGGATTCTTCAACTCATATCATCACTCTCCTGTAAGAAAAATGTTCTCATTGTGTATCACATTATCTGCTATTCTGAACCCCCCTCCCCCCCCCCCCATATTTCCTAAACTGTAAAGGTCATTCTATTTCCCTGAGGAAAGAGGAAACTAATATTTCAAAAAAGCATCACTTGACTTCAAGGGAAATGCTTTCTAAATGACATCAAAACGGGTCTTTAATCAATCTTCTACAATGATTGGGGAAAACACCCTTCGTCCACAACAGAATTTTCTTGTTGTTAATTACATAAATCTTTTTGTTTATCACTGCAGATAAATCACCTCATATGTGTTCCCTGACACTCTATTCAAAGGAAAATTATACTGGCTTTTCTGGCTTCTCTCTCTTTCTCTGTATCTTTCTTCTCTTTTTCTTCTTACTTAACAGGGTTTGGTTGGTTTAGGATCATTTCAGCTATAATGTAAGCATTTTAACCAACTGTTTTTCTATTACTGTTGAGCTCTTGCTCATGTGCCACCTCCACACCCCTCCTCATGGCAGGAGCCCTCATGTGTGGGCTTTCACAGGGGCGCCTACCACTTCTACTGGGACCTCCTTCACACAGCAGCCCTTCTTCGGCTGGAACATTTGGGATTCCTGCCAAAACCTCTGGGGACACTTGTCACATTTTTCATTTCTGTGTGACTTTTTTTGTCCTCTCTTTCCTCTCCTTTTTCCTTTTACTACAAGAAGCACAGTTATAAATTAATACTTTATGCTCCACCAAGCAATTTAATCCCACTAAAGGAACCTGATGTCAACTGACATTAATCACAGGTTAATTTTTAGGGTTATTTCTGGATACAGTTAAAGTTTGGCTGGTTTTCCTTAGGAAACGACTTTCGTCTCATTTAAATTCTTGGAAGTGGTTCCCAGCAGTGTTCCTTTCTCTAGTCCAGACTAGTCACCATCTACAGTGCACCACCATTTTACAGGAAAGAGAAAAACAAAATTGCTGAAATTTCCATACCCCCTTTTTTAAGGATGTAACTGGTGCATCATACATATTTTTTGGCGCAGGTGGCTCCAAGTTTTATTCAATGGTCTTATGTTGGTACATGTTACAGAAGCATCAGAAATGGAGACCTGTTCTCATTTGGAAATAAAGTTTCACTCTGCCAAGGGATTGCATCATTAAAACCAAATCCAGAGCCTGACACAGTGTGCTCTTCCTAGTGAAAGCTGTCTCCCACAGTGTTTCCAGGAGGTCGTATTAGTTCTGCCGGAGAAAGCAATCAAGCTTCTTGCCCATGACCAGAGTCAGAACCAATTCTCACTTAAGGAAACATGTTAACTTGTGGCATGATAATAGTAGCCAGTCGAGAACCAGGAAGAGGAAAGGTAGAGATAGAAAACCACTCGATGACATTCTTTAAACCAACAATTTTTGGGGGCGGGGGAGTAAAATTCATTCCACCACATTTAGTTAGAAATATGAGGCCAGTATTTCAAACATGATCATGTTCTTTCTCAACTTGTTGGCAATGAAATTCCAGCGCATCCAAATATTAGATGACCAGTAGTTCAAATGGTTCACACGTTAGATAAATACAAGCTCGGAGCAACGCCTGGATTCTGGAAAGTCCAAGCCATTCAGCCATGCCGCTAAGAAGAGAGCATTGCTAGCCATCCTCGGCAAGTTCAGATAGTTTCATTTCCTATAGAAAGTTGCCAGTGCCTTGTTTAAAATGACTTCTTATTCCATCTGATGTTATTGGTTCCAGTTCAAAGCAGATGCTTGATTGGCTGTTCTCTGAAGAAACTCATTCTTCTGTGCCTCTTTGAACTCAGGAACAGAAAATGACTAAGAAGCACATCGTCTTCAGCTGTGATTTTCACCCCCCACTGGGGTGTGGCACCAGAGTAGGTGCCACGGTGTGTTGAGAATTTAGATGGACCCGGCCTCAGCCTTCCAGAAACAGACATCGCTTACATCTTACATCCTCCAGAAAACACCTTAGCATTTGCCCTGTAGTAGGAATGTTAGTCTGATGCCTAGAGAAGATACAGATATTTGTTACTGTTCTTCAGGCAAGTCCATAGAGATAGGAAAACAGACACTGGCTGGTGACAGTTGCCACAGATAAGGTGAGTGGAATGAGAAGCACCTAGAATATTGCTTGCTGTCTTCCTTCCTTCCTTCCTTCCTTCCTTCCTTCCTTCTTTCCTTCTTTCCTTCCTTCCTTCCTTCCTTCCTTCCTTCCTTCCTTCCTTCCTTCCTTCCTTCCTTCCTTCCAAGTCATTGTCAAAACTGCTTCACAAGTTCACAAAGTTGTCCCTCTTCATTTAGGTTAAGAAATTAATGGTGTTTTATCTGCTACAGTTGATTGCTTTTCCTCTATACCATGACTATTGGCCAAAATCAAACTTGAACTTCTGCACTTTGAAAGAAAGCAGAGTCTGAACCTTTAATCCAATCACCTACATTCACCCCCAAACACCACCATAGAGCATCAGCAGAGAAAATGTACAGACTTGGTCCAGTGTAGGATTCTTCAAAGGTGTGTAACAAAACATTTGTTACACCATTTGACGTGACTTTGGAAAATGTTATGAGATGTTAAAAGCCTCATTCTCTGTTAATTTGCTTTTGCTGTTTTGTGATACAAAATAAACTCATTTGAGATTGTTTCATTTTTTAAAAGGCCATCTATATATGAATCATGGTGGAGCTTTTTTAGAATGAGATATCATCGCCTTCCCTTCATTTGAGTGAGGAGATGGAATTTGGTCGCCTTGTTGAAATGTTTGTGGATTGCTGAGTATTTCCTCACAGGGCCAGTGAACATGCCACGCTTTTCTTTCAGATCTTACATTCAATGCGAAATACAAATTGCCAATGGTCTTCACTTTTGTTTTTTCCTGTTCATCAATTCACTGGTCTTAAATACTCCCTTAAGAGCTGTCCAGGTTGATACCTAAGAGAGTCATTTAATGACACTTGACAGATGCCTTGCTTTCAAAAATCAGTTGAAGACACCAATTGTGGCAGCCCAGGCAGGGAGCTCATTGCCTTTTTCATTGGATCAATTATGGGAATTTAGAGAAGGAAGGGGTGGGCAGGGGTTTACCCAACTGGTCAGCAGAAACCAACTCACATTCTCCCAGCCTCAACTCTGAAGAAAACAATGTAAGTTGAAATGAGCTGTTGCTACAGAAGTGAAAATGCCGTGTTCATTCACTGCTCTTGGTAAATTGCCAATTCCTATAACCCAAACTTATTCATCTTTTTTAAAAAACAAGTTCATGAAGAATGATTCAAAGTACTGCTAACAGTGCAGCAATCTTTGTTTCATAGTAACCCCCTCCTCACCTCTGTCTGGGACAAAATAAGAGAATCTCGATTATGTACAGTATAAATTGTATTATATTTTTTGTACTTAGGTGTTATGTAAATAGTTTGTCTCATTCAATTGTATGTGAGCAGTGAAATAAATCCTACCATTTAGGAAACAAGTTAGTGGTGTTTTTCTTTGCATAGCGTCCAAGTCCCCTGCGTCCCCAGATGTGCTAAGGAGCAAGCACTGCTCGAAGGAGAGCGCTGCCGCAGAGTGAGACTGGATGACCACCTGGGTAAACCCCAGAATATGCTCTTGTTGGTTCTTCAGACCCTGAACCCTCTCAAGTGGTGGCAAATACAGGGCCAACCAGCTTCATGATTCTGTGAAGTAAAGAACTTTCAGAAATATTTCTATGGACAATAAAAATTGTGTGGCAAGGAAAGCCAATCAGGTTTTTATTTTTTTATTTAAAAAAAAATTTTTTTATTTGTACCAGAGAGGAAGGGAGAGGGAGAGAGAGATAGAAACATCAAAGATGAGAGAATCATGGATTGGCTGCCTCTTGCATGCCCTACACTGGGGATCTAGCCTGAAACCTGGGCATGTGCCCTGACCAGGAATTGAACCCTGACCTCCTGGTTCATAGGTCAATGCTAAACCACTGAGCCACACCAGCCAGGCGCCAATCAGATTTTTAATTTATAAGTAGTTGGTATCAAATGCTGTTGATGATTGAACTGTAAAGTTTTATGCTCATCTCTCCTGCACACCATATTTCATTCTTTGCATAAAACAAGTTTTTTTCTAGAATAAACCTCTATCAGTCAGCATGGACCCAGCTAAAAAGATGCCTGGCTCAGGAAAGCTATTGAGAGTTAATAGTTCAGTATTCATGCTCTCTCTCCAATATCTACATTTACATCTAATATATACATATGTATCCTATCTAATAAAGAGGGAATATGCCAACTGACCCTCACGTTGCAAAGATGGTAGTGCCCACAGTCAATAAGGAGGGAATATGCTAATTGACTGTCCAGTCCTCAAAGATGGTGGCACCCACAGCCAATAAGGAGGGAATATGCTAATTGACTGTCACGCCCTCAAAGATGGTGGCATCCACAGCCACAAGATGGCGGCGCCCAGTCCCCAGCCCTGCCAGGGTGGCTCTGCACACCTGCCTCTGGAGTCCCCCAGTCCTCTCAGCCCCCCAGCTACCCAGGGCTGGCCTGAGGCACAGGCAAGCCTCAGATGGCGGCTGCCCAGCCACCCAGGAACGACCGAGGCTTGCGCTGCCAGCAGTGGCAGCAACAGAGGTGTGATGGGACATTGCTTTCCCCTGATCGCCGGGTTGCCTCCCACCCCTAATGGCTCCTGGACTGTGAGAGGGGGCAGGCCAGGCTGAGGGATGCCCCCTCCAGTGCATGAATTTTCATGCACCAGAACTCTATATATAAACGTATATAATTTCATATATATGTATATATAATTTTCAATTGAGCAAAAGGTTAAAAAGCATTTAATATTGAGGCCAAAATTTAAAATAAAACTATATAAAAATATAAAGCAATGGTATGTTGAGAGAATGAAAGGCCCCGTGGGCAAGGACTGGAGATTTATTAAGGATGGATTGTTGCCCATCAGCAAATGTCAAATTGCTAAGTCTGGAGGTCAGGACATAGGGGTGATCTCTCAGTGCTAGAAAACAGCCAACTGTCTTGTTTGTCTCAAAACCCATCACTGTTAACTTTACAATTTAGCCAGGTTATTTTCTGGAAACTGTTCAGAAAACAAGTTTCAACAGTGCAATGAAATTGAAATGGGACCGAGGTCACAATGAACCCTATTGTTGAACTGTATAAGAAAGTTTGGAAGATCATCTTTTGTGAGACAATGAGATGTTATGCAACCCAGATGGAAATGTCCTTTGATTGTGTTTCTAGTACCCTGAGGGGTGACAGCTCACCCACCTTGCCGGATTTAATGTGGCTAATGAAAAGACAAGAACAAGATGCTTGGGAACAATGGAGAGGATGGGATTTAGGGGGAAAGTGCAGGTGTGCTTTAATCTTACGTGCAGGACCAGAACTGGGCATTGTTGTTTACAGAATTTTAACAACCTGAAGCAAAAAAAGCAGGCTAACACATGTAACTCACAAATGGATTCATTAGAGAAAATATTGCCAATTTTTGTTTGCTGCATTGCATTGGATTCTCCCTTTAATGATTAGATATCTTGAACAGGAAAACTGTTTCTCTTGGAAAAGCTGGTCTTCATTGATCTTCTACACCTGTAAAGTATTGTGACCAGTTGATACTAAGGCCTCTTTTCCATGCTGCCCTCTCTGCACACAGGGATGCAGATTGTCTGTAAGGAAATAAAATATATTTACTGAAAATTTGCAATACTGAAGGCTCTGCCATCCAGAAAGTTCTACCACAAATGCATAGTGTTCCTAAACTAAATATTTTGTTAAAACAGAAGGGTATAAAAATCCTAGTAGAGATGGGTAAGGTCTTCTGAATGTTAGGACAAATGCACACTCAGCAGCCTATGGTGTGAGGGTCCATGTGGCTGTCTCCTTTCTCCAAGTGTCACTCAAGTCCCTAAGATTTCCTGCTCCCAGTTAAACTGGGCAAAGAATATGAAGTTCCCTGAGCTGCATGAAGCCACAGTCACCCATTTGTCATGACCCGTGCTGGGCACTGTCTTGTTCTTACCATAGTTGCCTATGGACAAGACTGATCTTGCAGCTGGATTAAGGAGATGTATGGATATACATCTCTCCCTGGGTCGTACCCAAGTTCATGGAGCTCTGCTGCACTTGACGTGGGTTTGGAGGGTCGGAGAGAACAGGGAGTGCTGAAATAAAGAGATGTCATCAATAAAAGTCGACAGGCTGCACCAAGTCTATTTTATCAACAAAGCAGAGAGCCGATCTGTGCTGCATGATTCTGCATTATGACAAGGAAAAATATCAGCTTTTTTGTTCATCTTCTGGAAGAATGTTATTGCTTAAATACAGAGAAACTGTTCACAGTGCTGTTATTGCCCTGTTGAGGGTGGGGATGGGCATTACAAGCATCACTGAGGATCCCAGGACTAACCCTTTCACATTCCAGAAGCCACTGTGGAGAATCAACCTTGGGCGGAGCTTTGTCGTGGGGGCAGTTTGGGATTCGAGATGATGACAGGAGCTCATAATTCATTATGTGTTTATGTAAGAACACCAGGGAGACATTGATCCATTCTAAGAGAATGGTAAAAATTGATGGATTAATTCAGAGGTGGGGGGGGGGGGGGGGACGGGCAGCCAGCTTCCCACTGGGTCCTGTAGAAGGAAAGAAGGAAGACCATTTCTTCACCTCTCTTTATTTCCACAAAGTGATGTGAGGAGCTTATTAGACGGGGCTACCTTCACACCATGTGCTTTCCTGTGACTCAGCAGGGAAGAAAGTTTCCCTTGTGCATTTCAGTTTCAAACAAGGATGGATGCTCATCGCAGTTCTAAAAAGTCATCCTTTCACTTAAATATAGTTGTCCCTCACTTGGAAATGATTATGTCATGGAAGTCTCATATAAGACTGTGAATTAAAATAATTTGAATTAACAGACATGAATTCTTAAAAATTAGGGAGTATATTTTGATAATTTGAGATTTAAAAATTTTTAAGATTTTAAATTCTAAGCTGGATTTTGAAAGGACATCCTTTTTTTTAACTTGTCAAGTACAGTGGACATTCAGTATTATTTTATATTAGCTTCAGGTGTACAGTATAGTGGTTAGACATTTATATAACTTACAAGGTAATACCCCATAAGTCTAGTACTCACCTGGCCCCATACTATACATAGTTATTGCAATATTATTGACTATATTCCCTATGCCCTACTTTACATCCCAGTGGCTATTTTGTAACGATCAATTTTCATATCTCAATCTCTTCCCCTTTTTCACCTAGCCTTCTCCCAAACCCTCCCCTCTGGCAACCACAGGTTTGTTCTCTGTATCTATGAATCTGTTTCTGTTTAGTTTTTTCAACTCTCAAGGTCCATCCAAGTTGTCACCAATTTGGCTTCTTTCATCTTTAACCATAATCTTTCCCCCAAGCTTCTTTGGTGATTATCCCATTTCCATCATAGATGCCATCATGTTAGATGCAAGGATCAGCCCTCTTACAGAATTTAGAAAAACGAAAGAGCTAACTGAAGAGAGGATTTGACCCAGTGTTAGCCTGTAGATTTTCTCTCCAGTTAACATCTACTTTTTTTGGACTCTGTTCTTTATGAATGAATTTTATCTTTTTAATTTTTTTCTTTACATCTAATATGTCTAACATAAGATACAGCAGGTCTTCCATGAACCCTAGATTAGAAAAATTTTTTAAAGTGAATAAATAAATTAATAGCAGAATATTCTTTTGGGGCCATTCGATATTCCTAACTCCACATAATTTGAACTCACGACAACATGCAGGTTGATGGTTTGTTACAACTGCTCCAAATCAGCACATCGCAGACACATAGGACAGAGTAGCCAATGATGTACTTAGTACTGGCCAGTATCCTGCCTCTTTGTAAATAAGATGGCATGGGCATGAAGCTATGATTTTCAAAGTTTCCAGATTTTTGTTTAATTAAAGAAAAAGAAAAATGGAATCATAAAACAGAAATGAAAATATAGAAATTAGGAGTGAGGTTAAGCTGACTTGTCAGGAGGTCAGGACTACATAACTTATGGGAAGATTGTGTGTTTCTCCCCACAAGGAAGGCAACAACATAATTAGTCATGAAGGGAAAGTCACTATTAGGCATTATAGAAAATTTCTTATGGCACAGATTGGAGAACTGAAAGTCCAGGCTCCTTAACACCAAGGGCATCTTGACTTTCCCTCCATCTTCATCACCCCGATTAGACCCCCCAGGTGTTCAATCAGATCTTATTTTATATCACAGCTTCTGGTAAATGATGATACAGTGAAATTAAATGGGCCTCACAGAACCCATAAGAACCATAATTTCAGCAGAGCACTAAAACTTACCCCCTGAAGTCTACTCAGAAGGAGACTGTGTCTCATGTGATTGTCTATGAAAATTCATGCTTGATAGCTCAGGTGAGCACATCAAATCAACATGATATGTGATGTCAGTGGATTAGGGAGAAAAATATAGAAGTTTGGAGAAAGGTTTAGAGAAAAATACCAAAAAGATACAGACATGAATAGCAATTGACAAGTAACCACGGCATTGCTGTTTGTGTTGCCATTGTGATGACTGCATTCCTAATATTGGCTTCAGGAAAAAGGGAATCATGACAAAAATGTTAAATGACCCCCCAACTGTTAATTTATTCAGAGAAATAAAGCCTGCCAAAGAATTGAGTTCAGCCCTAACCGGTTTGGCTCAGTGGATAGAGCGTCAGCTTGAGGACTGAAAGGTCCCAGGTTCGATTCCGGTCAAGGGCATGTACCTTGGTTGCGGGCACACCCCCAGTGGGAGGTGTGCAGGAGGCAGCTGATCGATGTTTCTCTCTCATCGATGTTTCTAACTCTCTATCCCTCTCCCTTCCTCTCTGTAAAAAAGCAATAAAATATATTTAAAAAAAAAAAAAAGAATTGAGTTCACATTCCACATACCTTCTAGTTTCTGGAAATCACTCAGACTTGGTCCTAGAAGTTTACTTATTTTGATAACAAGACTTCATCTGTGGAGGGAAGTGGCCTGTCAGTGTGGTGAGGGCACAGGGCTGAGTGCTAACATGGAAAGCAGAGTCTAATTAAACCGTGGACTTGGGGAGAATATGGGCACAGGTGTGAGATTACTCTATCTCAGCTGGACCTAATATAATATATCTTAATGAAAAATAACCTGAAAATGGAAAATGCCTATAATTTATTTACATAAAGTTAATTAGCAAATACATATTGATAAGGGACAGCAAAGGAAAAGTTCAGCAGAGCAGGGATGGGTTGTACTTATTTGCATTATTCCCCAAGGAAAAGAAAAATATTGAGGGAGAAGTGATGTCATTTTCTTGTTCTGAGCTCTGAAGGCCAAAATAATCAACATTAGGTCAATTATAACGAGATAAATTGCAAATGGTTACAAAAGATGTGTAAGGAATGCCCTAAAACTCAGCAGCAGAAAGCAAACAGGTATTATGATCATATATTCTGTGGGCTTGGAATTCAAACGGGGAACAGCAGGGACAGCTGGTCTGTGCTCTACAATATCCGGCCCCCAGAGGGAAGGAAGAACCAAAGGCTGGAGCCATCTGAAGATGCCCTCACTCACATCTTGGCTGGCTGAGGCTGGCTTGCCGCTGTGGCCTGGATTCTACAGAAGGGAACCTTTCCTGTAGTCTCCTTGTGGGGGGCTTACAGCATGGTAGTTGGGCTGAGCATTTTCAGCTTCTACACTTAAGAACTTATATGTAGGCCTCACTCCACATAGGGAGTCCACTTACGGTCTCTTGCAGCAAATGGGCTGTGTTTAGTGGCTGTTTCTGTAAGGCAAAAATAATTCTAGTGTTCTTTAGGCCTAAATATTTGGCTGTACTCTATGAATATATCCACAGATACTTTGTATTATTTTTTAGTGTGTGTGTATTTGTGTCCATTTTTCACATATTTTTGGATGGAGGGCAGAGTTCTTTGGTCATATTCTGCTCTTTTGACTAGAAGTGTAATCTTATAAAAAACTAGAGGCCCAGTGCACAAAATTTGTGCACTGGGGTGGGGGTGTCCCTCAGCCCGGCCTGCACCCTCTCGCAGTCTGGGAGGCCTTGGGGGATGTCCAACTGATGGCTTAGACTCACTCTCCATGGGGAGCGGGCCTAAGCCATCAGTTGGACATCCTTAGTGCTGCTGGAGAGGCAGGAGAGGCTCCTGTCACCACAGCTTAGCTCACCAGCCTTGAGCCCAGCTTCTGGCTGAGCAGTGCTCCCCCTGTGGGAGCACACTGACCACCAGGGGGCAGTTCCTGCATTGAGCATCTGCTCCCTGGTGGTCAATGCGCGTCATAGTGACCAGTTGTTCCACCGTTTGGTCAATTTGCGTATTAGCCTTTTATTATATAGGATAAGGATTCATGTTAGGAATGTAGGGGCAGGGAAAGAATGGCTTTTTGAAGGGAATCTGAAAATATCTTCAAGGATTGATTAAACCTATAAGGAAGCTTTTTCTCCTGTTGTTATAGGAACACATGCGCAGATCAAAGACTAGAAGATTTAGTAGTAGCTTATTATCAAAACTCTTTTGTTAAATACATTGGAGAGTGATATAATTAATGCCTTAATGGCCAACCCATTTTAGATTTCAACAATTGGATAGCACACTCATGCAAATTTAGATATGAGCTTCTTTGCAGCATATTAATGAGAAGTAATCAAAGCCTAGTGTATCAAAAGTGGTAATCCACATGTTTATTAAAATTTGTTATTTTTATTTTTTGATGACATAGATGCAATAAAATAGCCAAATCCACACATGTGCAACCACACTCACATACTCACTCATTCACTTTGGAACAAATAGATAACTACATGATTTTAGTAGCCTGTATTATATTTACAATTCATTTGAATTCAACTTTAATAGTGACAGCATAAATAGTGGAGGCCAATGTCATAATTCAAATTTCAACAAAGAGAAGACAAATGATCATCAAAAGCAGCAAGAATCTTACATTATATCAATATTTAGAATGCTTATTTTTAAATTTTGGAAAATGAATTTCCACTACCTCATAATGAATTTTACCAAAAGAAATACATAAAAATTAATAATTCATTCTGTTCCATTGTGTTTTGTTTGTTTGTTTGTTCTCAGCAGTGAACAAAACAGGACGAGGGGTGGGGCGCTGGCAAGTAAAAGATATTTGACTGACTCTGGCATAGAGACTATTGCATGGGATGTAAGGTATCATTTCAAATTTCCGTCAGTGGGTCAGTTGTCACATGAATGAATGATTGATAGATGCAGCATAATTGAAGGGGCGTAATGCCTAGAAGCAGGCTCCTTAGAGCACAGGTTAGATAGGTAGCACTTTTTTTTCAATGTCCACTTTTATCTAAATATCTTTTAGATAAATAGAGACAGGGTAGACACAGGTAATTGTAGGTTCTGTCTCATTCAGTGAGCAAGGTGAGCCTTCCCAGCCCTTCAGTAAAGAGTTTTCTGCCCTAATATAGCAGGAATTAAACACAAGGGGTTGTTTCTATAATCTGGAATGATAACTGGGCACCAAAAGGATTATCTTAAGCCCTAGCTGGTATGGCTCATGGATAGACCATCAGCCTATGGACTGAAGGGCCCCAGGTTTGATTCCAGTCAAGGGCACATGCCTGGGTTCAGGCTCAATCCCCAGTAGGGAGGGGTGGTGCAGGAGGCAGCCTATGAATGGTTCTCTCTCATCATTGTGTTTCTATCTCTCCCTTTCCCTTCCTCTCTGAAAACAATTAATATATATAAATAATTTTTTTAAAAAAAAGAAAAGGATCATCTTAAAAACAGACAGAAGACACTCAAAGTTATAGAGGAAATGCATTGACAACAGAGACAGGGAAATGCAGACCCCGCTGAAATCTGGAGAGATCTGTCTTCAGCTTTCACAGTTGTTGGAAAGAGAGCTAGAGTCTATTTTTTTCTGAATATTAGGAGTTCAGGAAAACTCCTCTGACAGTGGATTTCCTCTCTGAGCCAATAACCTGGTCACAGTCAGCCACCTGAATGGCATTAGACTCAAAGAGAGTCACCATTGACTTCTGGAATGCTGCAGTGCCCTATCTGCTGTCTCCCCTGACCTTTCGGGCTCATCACCATATGCTGGAGCAAATTGGTCTGGGCATTTTAGATGCATTCCTGACAAGCTCCATGGATTTCTGGGCCAAGTCCCTTATGATTGTGAAAGTGCGTACAAATGGATTCTTTGGCAATACATCCCACTGTTTTTATTTATTGACTTTGACTCTATGCCTAGATTTCTTGAAGGTTTTCCCTTTAGCCATTTTTTTTTTCTTTTATGAAAAAAACTAGAGGCCCGGTGCATGAAATTCATGCACAGGGGGTGGGGGTGTCCCTCAGCCCAGCTAGCACCCTCTCCAATCTGGGATCCCCAGTGGGATCGGGCCTAAACGGGCAGTTGGACATCTCTCTCACAATCCAGGACTGCTGGCTCCCAACTGCTCACCTGCTTGCCTTCCTGATTGCCCCTAACCGCTTCTGCCTGCCAGCCTGATCACTCCCTAACGACTCCCCTGCCAGCCTGATTGATGCCTAACTGCTCCCCTGCCAGCCTGTTTGCCCCTAACTGCCCTCCCTTGCAGGCCTGGTCCCCCCCAACTGCTCTCCCCTGCAGGCCTGGGTCCCCCCAACTGCCCTTCCCTACAGACCCAGTCACCCCCAACTTCCCTCCTCTGCTGGCCAGGTCACCCTTAACTGCCCTCCCCAGCAGGCTTGATTGCCCCCAACTGCCCTCCCTTGCAGGCCTGGTTCCTCCCAACTGCCCTCCCCTGCTGGCCATCTTGTGGTGGCCATCTTGTGTCCACATGGGGGCAGGATCTTTGACCACATGGGGGCAGCCATCTTGTGTGTTGGAGTGATGGTCAATCTGCATATTACTCTTTTATTAGATAGGATAGAGGCCTGGTGCATGGGTGGGGGCCAGCTGGTTTGCCCTGAAGGGTGTCCTGGATCAGGGTGGGGGTTCCCTTGGGGTGTGGGATGGCCTGGGCAAGGGGCCTGTGGTGGTTTGCAGTCCAGCCACGCCCCCTGGTGACCCAAGCAGAGGCCCTGGGATCTGGGATTTATTTATCTTCTACAATTGAAACTATGTAGCCTGGAGTGGAGCCAAGCCTTCTGCTTGCTCTGTGGCGGCAGCCATTTCTGTTGGGATTTATGTATCTTCTATAATTGAAACTTTGTAGCCTTAAGTGGAGACCAAAGCAGGCTAGGGCTGCAGAAGCTTGGCTTCCTCCATCGCCGCGGGCAACCCTAGCCTCCTGCTCTCTCCAGCTCCGTGGCTGCCGCCATTTCTGTTGGGCTTTATTTATCTTCTATAATTGAAACTTTGTAGCATTGAGTGGAGGCCTAGGTCGGCAAGGGCAGGCGGAAAGCTTGGCTTCCTCCATTGCCAGGGAAACCCAAGCCTCCCTCTTGCTCTCTGTGGCTGCAGCCATCTTGATTGGGTTTATTTGCATATTCCCTCCTGATTGGCTGGTGGGCATGGCTGGTGGGCGTGGCTTGTGGTTGTAGTGGAGGTATGGTCAATTTGCATATTACTCTTTTATTAGATAGGATGTATTTTTTTCTATGCTTTTAGCAATCTCATGGATCCTATATGCTTTTCCAAAAATAATTGCTAGAGACCATATAACTATTTTTATAGGAATGATTGTTGGCAGACTCACAAATCAATGTTCATGTGGGGCTCACTGAAGCTCCTCAGGTGTTATGTGCAGGTGAAACCCCAACACACACTCCAGACGATACCCCACATGTTCCCCTTTCCACCCTGAATATCGCTGTCTTTACCTGTACCAAGTTCTCTTCTAACTCAAAATGATCTGTATAACTCCTGGCCAGCCATATGACTTCCCATGGAAAGAACAGAAAAGAACAATTTGATTACCTGTTATTCTAACACATTAACCTTTTCTTCCTCCCGAATCTGAAAGGAAAACAAAACTAATCATTGAACATGGTTTTAATCATTGATTCTTTTTTAATTTTTTTCTTTATTAATTAAGGTATTACATATGTATCCTTATCCCCCCACACCCCCACTCATGCCCTCACCCCCCTGGTGTCTGTGTCCATTGGTTAGGCTTATATGCATGCATACAAGTCCTTTGGTTGATCCCTCCCTCTTACCCCTGCCCTCTCCTACCTTGCCTCTGAGGTTTGACAGTCTGATCGATGCTTCTCTGTCTCTGGATCTGTTTTTGTTCATCAGTTTATGTTGTTCATTGTATTCCACAAATGAGTGAGATAATCTGATATTTATCTTTCTCTGACTGGCTTATTTCGCTTAGCATAATGCTCTCCAGGTCCATCCATGTTATTGCAAAGGGTAAGAATTCCTTCCCTTTTTTACAGCAGCATAGTATTCCATTGTGTAGATGTACCATGGTTTTTTAATCCGCTCATCTTCTGATGGGCACTTAGGCTGTTTCCAAATCTTAGCTATGGTAAATTGTGCTGCTATGAACATGGGGTTGTATATATCCTTTCTGATTAGTGTTTCTAGTTTCTTGGGATATATTCCTAGAAGTGGGATCACTGGGTCAAATGGGAGTTCTTTTTTAGTTATTTGAGGAAACTCCATACTGTTCTCCACAGTGGCTGTACCAGTCTGCATTCCCACCAGCAGTGCACAAAGGTTCCTTTTTTCTCCGCATCCTCACTAGCACTTGTCCTTTGTTGATTTGCTGATGATAGCCATTCTGACAGGTGTGAGATGGTACCACATTGTCATTTTGATTTGCATTTCTCGAATGATTAGTGACTTTGAGCAGGTTTTCATATGTCTCTTGGCCTTCCTTATATCTTCTTTCGAAAAGTATCAATTTAGGTCCATTGCCCATTTTTTTATTGGGTTGTTTATCTTCCTTTTGTTAAGTTGTATGAGTTCCCTATAAATGTTGGAAATCAAACCCTTATCAGTGAAACATTGGCAAATATGTTCTCCCATGCAATGGGCTTTCTTGTTGTAAGATGGGAAATCATAAAAATATTAGAGGAATCCACAGGCAGCAAAATCTCAGACATATGCCGAAGCTATTTCTTCACTGATACAGCTGCTAGGGCAGGGGTGGGCAAACTTTTTTTTTTTTTTTTTTTCAATTTGCATCTTTCTCTTTTATTAGTGTAGATGTTTTCATTGCACTTTCTTCATAAACAGCCCTCTCCTAACCACAACATCTCTTTTTTTTTTTTTTTTTTTTTTTTTTACATTTTTTTAAATTGTTTGAAGGTGGGCAAACTTTTTGACTCGAGGGCCACAATGGGTTCTTAAACTGGACCGGAGGGCCGGAACAAAAGCATGGATGGAGTGTTTGTGTGAACTAATATAAATTCAAAGTAAACATCATTACATAAAAGGGTACGGTCTTTTTTTTTTATTTCAATAGTTTTATTCATTTCAAACATTTTAACAAGAAGAATGTAAACACTAATTATTATAATTTGAAACTTCAAAAAATGGAGGAATCATAGCACAATAACATACCTTATATTGAAGATGGCAAAGGCAAAATAAAATTGCCTAACAAAGGGAAGGTACAAAAGCCTTTCAAATTAAACTTAAATATAATAAAATAATTTAAAACTAAAACAAATAGAAAAGAACAAAATGTATAAACAGTAAATTAAACATTTTCTTTAGTGCAACTTCCAAATTATGCCCGGGACGTAGATGTAGATGGCAATGTAGACTGGGTTGAAAGGTTTTTGGTCTTTAAAACATCAACTTCAGTGGGAACAGTGTTGTTGGTCTCCTTTTTTAGCTAATGCATCAAAGTCTGGAGTTAGTTTTGTTGTGGCTATTCTCAGGATAGATCTGAGGTGTTCGTCAGTTAAGCTGTGAGGGGCTTTGTTGATGTTCATGATGCTAAATGTCTGCTCACAAACATAGGTTGACCCAAACAGCACCAGTATCTTCTGTGCCATCCTCCGGATGTTTGGAAAAGTGGCTTCATTAAGTGAAGCATAAAAGTCTCTTAGTTCAAGAGAGCTGAATTTCTTCTTTAGGACAAAGTCAGACTGAAGATCGATGAGTTCCAGTTTCACCTCTTCTGGTGCTGTTTCAGGGTTTTGTGACAAAGCACAGGCCACCAGTTGAAGTGACTGGTCAATTTTTTCAACATCAGAAAACCGACGACAGAATTCTGCATGCAGGTCATCCAGTGATTTGCTGTATTTCTTCACATTTTGGATGGTCTCCTTCTGTGTGGCTAGTGTGGAAAAATGAGTGAAGACTTTGTCTGAAATTTGTCTGGAAAAGAAAATCAGCTTCAATTTAAAGGCTTTCACATTAGTGTACATGTCATGTACATACTGATCTTTTCCCTGTAGCTTCACATTTAGCTCATTCAAATGTGAAAATATATCTACAGCAAATGCAAAGTCACACAGCCAATTCTTGTCACTCAGCTCAGTAAATTCGTCAGACTTCCCCTTTAATTTCAAAAATGCACCAATCTCTGAGCTCCCACACTCGTTGGAAAACTTTGCCCAAACTCAACCAGCGGACACAAGAGTGGTAAAGTAAGTCATGGTGATCTGCATCAGTTTCCTCCAGAAACTTAATAAACTGATGGTGCTGAAGTCCCTTTGCTCCAATGAAATTAACAAGCTTTACGACTGGATTAACAACGTGATTAAGTTGTAATATAGACTTGCACAATGATTCCTGGTGAATAATACAGTGAAGAAAAATAACATCTTGGTTAGGGTTCTCCTCTTTCACTTTATCCTGAATTCTTTTTAGCAGTCCAACATTTTTTCCAGTTAAATTTGGAGATCCATCTGTCGTGACATTAGCAAGTTTACTCCATGGTAGCTTCATTTTCTCGATGACAGTAGACACCCGGTCATGCAAGTCCTCTCCCTGTGTTTTTCCTTTCAGTGGCTCCATGGCTAAAAACTCCTCCGTAATTTCAAAATTATCACTAATCCCTCAGATAAAAATTAAGAGCTGAGCAGTGTCCTTTACGTCATTACTTTCATCCAATGCTAGTGAATAAAACTTAAAGAACTCTGCCTTACTATTTAACTTGCTGGCCAAGTCTTCATCAATCAGTTCCACTTGACGAGTCACTGTCCTGCGCGATAAGCTGAGTTTTTCAAACTTGCCTTTGCTCTCCGGACACAAGAGACCTGCTGTCTCTATCATACATTCTTTCATAAACTCGCCTTCAGAGAGAGGTTTGCTAGCTTTTGCTAATTTGAATGATAGCATAAAACTTGCTTTGGTAGTTGTCTCTTGAATTGCAGTTTGTGAAAGACATTTTGCTGAGCCTATAATTTAGCCATCAACCTCTGTGCAGTAGCCTCCCGTTCTTGAGGTGACTGCTTGCTAGCATAGTTGCCATGCTTTGTGGCAAAGTGACGGCTGAGATTGTACTCTTTGAAGACTGCAAGTGTTTCCTGGCATATCAGACATACCGGCATTGATTGGACTTTGATGAAAAAATATTTTGTTGTCCACTCTCTCTTAAACACTCGGCATTCACGGTCCACTTTCCTTTTCTTTGGTCCGCTCATGTTTAATATTGGGCTAAAACCAACAGTACCGTTCTCTTATTAAATTCTTTACTAAAATAAGACAGTAAAGTATAAAAACAAGTGATTAAATTTGCTCTACTATAACATTTTTGGTCTTCTAAAAATATATATATATAACAAAATCATCTGAAAAAGTTCAGACATGGGACAGAGGCACACCCTGACCATAGAGAACAACCCCTTTCCTCCATAGGAAACCTGTGTATCTTTCATACAGGCCCTTTGTTTATGGTAACACACATAGCTGCACATTGCTGTGTCTTCCAGACACACTTGTATGGGAGGTGCTAGGGCAGTGCAAAACATGGGTAACCAGTAGTTACCACTAGCACTTCCGTTACTGGCAAAAAACAGCCGCAGTGCACATAGTGTGAAAGAGCCCATTATCAATGTCAGATTGCATCCACTGGACTCTATAAAAACAACCAAGTGCCACTTTTAAATGCCCATTGCAACAGTTTTTCTTATTAAAAGCTGGAAATGGCAGGATATTTATATATATACCCCTACTGTGACAGCCTGGCAGAGCATTACAAAGGAGAAAACCCAGCATCTGGTGATGTCCATAAGTACAAGACTTCAGGCTGTCATTACCAGGAAAGGGTTTCATCCAAGTATTAGATATGAACATTTGATTTTCAGTTTTTCATTTGTCCAATTACTTCTGAAACCCTGAAATTAAGCGATTTTGTAATAAAATCTTTAGTTCATCACATTTCTATACAATCTTTTTGTTCAACCCACTGAATTAGGGTTCGTTTACACTAGCCGTGCTGCCGTTGCAGTGTGGTGCAGTACTGCAATGTAGCACAGCTAGGGTTAATGCAGGGTACACAGGTTTCCATCATGTTTGCATTGATGCTAATGTGCAGTGGTGCATGTTAACACAAATGCCCTGTAGCACGCATTTTTACAGGCGCAAGGGGGAGAAGCAAACGCAGCACAAAATGCATTTGTTTTGCCGCTAACACATGCGGTTAGTGGCCACAGTAGCGTTACTGATACCGCATCTGTATCAGCAAAAAAATGCAGCTGCAGCATGGCTAGTGTGACATGTCCTCTGTGTGTCTTTTTCCCTGCTGTGCGCGTCCGCAGTGGGAAAAAAAAACTGCAGTGGATACAAGCCCTGAAAGCTGAAAGTCTTTGTTGTTTTATTAACAAGTCATTGTGATGTACAGAATGTGGGAACAGGACAAAATTGTTTGAGTAGAGCTCTTAATCTTACCTCAGAAAGGCTCTGATACTGTGCTCTCCAGGGGCGTGTCTCCCTACATCACCACGATAAGGTGTCTACACATTCCCAGGGTGATGTCGGGAGACGCGTCCGCGGGCATTACAAGGAGCCTCTGGAAAATTGAGAGGTTGTTCCTTCTACTGAATGGGCCGATATAAATCCGCCCACTCAGAAGAAGGAGCTGTGGCTGTGTTTCCCGACGTTGCCATGTTAACACTGCTTCTGGTGAAGGAGCGGAGGGGAGAGCAAGAGAACCCTCCGCTCTTTCGGCTCCGTGGGCTGGATAGAACAGCCGAACAGGCCGGATCCGGCCCGCGGGCCGTAGTTTGCCCACGGCTGTGCTAGGGCAATGGAAACTAAAGAGAAAATAAACAAATGGAACCACATCAAAATAAAAAGCTTCTGCACAGCAAAAGAAACCATAAAAAAAAATAATCATTGATTCTTAAAGTGTCAAATTAAGGTTGGTAATTTTCAGCAGTAATTTAGTTAAATGGTTTTTAACAATTTGGCACAGAACCAGGTAAAAGTAGAAATGATGTGTCCCCGTAAGTAGCTGTTACATTTGACTCCAAAGATGCTAACTGCCAGCTGAGTGAGTCTGATCGCCCGAGAATGTTCTGATCAGAAAGAGAAGCTATAGGATACATATAATTAAAAGGGATATAAGCTTCCTTTATAACAGGGGTGGGGAAAGTCTGGCCCTCGGGTTGTATAAGGCCTTCAAAATCATTTGGTCTAACCCTGGCAAAGCATTAGGGGTGAGTTAATTAAATGTTTGACCAAATATAGCAGGCTAATTTTTAGGTTGATAATATTGTATGGCCCATGAATCCTATATAATAAAACCCTGACATGCAAATTGACCAAATGGCAGAATGACTGGTCGCTGTGACACACACTGACCACCGGGGGCAGATGCTCCACACAGGAGCTGCCCCCGGTGGTCAGTGCACTCCCATAGGGGGAGCACCACTCAGCCAGAAGCTGGGCTCACAGCTGGCAAGCACAGCAACGATGGGACCTAAGCTGACAGGCGGACATCCCCCGAGGGGTCCATGATTGTGAGAGGGCACAGGCCAAGGTTAAGGGACCCCTCACCCCCAGTGCACGAATGTCATGCACTGGGCCTCTAGTGGTGTTATAAATTTCCAAATGGCCTTTGGCAGAAAAAAGGTTCCCCACCCCTGCTTTATAATGATGGGTGCAGGAAGGAGTGCTTACAGCAGATTTAAAGTTCTGGGACATAAGGAAAATGGTTTTGGAAAATTAGTCAAGGAATAAAAACCACACTCAACATCTATTTCTAGATGTGGATATTTGCTTGTCCTCAATTTATGCTCCTAAATTACTATCTGAAAAATAAGACTATTTGTGTATAGAGGATGGACTACATATATCATAGAATCAGGTGGTTTTCTTGTCAGCATGAAACATAGTCAATGAGCTCCAGAAATTATAAAGGTTTTAAGAGAGATATTTTAAAGGGAGAATAAATTGGTTGCATTTTAAGGCGACTATGTTGAAGAATTTACTGAGAAAGCTGAGCTCATTCTCACAGTGGGATGGAAAAGGACAGGCTTCACCCTGAGCTGGGAGTGGGAAGGTGCTTCTTTCAGGATATCATCTCCACAGTGGTGGGGAATAGACTGTAGATGCTATCTGACCCTTTTGTATCAGGAATGCCATGTGAGCCCTAACTGGTTTGGCTCAGTGGATAGAGCGTCAGCCTGCAGATTGAAGGGCCCCAGGTTCGATTCCGGTCAAGGGCATGTACCGTGGTTGCAGGCACATCCCCAGTAGGGGGTGTGCAGGAGGTGGCTGATCGATGTTTCTCTCTCATCGATGTTTCTAACTTTCTATCGCTCTCCCTTCCTCTCTGTAAAAAATCAATAAAATATATTTTTTAAAAAAAGGAATGCCATGTGAAAGAGAGATTAACACTCGGAAGGATCAACATTCGATTTATTGTCCTGATGCAAAACTATTAAAATTATCTGAGAATATCAACTCTTCTTCTGAGGATCCCTTTGTTTTACATTGATAAAGAACACCCAAATGAGCAGTTACAATACAGAGAAAGTGAGCAAATTTATTTTCAATATAAAAAGAGTATACATCCATTTTTCTAAATTATGACTATGATTTAGACTATGCAGACCCCCGCAGGGACAGTTCTCTGGTGGCTGGAAGCTTTGTGTAGATGTATTTTTGCAGGTTTTAGTTTTTTTGTGATAGCTGCACTTGACCTGTTCTTCCCTCCTCCCCACTGGAGATAGCTCATGAATACTGAAAGGAGGAACCCTCAAAGGGATATGTGTACAGTGGATTGTCCATTTGGCAATTGGGAAGAAGAGATGCTCCTCTAATGTAGTTAAAAAGGGTCAGACTTATATGGCACATTCTTTTGTCTCTTAATCCCTTTTCTTTTTGCTGCCAGGAATAAAAATGTGGTACTTAGAGGCACAGCAGCCATTCTGTGAACATAAGGATAAAAGTCATACATTTAGGATTACAGAATAGGAGGGTAGGGGGAACCTGGTTCCAAACCAGAATGTATACCTCTACCCTCTGTTTGCTGCAGAGAAAATGTATGTGGTTAAGCCACTCCACTCAATTTTATATTACTTGTAGCTGAAGGAAA
Source organism: Plecotus auritus (assembly GCF_963455305.1). Lineage (NCBI taxonomy): Eukaryota > Metazoa > Chordata > Mammalia > Chiroptera > Vespertilionidae > Plecotus > Plecotus auritus. The sequence continues at coordinate 166,102,248 of NC_137774.1, forward strand.
CACTATACAAGATACAAAATAATCCAAGGAAAAGGAAAATTACAGACATCTTAATAATTATCATGAAAGAAAGCAACCAAATGTGACCACAGACACTTGTTAGAAGATGAAACAAGAAGGAAACAGAGCTAGACAGCCAAGGTAGTCACTGTCTGCTCATTTTTCCTTTACACTTACCCTGATTTCATTTAACCTTTCATAGTTCACCCCCCACCACCACACACAAATCCAGACAGATATTCATCCTATTTTCTATTGAGATAATAGTCTCAGCATATTCCACAGGTTATTATGATTATAAGATTGATAAAAAGGAAAAAGACATTAGAAGGGAATAGAAAGCTTTTCTTCCTATTCTCTTTTTAGAGAAATCAAAAAAGAAATGGCATGCCAAAATTAGGGAAAAAAACCATACCTAGCATTCTTATAGTTATCTTCACTGTCAAATGGCTAGACTGAATGATTTTCCATTTTGTCCTTTTAAAGGAAAATTGTAAGGATCAGTGAACATTGATAATTGAGGCATGAAATGGAGGCCATTTTTACCTGAATTATCCATTTTGCCAATTATCATCTTTGAACTAACTGCATGATTAGAACATTTCTTCCTCAGTTTGATCTGGACAGTCATGAGAAGTCAATATGAATTGATCTGTATGACTATCAACCATTATAAATATTTAATATCTTAACTCATCAACCAAACATTTTATCACTGCTCTTTATGCTACAATCACATAGGAACTAATCAGAGTGGCCTCTTTATTAGAACGAGATAATCAGTTTTTACCATTCTGAGAACAACATGAATCAGACAGGAGTAATTTTTTGCCATTTGGAATTTCCATTTTATTCATACTTATCTCCTCTTTTCTAAGGCTCATCTGTGAGGGCTGAGGAAGTAGAATATAGAGCATCAAAGTAGGACATTTTTTGTCTCTCCTTTTTTTTTGTCCTTGTATTCGTAATGTTAGGAGGATTTGGGACAAATAACAATGATAGTCCACTTTTGCAAACCCCTACCCAGGAACTGCAGGTGTATTCACCTCACTACAACAAGCCATCTTGGGCAGATCATATTCCCAAGTATAAACTTCGATGTCTCAGTTGCTCATATTGTATTTTTAATTTGCATTGTCTGATAGAGGACAGTTGTGTCAGGGAGAAGGTGCTCTTGTGATTTCTGCTTCTACAAGCTGCTGCCTTTCTAATGGGCAGTGCCCAGTGCAGCAGATAGTCCCAAGAAACCCCTTTCTCTCCCTGAGTCTCAGAAACCCTGTGGTAAGTAAAGAAAGAGTAAATGTTTGGTTCTCATGGACATTGGGGACTGGTGAGACAGCTGCGCTGCTCATTTCTGCTCCTCAACCCCCACCTTCCAATATTGTTACTGATCCAGCCCAGGAGGAGGAGCAGAGGGATGCTCGTCAAAGTGACAGATACACCCAAGTTGGAGACATTGGAGGCACCTCACAGTTCCCTGTAAAGTAAGACTCCTTGCCTTGCAGACTGACTAAAATCAATAACTCCTAGCTTCATTGAGAAGTAATATAGTGTCTGTCCTAGAATACACTACTAAAACACTCTGGGTTTTTCTTCAGTCTGAGAAAGAACATAAGTCATTGGCTCTATTTTTCTCTACCCAACCTAATGGCTAGGTCTATGATGATGCTGATATTTCATTAATGATGACTTTGTGATTTTCTACAATACCCTGAGATAATTTTATTTGATTATATTTTATATACATGTATGCAGACTTAAAATAATGTATAATTTTGGTATATTGCATTGGGAAACAAAACTTATTCAAAAGAGTCATATAAATTTTTAAATTGTGTGCAAACAAACGAGAAATTGCCATAACAATAAGAAAATGAGCCAAGGGTAAAAATGCAAGCCCCCAAATACGCTGTGGGAAAAAGATTCAAGTCTTACTGAGATTCAAAAATGTAAAATACCATTTATCACTGACCAAGTTGGCCAGGGCAAAAAGAAAATGAAAATATTGTGATGGTATCAAATACAGCCCTTTTGAACACTTCTAGTATAGTAATTATAAACGGACAGAACATTTCCACAGATAATTGGAAAAAATATTTAAAGAGCCTAGTAATTGTGCTTAGCATTTACCTCATCTATGAAATATGGCAGGATTCCATGAGGAGTAGGTGGTGAAACAGGAAGACAATGTTCACGCCTTGCTAGGTTTCTGGCCCCACAACTGGGTAGAAATGGTGCCACTGGAAAACGGATCAAGTTTGGAGGAGATATGGGACATTCAATGGGGACAGCTACATGGAGTCTCTAGGGCCTTACATGCAGTAGTTTGAACTGTGTGTTGGGAGAAATGAGAGATATGAGTGAGTTGGGGAGTTGTGTTGAAAAAGAGATAAATGTAAGCAAGTTTTCAGGAATTCTTTGCTTTGAAATGAGAGGCAAACTGGAGGAATGCATAGGGTCAAGGGCAAGAGATTCTTGAGCATTTTTAAATGCTGATGAGGAGATAAGAGAGGTTGAATATCCAGAGAGTAGATATTTGCTAGAGAACTGAGGTGGCAGTGGTGTGGATGAGTCTGCAAGCAACCTGGGGTGGCACTTGGCTGAAGACAAAAACACCTGAGGAGGAAAGAAAGAAATGATGAAAACAAATGAGAGCAATTTCTGTGTCAAATTGGTGATAAAAATATGACATAGATCAGGTAATAGTTAAATTCTCAGAGATGGTTGAAACAAGAACTCCTGTAGAAATGGAGGTGGAGTTTTAAGATAAGGGAAATATTTAAAGTAAGCCATAGTTAATGGAAAACAGTTATAGTTTAGAGACTTAAATGAGTTGGGAGAAAATAAATTCTCATTCCATTATGGATGTTTATTTTAATCTAAAGATATCTTCTCCTACATATTTGCTGTATTTACGGTAAACTAAACTAGTTATTTATTTAATAGAGTTTTAGCAATGATTTTGAGTGGAGTAGAAACTCCCCTCTGAATGTGTTATGGCTTCTGTGTCACTGTTTATACCTTCTACCATTTACTGTTTCTGTAAGAATCCTATAGTGTGTGATTTGCATCCTGACTGCTAAAGCCCTGGGGTTTCATAAGACAAATACATAAGAGACAAAAAACACACACCCAAAAAACAAATAAACAAATGCACAATAATATAGTTCAATCCCGACTTTTGACTTGGAGAAAAAGCCTTTCAGTCACTTTCATTCCACATCATTCCATACTTAAAAATGGCTTTCCATTAAAAGAATGTGGAAAATTAAAATTTTATGAAGGTATTGCTCATAATATTCTAGCGAGAAGTACTGGAACTTGTATGTATTCTCTATGTTATATTTTTACTAGGAATGATCCCAATGGTTGATCTTTAAATACAATTGCTAATGGGTTTTAAACTCATTTCAACTGAGTCTTACACTTTGGATAATGTCCCAGGGGACATAAATCTACATTAGTGAATAATACTGATATTGTTATAAGGATGACCAATACTACTCTGATTTATAAATGGAATTTTGAGACAATTTTCTTACCATATACCAAATATATTTGAACTTAACTACATTTTACACAGAGCTCTTGAGCAGTCAAGAGGGAGGTTCCCTCTCTACAGCTCACATAATGCAATCTACACAGGTCCTCGGGCTTCCTGTTCATCCTCTTCCTTCTGTCCTCCAGCACCCAAGTAAAATAGAAAATATCAACATTGGAAAACACATGCAAACTTGCCTAAAGGAGTTTAGGGGAAGCAGATATTTTGCTTCAGTAGAATTTCCAAACTGGTACAAATATTGCTACCTTTCAGAAAAAGGCACCAGATATTCCTCTGTGAACTAGGGGCCACAGATTTTATTATTTGCTTATTTTTTAAGATATATCTTCTTTTTAAAAATTTATTGGAGTATAGAAAAGTGAAAAACTCATAGGTGTTCAACTTAAGGAGCTGTCACAAAGGAAATGCTCATGTAAACATCATCTATATCAAGTAGAGAGCATTCCCAACACACCAGAGGTTCTCCTCTGTCCTTCCCTTTCACTATCTATTTCCCTGAGAAAACACTATGTTCACTTCACATCTCATAGCTAAGCTTTAATATTTTTTAAAACATTATAAGGAAAATCATGAAGTATGTTTTCCTACTGTGCTTTTCTCTTATATGCTTATGAGATTCATTTATGTTGTTGTCCATTCTTATTCCTGTGTAGTTTTTCATTGTATGAATGAATAAACCCTCCTTTATTTAGACATTCACTCTACTGTTGATGACCATTTGGGTTGTTAGCAGATTTTTTTTTCTATTATAAATAATGCTGCTCTTACATTCTTATATAGGTCTCAGTGCACACATTTCTGTTAGGTGTAACTCTAGGTGTAAACATGTCAGGTGATAGTATATGCAGATTATCAGAGGTTTCTTCTCTAATCAATCTATAGTGGATACTATAGAGCATGTTTCTTAATCTCAGCACTATTGGCATTTGGAGCTGAAAAATTCTTTGTTGTTGGGGGCTATTTACAATGTAGAATGTTTAGCAACTACCGTGTTTTCCCGAAAATAAGACATCATCCGAAAATAAGACCTACTTACAGGTTTCCTTCTGAGTGAAATATAAGGCATCCCCCGAAAATAAGGCCCAGGCTCTGTCTCAGAATGAAAATTAATTTACCGTAAACTGGTCGCTAGGGCCGCCCCAACTGGCGTCTAGCAACCAGTGATGTTACGCGGAGTCCTGACGTCACTGCTGTGTGGAGGCGGAGCAGAGGTCGGAGTGAGCGGTGAGCGCGGGGCGGGAGAGAGGAGGAGACTTTCGCAGATGCGTGTAGAAGAACAGGAGGATTAGAGTGGACGGGACGCGGCGAAGGTGGTGAGTGCTGGTCTGTCTCTGGTGACACTACCTGATGCTCGCGGCCGCCTTTATGAAGACTGAAGGTTCTCAGTCAGTGGCAGACCCTGCTCCAGCCCAGATCCAGGCCCCAGCAAGCCCAGTGACACTCCCCAGGCAGGCCCCAGGGGGTAAATGTCTGATAAAGGGGTAGGGGGGATGTCTGGTGAAGGTGTTCAGTGGCACAGGGGTGGGGGGAGGGGGATCACTTAAAATGACACAGGAGGATCAGAGGGGGCAATCAAAATGACACAGGAGGATCAAAAGGGGTTACTAAAATGGTAATCCCCCCTCTGATTCTCCTGTGCCATTTTGATTCCCCCCTCTGATCCCCCCTGTGTCATTTTGAGTGATCCTCCTCCCCCCCACTTTGATACCCCAATTCCTTTTTTTTTACCCCTAGAAATGAGCGCAAAAAGAAAAAGCTACTCCGTGGAGTACAAGAAAGGAATCGTGGAAGACTCTTGGGGCCAAAATCTTACTGCTTTCTGCAAAGAGAAGATGTTGAGTATCCGATTGGTCCAAAAATGGCGAGCAGAGTATGGTAACCTCATTGAACAAGTGGACAAGGGAAATGCTAAAAAGCGCAAGTGTGGATCAGGTCAGCAACCATTATTTTCCGAGCTGGAAGACCTGATCTGTGAATGGGTTGTTGACAGGAGAGCAAAGGCTTTGGTTGTGAATAGGGCTCAGATTCAAGAATTTGCCCTTGTAATGGCACCACAGTTTGACATAGCCCCCGAAGACTTCAAAGCATCACAACACTGGCTGGATAATTTCCTTCAGCGAAGTGAACTGTCTTTAAGAAGATCTACAACATTGTTTAGGTTGGAAGATACTCGAGTTATTAAGCAAGCACTTGCATTCAAGTCCTTTATTGATGATGCTGACTTCTCTAAATACAATCTTTCCAACATGATTGCTATGGATGAAACTGCAATGTTTATGGGCCAATCATCTCAAACAACAATTGAACAGTGGAGTGCCTCCTTAGCGTACATTCCCTCCACTGCTTACGAAAGTGCACGTGTTTCCTGTATTTTGGCAATTCGTCTGGATGGCACTAAAATCCCACCTTTAATCATTTCTAAGGGCAAGAAGGAAAAGATTGAACGTGTTTTGGGCATTTTTATTCTTGAAACTGAAAAAGCCTGGGCCACACAAGCAGTTATAAGGAAGTGGGTCGATTTAATGCTGCCGCTTGTTATGCGAGGGAGCCAAAGAGGTCTGCTAGTCTGGGATGCAGCCAGCACTCACCGCGCTAAAGACATGAAGACATTTCTTCACGAAAGAAAAATAGATCAGATAATGATTCCCGCAGGAATGATGGCCTATCTCCAGACTCTTGATATTGCAATAAACAAGCCATTCAAAGACAATTTGCGCATGGAAATTAATGACTACATTGAAAATAGAATGGAGAGAAATCAGCGTGGAAACTTTGTGAAACCTAAACTGCAAGAAGTTGTGACTTGGGTGAAGAATTCATGGGAGAAAATCACTGACAGTTGCATTGCAAATGCACTGCGAGCAGGCTACCTTGACAAGAAGTACTCATTTAAAGACAGTGCTATTGCTAAACATGAGAGATTTGGTCCATTGATTCTGAAAGAAATGGAGTCACAAGAAATTCACCAGGAAATTCAGGAATTGGATTGTTATGATGATGTTCCGGAAGATGATGACATGATTGTCATTGAATAAATGTGTAAATTCTTGATACTGTAGGATTCACAGTTTGTCTGGTTTGTGTTGACAACTACCATACTACCGTACCGTATACAGGTAATAAATTTCCTTTATTTTCATTTAACAATAAATGTGTACCGTATTCTTCTTCATGGAAAAATAAGACATCCCCTGAAAATAAGACCTAGTGCGTCTTTGGGGCCAAAATTAATATAAGACACTGTCTTATTTTCGGGGAAACACGGTAGTAGCTATTGTGTCACTCCAGTTGTGATGACCACAGGTATCCACAGAAATTTATCTCTTCTGGGTTTAAAATGAATCCTGGTTGAGAACCACTGCTCCAGGGTTTACAATCTGAATCTGTGATTTCTACTTGTACAACTTCAAAGATGATAGAACACTTTATCATTATGTGCTTTTCTTTAATCTTTTGTGCTATTGTTGCCATGTATTTTAATACTACAGCTGTTTAAATCTCAATAACATACCACAATTGTTTTAGAAAATCAATATTCATTTAGATTTCCCCCAATATATGTTATTTTCTAGCTTTTATTATTCAATATTAATATATGGGTCTCTTACTTTCTCTTTGTTATTATTATTTTTTACATTTGGTTTTATATCCTGGTGTATTAAGTAATTTTTAATTTAATGCCACACATTTTTTAAAAAATATACTTTTATTGATTTCAGAGAGGAAGGGAAAGGGAGAGGATAGGAACATCAACTATGAGAGAGAATCATTGATCAGCTGCCTTCTACATGCCCCCACTGGGAATCAAGCCTGCAACCCAGGCACGTGCCCTGACCGGGAATTGAACTGTGACCTCCTGGTTCATAGATCAATGCTCAGCCACTTGAGCCATGCCAGCTGGATGCCACACATATTTTTTAAAAGTTGTAAAGATGATTTGTTATCATCCTTATAGATTAATTTTACTCCTAACAGGCAGATGATTCATCTTTAAGCACCTGTTCTCCCTTAGATATCTGTGAATTAAAAATTTCAGAGCCTAGTGGCTCAGAAGCCAATCATAAATTAAATCTCATTATGAATTGACTGATTAGAGGCTGGACTTTATTATTCTTGGAGGTTGGTCCATTTGTGTTTATTCTTACTCATAGGATGTAGCCCTTCAGGGTTTCCACTGAATGCCTGGGCTAATTGCTTTGCTGGGATCTAAACTTCATTTTTGGTCTCTCTAGTGCAATGAGACTTCTAAACGCTCTACTTAGCTTTTTTACCTCTCAGCTTTAGCTTTGAGCCAGTGGGATCTAGCATTTTAATTCGCAAATGGCTTAAGGGGAAATGGTCTTCCATGGTGAGTGTACTTCTTTGTGCTTAATTTATCTCTGGTATCTTGGGTTACACTATCTTAGTAGCTCTGCAAAGCCTTCAAACAGATATTTCTTTATATTTTATTGGAGTTTCCAGTTGTTCTTGGTGGTTGGACTGCAAAAAGGTAATCTACAAATATCAGAAGAGTGAAAATCCACTGATAACCTATTGGAAAACTAGCCAAGTCAACAATAAGCAATATAATGAAAATAGGTATTATTATCATTTGAATAAATCTGGGATTGTCACCTATCATTATCCCTTAATCCAATAGAATTACATGAGTCCCCTGTTCTGAAGCACTCTGGGCCAATGGGCAGTAAGGAGCAGTAAGGTGGCCTGAGAAAGAGAGCAGAACAGAGGTCAGACATCTTGGCTTAAATCTGACTCTGCCACTTCCAAGCTTTGAGCCCTTTAGAAAATTACACAAATTTCCCGTCTGCTGTTTCTCATGTCTGAAATATAGCCAATAACTATCCTACCTTCCTTACAGCATTGCTACATGGATAAAATAAAAATGAGAAATTGATATGCAGTCTATATCAATATTCTGCAATTATTCAAAGGGCATTTATAACTTTGATCTGTATCTTCAGTAGCTTTATGTCTTTAGTAGAAGACAAAGTATATAATGTGTCCCTTTATAATTGGGTTGTTCAGCAGAGAAGACAGAACTATGAGAGGAAACAAAATTGGATTTACTTCCTGGGTAATTTTATTGTATCTATGGAACCCACACTACTTAACATGCCCTATTTTTACCCCCAGTATTTGAAGTTACATGAATTTAAGGGGCTCAAAGGGATGATAAACACATATGGCATCATCGCTCCTGAGCAGGGTGACTTAAGGTTCAGTCAGTTCTAACTAATCTGAAAATATCTAAGAGAAACAAAAATAATTCATTCTCTGCTTCTTTCTTCCCTGAGAGTGCTCCTCAAGGAAGGCAGGCTGTGTCTCAACCAAGTCATGGACGAAAGCTCTTGGGAATTGGGAACCATTCTTCCCTGCACCGTAGGGCCTTTATGAGATTCCTGGTAAGTAGTATCACTCATCTTCAAAGAGTTGATTGATTCTTAAATATTTACTGCTTTGGCCACAACTCAAAATCTTAAGACAGATGAAGCTGACATAAAACTAGATTAGTGTTGCTGCCTCGACTATCAATGTATTTTACATGAACTGGCTGATATGCAGCATCTGTAGTAGAACAAAAAGCAATAGCACTGTTCCCATTACTGATGCCACGGAGCAAACTGTACATTATCTTTATGTGTGCCTGGATGAATGAAAGACACATTACAGAAAATCAATCACTGATAAGCTGAACAGGAGGGAGTATATGGAAACATCACTGGGAGAAAATCCCTGAGAGGATGAGGAATTGCAGAAGGCTTAAGTACCTCATGTGAGAGAACAAGCGTCCTCCACCCGTCTAACTCCTCAAAAGGAAGAAATACCAGGAGAGCAGACGAAGCTCAGGAGGGGTCGTGGAGGGCTTGCTGGCAATGCAGAGGAGGGAATGGGATTAAATGTGGGGATAACCTTGATCTCAGATGCTGCTAGCTGGACAGCTTATTGTAAAATTCTGTATGATTTAGGTGCATGAATTATGTATAATTTCTTCACTCCCTACCTTAGCAAAGTAGTCACAATGATATTATTACTGTATTAAAGTTACATAGAAATATTATCCTACGCACACCTGCTTTAGAATGGTTATGAAAACCTGCCATTTCTTGTAATTCCCTTTGCATAAAAGCAAATAATACAAAAGAAAATAGGATGAAAATACAAGTAGAGGTGTGGGTAATATTATGGGATACTTCATATATTGAAAGAATTAACATATGAATACCTCTATAAAACATACCCTCAATAAGACACACCACAAGATTAAAAAAGGTATTCAACATTTTGAGTATTTCCATACCACTTAAGTTTTGTGCTGAGTATTTACATACTAGGAAATATTTCTTGATGATTATTTAGTGCTCATATTTGACAAATGTAAGCAGAATAAGGAAGTCCTGTCACATCTACAGATTTAGCCATTTGTGAGGCAAAGTGCAATTCTGTCTGAGATATTAGCTCAGCCTTTGTGTTTGTAGCAAAATTTTTAAACCCACACGTTACTGTATGGCGGGAGGATGAGAGCTTTTACATTGGGTTTCACCCAGCAGGCATTGGGGGTGTGTGTCTCCACTACTGTTTGTGGTCCTTAGCCAATGCAAGGCCATAACTTGCCCTGTAAAGTGTTTCCTGGCTTGCTCATTTCTGGGATCAAAGTCTACAACAATTTGTGCCTGTTAAAGAGCTCATCACATCTATATTTAGTATATTCAATTCCTTTTTCTTTAAGATTTGAGTGATTTGTCTCAAAGTGGTGCTGCAACTTACCTGAAACCATGATATTATTTTAAAATGTTCCACTACATAAGATGACCCATAGGAAATTATTAACATCTACGAAGCCAGAGAAAAAATTGTTCCCATTGCATTTTAATTTCTTACGTATTGTTTTACCTAGTTTCTTTAGGGTAAATTATTTTCCTTCATAGTCAGAGAATGCTCTGAGATGCCAGTTCCATGCTGAACATTTTTAGGGCTTCTAAGACAGTGCTGCTGTGGGCTGTGAAGGTGCATTTTATAATCCCTTCTGAAGCCAATGTTGAATCCTTAACTTAAATACTAGGACAATGTAATATAAATAAATCATCTAGTATTTTAAAATAAGACTGTCAATTTCTAAAATAAATAACAGTATAAAAAATTTAAAATTTTAGAAAATTTCCCATAAAATATATTTTTCAAAAGAACACAATAAATTGTACTTGCTTCTTGTGGCATGTTCCCATATGACTAAAGAATATTCCCAGGGAGAAAAAGGAACCCTCGTGCACTGCTGGTGGGAATGCAGACTGGTGCAGCCACTGTGGAGAACAGTATGGAGTTTCCTGAAAAAGTTAAAAATGGAACTCCCATTTGACCCAGTAATCCCACTTCTAGGATTCCCAAGAAAACAGAAACACCAATCAGAAAGGATATATGCACCCCCATGTTCATAGCACCACAATTTATAATAGCTAAGATTTGGAAACAGCCTAAGTGCCCATCAGCAGATGAGTGGATTAAGAAACTGTGGTACATCTACACAATGGAATATATGCCCACTATTAAAAAGAAGGAACTTTTACTATTTGCAGCATTATGCTAAGTGAAATAAGCCAGTCAGAGAAAGATAAATATCACATGATCTCACCCATATGTGGGATATAATGATCAACATAATTTGATGAACAGTAATAGATCAATCTAGAGACAAATGGTAGGGAAGGGGGGGTGGTTAGAGAGCAACCAAAGGACTTATATGCATGCCTATTAGCATAACCAATGGACACAGACACTGGGGTGGTGGGGGCTTGCCTGGGCTGGGAAGGGATGGGGGAGGGGGTCAATTTGGGGAAAAGGAGACATATGTAAAACTTTAGACAATAAAATAAATAAATAAATAATGTTTCCAGGTATTAAAATGACTACTTATTGGATAATATTGGAGTTGATAAAAATTCAGCTGGTACAGTTGATGATAGTCAGTAGCAGATAATGGGATTACTGAGAAGAAACAAAGTTAATCTCTGAAAATGCACATATTTATATTTATATACTAAATACACTACATTACTAAACTCTAGAAAATACAAGAACACATAAGCACACATTCTTTTAGCTATCAGACTGATGATGGCATCATGTCATGCGGCTTTTAGAAAACTCAACTCTGCATTAACAGGAGAGTGGGGGTGAGAAAGGCAAATAATGTCTTAGAATTGTCGTGAAATGACTCGGCATACTGCCTAAAATGGGTTCTGGTACCCCAGGCTCCATTCTGAGAACCTGTCAAATACTACTACTCCTGACCATCTCTACCTAGGCGTAAGGGTGTCATCCTCCCATCATGGGAATGGTGTGGTCCAAAGTTAAGACCAATTTCACCTACTGAGCAGGAAACATGGGTGTTGTGACCTTTTCTGTACAGCATTACAAGAAAAATCCCAGGCAAGGAATACAGGTATCTGAGCCACGGATCTTCTTCCTTAAAGGGACAAGATAATCCAACTGCCCAAATTTACAGAGAAGGAAAATGAGAGCCCAAAAAACTGAGTATCCCAAAGTCACAGCTAGATGGGTCAGGATATGAGATAATGATCCAGCTTGTATTATTTGTAGTATTAAAAATACTGAAAAATACACTCATGATTCCCCCTGCAGTATGGAGTTCCTTCCAGTCAGTGCATATACAAAGAACTACACACAATTAAACTATCTCCCAAAACAACCTTTGTCTGCCACACACAGGAATGTTGTGTGACCTACATGTAAAAAAACAAAAAAAGAATTCCTCAGCTTCTGCTTGAATTAACCACAGGCCCAGTGGAATATGTGATGGAATAAGAACAAGACAGAACTTCATGTGTTTGGTCTAACTTTGGGATTTGGTGGAGTGCAGCTCAGGAAGTCCTCCACTCTGTTTTATGATCCAGTCTTACTCTTATTCCTCTCCTCCTGAGTACATTTTCTCTATTTATTGTGCCCAAAGCCATACTCATTTACAGGTTGCCCAGAATAACTGCAACTCTTTGAGTGTCCACCAAGAAACTATCACTTTGCAGAAAATTCTTCCTAGATATATATCATTTAATCAGGTGATGACAGGGGATGTCTTGCCAATTATGACCTGCTAATTTTTGGTTTCACCTCATTAAGCCAAGTCTCAAGTCCCCTGCTCCTCCTCGTTGCTGAGTTCCACCTTTCTTTCACTGAGAAATTCTGAGGATTCTATGAGACTTTCATGTAATATCCTCAGCACTGTGCCTGACATATGCTAAATATGCAATTTTTATGCACCATTACTGCTTCTTTTTTATGAAATTGCAAAGATGGCTGTTCTCATCTCTCCACGGGGTCAGCACAATTTCTTCATGATATCTATAGAAATAGCTCATGTTTCGGGTACCATAGTTTTGCCACCCTGGGCATACCTTCATCTGCTCTTTCTACCCAATTTCGTATACCTAGGATTAATATTAAATATGTAAACTCCAACGGTACACATCTTATGCCATTGTATCCAGAATTTATAAATGTCCCCTCTGTGAAATCACAGTATTCCAAAAATCTATTAAAACATTTATGCCATGGTATTCAAATTGTCTCATATTTATTTTTCTCTGTTTATGAGAAGTGTTCCTCAATGCATGCAAATGAAATGCATTTAAATCAAGAATTCAATTATAAATGTTTAATAGTAATATATAGATGAGACAATTGCTTGTCAATTTTGATTTACAAACCATTCTGAGACACAGTATCTAACCACAATCCAGACTTTGATTGCATTTTACTAAACCAGGACTTCTGAATTTGGCTAAGTTACAAATCATTATATTCTTGGTTTGAAAGACTTTCATGGCTGCCAACTAATGGATGCTACAGAAGATAATTTAGAAGATAATTTCAACTAGGAAATAAATTTTCCCATAAGAGCATCTTCTTGCAACATCCAGAATAAATTTAGTTATTCTATGATAAATGTTGAAATGAATATTATAAATTGGCCAGTTTTCTGTCCCATTTTCTATAGTTTCAAATTCACTGAATTAATATTTATTTTGTTCCTTTGCAGCAATGAAAAAAATCTCTGCAGTAACGATATGCACTTGTGCTGGCCAAGAAATGTTTTGGCAAAGGCTAAGGCATGACATATGGTGGAGGAGGCAGCATTTTACCAGGTGAATGGTTTGGCTGAAACACATTTAATCAAAACCTCCCGCTCCAATGGGCCACCTGTCAATTAATTCTGAGCTACAGGAGCTGGGCATTCCTCAGATTGTTCTGAAACCTCTGTTGGCTCCAAGTTCAAGAAGAGAAGAATGATAAAGACCTTGGCAGGAAGAAAGGAAGAACTCTTTTGCCTGACCCAACAAAAGAGAGACTCCCCCCAACCCACGCCCCCCAGCAGACCCACGCCCCCAGCAGAAGCTTTGTGGCTCCACAGGTAACATGGTGCCTGGATGTGGGCTGTTCTCCTCCTTTGCCATGAAGATTTGGGGTCTTTTTTTAAAAATATATTTTATTGATTTTTTACAGAGAGGAAGGGAGAGGGATAGAGAGTTAGAAACATCGATGAGAGAGAAACATCGATCAGCTGCCTCCTGCACACCTCCTACTGGGGATGTGCCCCATGCCCTTGACCGGAATCAAACCTGGTACTTTGCAGTCAGCAGGCCGATGCTCTATCCACTGAGCCAAACCAGTTAGGGCAGATTTGGGGTCTTTAATCTAACCTGAACCCTGCCAATCTTGACTGGTGTACACTTTCTGTGGTACTCTTGGAATGTCACTCTCCCTCCTAATTTATTCTATCCCGTGGGAACAATACCCTCACTCAGAGTGCTTTTGGAGAGGTTTAATTGAAACGTTCAAGTATCTGGTGATAATCTTTCCATTCCCTTCCTTGATCCTCTCCTTTACTCTCTACTGCCTCCAGTGGGGAGAGGCTGAACTGCTCCCTAGCCTCTCAAGGCAAACTCCAGGGAGACACTTCCACGTGGTGTTCTATGAGCTATGGACCAGCTAAAAGAAAGAAGCCCTTGTGGCAGACCTGGAAATAGACATGTCTCTTTCATGGTGGATGCACCTTTTGACACCTCTCCCAGCACAGGGCATTCTGTACAGTCCAAGTGCCTGCAGTCAGGAAGTCTGTGTCCAGGAGGTACAGAGGGATGAGAACCCAGACACGGGTTTCCCAGGGCACTGTCTGTGAATTCTCTTTTAATTCTTACTACAGGCTGTGAAAGATGGTCCCATTATCCCCATGTCGTACACGAGGTAACTGAGGTCTGGAGAGTTAGTCGGCTCTGACCCTCCACTATGACTCTGCAGAAAGGTGCACATGAGCTCACAAAGACACAGGGGCCCTGCTTTTCTCTGAGTTCTCTCCATCTCCTGCCTCATGGCCCCTGGTCACAGCAGGTCAATGTGACAGAACCACACAACTGCAACACTCCTGTTGTAACGGTGCAGCATGAAGGAAAATCCCGCTGGACACAGGGAGCTGAAAACAGTAGTAAGAGTTTAAGATCTAAAGCCATGTGCATTCCTTGTGCATTTTTCATAATTGTTGAATCACTCTTTTCTAACATAAATATGTGTCTTTCCTCCATGGTTTTCCCAGAAAGCCTAGACATTAGCATGTATGGCTGTGTGTTTCATTCCTACACTCAGACACACAAGTCAAAATTGATTCATTGATACTTAATTTCAAGGAGATTTGAAAGGAAAAAAAATCACATTTCATTTTACTATCCAGTTTAACTTAAATGTGAATTCCAAAAAGCTAGCCTCATAACTGCACTAAAGTAACAACCCTTTTCTTACTCTGTGCAAACTTTGAGCAGTTGACACATTGAAAATCTGTCACCAGGACAATTTTAATTTGTTGTAAGTTCAGCTTTCTAATAGACCTTTGTGCTTCTAATGCTGTTCAATGTTTTCACACATCTTTCACATAAATTATTTCAGTCCAAACTCAATAAATAAACCAGGTAGTAAAAGCAGATGTTTTATTTGTGTTGTATTAAAAGAAGACAACGAAGCTCTTGAAGGGAAATAACTTATTCTAAGTACATGCAACCAGTAATGTTTCAAACTGAAGTATCTCAATTTACTAAAGGAATCATATCACTAATTAAAACATAAACTGAAAGAAATCAAGTCATAATGTAAGAAATATAGAAAGTTTAACGTATTGTTTTCAGTATTCACAGCTTTGGAACCCTCTTTGATGTCAATGGGGCAGCTGTGGGATTTGCTTATACCAGGTGATGCTCATTTCAGATCTTTCCAGCTTGTGTCCCTGTCTGAGAGG
Organism: Plecotus auritus; assembly: GCF_963455305.1. Classification (NCBI taxonomy): domain Eukaryota; kingdom Metazoa; phylum Chordata; class Mammalia; order Chiroptera; family Vespertilionidae; genus Plecotus; species Plecotus auritus. The sequence continues at coordinate 166,118,105 of NC_137774.1, forward strand.
ATTGGGGTAAATAATCTGTTGTTTTGCCCTATCATGAAGAACCCTTGTCATCGCACAGTGCAGGGCCCTGATGTTAGTGAACATGTGACACCTAGAGGGCTCTGTTCTAAGCATTTTAAGTGTGTTCACACCTTTGATTCTTACCCACAACAAACCTATGAGGCAGGTATGCCATCATCACATTTTAGAGGTAAGGGTATGAGACTCATCAAGATTAATTAAAGAATTTTCCAAGTCACATGATCAGTAAGTGGAAGAGCTTAGTTTTAAACCAGGTGTTCTAGACTCCCAATCCACCCTGGTAGCTTCAGTGCTACCCGGCCTTGCCCTCACAATGAGACACTGGCATGCTCTGGAGGCAGACCCAATGCATTGCTGCAGCTGGTGGGAGTGGCCTGTAGAGGAAGCAGGCTGATGGTTGGGTCGCCAAGGTCCTGAGAGGCCAAGAGCAGGAGAAGCCTGCAAGGGAAGGAGAGTAGCGCAGACAGAAGCAGGGATGGAGGGGTGATGCACAGTGATTGGTGGTGGTACGTAGATAGTTCTGGGTAGAGTGGAGGAGTTAGGAGAAAAGTGCAAGGCGGGATTAAAAATTAAACTGAGGCCAAGCTTGGGAGAAACTTGAATAGACTGAGTGGATGTAAGTTTATGAAATCTGTGAGTAGAAAAGGAGATAAACACAAATAGTAACTACATGCCAACTAGGAGATGGCCATGGTACTTGGGATTATGAACGTTACCTCGTTAAACTCCATACATCTTGAAATTGATAGGGTGACTCCTATTTTACAGAAAAGGAAACCGAAGCTCAGAGATGATATTTAACTTTTCCCTGCTTTTTGACAACTAGTAAGTCCATTTATTGAAGCTGAATGGTTGCTTGACTTTTTCACACTGCTGGAAGGGAAGAGATTTCATCCATGACTTTGGGAAGATGTGCATTATTTCAACAAGTTCACTAGAAATGCAACCAAACAAGAATCAACAGATTGGGAAGCTGAATTTAACACTTTTTTTCAAGGAATTTTGCTGCTATGTAGTTTGAAAGAGGCCTATGAAAATGCAAAGTTATTTCATCTCCTCGTACTTCTGTAGGGGAGTTCCTCTGGCTGGCTTCCAAATGAAATGCACTGGCTGCTTATTAATAGTGTTTTGAGGGAAGGATGTGGAGACCAAAATTCTAGAATTAATTCAAAGTTGTCTGAAAAGCTACCATCCCATAATGAATCAGACCAAGTTAGAAACGTGATAAATTTAATTAGAATTGACTTTCTGAGGATATTGCCATTTCTTTGCATATTCATCAAATCCCATGGAATAATATTTTTTTTCCTCCTTCAGTGTTAAAGCTGAGAAAGGGCCAAAGCACAGACAGGGGAAATAACAAGTTTGCCTATAATTAAAAGGCATGCTCTCACTGGGACCAAGTCTCTTATTTAAAATAAGAACAAACTTCCTAGACTTAGTCCACTGGGCCCTTCTCTTTATCAATGTACATGGTGTACTTAATTAGAAACAACCAGATTCTATGCTTGGAGGGTCTGTGAATAGGTGGGCTGTTTCCAGCAGCTGGAAGGAGAAACCCACCCCTAGCTGCTCAGTAAGAAAGTCAGGAAGGCCCGGACTCTGTCCCTGAAGGGCAAGGTGCTGCTGACCTTGGTGCTGATGGGTCCCCCTAGCTCAGTGGAGTTTCCTGGGACCCAGGCTTTCTCTCTCTCCAGGCCCTGGTCCACAGTCCAGCTCCTGTCAGGAATGCTTCCCTGAAGGTGGACTCTCTAGGATCTGGGACTCTAGGATTCCTCACTCATTCCTGGGGATGGAGATGGCTACCCCTGGGAGGTTCCCGGGACAGTATCAGGAACTTCCTCTGAAGCATGTGAAACCTCTCCTGATACTTCATTGGTCCAGATGGTGCCACCCTAGATCAGATATTAGCAATGAGGATGGGCTGAACCTGATCCACTCAGATTATTCAGGGCACGCCAGCAAATGGGGGGAGGGTGGGGACAGTGAGTTATTGAATTACTATTTCTAAAAAGTCTGAAACAAAGGGCAGGCTGTGGAAGCAGTTGGTAAGTGAGTGAATGATGAATGAATAAATGGGTGGATAGAGTCAGCTTCTGACAAAGCACCTGAATGTAATGGCCACCTGGACAAAGTTAGAGTTCTTTTTTTTAAATTTTTTTTACAGAGAGGAAAGGAGAGGGATAGACAGAAACATCAATGAGAGAGAAACATTGATCAGCTGCCTCCTGCACACTCCCTACTGGGGATGTGCCCGCAACCAAGGTACATGCCCTTGACCAGAATCGAACCTGGGACCCTTGAGTCCGCAGGCCGATGCTCTATCCACTGAGCCAAACCAGCTAGGGCTAGAGTTCTTTTAAGGAGAAACAAATAGATGCTGGGTGCGCAATTAATTAAATGTATATAGATATATCCATCTCTATGTGCATGCGACTGAGTTACCAAAGAGAAAACTGATCAGTGCTGTTTATTTAATCGCTGTGGTAGTGGCATTAGGGGGAGCTGGGAAATACCGAAGCGGCACAATCCCAGCTGGCAAAGAAGAAATATTTGCAGGCTACAGTTTCAGTCTTACAGAGAAAAGCAGGGAAGAATATTTTAAGCTGAGGGGCAATAAAATGATATATGAGCACTCCTCACACTTCTACGGTATACATATCTGGACCTCTGTACAGCAAAAGCATAACTCTGTTCCCACCTAAAAGGCACAGCTGTCCTCTGTATAACTGAACAAGTCCTCGTTCCTTCGCGAGCAGGAGGAGGCACATAGTTCTAGCTGCCATTGCATCCTTTGCTGGCTATATTAATTACTCCTCAGAGTCGGTTATGACATCATTAACTATTCTGTTGCCTAAAAATTGTATGCTAAAGTTCCCTCCGACAACTTATCCATAAAATATGAGAAAATATGTAAATATATGATCATCTTTATTTTTTAAGTTGGCTATATGACTGAGATATCATGATATCCATGATTTTTCTCTTTCAAATAATCTTTTAATTATTATTATTATTATTATTTTTTGCCCTTACCCATAACCTAAGCTGATCACGGTTTCCTCTCTAGTAAAGTGGTGTAAACGTTCATGCCTGTATAGTATTAATATTCAAAAGTGTTACCCTTTTGGTTATTGTAATTTTCCATTAACTTTTACTGGTGGGCATGGAAGTATGAAGCATTAGCCCAGTGGATCCTTATGTGTTCCAGACATAGACTTCCCTGTCTGCCGTTATGCAACAGTGATCAAATTTCTCCTTGAGAATGAAGATGATTACTCCCTTTCTCTCTGTTGTTTCTATGGTATGAAAAGACCAAAATGTCCAGATGGCAGTCTCATTTTCTAATTCAGTGAGCCATTTTTGTATTCTCCGGTACAGCCATTATGCTTTGGGAAATAAGACCTCAAAACCAGTAGAGCTCACAGAAAAGCCAAATTACCTGATTTAAAAATGGGCAGAAAATCTGATATTTTATCAAAGAAGACATTCAGATGGTCCATCTATATAAATAAAAGGCTAATATGCTAAGTGTCCAACTGTCTGACCGGTTGCTATGATGCACACTGACCAGCAGGGGGCAGATGCTCAACGCAGGAGCTGCCACGACGCACACTGGCACCGCGGACCTGGCACCCACAAAGCAACACTTGGCTTCCCCCAAGTGGGACACAGGCCCCGCCACCACCCCGGAGCGACAGCTCACCAAATCACAGCCGATGCTGTAGAGACACCATGGTGCAAAATGCGGCCCACAGCCCAGCCCAGCCTAGAAGTGGTCACTATGGGTGCCAGGTAATGACATCACGTAGCAATGCCCAGCTTCCTCTCCTTAGCAACGACTAGCCTCCTTGCAGTTTCTTCAGCTCAGAAACACGACTTGCTTCATAGCCAGGTGCAAACATTTCACACTTTAACCAAATGTCTGTGAAGCGTTTTCCCGTGCCTCATCTCATTTGATGTTCACAAACGTCCTCGAGTAAGTAGATAGGAGACTTGGTGGAATCCTATTTTCTTTTCATTAGCCGGAAAATGGAGATTTAGAAAGTTTAGAAACTTGACTCGACTGAAATGAAGTAAGAAATGGTGGACCTTGAAAATGATTTTAGGTTTTCTCACTGTGCAGAATCTAGTCAAACACTGCTGCAGTTAAATATTTTACCCTTTGTTCTCCCACATGATCTACAATAATAATCTGCTTCATGTTGATATTTACTGCTGTGTTGGTGACAATTACCTGAAAGAGAAGTTGGGGTGCTTCACTGGGCTGGAAAAAGTTTAGCCACATCAGAAAGCAGGTCTAATTAAGCAAGTTTGTTCTATATATATAAAAGGCTAAGTTGACTCATGCATGCGTGATACATAAAAAGCTCTTGCTGGCACCAATCACACGCATGTGTTTTGATCTGTCATTGTCGATCGTGAATTTGGTTGGCACTTCTATTATAAAGAAAGGGCGAATAGTGATGTTAAAATATTTCTTCTAATTAATTTCCCTTCAATGTGCACAAATCCATGCACCAGGCCACTAGTAGGTACATAAAAAGATGCTCAGCCACATTAACCATCAGGGAAATGCATATTAAAACCACAATGAGATATACCTTACACGTGGAGAGCACTTGCCATATCACAATGCAGGGCTCTGTTGCTAGTAAGCATGTGACACCGACAGGGCTCTATTCTAAGCATTTTAGGTGTGTTCACACCTTTGATTCTCACCCACAACAAACCTATGAGGCAGGTATGTCATCATCACATTTTAGAGATAAGGGTATGAGACTCATTAAGATTAATAAAAAAACTTGTCCAAGTCACACAATTTTTTGAGGAAACTCCACACTGTTTTCCATAGTGGCTGCACCACTTTGCATTCCCACCAACAGTGCAATAGGGTTCCCTCTTCTCCACATCCTCACCCAACACTTATTGTTTGTTGATTTATTGATGATGGTCATTCTGACAGATCTGAGGTGATATCTCATTGTGGTTTAGATTTGCATTTCTCTTATGATTAATGACATTGAGAATTTTTCATATATCTATTGGCCATCTGTATGTCCACTTTGGAGAAATGTATATTCAGGTCCTTTGCCCATTTTTAAATTGATTGTTCTTTTGGTGTTGTATAAATTCTTTATAAATTTTTTATATTAATTAACCCTTTATCAGATGTATCATTGGTGAATATGTTCTCCCAATCAGTGGGTTATGTTTTCATTTTGTTGATAGTTTCCTTTGCTGTGCAAAAACCTTTTAATTTGATGTAGTCCCATTTATTTGTTTTTTCTTTTGTTTCCCTTGCCTGTGGAGATCTATTAGAAAAAATATTGCTATGAGAATTATCTGAGATTTTACTGCCTCTGTTTTCCACTATAGATCAATGGAACAGAATAGAACCCAGAAATAAACCCATAGTGAATTAGTATTTGACAAAGGAGGCAAGAGCATACAATGGGGTAAAGAAAGTCTATGCAATAAATGGTGTTGGGAAAATTGGACGGATACATGTTAAAAAATGAAATTAGACCACCTTCTTATACCATGCATAAGAATAAACTCAAAATGGATTAAAGACTTAATGGTAAGGCTTGAAACCACAAAAATGTTAGCTTTGCTTATTCATCTTAAGTGGCTTTATAGGTCCTGTGTCAAGAATGTAAAATCTCTGTGGGAAGTTAGGTGGTTTCCAAGTGTCTGATCACAAACAGGGCTGTGATGACTATCTTTGTAAATATATCTTAAGATATTTCCAGTAAATGAAGTTACAGGGTCAAAGTTATGCATGTATTTGAGGCTTTTGATCTGATTGTTAAATTGCTCTGTAGTAAGGTTATCCCAATTTATATTTCTGTTCTGTTCCCAAATACTTTCATTAAAGCTATGAGGATATTTTTTTTTCTTTTTCTCTTTTTTAATCTTTGCCAATTGTAGGAGTGGGACCTTTCTGGAATTATGAGGGATGTTAAGAGTATGTATGTAATTTAATTAGGAGAAAGTGAAGACTGTTTGTAAAAATGGTATAAACCATCACAATCAAGAGATTACAGGAACCGCTCATGGTACAGTGACATGGTTTTGTGAAATTATGACATCGACAGTAGCCATTGCATTGCTAACTTCCTTCTGTGTTAGGGGTGGAACATAAGTCCTTCTACCCAAGAGTCCTCCCGTTATTTCTTGGAGGGTGTTGTATGTATCTCCACAAATACACAGCCTCCCCTTTGTCCATCTTTCTGGGTAAGTTTCCTCTGGCTCATGAGCTCTGACTGCAGAGCTTCTGGAGCTCTCCAACCTCATGAGAATACTGAACCCACAGCAGGTCTTAGAGCTGCTGGTGGTGCTCAGAGGCTGAGAGGGAAAAGGAGCCCTCCCCAACACTCAGGTGGCCTTGAAGGACAGTAGTGGGACTATAACGCTGTAGCTGTGACTTTCATGAGTTTCCAATGTCCTCTCCAGGTCCATTTGTAAAGCAAGCTTGAGTGTTTGCTTTCTCAGTCAGGTGGTCAGAAGGAATTCCTCAAGTAGGAATGAAATGAAGAAAAGGAAGCAATGCAACAGAGTCAGTGATGAAGGATTCTGAGCTCGTGGAAAAAATTATTGTGAAAATTTGTTACAGAAAATTGTAGTAACTCGTTAATGAAAATTATGTAGACTACTTTGCAGTCTTTAAAAGAAAATTCCAGGTCAATTAAAAAAGTGAGTAAACACAGCATATGCAAAACAGTTCTTTTCTTTGAAAACTAAATATCCAAATTAGGTAGATTATTAACATGAAACATATTATTAACAGAAGGTAAGACATTCACATCTCTTCTAATATGTAACACTCTTGTTACCTTCTGCACCATCCCACTGTCCCACTGGTGTACCACAATGTGACCTGGGAGCATTTGGAGAAAGGGCTGATTCTTCTTTAGGAAGAAGCAAAGGACTGCTTGAAGAGCAATTAAAAATATGATGCTCATCTGATTTCCTAGATTTCCCAGGCAGGACATGCCCTCAGCACCAGGTCGTAGGAAGTAAAAATGGCTCATCTGGTTAGAGAATCAACAGATAACAAAAGCAGCAATAACAATTATCCTGGTAGACAGAGATGTTTAAGCTCTGAGTTAGGAAGCAAAAGTAACTTTAGTTGAAATTGAGTTGAAATAAAGCAAAGTGCAGGAAACCAAAGAAAAAATGCAGGGGAGTTTAGTGAGGCAAATTTTTCTCTTTACTTCTTTTCAGAGGGTTTTATTTTGGCTGGAGAACAAGGTGATGTGATCCAGCTCTGTCTTTGTAATTCAAGCCACTCAGCAGCTGCCTGTGCTGGGTACCTTCAGTTCAAAAAATCCTTGACAGAATTCCAGGTTACTATGTGCATGAGACAGAGTCAGTGCTGACGGGTTCCAGGCAAGGAACATTCACATGGCCCCTGAATACCTTTTCTTCTCTTTTATAAAATTTAAGTATAGGCAGTATATAATATTTTATTAGTTTCAGGTGTACAATATAATGATTTGACAATTATATACCTTAGAATGTGATCACCACACTAAGTCTACTAATTATCTGTCACCATGCAAACTTATCACAATATAATTGATTATATTTCTCGTCACCTTTTTCACTCATCCTCCCCCCCAACTCCCCTCTGGCAACCATCAAGTTGGTCTTTGTTTCTATGAGTCTGGATTTATTTTGTTTGTTTATTTTGTTTGTGTGTTGTTGTTGTTTTTCGATTCCACATATAATGGAACAATACGGTATTTATCTTTCTCTGTCTGACAGCATAAAACTCTCTAGGTTCATGCATATTATTGCAAATTGCAAGATTTCATTCTTTTTTATTACTGAGTAATATTCCATGGCATGTTTGTACTACATCTTCTTTCTCTATTCATCTACTGATGGACACCAAGGTTGCTTCCATATCTTGGCTATTGTAAACAATGCTGCAATGAATGTAGAGTGCGTATATCTTTTTGAATTAGTGTTTTTATTTTTATTTTTCAAATAACTACCTAGAATTGTAATTGCTAGGTCGTACAGTAGAAAAACTAGGTTTTGGAACCATTCTGGTTTTCTTGCGTTCCTTATTATTTGTATGGAAACTGTATCTGGATTTTCCTATTGATAAGAGTTCCCCTTTTCCTAAATGGACTTGGATAAGTTCAGTTGTCAGCTATCCCTTATGTACATTACATTATCTCTAGGTTTTTCTTTCAGTCTTGGAAAGAATATTTAGCTAGTTTTCTTATGAATCTGATTTAATTGGTCATTGTTTTTTGTTTGCTTTCTTTTTACTGCTGATTAATCTCCACTACCATTATATTTGTTGTGGGTTTCCCTTTTTTAATCAAGGCAATATCTAAAGACTTAAAACAAACAAATTTAAACTGCTATTACCAATGTCATTGTTTTCCTATAGGTTACTTGGAAATTAACTCATCTCAAATTAACAACTTCAAATACTATAGGTATGCTGTCAATGATTGTCAAGATGTCAATCATCTTGTTCCTGGGTAAAAAGTACTCTCTATACTAACGTCCCACTCAGAGCCCATTAGCTCAGAGTTTTTAGTTAATCAGGCATGCTGTGCTGAATAGTATAACATTTACAGCATCTATAAGAAAAGGAGGCCCTGGGGGAAAATAATGCAATTAAAGAGCATTTTCTCCAAGTTAATAATGACACCTTGCAAGTTTACCTGTCTTAGCTTTAATAGTATCTCAAATTCCAACATGGAAGCATAACATGAAATTGAATGTGAGTGCTCAACATGGATAAAAACCAAAAGTTTACAAAGAGTTTATCATACCCTCAGCATTATACGAGACCCTGGGAATACAATGGTGAAGAACATGGTATCCTTAATTTTCAGGAGACAATATTCTAGAAGGAATACAGATAGGTATGCCATTACTTATCATATAGTAAGAAAATTTATAATAAGGGTGTTAATACATGATACCAATAAATGATGAATGCAAAGGCATCACAGGAGATATCTTAGTTGAGTGTCTTTAAAAATAGCTCCAATTTTAAGAGGATTATCAGAGGACATTTTTAGAGGTTTCCTAGACAGAGGAAGGTATAAAGATGTACATGATTAATCTTCACTACCATTATATTTGTTGAGGGTTTCCCTTTTTTTAATGAAGCTAAAATATTATGAGGAGTCTGTGGGCTAAGACATGGGGAGAAGAGAACAGGGAAGCATTTAAACACAGGGTTCACATACTGGTGATACCATTTGAATGGATAGCCCCAAACCATTTTGAGATTCTCCATATTATAATCTGCATTCAATCAATGGTGCATTTTAAGCAGAATGGTAATTTCCCTTCAGAAAGATGTTTCTGGCAGCTGTTTGGAAGTGGAAGGGCAGAAAACATAGTCATCTGGAAGACATGAGATCAAGGTAGGATCTCATACAGTGAGGAATGCAGGTGCATGGACATAAGATAGATTTATCAAAGAAAGCTTTAAGAATTACAGCTTAAAATGCTCAAGGGAAGGTGGAGAAGACGTTTGTAGTTAGAGCAAGTGGATTTCATTTAGGATATGAGTTTCAGAAACTGAGGAAATCCAGGTGTGCATTGGAATCTAGAGGATTACTGTGGCACCAGGTTTTCAACCTTATCACCTGGTGCCACTGGGAGTTCCATGAGGATATCAGGCTAAGTATATACACCAGAAGCCTAGAGAGTCAGGGGCATGACTGGTAAGAAATCCCTATAGTGAAGAGCTGGCCACAGAAATGGTGTTTTAGCAAGAGTCCCAAACAAATTTGGAGAGGGCTGGGACAATGTTGAAGGAACTGAGGTTAGGATGGAGCTCAAGTCTTTGATGTCATGGATGAAGGAGATCAAGAGTGATGAAGACTGAAAACAGGTTTTTAAAATATTTATGTTAGGGAATCGAAGGAAATATTTGAGTATGAAGGAAACATGGAAGCCAGGTTTCTGTGAACTGGGGAGTTGATGGAAGGAAGATGGAACGTCACCATTGGAGCAATATCTTAAATATCTGGGGTATAAATCCAAAAGGAGGTGAAGCTGGATGGACTCCAGGATCAGAAGTGCTTGGAAAAGTGGATATGCCAAGGAGAACAGTATGGGGAGAGAGGGAGATGGAGAGAGAGTGAGAGCAAGAGAGAGAGACGAAGGTGGGGTGGGGTGGAGAATGAATTGCTTTTGAAATAGAAGATGATTTTAATAACCCTGGCTCCCCTCTAGGGAAGGGAGGTCATGGTATCATTGTAATGGATAGCTCTGAATAGATTTCCCGTACAGTGCTCCAAAAAGGGTACTTGGAATCAGGAAGGCCTTCAGGTAACACACATCCTGGCATGTCAAAGGAAGTCCATTAGCACAGGATATGGTCAGTGGTTCAGCATGGGCATTCATCCTAAGTTATCATAGAAAAGAGATCATGAAAAGCTTCATATATTTGGCCTTTTGGGAGAGACTGAAGGATCATTGAGGGACTCTGAAGTTTGGAATGATTTTTATGATTTTTATTATAGAAAGAATATCTGACAGTGTGATGGATAATTTTGTCACCTTGTCTGGGCTAAGGGATGGCCAGATAGCTGGTAAACGTTATTTGTGGCTGTGGCTGTGCCTATGAGGATGTTTCAGGAGGAGATTAACATTTGAATCAGTAGACTGAGTAAAGAAGATCTGTCCCACCAATGTGGGCAGGTCTCATCCAATCTCATGAGAATCCAAATAGAATGAAAATGTGGGGGAAGGGCGAGTTCTTTTTCTTCTGGAGCTGGGACATCCCTCTTCCCTTGCTCGGAATCAGAGCTCCTGGTCCCCAGACTTTCAGATTTTGGGATATGCACCAGTGCCCTCTTCCAGACTTCTAGGACTTTGGCTTTGGACTGAATTATACACCTGGCTTTCCTGGTGCTCCAGTTTGCAGATGGCATATTTTGGCATATCTCAGCCTCTACAATCACATGAGCCAATTCTGATAATAAATCTCTTCTTATATACCTTGTTGGTTCTGTTTCTCTGGAGAACCATGGCTAATACTACAGAGAACAATAAGAAAGCAAAAATACGAAGGAGGCTCAGGTGAAAGATAATAAAGACTCAGGCTAGGCAATGATGGTGAAAAATGAGAGAAGAAGATGGGGCAAGAGATACTTGGAAGGAAGAATCTGTAGAAATGATGGGATGGATTACTCTGGGGGTATGGTACTTCCAGGCTGACTTCTAGCTGTGTGGGTGGATTGTGGATAGGGAATGGAGAAAGTGGAATAGATTTGGGGTGGGAAAGGAGAAACCAGTTCAATTCTAGACCAGCTAAGCTTGAGGAGCCTCTGAAACCTACAGGGGGCAGCTACCTATGTGCACCTGCAGCAGGCCTACTAGTTCAGCTGACTCCAGCTTCTGTTGCAAACAAAAGCACACATATAGAGTACCTCAACCACTGATGGAAGACTGTTTCTCACTCACATAAATTCCATAACTGGTGTCCCTGGTTGATAATACGCTCTCCTTCCAGCAGTGGTTCAGGAATCCAGTCTCCTTTCATCTTGCACCTCCAACAACTCAGACATATGATTCCCAAGGTCCCCATGGGAAGGAAAGAACCTGGAGGATCAAATGAGAGAGGTTCCTATGGACCACCCCTGTAAGTCTCTGGCATTAATCACTTAGACACACAGGCCATTGGCTGAAATCCAGTTAGTGGCCACATCTAACCACAAAGGGGGCTGAGGAAATGCAGCACCTAGAACTTACACTTGTCAGTCTCCATATCTCAAGGCTCTACACTGAGTATCTGCTCAGTAAAGGGAGGCATTATTATTAGCATTGGGTCTAGTCTGAAGTGGAATGTGAGAAAACAGTACTATGTGAAATTGGAGAGGAAGTCCCCAAGAGAGGGTTTGACATTAAAAGAAAAAGAAAGCTGTGCACAGACTTCTGGGAACTAATAAAGTCTCAGAAGTGGCAATGGAATGTTATTCAGCAACAAAATGTGTGCACAACCGTACTAATGCTTATTTGTAAAGAAATCTCACAAGTGCAATGTTGAGGAAAAGGAATTAGATAAGAGTACACACTGTCTAATACCATTTATATAATGTTCAAAACTAGATAAAACTAGTATGAACTACTAGAAGCCAAGAGAGCAGTTAACTTTATTGGATTGGTGTGGGGCGGAGGAGAGGGTGGAGAGTGCTGGTCATGTTCTTCATCTTGATCTGGGTACTGATTTCATAGGATGTTCATTTTGTGAAAATTCATTGATGTGCACACTATGATTTGTGCAGTTTTTTGTGCATTGAGTTTAATGAAGTAGCTCGTTAAAAATAAATTTGGTATATGTCTTAAAATTTCCACTTTTATACCCTAATAATGAAGTTATTTAAACACATTCTGATTAAGAACTCTCCCTAATTCAGAAATATTGGCCTGCACTCCACTCCATTCTCTCTCTCTCTCTCTCTCTCTCTCTCTCTCTCTCTCTCTCATCTATCTATCTATATTTTGCTTTTCACTCTTTCCTAAAAGTGGAAATTATTTTACCCTAAAGGCAAGTCTTTCTGGCAGATCGTTTTGGATAATCAAATCTGCTTAGTTGGGATATTTTGATGTCCAGAGAAAGTAGTTCCTGGTTTGGACCCATGAAAGTACCTTACAGCATTTATAGTCCTGAAGGTCATTTCAAACTACTTGAGTGTCTGTGGTGGAGAGAGTTCTCTAGCCACCCAAACTCAGGCATCTCTTCCCTAATGTAGCTATTCTTTGCTGGCCCCTTTTTGTCTTAATGGGGCCACTGACTTCTAGCAAATTGGTTGTGGGCAGTTGTAATATATGCTTTTTCTAGACCTGATCCTTACAAGCTTCCGGGCAGATCACCCACTCTTTCTCCCCCTCTATCAGTGGAGAGGTTGTCAAGTGCAGGGTGACCTGGGAGGCATGTGCTGCGCATGGCTGAGCTTCCAATGACATAGACCCCTAATGGCTGCATGAAGTTGATCATGTCTGTTATTCTTTTTTTTTAAAACATATTTTATTGATTTTTTACAGAGAGGAAGGGAGAGGGAGAGAGAGTTAGAAACATCGATGAGAGAGAAACATCAATCAGCTGCCTCCTGCACACCCTCTACTGGGGATGTGCCTGCAACCAAGGTACATGCCCTTGAGCGGAATCGAACCTGGGACCCTTGAATCCGCAGGCCGATGCTCTATCCACTGAGCCAAACGGGTCAGGGCTGTTATTCTTTACAGGAGCAAGAAATAATTTTTATTATGCTGAGCCACGGAGGTTTCAGGTTCATAGGTTCCTCACTAAACAGTTGCTTGCCTTACTTGATGTTGTAAATGGCTCACTCAGAATCTTTTACCCTTCCTCCTTGCAGGACCTTTACACAGCCAGGACCTCCACACAACCAGGACCTCCATGCATTACACTGCACTAGCTGAATAGCCTGTCCCCGGGTCCAGCATCCCAGGCTACAGTGACGTTCAGATCTGCCACTTAGTTAAAAGTCCTTTATTATCTTGCTTGGTAAGAGGAACAGACAAACCCACCTGGATAGAGTGGGTCAGCTTTCAGTCTCCCTTAATTTGCCGCTGCTTTGCATATTTCTTGTGACTGCAGCAACAGTTAAAGGTGAAATATTGATGGGTATCAATTCTCAGAAAGGGCACTGGCCTCTAAGTGGTTCCATGATCCATAGTGATTCTGGTCATTAAAACTCTGTCAGCACATACAGCCTGCATGTGGCATGCCTGTGGGAAGTGGTGTCTGCTGCTATCAGGTAGCGTGTAGCTGCCACAAATAAAGCCCGACACCGCATGATCCCCGGCATGCTGCTTGGAAATTCAGCAGGCAGTCGCTCTGCCTTTCAGCAGAACTCCAGGCCTGGGTGGTGGGGACTTACATTAATGAGGAAGGACTTTATTTCTCTTCTCATTAAATTGAATCCTATATGACCATGGAGCTGTGTGATAAAACAAAGCCTGCATGCTCCTTACCCTCATCTGTTTTAGATCTATTTGAAAGAGGAAAGATTCTTAGAGGACATTAAAGTATTTCCAAATTTAATTTTACATTTTTTCTTAGCCAGCACAACCTAGCAAGATCATGCTCCCAAACTTGTTCTTATAATCTTACTGAGTGACATGTATTAATCTTAAGTGTGCAGCTCAATTAATCCTACACAGTGAGAAGGTGGTTGCCTGAAAGGCAGGAGGGGAGGCCTCACCAGAAATCAACCCTGAGGGCACCTTGACCTTGGATTTCCTACCTCCAGAACTATGAGAAAATAAATTTCTGTTGTTCAAGCTGTGCAACTTACTGTATTTTTTTACAGCAACCTAAGCAGACTAATACAGTTGTAATAGTATACTTATTTTGGTTAAACTTGATCTTGTTTTTCTAGCTTCTTAATGAACTTGCTTATATTGTTGGGTTCATGTGCATTTTTCTATGTGTCTTCTATTTGTACTGCATATTCGTGTTTCATTTTTTAAATTTCTTCTTTAAGAGTATGTGATTACTTTTATGCTATGTGGTAAATGATTTATTTATTTTAAATAATTGCTCAAGGTTTACAATCTAACATAGGCAACGTTATGTGTGATATTGCAACAGAATAAATGAGAAAGCAAAAATAATACTTTAGCTGTCTTTTATTAAGTTTGGCATTGAAGAGATTTGCAAAAATACAAAATAATGCCACCCTGCTCACTAATATTTTCTCTTTTGGAAAATGTAGTTATTTTTGTTAAAAATGTTACTTTGTTAATATGGGATGGGTACTTTAATACAAAACAAATTAATAAAGAAAAGAACACTTACTAATCTATATTAATAAATACTAGAGGCCCGGTGCATAAATTTGTGCACTGGAGGGGTCCAGCTGGCCCACCCGATGGGGGCCATGAGGGGCAGGCCAGAGGGGGCAAGGGGCCATGGGTGCTTTGCTGGCCAGCCCCACCCTGACCCCAATCGGGGTGAGGGGCTCACTCGAGGGTGGGGCCAGTGGGGGCGAGGGGCCATGGGCATTCTGGTCATTCCACTGTTTGGCCAATTTGCATATTATGCTTTTATTATATAGATGTCTTCATTTTAATTTCTAGCATGGCAAATACTGGTAGATGTAACCCATATATAAAAAGCTCTCTGAGCTTCTCAAAATTTTTTTCAAGATTATAAAGGTGTCCTGAGATAAAAATGCTTCAGAATTACTTCTTTAAAGTGCTACTTATCTTTTAAATAAATTTTTAAAAATCTCTTACTTCTATGTCTGCCCTTTCCAGGGTTCTCCATTCTTTTATGTACACACAGGTTTCCATGTAGTATTATTTTCCTTCAACCTGAAAAGTTTCTTTACCTTCTGTTATGGTGAAGATCTGCTTGCAAAAAATTGCCTCTGTTTTTGTTTGACTGAACATGTCTTCAATTTGCCTTCCAGTTGGGACGTTAGCTAGATATAGATTTTTAAGTTGGCATTTTCCCCATAGCAATTCATGCTGTTCATTGTATCATTTTCCTCTGCCTCCCTTCTAGTTGCTGGGAACAGTTATTTGAGAAAGTCAATGTGAACTGCATGTTAAGAAAAGAAGGCAGCTGGAACCAGAGGGCAGGTAAAAAACGTATTAACTCCACATTTAATTCAATGTGAGAACCTGCCCTTTTTACCAATTCATGTTCCATCAGCAGACGCTAGAGTATTTCAAGTTGAGTTGTATTACTAAGTTTATAATTTTCACCTCTCCCTGATCCATCCTAAACCCTACTCATCTTTAAAACCTTTGTTCAACCGTCCAAAAGAATTTTTAGTTGAATTAAAAATCCTACCTTACGTGAATGGCATTATGTGTTTTTGTGAAAAATATGTATAGAAACAGTTGGGTGACCTTTCTGGTCCCCTCCCAGTATTTATGCTGTTAAAATAATATCAGAAAGCCTTCTAGAATATGAGAATTCTTTATAGAATGTCACATTATTATTATATAGTTGGCATTTGAACATAGAAATGTTAAAGGGACTGACTTTTCTCCTTTGATACTGGCAACTTTGAACCTATTCTAGCAATAAATGCAAACTCCAGACCTTTCAGAAGAAGAAACACAAATCCATGTGCTGAAAGAGAAGTGGCACCTACCCATTACCAACAAATAGCAACCGAAAGTTATGGGGAATGTTTAGTAAAATTTGTCCTTTTAAATAAATAGATGTTAATAATTTGTGTTTCTGATGTATGTCAGAGCTATAGATTCCCCCCTTTAGAGGAAGCAGCAACTTGAAGGAGAGGTGCAGAACCATTATAAAGTTATATATCCTATCTAATAAAAGAGTAATATGCAAATTGACCATCACTCCAACACACAAGATGGCTGCCCCCATGTGGACACAAGATGGCCACCACAAGATGGCCAGCAGGGGAGGGCAGTTGGGAGGAACCAGGCCTGCAAGGGAGGGCAGTTGGGAGGGACCAGGCCTGCAAGGGAGGGCAGTTGGGGGCAATCAAGCCTGCAGGGGAGGGCAGTTAGGGGTGACCAGGCCTGCAGAGGAGGGCAGTTAGGGGCAAACAAGCTGGCAGGGGAGGAGTTAGGCATCAATCAGGCTGGCAGGGGAGTGGTTAGGGGGTGATCACGCTGGCAGGCAGAAGCAGTTAGGGGCAATCAGGAAGGCAGGCAGGTGAGCAGTTGGGAGCCAGCAGCCCTGGATTGTGAGAGAGATGTCTGACTGCCCGTTTAGGCCCAATCCTACCAGGATTGGGCCTAAACGGGGAGTCAGACATCCCTCGAGGGATCCCAGATTGGAGAGGGTGTGGCTGGGCTGAGGGACACTCCCCCCCCCCATCCACCATGTGCACGAATACACACACACACACACACACACACACACACACACACACACACTGAGTGGCCAGATTATTATGATCTCTGAACACATAATAATCTGGCCACTCAGTGTATATCCTATATAATAAAAGGCTAATATGCATATTGTCCCCTTGACCAGGAGTTTGACCAGCAGGCAGGCCGGCCAACTGTCCATGTCCCCTCCCCTTGGCCAGGCTGGCCAGACCCACCCATGCACGAATTCATGCACTGGGCCTCTAATATATATATGCCAGATTATTATGCATTCAGAGATCATAATAATCTGGCCACTCAGTGTGTGTGTGTGTGTGTGTGTGTGTATACAGTAAAGGCCTGGTGCATGAAATTTGTGCACTTGGGGGTGAGTCCCTCAGCCTGGATTGCAAGAGGGCACAAGCCAGGCTGACGGACCCCACTGGTGCACAATCGGGGCCAGGGAGGGACGCGGGAGGGCTCCAGGGCGTGTCTGGCCCGTCTCACTCTGTCCTGATTGGCCAGGCCCTAGCATCAAACTAAACTACTTGTTGGAGTGTCTGCACCCTGGTGGTCAGTGCACATCATAGCGAGCAGTTGAGTGGCCTTAGCATATCATTAGCATATTATGCTTTGATTGGTTGAGTGGCTGACCAGACGGCCAGACATTTAGCATATTAGGCTTTTATTAGATAGGAAATATATATATATAATTTAATGAGTCTCCATTCAATTTCAGCTCCATGTTCTGTGATGTCCTGGTGACAACTGTCCCACTGACATGTCTATTCATAGGGGCGCTGAGGCATTGACTTCCCCCATGACCTCTTTGCTCTCTGGACACTGTGATCTATTGAGAGCAAAGATATCCAAACCCTGTGGGGCTTCGCACCACCCAAGCACCCACATCTTCCTGACCCCTGCTTCACCCAGATGCTTTCACCTCCCTGATCCATCCTAAACCCTACTCATCTTCAGGGCCCAAACTGATGATCACATCCTCTGTGAAACCTTCCCACAAACTGCAGGTGGAATTTGGGCTCCTTTCTCTGTAATAAAATAGAACATTATTTGATACCATTGTAATTAGGTAGTTAATAATTAGAGGCCGGTGCACAAAATTTGTGCACTGGAGAGGGGAGGTCCATCAGTCCAGCCTGTGCCCTCTCGCAGTCTGGGACCCCTCGCCCCTTACTGCACACTTGCTAGGAGCGCTGCTCAACCAGAAGCCGGGCTCACTGCTCCTTAGTCCTGGCCCCGCCTCCCACCCACTTGTGGGAGGGGGCCGATCAGGACCGTGCCGGCTGGGGGAGGTGCCATTTGAGGTTGAGGCACCAGGTTGCACCCAGTCCCCCCTCTGTGGAGGCACCAGGACCTCGCCGCCCCCTCTCCCATTGCCTCTGTGGAAAGGGCGGTGCCAGGACCGCCATGGCTGGCCTGGTGGTGCAGGCTCACTGGCCCCACCCACTGGTCATTCTGGAAGGTTGTTCCGCCATCCGGTCTAATTAGCATATTAGCTCATTATTATATAGGATTGGAAAGGAGCAAAGGGAAGGCCAGACATTATAGGCATGTCATCTGCATAGCTTCATCTGAAAGCTGTACTTTGCATTCCCTGGGAACCACCTGCCCTTTCCCTGCAGATCACTGGGGGAAGGAACTGGACAAAGGCAACGTGGGCCCATGCACAGTGAGTCAGGATGATCTAGAGAAGGCACTTGCTGTCAGTCAATCCTGGAAGCAGAAATCATTGACCAGAATGGGTGGAGCCAATTCAAGCCTGCAGAAATTTGGGGATACATAATCCTCTAAACAAAGCAGCTCTCTTGGCTCTTGGCTGGTGGGGCTCTCTCCTTTTTGCTTCCTTGCATTTGCCCATGTTTCTTCCATAGACATGTGGCCCTGCACACCCCACACACAATGGACTGATGTACCATAGCGGGGAAACACAAGCTAAGCTAGCCTAATGCTGGATTGGACCATGCCCTAACATGGGACGGAAACTCGTGACACTGGCTCTGATTCTAGCTTTATTGAAACCACAGCTACACTTCTTCCTTGGAGGGATGAAGGGAAATGCAACCTTGGGAACTCAAGGATTTAATTCCATGCAAATAAAAATTACTTTTTCTCCTGTGTGAGTCTCAGAAAATTCTTTTTCTTGGGATATCACAAGAAATCCACTCCTACAAGCAACAGGTGATCGTGAGGGCCTCTCCCCACCAATAACACATTGATTTAACACTATCTGGGGTAATCATTTACTTGTCTGTGTCCCTCCTGAGCTGTTCATGGGGATTATTTTCAGACACAACTAGCATGTGGTGCAGGTAAAACATGGATTTACTGGGCAGAACTTAGGAACTGAGAAGTAGAAGAGACACCCCCCCTATTTTCATCTGTATGGGGCTGCTGTGAGCAAAATACCATAGACTGAGTGGCTTTAAACAACTGAATTTTATTTCTCACAGTCCTGGGAGCTGGAAGTCCAAGGTCAAGGCGCTGACAGATTTAGTGTCTGGTGAAAGTCCCCATCTAGTCCATAGACAGCCATCTTCTCGCTGTGTTCTCACAGGGCAAGAGGGGTCAAGGAAGCTCTCTGGGGTCTTTTTTTTTTATATATATATTTTATTGATTTTTCACAGAGAGGAAGGGAGAGGGATAGAGAGCTAGAAACATCGATGAGAGAGAAACATCGATCAGCTGCCTCCTGCACACCTCCCACTGGGGATGTGCCCGCAACCAAGGTACATGCCCTTGACCGGAATCGAACCCGCGACCCTTTGCAGGCCGACGCTCTATCCACTGAGCCAAACCGGTTTCGGCTCTGGGGTCTTTTTTATAAGGCCACTAATCCCATTCATGAGGCTCCACTGGTGACTATTACCAGTGGATGATGCCTGGGTTGAGAAGTTCCCTGTTAGGAAGGACAAGAGAGGCTGGCATCAGCCGGTTCTTCTGTTGAAATAACGCTGATCAGTTAAGTTACCTCTGTGCTGAGCTCCCCGGGAAAGGAGAACATATACCTCAAGGGCCACCCAGATTTGGCTCCTTGAAAAAAAAGCTATGGCCTTGTTTATTTTTATATGTTCAGTCCTGTACATAAGCACACAAGAAATATTTGTGATGAACTGGGTGGACATCAGGATCTAAAATGTCACTGACTCTGCTGCTGTGGCGGAGACCCTGCATGCAGAAGCACATAGGAGCTATGGCTTAGGGGCTTAATCACAAGGAACAAAAACAGCCTGTAATTTTTGGAATTGAGAGTCTAGGTCAGTGGTTGGCAAACTCATTAGTCAACAGAGCGGCAAACCACGGCTCGCGAGCCGCATGTGGCTCGTGAGCCGCAGTTTGCCGACCACAGGCTTAGTCCTATGAAAAAGTCTTTGAAATCAACTTTCATGAGAATTTTCCAACAGATTCCTGTTTGAATAACCACCCAATGAACAAGACTCCACAATCTCTGCCCTTGGGCTGAGAACTAGTCTTACTACCTCAACATTCCATGTCTGACCAGTGACACCTCATTGACTCAGGTGGCCTTTCTGTATTGCATACTTAGAGTAACTTCATGCAGTCTTTCTAAGATATTATTTGTAATCATATTCAAAGATCATCATATGTAAAATATTTATATTATTCTCTAGGTAATATATAAAATACTTCATATTATATAAAATAACATATATTTTATGTTAATGTATAACTATATAAATATATAAAATATAAAATATTTTGTAAATGTGCAAAGTGGCACCAGCTACCAAATCCTTTTGCTGGAGGGCCTGAGTGCCCCAGAGACTGGGTGCCAGAGAACCCCAAATCCAGCTGAATTGTTCCTCAGAAAGAGAAAAGTATAAAACTGGAACTGGAAAAAATACTTGAAGAAATAATACCAAAAACCTTTCAAAATTGATGAAAAAAAGTACTTAGGTATGCAAGAATCTGGGTGACTCTCAAGCAAAATACGAAAAGAACTAAACTTAAGCACACCATACTCAAAATGCTATACTCAAAATATTAAAAGAACTACTCAAAATATTAAAAGAACTGAACCATACTCAAAATATTAAAAGAACTAAACTTAAGCACACCAGACTCAAAATGCTATAAACCAGAGTTAAAGAAAAGGGAAAAAAGACCTTGAAAGTAGACAGAGAAATAAAGACATATTATGTCTGAGCACACAAGAATTGGAATAACTGCTAATTTCACAGAAGATAATAGAAATACATTTTCAAGTGCTGGAAGTTAAAAAGTTAAAATTTATCAGCCAAAAATATCTTTCAAAAGTGAGGAAGAAATGGAGACCTCTGCATATTAACAGAAGCCTAGATGATTTGCTGCAGGCCGATCTGCACCACAGGAAGTGCTAATGGCTGTCCTTCAGGCTGGAGGACATGAGGCTGCTGGAAACTCAGATCTGCAAGTAGGGATGAGCACTGGCAAAAGGATGATTAAATATAAAGACAGTGTGTTCTTTCTTCTTGCATTAATTTAAAAGAAAATTGACTTTTAAAAGTAGGTTTATAAAGCTATGAAGTAGGTTTTATAGACATATTTAGAGGTAAATGATATGACAAAAATAGAAACAGGTAACAATTCTCTGAAGTGGGCACTAGGTTATCACTATTTTACAAGGAAAAAAAAAAAAGAACACCCTCAGTTCAATGGCTTACCTAAACTCACATAGCAAGTGAGTAGAGTGGAGACTAGAATGGGACTTACTGCCTTATACAATGTCTTACTGTTATGCCACTCTCTGTTATTAGTAACATGTAGCCATTGTATAATTAAATCCTCACATTATGTTCATATGGGGAACATGGAAACATGGAACTGTCAAAATACCAAATGTCACTAGAGGGATTTAGCATATTTCACTTGGTTATATTTTATACAATATTATCTATGGAAAGAAGTGATATTTTTCTTCTGTTTCACTGTTTTCAATTCTTCAGAACCCTTCAAAATTCACTAAGATTTTACCATAATATCTGTTAGTTCGAATTTCATCCTTAGAAACCATTCAAGCAAAAAAACATTTTACAAGCCAAGGAAGCCTTTGATACGAAATATTTATCTACATTTGTAAATCATAGAAAGTGACTTTTCTCAATAAGAACTTATTTTGACCAAAGGAACAGTAAAAAGAACATTTGCTCTCTTATAAGTGTATAATCAGAAGTTTTATGGCAGTTGGTGACCATTTTATATTATAAGAAATATAGAAAAATGACCCTTCAATTTATAATATCTACATCCCCAAAAGAGCTTAATGGTATCCCATAAATCCAAGTTCTTTGGCAATTTTTTAAAAAAATGCTTTTGATACTTTCGTGCATCAAAATGTCTCTACAATGGATTCCTAATGAAATCCAGAGTTAAAGCATCAATGATTGCTTGAGTGCTTAAAAATACTTTTGTTAGATTTTTCATTATCTCTCATATTTAACCATTAATTAGTCTTAATTTATGATGGATTGCTAATTGTTCAAAGTAGTGTCCTGCTGAGTAAAATGTGGCGTGTAGTCTAGCAGAGTCCGCAGCTGTGAGGCTTTGCTTTGTCATCACCCCAGATAAGTGAATGTGGTTAGTGGTTACTTATGAAAGAACATGCCTTTATCTGAGTCTTTGGCTATTACGGTTTATTTAGTGCAGTGACTAAAAGCTTAAATGCCCACACTATTTAGAAAGGAAATCCAAATCTATAATGGAATACCATAAAAGAACCTGCCCATTTTTAAATAGTCTATACATTTTATAATAAAGCTTTCTGCTCTCATGTATTAACATTAATCTTGAACATTGAAAAAATTATCAAATAAAAATGGTGTGGGGTTGAAACTATGGCAATGATTGATTCTCAACACTCATCAACAATATATTGATGAGTACTGTGAATTAACTGCCTATATAGCAGGAGCTATTCTCCCTTTATTTGTATTTTCCAACTCACAGGTTTAGATTAGAGCTTAATATATTATCTCGAACACGTTATGCCTTTGACCACATTCTTACCTGGATAGCCCTAGTAAATGACAAAAACAAAACCTATGCACTTTCAGTTATTTGCATTTTCAGGAGCATTATTTTTTAAAAATAAACATTTAATTTTATAATAGTTTTATATTCCAAAAATTGTTGCAAAGGTAGTTGGATAGTTCCCATAAACTCTTCTTCCTCTTCTTAACATCTTATGTCCTACTAGGGGCCCGATGCACAGATTCATGCACTGGTGGGGTCCCTCAGCCTGGCCTGCGGGGATTGGGCTGAAATTGGCTCTCCAACATCCCCTGAGGGGTACCAGATTGCGAGAGGGTGCAGGCCAGGCTGAGGGACCCCAGACCTCTAGTATGCATATAAGATCTTTGGTTAATCTCTTCCTGCCAGCCCCCTTCCCTCTGAGATTCATCAGTCTGTTCCATGTCTCCATGCCTGTGGTTTCTGCTTCTGCATTGAGCGTCTTCCCCCTGGTGGTCAGTGCACGTCATAGCTACCGGTCAGACGGTCAAATGGTCGGCCGGTCGGCAGGTCCCTTAGGTTTTTATATCTATAGATAGGATATTTGTGACAACTAATAGTTAATATTGACACATTTGTGTTAACTAAGCTTTATATTTTATTTGGATTGTCTCAATTTTCCCCTAATGTCCCTTTTCTATCCCAGAATACCATCCTATCTAATAAAAGAGTAATATGCAAATTGACCATCACTCCAACACACAAGATGGCTGCCCCCATGTGGTCAAAGATGGCTGCCCCAATGTGGACACAAGATGGCTGCCACAAGATGGCCAGCAGGGGAGGTCAGTTAGGGGTGACCAGGCCTTTAGGGGATGGCAGTTAGGGTGACCAGGCCTGCAGGGGAGGGCAGTTAGGGCCAATCAGGCTGGCAGGGGAGCAGTTAGGCATCAATCAGGCTGGCAGGGGAGTGGTTAGGGGGTGATTAGGCTGGCAGGCAGAAACGGTTAGGGGCAATCAGGAAGGCAGGCAGGTGAGCAGTTGGGAGCCAGCAGTCCTGGATTGTGAGAGAGATGTCTGACTGCCTGTTTAGGCCTGATCCTGGTAGGCATCCCTCGAGGCAGTCAGACATCCCTCAAGGGATCCCAGATTGGAGAGGGTGCGGCTGGGATGAGGGACACACCCCCCATGCACGAATTTCGTGCACTGGGCCTCTAGTCTAGGATAAACATCAGATTTAGTCATAATTCCTTCTTATAAAGCAAGTTCGTCCTACTGCAGAGAGAAAAGCTTCCTTCATGAATTGCACACCCTGCCCTGATTTTGTTCAGTGGAAGTGCACTAGCCAGGAGGGGTGCAAGGCAAATATCTGGTTACTCCCTTAACTCAAGTGTAATAACTGCAGTTGGGTACAATCACAACATCTTAGAGGCAGATAAGACTTTAGCAATCATCTATTCATATTTGAAATATTTTAAAGATATTCACATATGAAGAGTTAAAGGTATTTTTTTCTCCATTTACATTTAACATGCTAATCCTTACACTGTATTTTAGAGCATCGGAAAAGAGACCACCTTGCCTTTCCAACCACGGATCCCTTAAAGTCTGTGATGTCAGCTGTGAAATTCTTTAGTCTCTGCTATAGGTGGATGGTCTCCTATTGTAACTGGTTGACTTTAATGAGGCTTCCAGACCCATCCTGGTATCCTGCCCACCCTCTCTTGAGCTATTGTAGCTGCTAATGATCCCCTTTTTTGTGGCAGGATTTTTTTCTAGGTACTCTATAATTTCACCTCTTTAGGTTTTGTCCATGTAAGAACCTACATTTCTGCTTAGCCCAAATGACAGGGACCCCAGTAGGAAACCTCTTTTAGTACTTTTATTGGGTTTATTAGATGTATTCAGGTTTTGAGCTAAGATGCTATGACAAGCAGTTTCATAGCCTCTCTCAGAAACTCTGATAATTAATCCGGTTTAAAAACCTGAGTGCATTGTTCACTGCAATAATAAATGTCACATCTAGGAAAGTAAATCCATATAGAAAAATAAGCTAAGAAAGTGAGTGTGGAAATAAGGACCAACCCAAAGAGAAAAGCACAGGCTATTAATTTAGTTTCCTATAGCGAAGGAGTGAGCCACTATTGCTTGCCTTTTGGCAGAGACTCAAAGGCAGGTAGAGCACTGGAGAGTTTTCTAGTAGAAAACAGGGCAGGCTCAGGGCTGCCCTGATTGGAGGCTGTTGGCCTGGGCAAGCTGGAGGAGGGCTCACTAGAAGGGGGTGTCCTATGTGATTTGATTTTCTCTGGCTGGTCCTAAATTGGAACTGGGGACAACAATTAGGGAAGCTGTCCATGGTTAACCAAGTCCTGGCCCTTTATGACCAATTGCTACAGGAGTTATTGGTTGGCTTCTGGGATCATTCACTGGGATACTGGTCTGACTTCCTATAAGTCTGACTCACAGGAAGTAGGCTGGCTTCTCCGTGCTGGTTATGGAGATAACGGGGTGATTTCCTGGTCTGTTTGCTGCAGGTTGTGGGTCAGAGTTCTATTTTTGTGTACGGTCTGGACCTTGTCCACTCATACATTCTGTCTCTCACATAATTGATTTCTAAAAATATCCTTGTGCCCCTTCTTTTCAATTATGCTCTGAGGAGCTGAGGATCGTGGAGGTTTGCCTGGCTCTCCAGCGACACCCCGGTGCTGAGGCGATATACACAACATCACTCCCAATCTGGGATTCTTTAAGGTTTGTTTCACCTTGTAGCATTTCATAGACGATGTGGGTCACAGCTTACACTGCAGATGGCTTTTAAATCAAATGAAGTATTGTGTTGGTGGTACGCAGATACGTCTATGAAATATCAAATTTAAATGTATTTCTGCTCTGGGAATATTCTGCGAATAGGAAAACAGAAACACATAATGCACTCAGTTTTAAGCTACGTCTTACTAGATGGCTGCTCTGGCACTTTGGGCCGAGTGCACATTTATTTCCTATGTGATAAATCAAATTAACACCAAAACACGGATGTCAGTCCCCCAACAGCTGTGAGAATGCAAGGCTGGTAGGATCAAGCATCTAACAAACTTAAGAAAGTCAAACAGAAGTTGCATAAGACAAAATTGCAGTAAAAGTAAACAGGAGATAATAAATACTTAAAAATCACATTTCTTTGTTTTTAATGAGAAATAACTGTGGGTCCTTCCTTCTCCGGCTGGCAGTGGTGTGCATGAGGTGCAGAACCTGACTGGAGTCCCAGGCATTAGTTATTTATTCTCTCCTGCAATTGAATCTGAGTTCCTCAAAGGCAGAATCCAGTGTTGTTGTTGCTTTTACTGTCATCTATTCCTGTCCACACACCTCTAACCCAGAGGTGGGACAAAGGCAAGGCAAGGAAAGAGCTATGCAGATAAGGAATCTGTGAATATGAATGCTGAAGTCGCTGCCACGAGCTGGACTGAGTTTATCACGAGAAGCCCTTCTGTTGTGACTCACTATCTGTGGGATTTATGACACTTACCCCGAAAGGGGGTGTCCCTGTGTAAAACCATTAACTTAGTAACAGCCACATTGTGGTTGGCATCCATGGTTTCAACAAACGGAGGAGCATTTCCAACTGAAAGAAGTGCATGGACACCATTTACCAGCTGGGAAAATTTCAGAGCATTAAACTCCCAGGACCTCAGTTTTTCTCATTTGTGTACCTCACACAGCTACAAGATGACCCGATGCACCACTGGCCATGACCGTGGCTGGGATACTACGTGTCATATAGAGGACTTGGCATGCTTTGGTTTAATTAACATTTCAGGCTTGGAGGAATAATTTAGACATTTAAAATGTTAAATTTTCTAAAAAAAAAATACAGTTTATATTCAATATTATTTTGTATTAGTTTCAGGTGTAAGCATAGTGGTTAGGCAATCATATACTTTACAAAGTGTTCCCCTTAATATTTCTAGTATTCAATTGGTACTATTGGTGGGAATGCAGATTGGCGCAGTCACTATAGAAAAGAATATGGAGGTACCTCAAAAAAATTAAAATGGAATTGCCCTATGACCCAGTGATTCTACTTCTGGGTATATATCCAAAAAAACCCAAAACACTAATTCAAAAGAATGTATACACCCCTTTGTTCATTACAGCACTATGTATAATAGTCAAGAAATAGAAGTAATCCAAGTGCCCATCAATGGACGAGTGGGTAAAAAAAGTGGTGATATATATATATATATATATATATATATATATATATATATATTTATTTATAATGAAATATTACTCAACCATAAAAAAAAATTAAATCTTACCATTTGTGACAGCCTGGATGGACCTAGAGTGCATCATGCTAAGTGAAATTAGCCAATCAGAGAAAGACAAATATCACATGATTTCACTTATATGTGAAATCTAAAGAATAATATTAGCGAACTAACAAAATAGAAACAGACTCACGGATACAGAGAATAGACTGGTGGTGGCTAGAGGGGAGGGGTGCTGGGAGATTGGGTGAAAAAGTTGAAGGGCTTGAGAAGTACCAATTGGTAGTTATTAAATAGTCGTGGGGATGTAAAGCACAGCATAAGAAATACAGACAATAATATTGTAATAGATACTTTAATTTCTGAATTGAACGCTCTCATGTCTCAGTGTTTAATAACCTGACAAAGTGTGACAGGGAAGGCAGTCACACTTTAGGCTACCTGCTCATCTAACAAATTTGTCATTGAGCCCCCAGGAGCTGTACTGAGAGATGCCTGGTCATACTCCTCTCATTATCACATGAGCTTTATGGGTGTGGACACTTTGACCACCGTGGAACCAAATAACGTCAAATGGTGACATGTCAGGTCAGAGGTCATTGTTGTTTTCTAATATACTTTAAACCCTAATTACTTTTAATATACCCATTAACATACTCCAAGGTAATTAACTGTGCACCTGAGTCTTCATTATGGTGGGGGCTATTTGAGGTCCAGGGTGACAGCATATCATCTCTGTCACCCCGGCTTTCTTAAATTAGCATCCACTCAGATGATTTGACCTTCTGTGCACATTTTACCTTCCTCTGTGCCTAGTGCTAGTCACTGCATGTTCCTGGGTCTCTGGTGGCCCATCACGTGGCAAAGCGCAGACCTCACTGGCCAGCCCATGTTGGAGGTGGGCCTTCCCATGGCCAAGATCCCATGCTGAGTATCTAATCCCTGCTTTTCTTGGGCCTCGGGGCCTGGTCTCCCTTCTGCAGAGCTTGAAATAGTCCCTTCTGCCCATGGAGAGTCTCTTTCCCTGGTTCAAGTCAGATAGGCATTTTCTTTCCTAGTAAAACTCTGAGGGGTTGCTCGGTGTGAGTCAGCAGCTGTCACACTGCCCCGAAAAGGGGCTTTGGTTCTGCAGAGATTCACCAGTGTGTCTGGCAGCAAGTTCAATAAGCAGGTGCTTTTGGACCACTTTTGGAATTGTTCCTTTTCTCTTGAAATTCAGCTTTGTAATCATGATACTTTAGATACGCCAGGGGTTTAACACAAGGCCACAGGGCTTTAGAGATTTCTGGAGTCATTCCTTTGTCCACTTAGAACCAGAGAACAAGGTCAAAGGGGAGAGATAGATTCATTCATTGTGGATAATTTATACCCAGCAGCACGCTTTACCATATCTCCAATAGACACCTTTCTTATCTGTGATAGAGGCAAAATGACATTTCTCGTTTCCAAATAAATCACTCAATAGTTTTCTTGATTGCTGGGATTATTCAAGGGTCTGATAGCTTCTAAGCACTGGTCTGGTCCCTCATTTCCTGGCAGTAAATAACAGATCCTGAAATTGCTATGTAGTAAATTTAACCTGATGACTCCAAGAGACATTTCAATTATTTAATCCATTTCTGGGAGCAAGAAATAACAATATTCACTGCCCATTTTACTCACTGGTTCCTCCCAAAATATTAATAAATATTAAATAATAATAAGCAAGTCCCCTTTACAATTAATCTGGCTTCCTGTGTGGTGCCTACTCAATGACATATCACAGATCTGATCTGCTGTGTAATATATTCTAATTCAAAAGAGTTGAGCTAAAAACCCTATTAAATTATGAGATTCTCTCATTTCACCTTTTTTTTTCTCTCTTAGGTTTACTTGCTGTCTTTAATAATTAAAGATAAAAAAATATGAGAATTTATTGATGGATTCTATCTCTCCAAGGGGCCTGGTGCATGTTCTGTTACATATGGAACTTTGCCTTCTTTCTTGTATTTTAAATATGTTTAATTGGATGACTTTTATGTGATGTTGTGTGACTTGTACACAAAAGACAGAAATAAATGTGTAACTTGATGGCATTCTCATCATTTACCCATGAGCCAGTGATTCCCATTCCCGGAAGGCTGGTCACTGCTCTAATATCGAACCTCTGCTCACATGGGCTTAGATGTGGGTCCACGGAGGGGGTTTGTCAATGTGGAAA